>NC_142063.1:203616631-204244964 GCF_059756535.1 Pantherophis guttatus | reverse complement strand
GAGGCAGGACAAGCAGCAGTTTATTTGATTTCGGAGATGGGTGGGGAAGGGAAGTCGGGCGTTTGGGCGCCCAGCCCAAACTTAAGCGGTTTCAACGAGAAGGCGCCCCAGTGGCGCTGACGTTTTTACTAGCGCCGCCTGTGGTTTTTCATGGTCGACACAAGTTCTTTAAAAGGGTGCTGATTCTGCAAAATATAGTTTGGCTGAGGGCCAGACCGTGATAAACCACAATGTACGTGTGGCTTTGGCCGGGAGCCAATTGTGGTTTATTGGACGACCTACGCGTAAATGGAAGATAGTGCAGTCCAATAAAGTACGCGCGTCTCAATCTCCTCGCGTCGTTCCTTTGCCGTGTATTGATTCAGTTTGCCGTCCATTCGGAAGCATCGCTTCGAAGCAACCTCTGAAGAGTTCATACTGTAGGGTATTTTTAGATCAAAGCGTCCAAGTCCTTTCTGATTTCTGTTCTTCCGAAGTAAAGCGAAAGTTGCTCTCCTGAGGAAAAAGAAAATCCATATTGAGAAATACCTTCAGTACGCGAATTAAAGATTTAAAAATCATTGGTTTCGATGTGAATTCCACATTATGCTACTGGAAAATGTGACTGGCCAGGATAATTTATGATTAGGTGGATCTGCATACCCAAGAAGCTGGATTTCTTCAGGAAACCATGGTTAAGTTAATTGTGTGTTGTGTTAGACATTGGCAGTGAGGGATTAGGAAAATAAGATGGTAACATTTGGGAAAGGATAACAGTGTGACACAGGGATAGGAAGATCCTTGTTTTAAAGCTGGAACTGCAGCTTTAAGATTCAGATAAGATTTAAAAACAATAGCTTACATTACAGCAGAAGTCCCTTCATTTTTGCTAATCAAATGTTACTATCAGTATATTTGGATTGTTGAGATATAGAAGGAATGCTTATTTTGTGCTGTGTTATAAATAGATTAAAATATCATCAGCCTCCTGCTCTTTATCTCCCTCTACAGTATTTATACTATGTGAAGCTAAGTTTTTTTGTACCAAAAAAACATTGTGCATTTGTTTCTTGTTAATGGAGTGCAGTAGTGCCTTCTGTCTTTCTTGATGCCCAGAAAAATCCAATAATCTTATTAGAAAAATAGGGCTTTGGATATTTCTGTTGCAAATCTGTCAGAATTTGTTTAACCCCTGCATGCAGTGACGTTTTTAGAAGCAATAGGTTTTCTGGACTTTAGTTGAGATACAGTACTGACATGATTGTCATGATGTCCTGTACTAGAAAATTTTATGGGGATCTGGTCACATTCCTGGGCTTCTCAGCAGCTTCTGATAACACTAATCCTAACCAGATTATTTATTTATTTGTTTATTTATTTATTTATTTTTGAATTTGTATACCACCCTTCTCCCTGAGGACTCAGGGCGGTGAACAGCCAAATAAAAACATCAAATACAAATATTAAAATACAGTTTTAAAAAAATGTATATAAATTTGGCCCCATTAATTAAAACAATAAACCAAACAATTAAAAACACTTAAAAAGAATTAGGCCAGCCCGGCTTGTTGGAAAAGGAAGGTTTTAAGGGCACGGCGGAAGGCACTGAGGTCATGGATTCTCCTTATCTCAGGGGGCAACTGATTCCAGAGGGTGGGAGCCCCCACAGAGAAGGCCCTCCCCCTGGGGGTCACCAGCCTGCATTGTTTGGCTGATGGCACCCCGAGGAGGCCCTCTCTGTGGGAGCGCACGGGTCGATGGGAGGTCGTCGGTGGCAGCAGGCGGTCTTGGAGATAGCTAGGCCCTATGCCATGGAGCGCTTTAAAGGTGATAACCAACACCTTGAAGCGCACCCGGAAGACCACTGGGAGCCAGTGCAGCTCGCGCAGGAGCGGTGTTACATGGGAGCGCCATGCTGCTCCCGTCACTACCCGCGCTGCTGCGGGTAGAGTGAGAAGGGCAGAGTGAGTGAGTGAATGAATGAATGAATAAAATATCTTAAAAGTAGTTCCATGCATAGAATTTAGTTAATGTGATAGATTGGTTTTGGCAAATTTATAGCAGATACTTAGACAGTTTGGCTTACCATATTTACTGAATATCATGTAATATATTTACTCAAATCATGACTTAGTATGACATGAGCCACATCATTGGGTTACATCTGAGTCCTTAGCTATGATTTAACAATGAATTATTAAATACATATAGTTGGACGGTTCACAAAATATGTTCAGTTATAAACCATTATTTATAAAATACGGTGGCTTAATTCACATATTCTAATTTAAAACCAAGAAACTTCATTATGGCTTTGCATGTTATGAGAACCTGAACAATTTACAGATAATATTGGCTTGGAATTTTAGGAATTATGGTGCCAGTGTAATTTGTTTCTATGTAATGTGACTTTACGCCAGTTATTCTCTTTCAGTTCTGCCTATAGGGCTGGTAATGCACATGTAAACATAGGAAAGGCCCATTGAAAGCTATATTGTTCCCTTAGAAAAAGTGGGTAGAAATGTCTGTGCATCTTATAGAGCGAATATTGAGGCGGGGAAGAAGGGATTGGCCTGTCCTTACCACTACCACTGCCTGTCACCGCTGCTGCCGTTCGCCACTGGGGAACACTGGAGCCTTCGCTGCCAAGCAGCTGATTGGCGGCTGGATCGACCTCCCGGAATACTGACGATCAGCTGTTCTAGGCAGTGGGAATCACTGCCGATTGCTATCGCTGCCAATCACCAAATGGCAGCAGCAGTGATAGGCAGCGGTGGCAATCCCCACTGCCTATAACAGTTGATTGGCGGTATTCCGGGAGGCCGATCAAACTGCCAATCAGCTGCTCGGCAGGGAAGGCTCCAGCGTTTCCTGGTGGTGGTGGCAGCTCAGCTCAGTTGACTGGTGGTGGCCACAACAGAGCGGAACCCTGACACTCTGGGGCTGTGCCCAACCCTGTGCTGGGTCTGCGATAACATGCTGGACCTGACCAGGCTGTTTGCTATTTGCTGCAAGGACTCTAGCCAGATAAATACTGGATGCATGCTGGGAGGCAGAGGCATTTTTTTTTCTTGTTTTCCTCCTTTAAAGCTAATGTGTGTCTTATGGTCTGGTGTGTCTTATAGTGCGAAAAATACAGTAATTATGTGAAGAAATATTTGCTCCTTTCAGATTTTTGTCTGTTCTGCCAGACAAAACACAAAACAAAGTGTAACATAAAATAATCCTTGAAGTCACAAAGAATCCAACAACAGCTTGTAGATTCCTATAGGGATCTGTAAGTTTACAGGTTACTGTTGAAAAGCATTTGGATTTCTGGAGGGACATGACAAATAGTAAAAAATGAACCTTTGGGGATTACATAGATGTTGTTCAGTTAGAAAGCAAACACTATGTTTCAAAATAAGAACTATATACCGACCTGTTTATCAAACATGGAGAAGATAATATATATGGGAGATGCTTTGCTGCCTCTGGAAATGAATGACACACCATCACTGAAGGAATCTTGAATTTGGCTTTCTATCAGAATTTTACAGGAAAATACCAATCCAACTGTCGGTCAGCAAACAAAAAAGTTGATCATGCAACAGGACAATAATCCTGGACATGGAAGAGAACAAATGAAGAAAAACAACTTCAGTGTTTTAGAATAGCCAAGTTAAACTCCAAACTCCATTTATAGAAATGTTGCAGCAAGACCTGAATCAAGCAGTTCATGGTTGCAAAACCTTAAATGCTACAGAGTTGAAGTAACTGCAGTGAAGGAATAGGGCAACATTTCCCACTGTGGTGCAAGCATTAGACCATCAGTTACAGAAAAAAAGCTTGATTGCAGTTATTTCAGCTAAAGGACTTTACAAGCACTTACTGCTTGTAATTGCCTAAGGAGCACATTACCTAGTATACAATATTTGTTTATGAAATAAAATACTGTTGCACAACTTTGATGTTATTTATTTACTCAGATTCCTATCATTAGGACAGGCAGAAAATATTTGGCAATATATGTAAAGAGATCAGCAAATCTAAAAGAGGGCAAATACTTTTTCACAGCACATTAACTATCGTGACTGGCAGTCAACCACAGCCTTGTGGTATGTACATTATGTGAAGCCATCAGAGTTTATTAGTTTTAATAGCAAAAACAAGTAGTCCTCATTTACGACAGTAATGAAAAAGTCAATTTGTGATCAGTCACCACATTTATGATCTTCACATGTAAGGCAAAAGAACAGTGAAGTTCAATCATAAACACAATTGTTGTTTCACTTAGCAATCACTTAACAATCAAGTTGCCAGCCCCAATTGTGCTGCTAAATGAGGACTATGTATATGCATTATATAAAGAACATTTTTTACTGCAATAACTTAAATATGTACTTTTAGTAAGCCAGCATGTATATTTTTTTTTTCAGAATGAACTACTGGTGTACTAATAAGAGAAATTGGCCTGTCTTATAGTTATGGCATGTCTGGAATCTTTGAAACAAAATTAACCATGAATATAGTTACACTTGCATAGGTGAAGGCAACATAGAATGAGGGGGAAAAAGAAATCATTGTTTCTCTTTTATTAAAAAAAAAGAAAATATATGTGCAAATGTAAGATATTTCAATCTTTAAAAAAGAAAGGAAAGGAAGTTTACATTTGTGAAAGACAAACAGAACAGTATTATTATTTGGGATAATAATTTACATGAATATCATCTACCACCATGCTAGTTTCTTTTAGTATTCTATTTTAATCCCTTCCTTTAATATATTTTTATGAACTGGAATTTTAGCTGCATTGAAGGTGCACTTTGAAGCGCCACTGGCACTGTTTGGGCAATTTGATTTTGTTGACAATTTAAACTAGGAATTCTGGTCCTTTGTATAGTTAGCAACCATCAGGGACCTATTGAGCTGCCCTTTTACTCCATAACAAATACAGGTAGTCCTCGACTTACGACCACAATTGACACCAAAATTTCTGTTGCTAAGTGAAACATTTGAAAAATTAAGTGAATTTTGCCCCATTTTACAACCTTTCTTGCCACAATTGTTAAGTGAATCACTGCAGTTGTTAAGTTAGTTACACGGTTGTTAAGTGAATCTGGCTTCCCCATTGACTTTGCTTATAGGAAGGTCAGAAAAGGTGATCACATGATGCCAGGACACTGCAACCGTCATAAATATGAGTCAGTTGCCAAACGCCTGAATTTTGATCACAGGTCCATGATTGTACAATCACTATAAATGGTCATAATTCACTTTTTTTCCAGCGCTATTGTAACTTCAAATAGTCAGTAAACGAACTGTTGTAAGTCGAGGACTACCTACACTCTGTGAATTGGGAAGAAACTTGCCCACCTCCTGTCTTGGAATACTTAGGCATGTACCGGTAACTAACTGGCTTATGTTTGTGAATTTAAAAAGTTGTTTTCTTTCATGATGGTAATACTTTGTTTTAACATTAGGTGGAAGAAAATGCAAGAACTTGACAAGATTGAAATCTTGAATCCAGAATGGTAGGTAGATTTTATTACTTTGATTCTTGCTTATTAATAAACCTAATATGAACTGAAGCATATGTTTCAGCTAGTTTTCTGTGTAACGTATGGGGCTAGTATTAGTATTGTTTAGAGTGGAATGAAAGTTTAAGCAGATGCTTCAGTCTTCTGAAGCTTTTAGTTTGCCACTAAAGTTGGCTGTTCTGGAGAGTCAGTGTCAACTGCTTTCAGTTTTAGAGGAGGAAGATGCTTTGATGGAAGAATTACTCTATAGCTTAATAAGGAAATCAAGATATCTAAAATCAATAGCAATGCTCATTGGAAGTTGCCCAGATGCAAAGATTATTGTAAACTTGTGAATACAGACTGAAGCCTCTCTTCTATTGTACAGTCCAAATCAAATAGTTATACTCCAAAAAAATTATGATAAGAGGTGTGAAAAATCTTTGATTCTAAAACAGCTGTTTCAAGTTCTAAGTAGGGTTGTTCCAACCTTGGTGGCAGTCTTCCCGAAATACTCCAGAAGTATTCTGAGCTTGAAAAGATCCTGCTTTGGGCTTAGAATGCAGTATCAGTTCTAAATGGTGCCATTTGAAGCTCAGAAGGCTTCTGGGGAGTTGGAACTATTCATTTCAAACTTAAGACATTTCAAATTCAAGACACTTTAGTCTGTGAACTTGATGCCATGCTGCATTTAGTCCAAGTCTTTTATCTTTTCCCTCTAGTGGTATTTTATGACGAGTACTTCCAAGCAGCAGAGTTCAGCACTGTGTGAATCCCTGAAAAAACTGCTGAAGTGTCAGTACATGTTTAAAATACAGATGGGAGAGAGAGGAGGGTAGAACTCTCTGTGTATTTCTTTTATGTGCACAGAAGAGATGAAGCATACAGAGGTATTTGTGTCTCACTGTGTCAGAAGCAATCGGTTTTCTGTAGATACAGTAATATCCGCTTAACCACCACATTTGGGATCAGTAAGTCTTGTCACTAAGAGAGACATCATGTGACTGCAATGGACCATCACTTCCCATTTGGTTGTTAAATGAGTCGCTGTAGGTCATTAAGTGAGTCATGTAACCACAAGTCACGATTTTATTGCCAGCTTTATTAATTATACTTGTCAAAAGCCAGTTGTGAAGCTTGCAAATGGTAATCACATGACCAAAGGGACACTGCAACGGTCACAAGTGCAAGACCAGTTGTGCGATTATTTTTACAATTAGGCAAGGATTAAGTACCTAAATCTGGAAAGAGGTAAGATTTTGAAATAGGTACGAATTGAAATGTTTGAGGATTAGTAAATGCAGTGATTGCATTGATGGCATAATGATTCCAATCAAAAGTATAATTTCTCATTATGCTCTAACATTTCTTTTAAAATTTAGATTACGGAGATAATATTCTAACTGTTATTCTTTGTTAGGCTTTTGTGTGTTAAAAAAAATGACTTGTCCAGCATTCCCCCATTTAGTGTCCTATAAATTTCTGGGTCTTCAGTGCTCACAATCTCATAATGCTGAGGACTGTGTAAATTGACCTCTGGTAGACTGTATTGGAGCAGAATGAGAAAGCTTTCCTTAGATATTAATTATTAGTTAAGGTTTCTGTTTCTTTTATTTATTGTTCAGCTGACTTTTAAATGTTTTTTCATAGCAGTAGATTTCCTTTTCAATGCTTTCTACAGTCCTGAATGAACAGGTTGCTGCAGCTGCAGACTTGGGCAAGTGATATAATTTGTATTGGAGTAATTATTAACTCTTCTCCTTCATAATAAATTATTGAGTTATACTTGCCATTAAAGAATGGAGCTGCTCTTGGCTGAAGATTTGGGTAGAAAAGGTTTCATTTTTTAAAAAAACACAACTCTCCATATAAGAAAAGACAGATTGTGTTTCCATTCCCTTGATAACTGTAACTATATTTTCTAGGAGAAGGAAATATTTTCTTAGTATTTCTTTGATTGCACATATGCTAGCAAGCAAATTTAAAAGGATTATTCTGTCACACTGTTTTAATAAATGAAAGATTTTTTATATATATATGGCACGAGTACAACTTCTGTCTCTTTCAATCAAGATAATTGCTTCATTATATGGTGCTATAGTGAAACAATAAACTGTTAAGAAAGCTGTGGTAGATAGGCTGACAGCTTGAATGATTATCAGGCACCCTACACCATACATCAGGAGACCAGAGGCTGCCATATGCAATGTCTTGGAGAAAAATTAAAAATTAACATGAAATGAAAGATCTTCTCAACATCCTTCGAAACACCACTACAGTAAATAAGCAGTTCCAGCAATTATACTATTATGTCCTATTAAGTAATATGGAGACAGAGATCTCATGTTAACTTCCAGCCACAGTCTATAATCCACAAATAAGCATGATATCTTGCAGGAAACTTCCAGTAGAAATGTCCAACTGATACAGCCAGCATCCATTGCAGTCATTGGAGTAGAAAATGCAGGGCATTCACTGTATTATTAGCTGGTAACAGCAGCCAGAGCTGTGCTTCAAGAGTCAGAGAAGAAAGAGGGGGTGCTCAACAGGTAGCGCTACGCACAGCATGGGCCACAAATCACTTTACTAAGGGACTTCTGGGGTTCCATGCTCCCTAGCCTTTGTCATTCCTTTCCTGGCAAAGGGCTGAGTGGCAGTGGTGGTGGCTGACTCCAGTACTGTGAATCCACAGATGTCTTTCAGACAAATGTTTGAACTTTTTTAACAGCTGTTTTTTTAGAGGCACCACACAAAACATGGACGAAGATGAAGGCACTTCATTCCAGATGTATCTACAGTGGCAAAAAACATTTTAACCCAAGTAGAAATATTTGTAGTCCTGCAGTACTATAATCCACATGTTTTCTTAGCTTAATTTCAGTTCCATTAATATATAAAGAGATTCTGGTCTAACAAATGACACACTAAAGTAGACCGGGGGGGGGGGGGGGAACAGTTATTGTGTGTGATGTAGAAGGTCCTGTTTGTCTTACTGGAGGAGGAGATTTTTATCTTCTCCTTTTTATATATAACTTGGGGAAATTAGTATATCTAATACTCCTGCCTTTTATTTTCCTCACAACAACTCTGTGAGGTGGGTTGGGCAGAGAGAAAGACAGTGACGTGCTTTCATGATGCTAGATTACCCTTTTCCAACATGATGCCCTCATGATTACTATAACTGTATTTGGCATTGAGAAATTACCCCTTTATGGTTGGGTTGGGTTGGGTTGAACTGGAATGGTCTTATTAAACTAAGGACTATTAAAGATATAGTACACATAGATATATTCTGAAATGTTTTAACAGTTCTGTGAAAAGCAAATTTACCAAACATAACCTATAGGCTATGTTTAATTCAAACAATGCGTTTTATGTGAGTTTTCCATCTTACTTTGCAGGATTTGCCAACCCAAAACTGATGGCCAAATTCAGAATGGTACAAAGCAGAATAATTGTGTTGATAACCTTTTTGAAGAAGCTCAGAAAGTTGGGGCCGTATGCTCAGAGCAGGCTAAGGTAAGTTTAAAGTAAATGGATGCGGGGTTGCAAGACATGGTAGTTATTTAAAAATTAAAGCAGTTTTTATTTAAGCAGTAGTGTTTTCCCCTGAAATCAACTAACAGTCAAAAAAGAAAGGAAAATGAAGTAGGAAAAAGAAGATAAGGAGGAAAAAATTAAGCAGAGATATGCCAGGCAACAGGCTAAAACATATCAGCTTGGACTTGTGTGCTATTTGGATTCTGTCTTAGGTCAGATTATGATTAAATAACTGATGTTCAGTATATTTGTGAAGAAGTGCATCTATGGATGACAATGAGGAATTCTCTTATTGCTCTACTAAAGAGGAAAGTAGCAAGAATTAATGCAAAAACTACCATTTCATTTGATAAGCATCGGTTTTCTAAAACATCGGTGGTAAAACAGGAGAATGACTCAAGAACAAATAAGTGAGGAATAAAAGTGCATTAAATACAAAAGCGTTTGTACATGAAAAAATAAGTACATGAAGAAAGGGTGAATGGATCAAGGGGAAGCAGAGGCCATAAATCACAGTTGGATGAAGTTGGCAGGCTAGCGGCCAGAGTCACCTTATTGGTGAGAGGAGCAGCCTATAAATTTAATAAATAAATAAATAAACAGAAGGCAGTGAGTGAAGTAAAGGACATGGTTAGAAAGAAAGGAAATTTACAAGCATCAAAAGGCACAGTGAAAGATGTTGGTGTATATAGGCATTTTGGACTGATCTTTGTGAGGTACTGCTCATATGTTTATACATTTATTCTTGCATAAATGGTGTGGCTTAGCTCTTGATATAATGATAATTTGTGTTTTCATTTTACAGGCTGATACAATTATTACATTATGGAAAAATGGGTTTACAATAAATGATAGTGAACTCCGAAGTTACACAGATGTTGCAAACCAGCGCTTCTTGGATTCCATTAAAAAGGGGCAAGTCAGATTTGTATTAATGGGGTTTGCACATTACACTCTGTAGTGACTGCCCAGTTTGGGCAAAATTTTGGATATACTGTCTACTCAAAATGTGCATCAATTCAAACTTTTTTTTTTAATGATACCCTTCTTTGAGATATGTGAAAGACAAACTAATCAATTGGCATTCCATGTTTGTTTGGTAATATATTTGCTGGCTGGTGAGCTGTTTCAATGGACAAAGTATGATATGTTGACATTTAAATTCAAAACTGGTCTTATATATGGAGATGCTTCATTATTATACAGTATATGGAAAAAAAATGAGAAGAAAAAGCTGAAAACAAAATGTTTGTTTGTTTGTTTGTTTGTTTATTATATTTATATACCGCCCTTCTCCCGAAGGACTCAGGGTGGTGAACAGCCAGAATCAAATACATAAATATAAAAGTTAAAAACAATTTAAAACCAGATTAAATACTTTGGCCCACAATTAAAACATCCCATTAAAATCCAATTTAAAATTTAAAACCGTTAAAATTAGGCTAGCCTGGGTTGCTGGAATAACAAAGTCTTCAGGGCACGGCAGAAGGTACGCAAGTCCAGGATCCTCCATACCTCCGGGGGCAGCTCATTCCAGAGGGCAGGAGCCCCCACTGAGAAGGCTCTCCCCCAGGGGTCGCCAGTCGACATTGTCTGACCAACGGCACCCCGAGGAGCTCCGCCCTGTGGGAGCGTACTGGCCGGTGGGAGGCTGTCGGTAGCAGAAGGCGATCCCGTAAGTACCCAGGTCCTAAGCCATGGAGCGCTTTAAAGATGTTAATCAACACCTTGAATCGCACCCGGAAGACCACTGGGAGCAATGCAGCTCGCACAGGAGAGGTGTTACATGGGAGCGCCCCGTCGCTCCCATAATCACCCGCATGGCCACATTTTGGACCAGCTGGAGCCTCCGGATGCTCTTCAAGGGGAGCCCCATTGCAGTAGTCCAGTCGGGAAATGTTGGACTATGACATACACGTAGTCCTTGATCTATGATTGCAATTGAGCCCTGAAATTTCCATATGTTTCAAATATTTCTCTTAGGGAGCTGCCTCTTGAGTTACAGAAGATCTGTGACAAAGAAGAGGTCGATGTGAAGGTGGATGATAAGAAGGATGAGTTATATATGTCACTGAAGGCAGTATTTCATCCTTTCTCTGGAGCAGGGTATCGATTGGGAAGGTGAGCAGCTTCATGCTTTTATGGTAGTAACTGAAACTAGCTTATGAAATGAATGGAGGTGATAGTTTTCTTTCATTCTTCTTATGCTTCAATCCTCTGCCTATATTTACTTTTGAGTAAATCTCAAAAAATGTATAATGTGAATAAGATGGCGCCTACATTTCTGGATTTTGAAGAAGACTTCTATAGGTAGTTCTCACCTTACAACCACAACAGGAACCAGAATAGACTCGTAGACATTAACATAATCTATAGCAGGGTGTGAAATGCTACTGGTTCGGGGCGGTTCTCCTGAATCAGTAGTGAAAATGCTACTGGTTCGCCCGAACCGGTAGTAAAAAAAAATGCTTTAAAAAGAAAAAAAGAAAAAAAAAAAGTTCCCATGATCGCACCGCACAATTGACACTGAACTTTTTTTAAACTTTTTTTTTAGCATTTTTTTACTACCCGTTCGGGCAATAGGTAGTAAAAAAAAGTTTTAAAAAGGTTCCAACAATCAGCGGTGCCAATCAGCTGTGCCGTGGGATCCTCTGAACTATTTTTTTAATTTTTAAAGCATTTTTTTAAACTACCTTTTGGGGGGGGTCCATTTTTGCTCCCAGGAGGCTTCCCTGAGGCCTGCTAGGCCAAAAACGTGGATGCTAGGAAAGAAAGAGATGCTAGGAAAGAAAAAGAGAGAGGGAGAGAGAAAGAAAGAAAAAGAGAAAGAAAGAGAAGGAGGGAGGGGAGAAAGAAAGAAAAAGAAAGGGAGGGAGGGACGGAAAAAGGAGAAGAAGGAAGGACCACAAACCTGACACTAGACGCAACTTCAGAGGATACCTTGAAAGAGCACAGCAATCCAGGGCTGGAAGGGACCTGGAGGTCATCTAGTCCAATCCCCTGCTCCAGCAGGACATTGTTAAAGTGAGTTTCTGTCTTTTGACACACACCCCAGTCACATGTCTACATAGCCATCCCGCTCAGTCACATGACCCTACGCCCGCCAAGCCACGCCCACAGAACTGGTAGGAAAAAAATTTAGATTTCACCACTGATCTATGGACTGTGCAAAAGAGACAGTCAACCAGCCGAAAAGAGAACAAAAAGATTCCAGCACCTCTCCACCAGTAATCGGCACCCAGATCAGCATATATTAATTCCAAGGTTAACTTCAGACCAACGATCAAGTAAGCAACACCCCAATCAAGAAACTGCCAAAGAGTCATCAGTAAACAGCCCAACCAAAGAATCTCTAAGGCCGCCCCCACCAACACTGACAGGCAAGCCACTAGAATATTAAACTGACAGCAAACAGCACTCGGTGTTTGTTACCTAGTTAGGGTAATGAAACGCCTGTAAGAAAACAAGCTCAGAGAGCACAAAGGACCCCTCACCAGAATTTCTGTTGTCAACTTGTTAAGTGATTTTCCAACTTTTGCCAAACCTGTTAAATGAATCACTGCAGGTATTAAGAAAATCACAGGATGATTAAGCAAATCCAGCTTCTCCCATTGATTTTGCTTGTAGAAACCATCTGAGAAGATCACAAATGGGGTTCATATGACCTTCAGATTCTAAAATCATTGTAAATACATCCTGGTTGCCAAGAACCTGGATTTTGATCACGTGACCATGGGGATGCTAAAATGATCATAAGTGCAAGTCGTAAACAATTTTTCAGTGTCATTGGATGTTTGAATAGTCACTAAATGGATGGTTGTAAGTCAGGGACTACCTATGCAAAACATTTGCTTCAAACTTGGAGCTGAAAATATTGCTGCCTTTCTACTGAATATCCTATTTTAGTACCAAATAACCAGTCTAATAATATTTGTAAATGAAAGAGATGCTGGAAGACTAACAAGAATCATAACAATAGTCCAGTTCTCCCTCTCATTAAGTTACCTCTGGATAAATTCCCTTCAAATTGTACAGCATCACTGTACATTATATCTTAGTATCGTTCCTTTATATTAATTGTCTTTACCTTATTGATAATCTTACTTACCTTTCCCTAATCCAAGGCTGGCTTGGGAAGTCTAAGAGTGTCAACCAATCTAGAAGACATCAGGTTGGAGAAAACTGACATAATTTGATGTCTTGGCCATTATGTTTCAGGAGATGTTGAATTCTATTTATATTGAGTCATTGTGGAAATCTCTGCTGTTGTTGGGTTTTGGGGTGGTTTTTTGTTTTTTTTTTGCTATATATCAAAAAAATTTTTTTTGCTATAAGACCTATCCTGAATATAAGTCCTAATATGTGCGCCCTAGCATGAGTGGTGCAGTGGCCTAGAGGTGGAATTCTTGCCTCATAATCAGGAGGCTGTGAGTTCGATCATAGGTAGAGGCAGATATTTCTCTCTCTGGGCACGAAGAGAATATATCTGCTGAATATAGTTCTGCATTGGCGACAGGAAGGGCATCCGGCCAGTAAACATTCAGCTCCATTCAGTTGCCCAGACTCCACCCCGCAAGGGCTTACGGGCCATTAAAATACAATGATGTGCACCCTAGCATGTGCGCCCAACATAAGTCCTACCCCCAAAATAAGACCTACTTTAGTGCCTGGTGGTGCCAACACGAGGTGAGGAGGGTTGAGCTTCCCCATGCATACACTGGCTTACCTCAGGGGTCCCTGCAGCCAGGCCATCCATGCCCCAACAACTTCCTTACGACGGCAGCACCAGCAGCCATGTGCAGCAAGAGCCCATCTGGCCGCCAACCGACTTCTGCTTGCTTACCGACGCAACAGAGAGCAGAAGGCCGAGCAACGTGCCAGTGCTGCAGCCACAAGATGAGGCAGGTGTTGGGACATGGATGGCCTGGCTGCAAGGGCCCTGAGGTAAGCCGGTGTGGGGCACATGGGGCAGCTAAAAAAAAATAAAATAAGACCAACCGAAAAGAAGCCCTAGTGCTTATTTCGGAGCCCAAAAGAAAATAAGACTGAGTCTTATTTTCAGGGAAATAACGGTATTTAGCTACATAGCTCATAAATAAATTATCTAGAATGAAGTGAAATTATAATCTCATATGATTAAAACTTTATTTTTCAGTGCTACACCTAGAATAATTTCCAAAGTAAAAAAAAAAGGTGAAGAAACTGAAAAGAGAAAACCGACAGTAGTGCTAAATAATTCAGAACCTATCACTAGAATCCAGATTTGGTTAGCAGATGGAGCAAGGATAGTACAAAACTTCAATATTTCTCATCGGTAAGAATAGATCACATTAACAGAATTCATTTTGTACAATATACTGTGCAGTTTACAGGATATTTACTTCCTTTCAAGACAAATTACAGCCCACCAAGCTATTCCTAAAAATGTTTACTTAGAAATGAAATTCTATTGCAACCATTGGGGCATACTTCCAAGAAAGTATTAGATATCAGCCAAAGTGCCTTTAAAAGATTAATTTGTTTTGAATACTGAGCCATGAAATATATTAGTTTTTCAACATTAGCTATGGATTAAACCTAGATAAGTATTTTAAAGTATATGTGAAAATAATAGTGTAAATTTTTTAAAAATTCAAAAAAGGAAACACACTGTTAAGCAAAGTGGTACAGCCATTGTGACATAAATGAGCCGCAGTGCATGCTGCATTCATTTTCCACTGGCTTCACACTGAATCAAGGCATCAGAAATTTCGGGAAATCTTATGTCAGTATGATAGCCTTGGCAAGGTTTTTATGCTAGGTTTAGTTTGCTTAGCCCTAATTTGTTGAATAAGCCACAGCTGCAGTCCAAATTACTGTAAGATAAAACTCTTTTGATTTGCTAATAAAGTTGTGTTTCTGCTTTTTCATACTTGAGTCTGATTGGATTTGATCCAGTATTGCAAAACATTGTATTTTTTTAAACTGTTTCTCTATGGATTGTGTGATATCTATATATATAAAAGCGAAATACCACTCACACATCTCACGAAATCTCCAGAACTGTAAAGCCTACAGACTTGAAATTTGGCACGTATGTTCCTTTTGGCTTCTAGGTGCTCGCTGAAAAAGGTTTTTTCGAAATGACCATCAGATCATTAGTATTTCTTATATTATTATTAACACGCTCTGATGCTAAGGAGTTAGATGTTCTAGTCCTCCTCCCCACGTGAAAAGAACTCTGTTCCAACTGTCATGTGAGCGTGGCCAGCACATGACTCATCTGGCCGGCTGGGAGTTTAGACATTCTACTCCCCACCTGAAAGGGAGAGAAGGAGATAAGATAGGAGAGGCCTCTGTGGGGCAAGCCTGAGGAAGGGAAGGCAATAGGAGAGGATCAAAGGGGCCAGCCTGAGGGAGAGAAGGGGATAAGATAGGAGAGGCCTCTGTGGGGCAAGCCTGAGGGAGAGAAGGGGATAGGAGAGGATCAATGGGGCCAGCCTGAGGAAGCGAAGGGGATAACACAGGAGAGGCCTCTGTAGGACAAGCCTGAGGGAAAGAAGGGGATAGTAGAGGATCAATGGGCCCAGCCTGAGGGAGAGAAGTAGGATAGGAGAGGAGAGGCTTCTGCGGAGCAAACCTGAGGAAGAGAAGGGAAGAGGAGAGGCCGATCCATAACTACTCATTAATTTTCAAGCTATAAGTGTCGATTTATCAAGCCTGATCACATAGTTTCATAGCGGAGCACAGGTATCCAGCTAGTATAGAAATACATGGCATGTGGAGGGGAGTTGCATTACTCCAGACTGTTTATTTTTCTCTAAGATGTTAGTGCATTGCTTCTCAATAACAGCAGTTTTGAGGCCTGTTGACTTCAATTGCTAAAATTATCATCAATGGATATGCTGGCTGTAGAATTCTGGAAATTGAAGTCCACATATCTCAAAATTGCCATAATTGGGAAACCAGTGAGTAAACTGGCTAAAGAACAATCTATCCTTTGGTTTTTCCAAAGTTGTTGTCCTCTCCATATACAGGATACTAAAACTTCTGCATAGAACAACAACTGATACAGAACAACAGGCTGGGGAAAGCTATCCTACCCCCTTTAGTATATACAGAAAAACTGTTCTTATCAATGACTGACCACGTGGTTCAAATTCAGAAAGAGCAATATTAGCAGTTTTCTAGGGAAAATTAATTTGGGATGGAGGATTAACAATTCATTTGGATATGCAGTGGCTATAATGCTTATAACTGTTCTGATTGAGGTTAGAACACCTCCTTTCATTGTATCGCAAACAGTCAGAAAAACCTGAACAGATTTATTCTTATATGAGCATAATGTTTTCATACATAACATATAACATAACATAACATAACATAACATAACATAACATAACATAACATAACATAACATAGAAGATGTTAATTTGGGAAGAACTGGTTTTCTAAATGTGTAATGATAAAATGTGTAATGAAAATATAAGTTCTATAGGAGAACTTAAAATGTGTAATGATAAAAATAAGTTCCATAGGAGAACTTAGAATATGCTTGTGTGGTGTTAGTGAAGGTCCTGATTTGCTCAAAATCAGTTTCTTCTAATTGTCATGACACCATGAAATTTGTTCTTTTAAAATGTGATTTAAAATGTCAGGCATTAATTTTTGTTCCTTTCCCTTTTAGAATAAGCCACATCAGAGACTTCATAATTGACTACCAGAGATATCAAGGAAGAAGACCTTTCACACTGACTACTTCACTTCCTTTTCGAGAATTATTGAATGAATCTCTCACACTAGAGGAAGCTAACTTAAAAAATGCTGTTGTTGTGCAAAGACTTAAAAATAATATTGAGCCTTTCCGGAGTTTCTCTTCTTAGTATTCTCTACCTAAAAGAAAGAACAGTTGCAGGAAAGGTCTTGGAAATGTGGAAGACAATATGCATACAGTAGGTCCCCAGTTGTGATTATTTTAATGTAGAACATTCAACTGTTAGTTGAGTGATTTTAGCTGAATCACCTCCACTTAGGAATAGCAATAATTCCTGCCTTTATATGACATCTACAATGCTGCTTTGAAAAGGTATGCAATGTATGCTGAACCCCAAAGGTTTTTTTAATATATATTTTGTTCGTTTGTTTTAAATAGCCTGGCAGAAAGTAATAGAGCCAACCCTACTGAACTGGGCATTCTGTCACCAGTAAAGGAACGTGTAGGGAAAATCTTGAATATTTCTGTAAGTTTGAAGTTGAAAAAAATTTGAAAGCACAACTTGACTTCATTCTTGTTTACTTTTTATCTGTTATAGTTTGATATATTTTATTCTATCAATGCTACAGTATGATATTGACATAATTTAATATGTACATTTCATTTGTACAGAAAAATACCGCAGGTACAGTTTTTAAGTGTAGTGGTTGTTTCTTTTGAAAATGTGTCTCCCAATGTATGCTTTAGGATATCAGAGGAGCAAATGACTAAAACGGCATCATGTCACAACCTCTTTCATATGTATATATATAATACACACACGAAATAATTATGATGTGATTCTGGTTTTACTATTTTGACAAGTGTATTCCCTAGGGACATATGACTGTACATGTCGGAATAATTCCACATGTAATAATTCCACTTTAATTATATGGGCATACCTCTGGATAGACCTAAATTTCAATTGCATTTTATGCCATTAAAAACAGAGAAATACATTATCTGTAGTCCTGAATTATTTATTTAGAACTCAGCTCTACTGCTTTACTCCTAAGGAATATTTCGGTTGTTAGTTTTCAGATTGAAGCACTGAATAAGGAGTCTGCCTACTACAGTATATGAGAAATAACTTTCGGCTTTAAAAGGCAAGCCTTCTGCCTTTGGTTTTCTAAATAGAAGCAAGCTTTGAGAACACGTTTCAAGCAACCATTAAGAAATGAAGCAGATTTAAGTGCAGTATTAGAACTACATGTTTGAATTGATTCAAAGGCAGATGGTTTAGGATATAAAATACAGCTTTCATCATTGAAAATGTCTTGGCAGATGGCAGTTCTGGATAGTCTCATCTGGACTTGGAAGCTAAGCAAGATCAGCCTTGGTTGCAACTTGAATGGGGAAGCTGCCAGGGAATTCCAAAGGTGTAGAGTAGGCAATAAATTTAAGAAACAAAATCCCATAAGGAAGAGGAAAACCAATTCTGTACTGTTGCCAAAATTTTGCAAAAACATTTCAATGAAATTACCAACTCAAAGAGTAGTTTGTCATTTAGGAAGTCTGAAATCATTAGAAATACCTTTTATCATGTTGGTTTGATGGGATGGGGTTTATCAAGTGGAATCATATTATTGAGTCCTCCTACCTGCAAAATTATTCTCATTATTCATTTATTACAACTGACATTTTAAAAATGCTGGATATGAAAGAAACAATAATAATCATTTGAAAAATTATAATCTGGCCTGATATCCAAAGGAAAAGGGGATAAGAAGGAAATTGGGCAGAATCCTAATTCTTCAAAGCTGTTGATCAGGAGAAATGGCCTGGAGGACGAGGAGGCAAGTCACAATTGGGCCAACTTGCAGAGGAGAATCCACCTTGCCTTCTGTGGATAATTCAAACATGTATTTTCCAAAACGTCCTGCTCTTGATCACTTGACAAGGTCACTTTCAGGAACAAGAACAGCTGCATGGGACTTGAACATGGCTCCTGCCACATTAGCAGGAACTAGAATTGAATAATTAAGTCCGCCCCTGCTATCATATTCATTTTTTTTTTATTAAATTAAGAAGTATAAGTGAGTTTTGCAGCTGGGACATTTTTTTTCCTTGATAATCCATCTCAGAAAATAAGGCCGCCTTTCTCCATCTGTGCTGCAACGAAGGCATCAGACAAATTATCCCAGAATACCTGTTGTGTGTTTTTTTTTAATACATCAGAAATGGGATTTTACCATCAGGATATATTACTTGGCCTTATTTGTGAATTCCATTGTTCATTGGTTGCTTTTTTTTTTTGGCATGGCTGGATATGCATCCAATTTAATTTTTTTCCCGTTATTGTGGTATGTGAGCCAAGGCTTTTTAGGTTATGAACTTTGGCTTGTAACTTAAGAATGATGTGTGAACCCAGCCAGTAATGTCTAACTTATTAACTCATCATTGAATAAATCTTGGCCTAGGAAAGTATACATCCAGTATTTTTTGTCTCTAGATAACTATGTTTTAGCAAAAGCACATAAACTTGTATACCGCTTCACAGTGCTTTACAGCCCTCTCTAAGCTGTTTACAGAGTCAGCATATTGCCCTCAACAATCTGGATCCTCATTTTACCAATCTTGGAAGGATGGAAGGCTGAGTCAGGATCAAACTGCTGGCAGTCGGCAGAATTAGCCTGCAATACTGCATTCTAACCACTATGCCACCACACCTGGGTGATTTAGGTCACCCAAATCCTGTGGAGTTACTTTTTTTACCTTTTTTCTACACCTTTCATTTTAGTGTAGGTTATGCATCATAACCTACACTAAAATGCTGATGCATCATAATGGTGCAGTGGATAGCCATGGGGCTTTCCTACATCCCAAGGCTAAACGTAAGAGATCCTGCTAGATTCAAACTAAGTATAATGCTTGGTTTTATTTAATTTTTATGGATTGAGCCAATTAATAAACCAAAGTAAAGCAAAATAAGGCTTTGCGTGGTATATGACGTGGATCTCCTCCATCTGCAAATTACCTCTAGCTAGCGACCAAGAGGAGGAGCTAAGAGTCAAAGCTGACTAATATCATCCCTAGACCAAAATGAATTTTAAGCATTCTTTAAAAAAATATTTTTATGTATGGATGTGTGCATGTATTTTTTAATTGGTTAAATGCTTTAACACTAAACTAGCTGATAATAAATGATATTATGATCCTCCAAGTCCCTTATTTTGCAAAAACCAATATGGAATATAGTCTCACAATTTGAAACAGAATATAATGTCATTTCTATTACCATTGTATCTTCTTTTGTGTAAGAATTGATTTTACTGATGCAGACTAATGGGGATTTTTATTTGTAAATTCCTGCAATGTAATAAATCTAAACATTCTTCAAAATCATTAAAACTTTGCAAGGTTTACAGACTTCCCTACTTCTGTGTGAAATATTGTTTTTGTGAACTGTTACACATGTAGATAACCACTCAAAAATGAAATATGCTTGAAATCTCAACAGCAATATGCTAACTTGCATGTCAGCACATATAAAAACATGCATGCATACAATTCAGTATGTGTATGTCCTAGTGTCTCAGGAAACTAAAAGGTCATCTCATAGGATGTGCTGTATCTTCTGTTCATTATTTTAAAAACTGCAGGTTGTATATCTCTTAACAAAGCACAGAACAATGTGGAGTATAAAATCAGAATAGAAATGTTGATGACTTCTAGTCTTCTAGTTCTATATGATGTTTCTCAAATTAATTGATCTTTACATCTTGTTTGATTTTATCTACACATTTGTACATCGGTATAGACACACATAGAACTGAATCTGTTAACTGGAATGCAACGTATCTATTAATTTTAACCAGGACATCTCATCAAAAACATCCACTTCATTTAAGTTAAAAAACATGTTTGAGATATTATTTCATAGCGTGCTACTACTACTTACGACCACCATTGAGCCCAAAATTTATGTTGCTGAGTGAGACATTTGTTAAGTGAGTTTTGCCCCAAATTACGACCTTTCTTGCCACAATTGCTAAATTAATCTCTGCAATGGTTAAATTAGTAACCTGATTGTTAAGTGAACCTGGCTTCCCCATTGACTTTGCTGGTCAGGTCACAAAAGGTGACCTGGGACACTGCAGCCATCACCAATATGAGTCAGTTGACAAAAGTCTGAATTTTGATCATGTAACCACGGGGATACTATAATGGTTGTAAGTGCGAAAAATTGTCATAAGTCACTTTTTCCAGTGCAGTTGTAACTTCGAAATGTCATTAAATGAACTGTTGTAAATGGAGAACTACCTGTACATTGCTTCTTTGGTTATATGGTGGAATAATTAAAGACACAAGTATTTCACTGAAAAAGATTTATCCTGTTCTTTCAAGACATCCTCTTTAGATTAAAATGAAGATTGCATTGAAAAGAAACAATGAGAAAAAGGCAACTCAAATTTCCTTAAGAAATAATATTTGAATAACGCTGTTTAGAAAATGATCTGCAGAATGTTTCACTGAGGTCAGACAATTACCAGTCATAGCCATAGCTGCATCCAGATCTTGCAATTTTTGGGAGGTGTCAATAGTTGTTAAATTTGCTGTTGAAAATCCGACAATCTCTGTGTTCATCCCCATTCAAGACTCAGGCAATTAAAAGGGGGCAAAGAATAAAAACCTGTTTCAGATTTGGTATTTCCACCAACAGGAATGGATTACCACCTTTGACAAATGTGGAATTCAGATTTGCTAACTTTACCCCCAAACCCTTTGAAGTAATCATAACTTGGTTGGAAATTAGATACAGGTTAAACTGAGAATTGTTCCTATTTCATAATATTCTCAAAGTTCCATTTTACACTTTCCATACAAAACTGAACTGGGAAGCTGAAGCATGGATGTAAAACAGGCTATTTGTATTCGTAGTGGAATCTTTTATATGAGATTTTATATTCTGTAAGCCGCCTTGAGTCACCATGTGCGAATAGACGGCAATATAAATTCCCAAAATAAATAAATTCTTGGTAGTTAAAAGTTGACTGGACTTTTGAAGAGAAATATTAACTTTTTGAAAAATTGGGTTATTTCTGCGATAATACAACTTTACATTTGCAAGTTCATAAAATGTGGAATACTGTATTTACCTGATGGAAATATGGAATGTAATTTTGAACTTAAGTCACTTTCCCCTCAAAAGAAAAGAAAAACTACATCCACCCCGTTGTAATATATTCTCAGAAAATCTAGAGCGCCTTTCCAATTTTGGCAAAGTAAATTAGAGGAGAAAATACACCTCCGTAGTCTTAATTTTTGGTGAATATGTGTATGTAATATGCCTGAGATGCAGCGTAATTTGCATTTGTAACGCAACACAGTACTATAACATATAGAGACGGTCGCCAAGCCTTTCCTTTAAGTGCAGGGAAAGCACGTATGGTAGTGATTAAGGTACCATTTACACTGTGAATCCCGCTTCAGGCTCGAAAGCCGGCTGGTCCCTCGTTCTCGCTCCTCACTCTCGCTCTCCCTCTCTCCCTCCCTCTCTCTCTCTGGAAGAAAATAGGAAGAGGAAGGTGTGTTGGATATGTTTATTTATTTATTATTAATTTATTAATTCAATTTGTATGCCGCCCCTCTCTGAAGACTCAGGGCGGCTCACAATGCATTTAAAATCATCATAAAAAACATTTAAGAATTAAAAACATTAAAACTCATTCACACCATTCATGGCTGGATCTCGCCGGATCGCAAGAGCGAGATCAACGGCTCCAGGCCTGCCGGAAAAGCCAGGTCTTCACTGCTTTTCGGAAGGCCAATAGGCTGGGGATGGTCCGGACCTCAGGAGGTAACTGGTTCCAGAGAGCTGGGGCAGCCATAGAGAAGGCCCTCCCCCGCGGGCCTGCCAGCCAGCAGTTTAGCTGACGGGACCCGGAGGAGACCAACTCTGTGGGATCTTACCGGTCGTTGGGAGTTATGCGGTAGAAGGCGGTCTCGAAGATACCCTGGCCCTGAGCCATGTAGGGCTTTAAAGATAATAACCAACACCTTGAATTGTGACCGGAGACCAATAGGGAGCCAGTGCAGCTCGTGGAGAATTGGTGTAATGTGGGTGTACCTAGGTGCACCCACAACACCTTGTGCAGCTGCATTCTGGATCAACTGTAGTCTCCGAACACTTTTCAAGGGTAGTTCCATGTAGCGCACGTTGCAATAATCTAACCATGAGGTGACAAGGGCATGAGTGACCGTGAGGAGAGCTCCCGATCCAAGTAGGGTCGCAGTTGGTGTACCAGGCAAACCTGTGCAAAGGTCCCCCTCGCCACAGCTGTCAGATGTTGCTCTAATCTTAGCTGTGAGTCTAGGACGACACCCAAATTGCGAAACCATTCTGAGGGGGACAATTTCCTCCCCCCCCCCCCAGAACCAAGGATGTTCCTCGCCTTACTTATAAAATAAAGGCGGGAGAATTTATTTTTTTTAAACAAAGTAGTCAATTTATGGTGTACTGTATTTTACAGTGAAGCCAGCCCCCGTGGCTTGCATTCCACTCGTTGCAACCACCCTCTTCCTGCAACTTTAGTTCCAAGACGAAGTGCAGTGGGCTGCGTACCCGCGCACCTCAGACCGCGACTAAAAAGTGGCTCCGCGCAACGACAGGTTTGCAAAGCCGCCCACGGGATTCCCCGTTGCGCGAACCCACCCCGCACGTCCCGGTGCAGCAACATTCGGCTACAGTGAAATAAAACAGTGCCAGACGGGCAGGCTGCGCTCTAAGGGAGAAAGGGGTGGGAGGGGAGGTAATGATGATTTGAGACTCGGGTGCAATGCATGCTTTCGCACTTAAACTGCATGCTTCTCTGCGCTTAAACTGGAAGCAAACGGCTCCTGAACGGGGTTGCAGGCTGTATCCCGTCCAGAAGACGTGGGTCTTTCTCCGCGGTACAGGAACATTCCCTGTTCTACTGAACGGGTCGGGAAGGCTCTGGGCGAACCTGTGGGCAAAACGGCGCGCTTTTCAGTGCTCTCCACACAAGGCTCCCTCCTGCGATCGGTCCCGCCCCGGATTATCAAGCGCCGAAAAGCCGGTGGCAGAAAGCTGGAGAGGCTACTGTGTAACCTGGGATGGCAGGTGTTGGAGCCAAAGATCCGCCGCCGGGGCAACAAGGCAAGCTGCCTCCGAACCCACCATTGCAAGAGACTGGCCAATCCCGCCACTTTCAAGAGCCGGAGCAGTCGCTGGGGCGGGCGGTCGAAGGGGTGAGTCTCGAGTTCCTTCGGTTTGCGCCGTCCGGCTTCTTCAGGCGTGTTCCAGCTCTATTGGGACAGGGGAGAAGCTTAAAGGTTGCGGTGATGCTTCTCCGAATCCCTTCAAGGCGGCAAAGGAGGAGGTGCAAATTCCGTAGTCCAGGAATCCTTTGGGAGTATAAGTGCCTTCCTAATGTTGATCTCTTGGCAACTGCGTGAGATTCACTATTGACTTTCTCCACAATATTTCTTAGACTTATTGATCCTGGTTCCTGGTGGTTTCCCGTTCGTGGGCTAAACCGTGCTTAGTCTTTTGGGGGGGTACAGTAGACTATCAGCTGGGCATCTGGTAATAGGAGATAATATACCGGTATATGGGAAGAAAAGAGGTTGGTGGAATGATGGGATTCAAGTACAGTATCAAAACCCTTGTTCTGTAAGGGAAGCAAAAGTTTGATCTTTGTTCTTGCAGGATGCAGAACTAGATTGAAGTAGCTTTAGCTGTAAGAGGGTAAATTTTAGATAAACTTTAAAAGTGATCAAAGTACTGACAATGGAAGTAGTTCAAACTGATGGTCTTCCTTGACCAGAGATCTGGCTGTCCCATCTGTTGTGGAGATGCCTTCTCAAGAGCAGGGCATTAGGCCCCCTTCATTTTGGTGGCATCATTTCCAAGGGGGCCAAAACTATAAAGTTTACAGTGTCTATAGTCACCCAACATATTAAACCAAGGTGAAATGAGCATATTACGGCTTAGTGCAAAATGTAACTCTAGGTATCGTCCTTCCAAAGAGTGCATTATGATGGTGGGGTTATTCCAATTGAATAATGTAGACCATAAGGGATGTGGGTTTTTTGTGGGTGGGGGCGGAATAGAAATTTTCAGTCTCTGCTTTTTTTTTTCCATGATGGCAATAGACATTGGGACGATGTTCATTCTCAAAATGATACAAAAGCAAGCGTATCTTAAAACTTCAGAACTATAAAAGGGAAAAATCATTGTCTTTTTCAGGAAGTTAAAGAATAGAAACATGATTTAAGTTAAACCAGGTCCTTGAATAGGTAGAGGTATTGGGGTAGTCAGGTAAAGAAGTTTCTTTTTGGCTAAGCACAATCATTATAATGCATTCAACAAACTATGGTTACATAAGCATGAACCACATCAGTCTACAATCCAGGGACAAACCAGTTTGAACAGTGGGAATTTCAGCGAATTATGTTAATAATTATGAGGAAGATGGTGTTATTTTGATCTCAGTAAGAGGGCTACAAAGAAAATTATAGTGGTACTGTATGGGAATTTAAAATGTTCTTCTAAAACTATTTTCAATAAGTTCTATTAAAATTACCAACTCCCCATTTCAAATAGGCTAACTATAGATTATATGTTTAAAACTTGTTTGCAACTTTCTTTTTAGAAAGTTGTCTTTGCATTGTGAGTTCATGAAATACTTTCTTAAAGATGAATGCTCAAAGAAAGTGCCTACAGGCATTGGTGATAAGGCCAATTTGGAATTTTATCTGACAGCTCCATATTCTGTTGTTCCTTCCAGCCTTGACTGGACCAGTCTGATAATAATGAAGAACAGGAGTAACTGCATTAACAACTTATAATTGATGAATTGTTCTTCATTTTATATATTAAATGGAGTTTGTTATTGTTATTCAGCTATAAAATTCAAATACACACACACACACACACACACACACATATACAAACACACACATTTAGACCAATGAATAGAATAGAATAGAATAGAATAGAATAGAATAGAATAGAATAGAATAGAATAGAATAGAATAGAATAGAATAGAATTTTTTATTGGCCAAGTGTGATTGGACACGAAAGGAATTTGTCTTGGTGCATATGCTCTCAGTGTACATAAAAGAAAAGATACGTTCATCAAGAATCATAAGGTACAACACTAATGATAATCATAGTTGTACTTGAAGTTGTACTTTAAAACATCTTTTGTTATTCACCACATTTCTGTTAGCCCACAGTGCTCTTTTCAATATTCTCAGTAATGGGGATTTATTCTGACCCAAACTTGCTCCTTCCTTTTATTGGTTTGAATGAGGGATGCCTTTTCAAATTATAATTTCTTTGAAACTTCTGGCTGCCTTATAACAGATTCTCACATTCCACAAAAATGTAAAGTGGTTGATTTGGATTTATCATTTTATGGACTCAAAATAAATATGAATATGATGAAACATATGGTGTTAATTTGAAAAGTGTGGTGAAACAGACTTTGGCTTAATGCAAACTAGGATAATGACTGGCTCATGCTGAAGTTATCAAATGATGGTGGTTTGGATTAATGCAACATATGAAGTCACACCTACGATATTTGGGTCATAATGCTACCCTGAATGGTGTTTTAGCTTAGTACAGTACTTCAAATAAATTATGCCAAACTATTATGCTAAGGCTTCAAATGGTTGGTTAGTGTTGGCTTAACATGTGGCATATACCTAAACCCTGCAGTTTGCAAACAGCGTGTAAACCTATCCAATAGTGGTTTATTCACACACCATGATTCCTTATCATGATATGTGAACCAATTAATATGTTTTTAGAAGGGAAAACAATCTAGTTTCCCTACCTGTAGTTACAATAGGAAAGTTCATGACATCTACCATTCAAAGTAAAATAAATGACTATTTTCTGTCCTTTAAAAAAAGCTCTGAATTGAATGCCTGAGCCTTCTTGACTTAGTCAGCCCATTTCAGGCCTGCTACAGCATTGTTTTTCTGTCATCAGGGTAAGGGTAGGGAAGGCAGATAATTATTGATAAGACAGAATGTTGTTTGAGATTGAGAAATAACTTTATCCAGTGGGATTTAAGTGCTATGATAAATTCCAGAGTTTTTATTAGTTGTATTAGTTGTATTAGTGCATATAATATTTTTCATATTCTTACCAAGGAATAAGAACAGACACCTGGTGCAAGCAGATGTTTCATTTTTTAACCTTGGCAATCCATTACTTTCAGTGGGACTGATTTTTTTTAAAAAAAAATTGAAGTCTCCTTTTTTTTCTTTACTTGAGTTTATCAGCAATTAACAATACAACAGAGTATATATGGAGAAACAAAATCCACATAATTTTAATTAGACTACCTTGGAAGTTGGAACCTGGAACTGGGGAGTAGATCATCATTATTTCTTTGCTGTGCAAACAAAATATCTTAATATCAAAGTAAAAATAATCTTCTGTATTATTGTGATATTACCCTTTTTTCAGCCAACTTTTCCATTAAGTTAGGGTTATCTGACTGCAGCAAGTAAGAATACTTGTCAGGCCTGGAAGTCATCTTTTTTGTTGAATCTTCAGGCCTGCCACATTTACTACTGTGGGAAACTGGGAGGCGGGATTGTATGGAGCCAGGGTGATACATAGTCATAATAACATTCCTTTCTCAGAAAGTCAAGGACATCTTGCTCTACACCAGGACGGCTGGAACTGGGAGGCATCTCCAGTTGGGACGGTGCTTTGATTGGACCATTTGATGGACATGTGGGTGTTGGGCAGGGACTTGAACTTTCCTTTGGGTGGGAAAAACCTTTCAGATTCAGGTTTTCCCAGATTTGCCAATATGACATCTCTAACAAAATGCAACTTTGAGGAAACTCAAGCCTCAGTTTTCTTTTGTTGGGGGTGTTATTTGCAACCCTGACAATACTATCAGATAAAGATTAATGTTTCTAGGTGTTGTTTAGATTATTTTAAAAAATAGATCAATTTAAGATCTTATACAAAGGCCTGGATTGTGACCTGGTCCATTTTAATAAAATTTCCATCAAAGAAGACTGAACCACTTTAAAAGACACCAAAATATATACCTATTTTTTTACATTTTTCTCTAGTACATTGATCTTATATTAGAATTCATCATGTTAAGTTTCCTTGGTATTAAGCACCATATTTTTCGTTCCATAAGACGCACCTGACCATAAGACACACCTAGGTTTCGAGGAGGAAAATACAAAAAAAAAATTATGAATATGGAGCACCATCTCATTGTGAATATGGAGAGCCAAATATGGAGCAGCAGTGTAGTGAGGGCAGGAGACGGAGCCTGAAAGAACCACAGATAATTGTCCTCGCATGTGCCAGCTCTGCCTATTGACTCCTGCACTGCGGAAAAGAGACAGAAGAGGCGGGGTTCAGCACTGTAAAAGGACCCCGCCACTGTGACCTGGCTGCTATTCACCATATTTGCTCCATAAGACGCACAGACATTTCCACCCACTTTTATGGGAAAAAATAGTACTTAAATGAGTTTTCTCTAATTTTGGCCAACATTGATTCCAATGCTCTTTATGTCAGTCATAAAATTAAAAGTAAAGGGACTTCTATATTTGATTCCCATGTTGCTTTTAACTGATTCAAAAAGTTTGTCCTCTCTTCCAATAGAATTATTTATTTATTTAGCAAATTTATATAACTGCTCAACTCACACATTGGTGACTCCGAGCAGCTTACAGCATTTTTAAAAATTTAAAAATCCATCCTATAATAAAACTGTTTAAAAAAGCTTTACTCCCCCTTCTTGTGATCAGCTTTATTTCCATTTGTAATCCCCAGGCCCGCTGACAAAGCTACATTTTTAGATCATTTTGGAAAAGCAAAAGGGTGGGGATTAACCACACCTCAGGGGGAATGATATTCCATAAAGAAGAGGGACCACCACCAAGAAGGTCCTTTTTCATGGTCCCACCAGATATTTGTTTTGGATGCTTCTGAATTGAAATGATTAGCCAGCTATAATCTGTTGTCCAGGGGCTGCCTGAAAATTCTTTGGGGGAAACTCCTTTCATGTCCCTCTCCATCATGTCCCAACAGATGACAGTCCCTAATCGATCCACAACACGTCCTGCCTTTTCACTCTGGCGGGCCAGTTAGATGCAATAGGGGACAGGTGGTCCTTTAAATAACCCAGCCCCAAGCCATGTAGGGCTTTAAAGGTAATAACCAGTACCTTCAATTGTACCCCAAATCAGATTGGCAGCCACTGTAGCTCCCACAGAAGAGATGATATGCACAAATCTAGACTTGCACAAAACTGTTCAGGCCACTGCATTCTGAACTAGCTAAAGTTTCTGAATACTGAAGGGCAGCCTCATGTCGAGTGCATCAGAATAGTCCAGAAGGGAGGTGACAGGGCATGGGTGACTCTGAGAAGGGCACGTTGGTGCAGGAATGGGTGTAACTGCACACAACCTGAAGTTTACAAACTGGCTGCCACTACCCCCTGTTCCTTTAGCAGGAATTGCAAGTCTAGGAGAACCTCCTGATTGCCACACCAGGTCAGTCTGAGGTAATGCAACCCCATCCATGACCAAAGGTGATATTTCTCTAGGAACCAAAGAATCAATAACCTAGAGGTGTTCTGTCCATGCAGTTTTCTTGGCAATATTTCAAAAGTGATTTGCCATTGTCTCCTTCCTAGAATTCAGAGAGAGGGACTGGTTCAAGGTCCTATCCAGATGGCTTTGTTCCCATGGCAAAGCTAGACTCAACGGTATCCTGATTTCTAGCCTGTGCTTTAATTACCAGACCAAACCGGCACTCTATTTTTATGATTAACATCATAATAAGATTTAATATTTGGAATTCTGAGGCTTCCTTGGTTAATATGCAGCTGATGGAAACTCCCAAAATATCTGTGACGTGTTGTTCCCTATCCCTGCTCATACCCTTTAGAGGTAATCCTTGACTTATGACCACAATTGACCACAATTGAGCTCAAAATTTCTGTTGCTAAATGAAACATTGGTTAAGTGGATTTTGCCTCACTTTACGACCTTTCATGCCACAAGTGAATCACTGCAGTTATTAAGTTAGTAACATGATTGGCTCAGTGGCTAAGACGCTGAGCTTGTCGATCGAAAGGTCGGCAGTTCAGCAGTTCGAATCTCTACTGCCGCATAAAGGGGTGAGCTCCTGTTAGTTGTTCCAGCTTCTGCCAACCTAGCAGTTCAAAAGCACGTAAAAAATGCAAGTAGAAAAATAGGGACCACTTTTGGTGGGAAGGTAACAGCGTTCAGTGCGCTTTTGGCATTTAGTCATGCCGGCCACATGACCACAGAGACGTCTTCGGACAGTGCTGGCTCTTTGCCTTTGAAACAGAGCTGAGCACCGCCCCCTAGAGTCAGGAACAACTAGCACATATGTGCGAGGGGAACCTTTACCTTTACCTTTAACATGATTGTTAAGGGAATCTGGCTTCCCCATTGACTTTGTCAGAAAGTTGTAAAAGGTGATCACATGACCCTGGGACATTGCAAGCGTCATAAATATGAGTCAGTAGCCAAGCATCTGAACTTTGATTACTTGACTATGGGAATGGTGAAATGTTCATAAGTGTGAAAAACGGTCAGAAGGCACTTTTTTCAGTTTTTTGTCGTCGTAATTTTAAACAGTCACGAAATGAACAGTTGTAAGTGGAGGACTACCTATAGACCAATGCCCTTTCCGTTTTCAATTTATTAAGTTTACATCCTGTATTTTAATTAAAAATAATATTCTGCACTGTAAACTTCAGGTATAATTCTTGCGTGTCACTAAATTTCTTCAGATTGGCTTTTTAGGTATTATTTTATGGCCCACAGCATTTTCTTTTCTAAAGTTGCCTCATTACTCCAGTTGCCTATACCCAGTCAGCAAGGCAGTGCCGTGCAATTAGGTTTCTTTTCCTAGAGCAGAACAACATATGTTGTGCCTGAGCAGGCGCCATTGCATGTGGCCGTACCTGAACTTCTCTCGGTACACAGCATAAAATGAAAACTTCAATAATAAAAGACAATCTAGATGAGTTTTCCTGTCTTTGGTTAAGCACATTAGGTACAGCCTCACAAAAACGAAATGAAAAAGAAGAGGATAGAGATTTTTTTTTTCTGCAGGATCCAATCTGAATTGGTTACTGGGACCAGACCACATCTGCATCCAACTCAGAGTGGATCCTAATTCCAACATTATTCTAGGACCCGTATGTTTTGTCTGGACTATTATAAAGCTATAGGAGCAATATCAGGATAATCTAGCATATTTAAAATAATATTCAGAGTAACTTTACTTTTATAACTGTTTTGTTTATTTCTCTGTACGTTCTTCCATACATAAATAGCACTCCAGTGAAAATTAAAATTACTTAATACCCATTTAAGTAAGTACAAGAGATTTTACTGTGGGGAGAGCCAGTTGGATGTTCATAGCAACAGAAAATATTAAATTCTCGAAATATATTACAGTATTGATAAGATCCATTCCAGAATTCCTGAGCCAGTTTTTTAAGATATTCAGGTCTCTTCGTCAATCTAAAGTTAAGCAAGGTATAGCCAAAGGGAAGAAGAGAAGTGAGGAAAGATTTGACAGCGGTCATAAAGTCTTTATATTGCCAGATTCGTGCATTACGTAGGAAGAGGCATCAACTTTATATTGAATCATATCCTGAACTTTCAAGAAATTATTTGGCTTTTTCCCACACCTTTTCAGGTTGCTCATGAAGACAAACTCTCTGTGTGCAGCAAATTATGCTATGGCATTGGAGGGGCTCCAAATCAGGTTGCGAGCAGTGCCACCTCATTCTTTCTGCAAATCTACCTCTTGGATATTGCTCAGGTAAGCATTTTCGGAAGCCTAAACAACCTCAGATTCCAAGTTTAAGCTTGAGATTTAGTTATTTAAGAAAAAAATTACAGTATATGGCTGCCCAACTCACTCTCAGTGGCTCCTGGTGACTTACAAAGATATTGCCATGGTAGGTCATGTCATGTGTGATTACTTAACATTTAATTCAGTTTATTCAGTTTTTCTCTGGATTCCATACTCAGAGAAGAAAAGCCATGGAAAGCAATTAAGATATGAATGGTTAGTTTATATTATTAACCAAATTTTTTTCCAGAATTTGTTTCGCCCTGCTTCCCATAACGAGCTGATTGATTATTATAAAGGTGAACTTTTGATTCATATAAACTATTTTATTTATTTATATCCCACGTTTCTTATTTTATAAATAACTCAAAATGGCAAACATAGCTAATACTCCTTTTTCCTCCTATTTTCTGCACAACAACAACAACCCTGTGATATAACTTTAGCTGAGAGAGAGTGACTGGCCCAAAGTCACCCAGCCAGTTTTCATACCTAATGTGGAACTAGAACTCACTGTCTTCTGGATTATAGAATAGAGTAGAGTAGAGTAGAGTAGAGTAGAGTAGAGTAGAGTAGAGTAGAGTAGAATTGAATTGAATTGAATTGAATTGAATTGAATTGAATTCTTTATTGGCCAAGTGTGATTGGACACACAAGGAATTTGTCTTAGGTGTATATGCTCTCAGTGTACATAAGGAGAATAAAATACATTTATCAAGAATAAAAAGATACAACACTAAGTGATAGTCAAGGTTACTAATAAGCTATCAAATCGTACTAGGAAACAAATTAAAACAATATAAATTGAAAGATACAAGCAACATGGTTATAGTAATAAGTGGAAAGAGACAGATACTAGTAAGGAAGAGAAGAATAATAGTAATACGGTCTTAGTAAATTATTTGACAGTGTTGAGGGAATTAGTTGTTAAGCAGAGTGATGGCATTCGGGAAAAAACTGCCCTTGTGTCTAGTTGTTCTGGTGTGCAGTGCCCTATAGTGTCGTTTTGAGGGTAGAAGTTGAAGCAATTTATGTCCAGGATGTGAGGGGTCTGTAGATATTTTCTAGGCCAGCATCTTAACACCTAGGCCAGTGTTTCTCAACCTTGGAAGCTTGAAGATGGGTGGACTTCAACTCCCAGAATCCCCCAGCCAGAGCTACTGGCTGGGGGATTCTGGGAATTGAAGTTCACCCATCTTCAAGCTACCAAGGTTGAGAAACACTGACCTAGACCAAATTATCCTCTGAATGTTCTCTCCATTTATCTTTCCCCATCATTTAGAGAGCAGAGGGAGGTTTACTCTCTTGATATAATAAAGGAAAGTCTCCTTTGAATCATCTTTCACTGTCAGTGACTTCATGGAGCAATCATGTAATTTTCATGCCAACAATATTGAAGTGATTTCTGTTGTATTTTTCTGTAACGTTCGTCCAATATTTTGAAAAACTACCTCCAAAATCTGTGGGGTGTGGATTATATGACACCACACACACACACACAAAAATCAAATGAAAGTTGTTTATGGAGCACAATTCAAGGTTTGCTGTCCTATTTCACAGACAATAAAAACGATAACTATTTTTGATAGTTAGAATGGGGCATGGTACGGTATTTATTTTAAAATGTGGAGCAAATTCCAGATGAATAAAATTACCGGTATTTCAGATCAACAAAGTTTCTCATAGAACATCGTAGTCAAAAATGACCATGCTTTATACAAAATATTGTGATTTGAGCAAGTTATTTAGCACTGTCAGCTTCTTTTGATAAGTATGTTGGACTTCAGATAACTGCCGCTTGTTTTTTCAGATCCCACCATTCCAGGCCTCCTTGGTGCAGGTCCTTGGCAGAGCATGCGGAGCAGCTGCAGATCCTCTTGCAGGCTTTTTTATTAATCAGAGCAAAACAACCAGATTTGGGCAACTCATGCCTTGGTAAGCAAACTGATATATTTTCTTCTTTATTGAAAGCTTAGCCTTAGAAAGTTTTTTTTAATGCATTCATTCACTTGCATAGTCTCCAATCCAGGTACATGTTTTTGAATCTATTTGGCCTGGTTCATAGACCACACTAAAACTACATTGGCTGCTTCATCTAAAACACTAAGAATAAATCATGATTTAGAAATGACTATAACTTTTGACTAACATGTAAGCTAAAATCAAATGTATTCAGATTTTAGTCTGCAGGTAAGGTGTATAAATTAATTTGCTGATTTTTAAAGTTCCGATTTTTTAATCATAAGAGATTTGTTAGTATTAAAAATATGTTAAGTTATATGCAAAATGTTTATAAAGGAATCAGATCGGGAAATCTGAACCTATGATAGATAGAGGAATAGGGTTTTTTCCCCCTTAAATTCCAATTCAAAAATATAAATTAGAAATCTAATCCAAAATTTTCTTTAATCATTTAGAAAAGGCAAAATAGATGACAAATCTTTCCAGACCTTATTTCTCAAGAAACTGAACATTTCTTAGATTATGAGATTATGTGATTGATTGATTGATTGATCATGTGCTGTCAAGTTGATCTCAACTCCAAGTAATCACATAGATTGATATTCTGCCTGAAAATAAGTTCCTTACTTGATCTTCCAGGTTTTTCAATGATGCATCCATCACTACTATAGCTAAATCAATTCACATTGCTGCTCATCATCTTCTCTTTCCTTCTATCTGTCCCAGCATTACAGCCTTCTCTATAGAGCTAGATCATCCAAAGTAGGGTAATTTGAATCTGGTGAGAATTTTGGATTTGGATAAACCTATTTGTTTATTTTCTAGATTGTCCAGAATATTCTCTGAAGTTTTCTCCAATAGGAAGTTTCAAAAACATCAATATTTTCTTTAACAGGCTTCTTTAAAGTCTAGCTTTCATTTCCTCAGGTGTCATAGGGAACACTACTGCCTGCACTCTTCTGCTCTTTGTAGGTGTAGTCATATAAGAGTGTCTGAATATCTTTTGAAGGCCTTTATGACAGCTGTACCAAGTGTTTGATGTATTTCAGGACAGCTCCTTCTTTTACTCTAGATCAGATGTGTTTAACACGCTGCCCGCAGACCGGATTGGCCTGCGACAGGCTGCAGAGTTGGCCTGCGAGGCCATCCTGGAGATGGCAAGGGAGAAGTCCACACCCACCCCTGCACCCCAAGGGCAAACAAACTCCTGATGCAGCCCGTGACGGGATTGAGTTTGATATCCCTGCTCTAGATGGTTGCTCCTCAAATGCAGAAACTGTCCAACCTTTCAGTACCTTCACTATAATTTCTAAGACTGTTTTTTGTAGCTCTCACCATTAACAAATGTTCTGGGATTCCCATTTTCCTAAGCATATTCTATCATTGAATGCTATTGATTCAGTCCAAGGCCTTTCTATAATCAATGGAGCACATATTGGCTTTTTTGGCTTTCTTAAGCTATCTGGCATGCATCAGAGATAATGTTTTCTTCAGCCTTTCTTAAAGCCAGCCTGAGCATCTGACATCTCTTTGTAATAAAGTCAGTGTCAAACTAAGCATTATTTTATTATCATGTGAAATTAAAGACATAGCATGATAGTTTTTATGGTCTCCTAAGTCTCTTCTTTTTGTTTTTGTATTGGAATGTAGATTCCAATACATGATTCTTCCAATCAGTTAATCACAGTGTCATGTGGAGTAGTTTGCTTAGAAACATTACTATTGCTTCTTCTGTTGCATGCCATATTTCTATAGAATAGAATAGAATAGAATAGAATAGAATAGAATAGAATAGAATAGAATAGAATAGAATAGAATAGAATAGAATTTGGAATGGAATTTGGAATGGAATTAGAGTAGAGTAGAGTAGAGTAGAGTAGAGTAGTGGACGCGGTGGCTCAGGGGACGCGGTGGCTCAGTGGCTAAGACTCTGAGCTTGTCGATCGAAAGGTCGACAGTTCAGTGGTTCAAATCCCTAGTGCCATGTAACAGGGTGAGCTCCTGTTACTTGTTCCAGCTTCTGCCAACCTAGAAGTTCGAAAGTACGTAAAAAAAAATGCAAGTAGAAAAATAGGGACCACCTTTGGTGGGAAGGTAACAGCATTCCATGCGCCTTTGGCGTTTAGTCATGCTGGCCACATGATCACGGAAATGTCTTCAGCGCTGGCTCTTCAGCTTTGAAACAGAGATGAGCATTGCCCCCTAGATTCGGGAACGACTAGCACATATGTGCGAGGGGAACCTTTATCTTTACCTAGAGTAGAGTAGAACAGAGCAAAACAGAACAGAACACAGGGAATTTGCCTCGTTTGGTTATTTTCAGATAAATAGCACTTTCATTTTCTGTTCATTGATTAATTTATATTTCTATTCATATTCCAATCTCCTAGTATGGATGAAATTAGACTCCTTTCCTCTTCAAATAACCTCTATATGTTTGTAGTTTAGGCTAAAATACAAGGATCTTATAACAAACGAACTAATGGTAAACATTCTTCTTGTTACAAAAAGAAGCCAACCCACGATGTTTGTTGTTCTGTTCCACTAAGACTCTATTCTACAAATGATAATCTACACTAGGAAGAGGGAAAGTGCTACACAGCTAGATATTAGCATTATTGTGGTTGACTGTTGTCTTATCAGCCTTCTGCAGTGTACAGTAGATTATTGTACAATTCCTTTTTTTCTCAGAAGAAACTATATTAAATGATGACTTTACAATTTTTTTCTTTCAAATAGATTGTTGTCCTCAAGACAATTAGAATTTAAAAATAAATTTATTTTGTAATAGCCTTAGCGGGCGGCATTACATAGCTGACCTTGCCTGATCTTAAAGATTTGATCCAGGTTAATACCTAGATGGAAAACAGCCCGATAGATGTAAAATCTGCCTGCTAATCTGAATAGTTAAAAACATTGCAAAAGAAAGCAATTGCAAGACACCTTCCCTAAGTCACTAAGAATTGAGTTATACTTGAGGGCATCTGTATTTTTTTAGTAGACCTATCAGCCAAAGCCCAATGTCTTATTTCCACACACACACAAAAGCCAACAGAATCTTATTGTACCATAAGATTAGTACATTTATATTTATTCCAGTACAAGATTCCTTAAGCTATTATCCATTTTATCAGGTGGACAGAGCATTATTCTATAATTAATTAATTAATTAATTTTGCACTTCTTAATCACCCATCTCCCAGGGATGTCCCTCCTTATATGTCTTTAGTTGATTTTCAGAATTTTAGATACAACGGAGCTGTTTTAGAAAATAATAGGGTGGGCTGCTGAACATAATAATGGAAGAATGCACCTAGATTGACTCTAAATGGTCTCTTTAATCTGTACAAGTAGTCCTCGACCTACAACAGTTCATTTAGTGACCGTTCAAAGTTACCACAGCACTGAAAAATGTGACTTATGACCATTTTTCATAGTTACGGCCTTTGTAAATATAAATATAAATCAAATTAAATTAAATTGTAGCATCCCCATGATCGTGTTGTCAAAATTCAGATGCTTGGCAACTGGTTCATATTGATGACCTTTGCTGTGTCCCAAGGTCATGTGTGAACATTTTTTGTGACCTTCTGACAATCAGAAGTCAATGGGGAAGCCAAATTTATTTTATTTTATTTATTTATTTATTTATTTATTTATTTATTTATTTATTTATTTATTTATTTATTTATTTATTTATTTATTTATTTATTTATTTATTTAATTTTTATATCGCCCTTCTCCCGAAGAACTCAGTGCGGTGTACAGCCAAGATTAAAAAACCAACAATATAAAAGTTAAAAACAATTTAAAATTATTAAATAGTTTGGCCAATAATCTAAAATAAAATAAGCCATTAAAATAATATTTTAGGCCACCCCTGCTTGATGGAATAATAGTGTTTTAAGGGCGCGGCGAAAGGTACAAAGGTTGGGAATCTGACAAATCTCCGGGGGCAGCTGGTTCCAGAGGGCAGGTGCCCACACAGAGAAGGCTCTCCCCCGGGGATCACCAGTCGACACTGTCTAACCGACGGCACCCTAAGGAGACTCTCTCTGTGGGAGCGTACTGGTCGATGGGAGGCAATCGGAGGCAGAAGGCGGTTTCATAAGTTTACCTAACAATCAGGTTTCTATCTTATCAACTGCAGTGATTCACTTAACAACTGTGGCAAGAAAAGTCATAAAATGGGACAAGACTCACTTAACCAATGTCTCACTTAACAACAGAAATTTTGGGCTCAATTGTGGTCGTAAGTGGAGGACTATCTATACTTACCAACCTTTAGAGTCATCCTTATAGATTCTGTCCTCACAACCCTCAGCAGAACCCTGGTTATGTTGGCCTTCTCCTCCACCTCCTCACTGACCCATGGAAGTACCTGCCACTTTGTTGGGAGACTGGGAAATAGTGAGTTACAGACCACAACTCACTGTACCTCCCCACTCTGGGGAGTCTCCAAAGCCCCCTGTCCAGTGGTGAAATTCAATTATTTTTCCTACCAGTTCTGTGAATGTGGTGTGGCGTGGCTTGGTGGGCGTGGCATGGCATGGCTTGGTGGTCATGGTGTGGCTTGGTGGGCATGGCGGGGGAAGGATACTGCAAAATCTCCATTTCCACCCCACTCCAAGGGAAGGATATTGCAAAATCTCCATTCCTACCCCACTCTGGGGCCAGCCAGAGGTGGTATTTGCCAGCTCTCCAAACTGCTCACAATTTCCGCTACCGGTTCTCCAGAACCTGTCAGAACCTGCTGGATTTTACCCCTGCCCCTGTCTCTCCAGTAAGGAAGAGAGCTTATCCATTAACTGTTGGCACATCTCTGCCCACGCTACCACATTAAGTTATCCAAGTTGTTCCCTTGTCTTTCCCTCGCCACCCACAGCTATTAAGAGATTTCAGTTTTCAGCATTGGTACCAAAGCAGTCAATCACGGTCAGCTGTTGGGCCTTGCCGCCAGCTGATTGGATACAGTGGCCAGAGGGAAGTCAGAAAAAGAGTGGAGATAAGGCCCTCCCACTTCCTGCCACACAACCTATGGGTTTCTGGGAAGCATAGCCTGAAACTATGATCCTGTGACTGTGTCCAACTGTAGCGACCCTGCACTGGCCACAGCTTTGCAAATACAACTTGGTGTGAAAATCCTTGAAATTTCAATCACAGAAAAGTAATGGGTCCTGAATCTTGGATGCATTCTTTAAATTATTTGAAGTACCTTGAATCAAAAATTGTTCCCTATAGTGTACCCTTTTGACCAATTGAAGGTTACAAATAGGCCGACAGGAGAGTTTTAGTAATACATAGTTGATTTCATGAAAATGTCTTCTTATGTGATGGGACTTTATATGTGTATTTCATTTCATTTGGCAGACACTCTTTCCATCCATCCAAAAGCTTGGGAATGTATGGAAAGCAGAATGCTAATGTGCATGGAATATCAGTTCTTTCCCCCTTTACACTATCTTTGGCCATGGCAAGTGCTATTGTGGCAGATGAACTCTTTATATAAGCGTCAAAAGGTTAATTGATGCATTTTGTTTAATATAGAATCCAAACGTGGAGATAATACAAACTTGTCTAGATATATCCTAGAAGTATACTACTTAGAAGGCTGATTTGCACATCCATTCTGAAGAAGATGAACTTCCTGAACCAAATCATTTTATCACTTTGGGTCTCAAATTGGAAAAACATAAAAGTAGGAGGAACCCCATAACCATTCTGGTATTCCCCTACATAATTTCTACACACAGTTGTCCTTTTGAAGTACAGCTAGTCCTCATTCAGCAACTGCAGTTGGAACTGTCAACTCAGTTGTTAAGCAACACAATCGCTAAGTGAAATTGTGAATGTACTTATGTACCCTGTTTCCCCCAAAATAAGACATCTCCTGATAATAAGCCCAAATGGGCTTTTGAGTGCATGGCAATAAGGCCAAGCGCTTATTTAAGGGTTCAAAAAAATATAAGACAGGGTCTTATTTTCAGGGAAACACGGTACTTACTTCAGCCTTCCTTTGCTTTGCAGACCTGTGAAGGTTGTAAATGCGAGGATTGGTTACAAAATTAGTTTTTATCACCATCATAACTGTGAACTGTCTCTAAACAAGACAATTGCCAAATGAGGTCTACCTGTAAAGTTTATTCACTTTTGAGGGACTTTCATCATCATGTGTTTTTTTTTTTACTCTGAATTATATGAGTTGTGTTAATTTACAGTATAAATTTTGGCTATTTCACTACAAGCCTTCATAAGCAGATTCTAAAATGTTCCACCTTAAGAACAAGGTAGAAGCATCAAATATGCTGAACTAAGTTTTTCATGAATTCTATCTTTTTCTTTTGTTCTTCATTATTTGTGATAATGTATTCTTGTCTATGTTGCATGAATGGGATGGTTAAAAATGCTCTTCAGATAATACTATTCTGATGGGATTAATCTGTGTGTTATCTATTCTTCCCAGTTTTTGTTAATAACATCCATGGTCATCTGATTACATTGTGTAGTAACAGCTCTGGAGAGTTCTGTTATAACTAGAGGTCATGCTCTGGGAAATAACTGCCTCTGCTCACCCCTCACAAACAGCAAAGCTAGAATATACTGCCTTTTGTCCCTTCATGTTACACCAACTTGACTGATACACAAAACTGTTTATCAGGCATGAGTTCATTTAAAGGTTGTTTAATCTGTTTTACTGATTGATGTGTTTATTTGGTCTTGTTGCCATGAAAATAAATGGAGGCCGCATCAGGCCCACATTCATAAAAACTGCATTTGGATGTCAATGACTGGTAGATCTTTACATTGGGCATGTGTGCACAATACGATAACCGTGTTTAAAACTAATTGTGGCTAGTGATTATCCATGGGCGTTACAGTAGACTGTACAGCAGATTGCGGTTATCTGTAGTTTGCCAGTCATCTTTCCTTTCTTTGTTTGTAAACACCATTGAGTTTATGAAATTCTGTATTGAACCATTTGTAAGAATATTTTCATAACTGAAATTTAAATTAGCATTTACATTTTCGGTCTCAGCAAATGCTGAAATATAGAATCTAAGATGTACATTCAAATGTTAAATGGCTGTATTCTGTTTTTTAGGAGAGAAGAAAAGTAATTTGAAAAGCAATATTTTCTGTTTTTGATTTGTTTTATTTCAATATTTATCAAGTATTTATTATTTTATTCCATATACTCTCAACTCCTGCATGGGGTGGATTATCAAAATAGGGCTATTCTTTCCATTTTACTTCATGAATACTCGTTTGCTTTCACTCCAGGTTGTTGGGTTGCACACCATTCACGATTGTGTCCTATATCTTGATGTGGTACTTACCTCCCTTCATATCCAACCGAATTCTGTGGTATCTGACATTTTATTGCCTTTTCCAAGCCCTGAGTACAGTAAGTTGACTGGTACTGAAAATGATTTTTTTAGATATAGAAAACATGTATTTCTGGCTATCATATCAGTGAATTACACATTTTTCTCAGATAAAATGGTGTACCTGTTCAGTCATACAGTTCCAAAAGGGAAATACTATATATCTTTGGGATAATTATACAAACTGAGTAATTAAAAGAGACTTAACGAAAAGAGCTAACACATGATACTGCTCATTATATTTTTAATTACCATAATTCCATTTGTCTGGATTAAGATCTCTTACTCTAGCAGGGGATTGTACTGGAAGACCTCCAAGGTTTCTTCTAACTCTGTTAAACTATTTATTACTATAGGACGTCAGGCTTTTTGTCTGCGTTGACCACCTGGATCAACATAAAAATAGCCATGCTCCCAGAATGCCAATGCTTTATTACAAAGTTGAAAAAATGTTTGGTGTTGTTTGGAACTTCCATTCAATGATTGCTTGATCCTGTTGGTTGGCATATTTTTTAAGATTATGATTGAAGTATGGTTTCTGTGTCTTGTAGAAATTATCTGCCATTCATAAGAAAAAGTCAGAAGGAGTCTTGTAGCATCTTTTCCTAATAACACACTTTATTAAAGGGCATAAGCTTTCTGAACTGCAACTCATTTCATCAATGGGTAGAGTAGCTTAACTGATGTAGGATTTAAATAGATGGGATGGAGCTGTGAATGGAAGGGGAGGCAGGTTGGTTATGCAGATACGTTACATGTGAGATAGATTACAAATACCTTATGAATTAACAATTAACATGTGTTTTAAAAATCCCTTGTATTTGTTGAGACCTTCAGAGAGAGACTGAAGCCTTTTGAAGTATGCACGTTCAACCATCTCAGTAATACTGTAAAATTTTTGTTTTTCCAAATTGATCATTCCAGATGGTCATTTGTTGGGGTCTGTGCTGATACCGTTGGTGTACATTATTGTACTATAATACTGCTATCCTGTAAAAGTAAAGATTACATGGCACTATTGTTATATCATAGTTCACTGGAAAAATTGTATCATAACACCATAATACCATCATGTTAATTTTTTATTTATGTTATGTATTAGATTAGTGTGTTGGCTATAATACTGATCAAAAAAAAGGTTGGGATTTTTAAAATTAATAATAACAGTATTTTATGCTAATAAATAATACCTTATTAATAATTTTCCAATACCTCCATGTTATGAGTAGCAAAAGTTAATGCAAATCATCACTATGCAGGTTGAAAATAAAAATGCCGTAATTATTTATTTTTTTAAACTATTTGTGATAGAGCTGCTAAGTATTTTTGCTATAGCTGTACCAGGTGCCATATTCTGCTCTCACCATGTTTCTGAGCACAGATCAAGCAGATCGCGATTCAGCAACTGCCTACCGTGAGTTTCCAAAGCCAGCTTTTGATTTTGGGACGGTGGGGGAGACATTGGGTAGGGTGGGGATACAGTTGTGGTCTCCATTTTAGGACGGGGCTACAACTTTCTTGGAGAGTTTTTAAAGGATGGGGACTCTTTGTTTATTTTTTCTTTTCAACTGTGTTCAATTCATTCTAAAGATTAAGCAATTTGCTCATTGTGCTTTCTGCCTCAAAGCAGGTCATTCTGTGGGATGTAGAAAGAAGCCATTAGCGCCACCCCATCATTTTATCTATATAGACCTAATGGCTGGTCAAATTACCTTTGATGTTAAATACCTTTGATGATATTAAGGCAATACTGTTAGTAAAATGAGAAAGTGAGAGAGAGAAGGTGACTAATTTGACATTAAGGTTTTTTTTACAATTCAGTTTAACATAGATAAAAACGGCAAGAGAGGAAATATCTTTTGAACTCACTGCAAACCGTACTGTGTTGTAGGTCTAAAGCAGGGGTGAAATGCTACCGGTTCACTCCAGTTTGGGCGAACCGGTAGTGATAAAATTTGGTGCGCACTTGCACATGCACACGCTGCGCGCATTTGGCGTGTAGCACGCAAGTGCGGCCAGCGAACGGGTAGCAAACCGGTTCAGATTTCACCACTGGTCTAAATTCTGCTTTTTCACGTTCTTAGAGAGAAAATCATCTTTCCACATTCACCACAGTCCCTCATGCTGCTTCATATATTAGCATGTTCTTGAGCAAGTTTTTGAAAAAGCAAAACAATTCAGGTGTTAATAAACATATAATGCCAAGCTAAACACTTGGACAACTTTTCATTCTCCTTACTTCCTTTGCAAATTCTGAATTTATTCTCCACCATATGAATGGAGTAAATGGAAAGCACTATATGAGTCGTTCCAGCTCTGATTTGAAGGGCAAATGCAGGCAATAGCTGAACAATTCAAACACAGAGACAAACTGCGGTTTCTGTTCAACTAGAGAAACCTAGAAAGAAATGGAGCAGAGAAAAGGAAATGTGTGGGCATGAGGCTCAGTCAGATAGGGACACTTTATGATATGTAGATTTCCATTTGTTCTCTGGGGTCTGTGCGTTATGCTGGAAGAGATAGCTTTGTAATAAACCATTGGTCTTTAAGTAATCCCACTTTTTAAAAATTTCCTTGCACATATTATTTCTTGAATCTCTGACTGCATGTTACAATGGCTCCCCCCTCTTATTATAGTACAATTTGATATTCACTGCAGTATACATATAAATCACTGTTTTACTGTTGAAAGCTGGCTAGAGGGATGTGTATGTCAAAATCTGCAAGATGTGCTGCATTTACAAAAGTTATGGGGTTTTTTGCTCCTGAAGCTGCACCCACCATTTTGCAGATTTTGAATGCCCTGTGGAGAACTCTATCTGTGCCTGTGGTTCAGCATTCATTAAACAACCCAGATTTGTAGAAGTGGCTTGTTTTCTTCCCTAGGAATGGTATTTGAAGTTCTTGGAACGCTGATTGGAGCTACGCTACACGGTCAAATAGTTGCTGGTGCTCACACTTCTAGTCACTGTATCCAGAATGAAACTATAGGGCTGCAACAAAACAGCTCTGAAGTCCTAGATGTGTCTTATGGAGTAAGTCAAAAAATTTTGTAATGTTTTTATAGTGCTACATTACACTAGAATGAGGACGTCAAATTTAATATAATAGACCCGCCTCTTAATAATATTTTTGCAAAGCAAATCTCATTTGAATTTAGGGGAACTTACCAAGAAATGTTTCTTATTTCAGTTTATGTCTAATAACTTTATGTCTTCACTGTGATTTGGAGATCATGAGGACTTGTCAAAAGGTGGCAAGACACAAGGCTTAGTGTAGAGATGAGAGATGATCCTATATGTGCAAAATCCAGATGTATGCCTGATATCACTTAATTCACATAATGGAAAAGCATAAATGGGTAACATTATGGGTAACATTGGGTAACATTGCAAAGTTATACATGTGAATTAATTGTATGAGGAATGGGACAAGGAATCACAGGGACATTGCCGTGCCGATTTCACTCTGGCCCCCCATTGTAGTCAACCTATCGTGGGCGTTCATTCTCAGCTAGCCCTCCACCAGCACTCCTACCCTGCCACTGGTCTCCCCCCCTCCCCCACCCCCCATTTGGCTATGGGCAGTTCACCTCAGTGAGCGCGGCAATGTCACCAAAATCAGTTATCATTTAGTTCTGTAAATCCTTCAGTTAATTTCTAACCAAAGTTAATTCTAGTAATTTCAGTAATTAGCAATAGCATTTACTTACATACCACTTCATAATGCTTTACAGCCGTCTCTAAGCAGTTTACAGAGTTAGCATATTGCCCCCAACAATCTGGGTCCTCATTTTACCAACCCCAGAAGGATGGAAGGCTGAGTCAACCTTGAGCTGGTCAGGATTAAATTCCTGCTGTTGGCAGTTATCATGCAGTACTGCTTTCTAACCACTGTGCCACCAGTACTAATTTCTAGTAATTTTATGAGTAATTTTTCATTTAGCTTCCAAATACAAGCATTTGATTCTCACTTGCTGAAAATAAACTACCCTGGCTTTCAGTGCAATTAAGGAATCCGCACTCTGTCTATTAGTCAAGGATAGAATATATTTGCTTCTTATTTCAGGCAGAGCTAAGGCTGAATGAAACAAAAACATTAATAATTGTTAGCTAGGTTCCTGGTGATTAAATGGACAAATGCTTCTTTCTTGGCCTACCTTCAGTAATATCTCTTATTTCTCCAAGGATATTCAGTAATCTGTTTAATCACTTCCCTCAATCTTCCAAGAGCCGCTTTGGTGCAATATATCAAAGCTAGAAATCAGGGGATTGTGAGTTCTAGTCCTGCTTTAGGCAAAAAGCCAGATGGATGACCTTGGCCCAGTCACTTTCTCTTAGCCCTAGAAAGGAGACAGTGACAACTACATTTGAAAAACTTTGCCAAGAAAATTGCAGTCTTGTCTCCAAGAATTGGAAACAATTGAATGGAAGAAAAAAAACCGTTTCACTTCTAGTTCTCTATTGGAATAAGAAGGAAAATGCTATTACAACTCTAGTGCACCAAGAATAACTTAAGCCTGTGTCACTCACAGGCTGTGGATAAGATAAAGGCAATGTCATGGGAACACAGCAATGAAAGGATTTTGACAAGACATGTTTGTATGATACAAGTCAGCTCTTGGAGCATTTAGTTTGCAATTTTCCAAAGAAAAACAAGTATACCCACATTTTTCAGTGTTCTTTCAGTGAATGCATGTTTTGTATTTTGTAGTGTCCAAAAGCCGTGGTGGCGCAGTGGTTAGAATACAGTATTGCAGGCTAATTCTGCTGACTGTCAGCAGTTCAATTCTCACCAGCTCAAAGTTGACTCAGCCTTCCATCCTCCCAAGGTTGGTAAAATGAGGACCCAAATTGTTGAGGGCAATATGCTGACACTGTAAACCGCTTAGAGAGGGCTGTAAAGCACTGTGAAGCGATATATAAGCCTAAGTGCTATTGCTATTTCTAATGCAACTATTTTGGCTCTTCTACTCACATTCTAATATATAGTTACATTCAGGTGTGAAATGCTACCGGTTTGCTCCGGTTTGGGAAAACCGGTAGTCATAAAAACTACCGGTTCGGGCAAACCGGTAATTAAAAAAAGCTACCGGTTCAGTTGAACCGGTAGTTAGCTACTAGTTTAGTCGAACCGGTAGTTTAAAAAAGCTACGGGTTCCTGCGAACCAGTATTTCCAACAATCAGCTGTGCCGCACGGTTTAGTTTTGCTAGAAAACAGGGAATCCTGCTTTCTAGCGAAGCTAAATCGCGCGACACAGCTGATCCTCCCCCTTGCTGTCCTACTTACCTTCCCAAGCCTCCTTTTGGCGCATGCTGCGCATGTGCACACAGCGTGTGTTTGGCACGCACTATACATGGCACGCACTATACATGCGCACGCAGCGCACGTTTGACGCACAGCAAACTGGTTCAGATTTCACCCCTCCGGCGGCTGCAGGAGGTTCTACCCATCCGCATGGACATCATGATGTCGCTTTTTTACAATGTTTTAAGCCTCTGCACATGCGCAGAAGGCTTTGTGCATGCACAGATGGTGTATGCGAGCACATTAGCGAACCAGTAGGGAAGATAAGTAAATTTCACCCTTGGTTACATTGTAGATGTTAATTTAGATATTAAAACTTTATCTCTGACAGCTTTAGTTCAGCAGGGATTGCATCTAGTCCAACAGATTTACAGAAGACAGAGGGAGGTACTGCCCTAAGAATAAGATCATGCAGACAACTAAAGAGGGATTCCCCTGAACACAGACAAGACTGATAATTCTTCATTTCTCCCATCTACCAACAAACTAATCACTTTACTTAGAGAGTTGCTTGTCATTAGAGCTCTATTTTGTTTAGGCCATTATTTGTTTTTTTATTGTTTATTTCTTGCTTGTATCATTTGATTGAAATTTTCTGTCTTCTAAAGAAAAAAGTCTACATGATTGCAGCTGGGCTAATAGGAGGCATTTACCTTGTTGGCATCTTTTCCCTATTCTTTGGAGTGGAAGAAAAAGTTGGTGAGCATATCTAAAGCTTATTAATATTTCTGGGTGTCTATTTTCTTCATTTAATCTACAATCTCATATAAACAACATTGTATATATTCCACCCATTATAGATCCATACACCTTAATGCCAGACAAAAAAGTTCCTTTCTTTAAAGGACAAAAGCATGCCATGAAGCATCAACCATATTTGATATTTACAGCAGCATTTCTACTGATTTTAACAGCAGTTCAGGTAATTCTTATCTACCTAGCGTTTGCGTCAACTTGGTTTGTCATAAATTGCATTGAAGAATCTATGCTGCTGCATCGTAAGAACTTAATCATATGTACTGTATGTGATCTTATTTTCCCTAAAGAGCAATCCTATTTTCCCTAAAAATCAGCCTAATGTCTTCTTGGGGGGCATTCAGAGATTTTACTGATTTTGGCTATCGTGGCATTTTTATTGTTTATCAAAAATGTATAGATTTTTAAGTTGAAAGTCAGTGGGCGTGATCCAGTGGTGTCACAGTTACTAACCTCCTTCATATGAAAAGAAAAGATACAACTTATGGCACAAAAAGCATGCATGCCCAGAGGTTTTTAATATGCTTTTATATAAAAGCATATCATATTTATCGTTTATAAGAATGGAATATAGTCATTTTTAAATGATGAAAAAGCCAATAACTATGTAATCATATGAACTATGAAATAGCAATAGCAATAGCACTTAGACTTATATACTGCTTCACAGTGCTTTACAGCCCTCTGTAAGTGGTTCATAGAGTCAGCATATTGCCCGTAACAATCTGGATCCTCATTTTACCCACCTCGGATGTATGAATTGTATCACTATATTTATCCATCCTCCACATTTGAATCATGTCTACCTTCATAATATAGTTCTCTTTTCTTTTAATGATAATTTATTAAATGTATATGCCACCCAACTACTAACACTCTTTTCTTTTCTCTTGTTCTAGATTGAACAAGGAAATTTCGTTCTCTTTTGTACTTACGCAGCTGATCTTCGCAGTCACTTTCAGAATTTAGTGCTGATTATCTTGGTAAGTGTGCAGACAAAGCTAAGCTTTTTGTGTGTCTCTTCTTATCATATTTCTGTGGTCCATACCTATATGAAAATCAAGTTTTCATGACTGAAGGCCTTTCTCCATTTATGCCTAACCTTGGCACAATATAATAAAAGGAAACATATTGGTTTCTGTCTCTCTGGTCACTTTTTTAAACTCATGGTTATCTCTTCTGAGTCCATCAGAGTCCAAGCTTCCGCTCCCTTGTTGTGATGTGTAGCTATTGATATTTATATGGTACTGCAATCTTCAAATTGTACACTTAATTCTCTTGGAAGCCATAAACATATTTTTTCTCTTTTCTGGCATTTTTTCCTGTTGTAATGTATAGGTGTCAGCTACAGTGAGCGTTCCGTTCTGGCAAAGATTTCTGAAGCATTTTGGCAAAAAAAAAGCAGCATGTGGAATATCGGTAAGTAGGCTGGTAATAGTTATGGCTGCACAGCATTTCAGATTCCAGAAAGGTGCTTCAGAGCATACAGAGGCATGAATGGAGCACCTGTCTGTAACTCTTTAAGGCAGCCATGCCTTTTTCCATGATCATGTGGCAACAGCAGAGGGCAGCTAAGATATGCCAGGTAAAGATGTGACAGCTTTAAAGACTTCTAGAAGTGTTGAGCTTGTGCTCCTAAGCACTTTGAAACACCCTTTTAAAAATGAATTTACGGCAGTGCATAGTCCTAATAATCAAAGAACTTGAAATATAATTATTTGATCAATAGCCTTTTCTATCTAGGCCTTGCCTTTTTAGCTATTTGTAAACCCTTTTTTGAAATCTGACCTCCCTTTGAGATGACTTGATGACTTAATTGTAGCTAAGTCTCCTGGTCCTTGTTCTGTAGATTAAGAATATCTTCCTGTTATGGTTTATATTCTGTTCAGACCAACAGACTCCAGATTATGTAGCTGAAAGTTAAAGGGACACTGTCTCTAGGAATGACACCTCTTGTCCTACAGATTTTCTATTTATGGTGGATCTGAAATAGATGGATAAACAGTACAGCCAAATGCTCCCTAACAGTATTTTTCAAACTTGGCAACTTTAAGATGTGTGAAGTTCAATTCCCAGAATTCTCCAATCAGTTGCCTGGGGAATGCTGGGAGTTGAAGTCCATACATTCTTAAAGTTACCAAGTTTGAAAGGCACTGTTGCAGAGCACGTGGCCAGTAACACGTACTCTCGATGTACATTTTTGAAACATAGTGTTCTATGATCTTCAGAGCAGAAGGAAAACCAGACTTAAAATTAAAAGGGTGGTTTCTGCAGCAAAAAAGACCACTCACTACTGTAGCACTTTGAAGCACATGCTTTGCATAAGGAAGATCCAGGGTTTTGTCCAGTGGTGAAGTCCAAATTTTTGTACTACTGGTTCTGTGGCCGTGGCTTGGTGGGCATGGCTTGGTGGGCGTGGCAGAGGGAAGGATACTGCAAAATCTCCATTCCCACCCCACTCCAGGGGAAGGATACTGCAAAATCCCCATTCCCTTTCCACTCCTGGGGGAAGGATATTGCAAAATCTCCATTCCCACCCCACTCTGGGGCCAGCCAGAGGTGGTATTTGCCAGTTCTCCAAACTACTCAAAATTTCCGCTACCGGTTCTCTAGAATCTGTCAGAACCTGCTGGATTTCACCCCTGGTTTTGTCCCAGGTCTGAAATTCTAGCAAACTGACACCAATCATTGCCAATGATATTAATCTAGACAAGTTGGTGGTGCCTTACTACACTGCCAATCTATAATGATTGTCATTGTCATATATGTACAGTAATCTTAATCCTGTTTATATCATTGTCCAGTTGAGACATTACCCTTTCTTAGACATTCAATTAAGGATGAAACGATTTATTTTTCTCCTTATATTCATTCATTCTAGTTGATGATTCCTTCTGTAATCATGTTGGTGACTATCCCTAATATCTTTCTCGCCTACTTTGTGGCTATTGTATCTGGACTTAGTATTGCAGCGTCTTTCCTCCTGCCATGGTAAGAGTCTCTTCGTAAGGGGTAGGGTATGCAGGGAATATCTGCTGCATTTGGCTAAAAGCAGCACTTTAACCTTTGGGTGATACCCTGCGGTCTGCCTCCAGAAGATGCTTCATTTAGTTTAATTAAAAATTAATACTGATGGAATTGATTCAGTGCAATGATACATAGCGGCATCTTTAGGGCTGGGAGCTCTTGGGATTATGGAAAATCCAAATCTTGAGGCCTCAGATTGTATCATCAGAGATCAGATCTTTCAAACATCTTGTCGAGAATCTTAAGACAAACAAGTGGAAGAGAAGTTGAAGGATAAATTATTAAAATCCTGGTGACTTTTTAATAGCAGCTTCAAATATCTAAAGTGGGGGGAAATTATAAGATTAGGCAACAAAGCATATGAAACTCTCCTTATTAGCTATGTATAAAGTATTATTTAAAGTATTAAAAGTATTTTAATAAAAGTATTATTTTAAAGCAATATGAAAATATAAAAGCTCTATTATGAAAACATGCATGTAATTTTAGATCAATTACCTTCCACTCACTAAATTCTGAATCACATGATTTTTAAAGTCATTTAAAAAAAAAAAAGTTGGTTCTTATTTTAAGATGTCGTTTAGTAATTGTGCACAATTTGCATATTCTTAAGGGGGGGTCACGTGATCACTGGTTTTGGTTTTTGCACATTATTTTTATATGCAAGGACTGGAATGATACAAAAATAAGAAAGGTCTGCACAACTGGGATTTATTATTAGAACAAAAACTAGCAGAAGTTTGAATGGCAGTTACACAGATAGTTGCCACTCTTCCTGTGGTATTCCTATACACCTAACTGTGATGTGCACCTTTTTAATGTTGATTATAGGTCCATGCTGCCTGATGTAGTTGACCATTTTCGAATGCAGAACATTCACTTACCAGGGCATGAAACTATCTTCTATTCGTCCTTCATCTTTTTCACAAAGATATCAACTGGTATTGGAATGGGAATTTCTTCCTTCAGTTTACAGTGAGTGTTTTAAGTTTTGTTTTGTTTGGGATCTTGCATTGGTTCAATTCAATAAAAAGGCACAGGGATAGGCAATCTATGGCACTCCATATATTTTTAAATTACAACTCCGGCATTCTTTGCCATTGTCCTGGTATCCTAGGAATGTTAGGAATTTAGCAACTAGATGGTTGTGCACTGCCTACACCTGCTCTTGTCATTATGCTTGCAGGTAATCTCTTAAATTCTCAGTTTGGTGTGATAAAGATACTACATTATTTATTTATTTTAAAAATGAAATCAATTTATAGCTATCTCAGTTGCTCTGTTATCCATACATGCTGCCATATAATAAATACATTTTCAATGTGAACTCGGTTTAATAAAGGATTCGTATCACCCCATACCCAGTCCCTCAGATTTTATTCCGCTTTTATGTTTCTTTCAATTCATGGAAGATTTTTTTTTTTTTTAAAAAGAATATTCTACAAGTTTTATCAAATCTGGGGGCCAGCTTGAACTCGAGGTAAAATTAATTGTGCTGTTTTCAAACCAAATCTTGTTTTGGTTGACATTGGGTGATACGATGGGAAATACTGTGCTGGCTATAACAGAAAAGGGGGAGTCCAGAATTTATTGTTATTTCCACTCCTATTTCTTTCCTAGATCCAGGTAATTGTGTTACTAGCTACTTTAGCTTCCAGGTTTTTAGTTTACCAGCAGTCTATAAGACTCCATTCATTCAGAGTATGGTGACAGTAGAGTATGCAGTTTGTTTTCTCTGAAATAGCTATCCTGCAGAACTGAGAATAATTTCATGGTGAGTGTGAAGCAGAAGAAAATCTAACTATACTGAAACTTTTCAGGGATTAATTAAAACCACTGGTGCTGTATTCCATTGAATGGATTTAACTCTATTAGTGTTTAATTTAATTTTAGTGTTTAATTTAATCACCAACTAGTTTCAAATTATTTTATTTATTATATTGGTTTTATATTGTATTTCATATATAAGCTCTGCAAACTCCCTAGAATCCATTTAAGTTTCAGGTGGTAGAGAAATGTAGAAAATAAATAAGCAAGCTATCCTGGCACACAGGGTGGAACCAGGTAATCCATTAAGTGAAACAAGTTTGCCAAGCTGCCAAGTTTGCCAGCTATATATGGCAGGCAGGCACTATATATAATGATCTGGTTTAAAGGAACTGACCAGTGTTAATGGAGCTCAAGATAGTGTTCTGATCATAATGAATGAATTGCTCACATTGCTTTATAAATATAAGGGCAGGGGAGAAATCCAGCAGGTTCTGACAGGTTCTGGAGAACCGGTAGCAGAAATTTTGAGTAATTTGGAGAACCGGCAGATACCACCTCTGCCTGGTCCCAAAGTGCGGTGGGAATAGAGATTTTGCAGTATCCTTCCCCTACCACGCCCACCAAGCCACACCACACACACCACGCCCACCAAGCCACGTGCACAGAACCAGTAATAAACAAATTTGGATTTCACCACTGTATAAGGGGCATTGTTTTAAGGTCAGCCACCAGTGTTAAAAAAATTGGTCTTTTTACATAAAAGAAGCTGATAGGAGAAAGCCAGCAAAGCTTAGAAAAAAAACAGGAAAAACATTCAAATTGAAGGGGGGGGGCACAGAATGAGGGGTAGCTGTTTATTATTATTTGAATGAATTATAGTAACAGTTACATGACTTTTTAATAGATTTGTAGGCTACAAATCAGGGATGTGCACACAGTCCACCCATGTTGTCATCACGCTGAAAATCTTGGTTGGTGGAATTCCATCCATCCTCATCCTCTTAGGCTTATCCATACTCCTGTTGTACCCAATCAATGAGAAAAGCCAAAAGAAAATGAAATATGCCTTTGAAAATTCAAGGTAGGTTTGTACTAATATCAGCCTCTCCTGGTTTACAACTTTCTTCAGTGAAAGCTGTCAAAAGTCAACTGTATTACAGTAAAAAAAATATTTGACATTTACAGAATGCAAGATATTTTTATTTGAACATCACATTTCCCATGTCGAGAATATCCCCATTTATTTACCCATGTGCATTCATACACAAAAATGTATGCTTCTGATTCCTAATACATTCAGAAAGTTTATAAAGCAAATGAAATATCCACCCAAAAATAAATTGCTGCATTGGATAATTAAAGCACATTGTAAAGCTAATTCTTTGAAAGTTGAAACTCTTGAATTTTGGAGGCTTTCTTAAATCCAATACTGATTTTCACATTCAGAAAAGCCAGAAGTTAAAATTGGAATTATGTGTGTGCAAAATTTCTACTCCATCATTGGAATAAATAAAACACTAGCCTTTACTAGAAATTCCAAGTAGTCCTCGACTTACAACCACAATTGAGACCAAAATTTCAGTTGTTAAGTGAGTTTTAGCCCTTGGCAATAGCACTTAGACTTATATACCACTTCACAGTGCTTCACAGCCCTCTCTAAGCAGTTTATAGAGTCAGCATATTGCCCCCAACAATCTGGCTCCTCATTTTACCCACCTCGGAAGGATGGAAGGCTGAGTCAACCTTGAGCCTGGTGAGATTCAAACTGCCAAACTGCTAAGCAGCTGGTGATTAGCAGAAGTCGCCTGCAGTACTGCACTCTAACCACTGCACCACCGCGACTCTTCATTTTTTTGCTCCATTATGCAGCCTTTCTTGCCACAGTTGTTAAGTGAACCACTGCAGTTGATAAGTTTGTAGCTTGGTTGTTAAGTGAATCTGGCTTCCCCATTGATTTGGCTTGTCAGAAGGTTGCAAAAGATGATCACATGACCTTGGGTCATGAGTATGAACCATTTACCAAGCATCTGAATTTTGATCACATGATCATGGGGTCTACATCCTACAAAGCTCGTAAGTGAAAAATAGTCATAAGTCACTTTTTTCAGTGCCGTTGTAACTTTGAACGGTCACTAAACAAACTGTTGTAAGTCAAGGATTTCCTGTATTCTCTCCTACAGACTTATAGAGTTTGGTTTTGGTGGGTCTTATAGTGCACCTATTTTACATTGTCCTGAAAATGGCTTTTCCACAGAGATGATGTACAAACGACAGAGAATAAATTCTGATACACTTGACCAGAGTTTACAAGGTGTTAAAATTAAAGGCCATTTTATTGACTTGGATTCTGAAGCTAATGGGCTAATGAAAAAGTATCTTAACGTGGCAATTTTTGTTTCTTTTTATCAAGTGAGCAGCCACATTGTGTACCAATCAGCAATTCGCATCTTACACAGAGAAGTACATTAAGTGAAACGCGTGGCAATTAACCTGCCAGATTTTAAGCTTTTTCTGCAAATGTTTCACATTATATACATCTGTGAAAGGAAAACTCATGGTTAAAAGATGGGTTCCAGGCCCAGCAGATGCCATATTTCAATTACCATGTAAACTCTTTTTTTCATATCTTATAAAACAGGAGGAATCATCTGAACACTGAAAACTTTGTTGAAGGAAACATTGAATTAAAATAGAAATCCAATAGTAATGAAAATGCAACCAGAGGGGACGACTTCAGCATCCTTGAAGGCATTTGTCTTATTCCACCAGTGTTTAACTACCAATATACCAAGGCTGCTGTGATCAAAAAGATGACACTTTGGAGCATGGCTTGGAGAGTCTGTACATCTATAACGCTGGGTTGCTATGAAGCCTTGCACGAGCTAATTTATAAGATGCAATAGGTGGTGCTGTCGCCTTTCATTTACAGTACAGTACATGTTATATACTGAGAACAGCTGCCTGACGAGATAAAAACCATGGTCTTGTAAGTGCTATCCATAAGCTATTAACCAAGATAATGGTTAGAGGCAATTTCAACTAATTATAACTTATGGTTCCTACCAAAGGAAATCCCATAATTTCTGTTGATCACAGAATTCTATTTATTGTTAATGCAATGCCATTTAATCTACTGCTGCTGCTGTTTTTTGTACAGATTTTTTAAATCCCACCTTTCTTATTTTATGAATAACTCAGGGTAGAGAAGATACCTAATACTCCTTCCTCCTCTTATTTTCCCCACAACAACCCTGTAAAGTGGGTTGGGCTGAGAGAGAGAGAGAGAGAAAGAAAGTGACTGGCCCAAAGTCACCAAGCCAGCTTTCATGCCCAAGGCAGGACTAGAACTCTTTCTCCTAGTTTCTAGCCTGGTGCTTTAATCACTACATCAGGGGTATCAAACTGGCGGCCTGCAGGCTGGACGCGTCACGCATAGGCCACACCCACCCCAGTTCCACGAATGGGGTAAACATCATGAAACGTCACGTGACGGCAACGTGACACAGCGACTTTGACACACGTGCAGTAGATCAAACTGGCTTAAGTTTCTATTGTGAGATTGTGAATCAAGAAGTTATAAAATCCAGTAGTACTTGACTTTGATACTTCTTTAAACTCAACAAGTTTTGAATAACCCAAAATGTTCTTATAAAATAGCATAGATATGCAACTTGGAATAAATCTTTCCTTGATTAATGGAATGCAGTACCATTCCTGGAATATTCAGTAATTCCAAGATTCAGAGGTTCGGTTGATTATTTCTTCAGTTCAAAACCATTTGTGGAATACAAATGGTACAGAATTTTGTTGCCTTTTTTTCCCATTTGTGAAAAAAAAACCCAGCATTCTGCATCATGTGAACAGTTGGCATCCATGGAAAAAGGTTTCCACAATGGAAATTGCTTTCACAGTAATGGAGGGGAAAAGAAGAAAGAAAATGACAGCATTGGACTTTTGTCTGTAGTGCAATAATACATATCAGAGAATGAGAGGCAGTTCACTAAATGATGAACTCAAACATATTATTATTCAAGATAGCCCACTTTTGGATTAATCTGGAGGAACAGAACACATGAATACTAAAAGTCTGATTTTCGGGCTTTTTATTACATTAAATGGGGCTTACATAAATATTATAGGAGCATGTAGTGTCATCACTAATTGTGGAAGCATATATATGGAGGTGCTCCATCAACTGAACATTTTGAGAGACATTATAATTAACATTGTAGTAGCTATGGGTTCCCTTGATGGAGGCACTAGTTTGCACTGTTAGTACTTCTACACAGCATTTTCACTGAGAGGCTCAATGGCAGTTTTGTGTGCTCCAGGGGAATGCTATTGAATATTTTTTTAAAAAGGTCTATACAGTAATCCTCTCTGTTGCAAATGGACAAGGCAGAAGTCATTATTTCATGGTTTACACAAATTGCAGATCATCCATGCTGTCTGAACATGCTGATTGTAAGATTACTTTTCATTCACTGCCGTTTTGCACAAGTACAGCCAATAGAATTTAGGTTCTTGGAACTTTCAGCTTGGAATCAGCTCATTCACAGAACACAGGTTCCTCACTGGGTGCCTAGCGACAGGGAAATATGGTGACATATTTTTAATGCTGCCAGCAGGAAAAGTTAGACTTTTTTTTTAATTTGATGCAAACTTTCTAAGTCTGACACCTAATAGCCCAAACTATAGTCAAATATATTTGAAAACGGATCTTTATTTCTGTTCATGAATTCATAGATTAAAATCACCCCTAGATTGAAGAAATGTATTAATGCTTAATTATTTTGAAAGTAGTTCAGCTTTCTAAGTAGACATTATGAAAGAGTTGGAAGTTGGGCAAGAGCTGGGCAATATTGTGATTTAACGTTAATTTTCAGTAAGACTTTTGGGAAAAAAGTATATCTGGTAAATTGTGTGTCTACTTGCTTTTAAAATACACATAAACAGGCGCTGAGATGCAGCTCAGTAGAATATGATCTAAAATCAATTAAATTATTATTTATTCACATGCAAGGATCATAGTAATGGGTAAAGTATTATTCCTAGTTGCTGAATTAAGCATAATCGATAGAATAAGAACAACACAATAAATGATATAGCAATTGTGCCACCCTCTGTTCAATTGATCTCACAAAACCCTCAGCCATCTCTTTTTCTTTCTTAAGCTTGCTAAGAAAACAGAACAACATGAAGGTTGTATTCCGGAAATTTAGGTTCAAATTCCAGTGACCCTTTCGATTTAATGTACCTAAGCCTCACACTGAGCTAATGTCTTATTTGGCTGGGAGGCAAGCACAATCTTTGTGAATGGGATCAAATTTCATATATTGGCAGCAAATCTTCAGTAACCTCTGGAGGGCAGCAAAGATATTCAGAAAACTCTCACTTCGCTATTGTCTAGAGGTCATCTAAGTTTTTGCATCTTGGCCCAGGGTAATTTTGTTTGATACTTGGGGTTTTTAAATAATTGTTGCAATGTTGTCCTTTACAGTTGTTCGGAATTACTTTCCCTTTTTTTCCCCTTTTATTTAATAAAATAGAAAAAATAATTAGGAAAAAGAGAGAAAAAAGCAATTCAACAATAGCAAATAATTTCTCCTATGTATGAAATTTTAAGGAAAGTCCCCCCCCCCCAAAAAAAGATAGTCCTTGACTTATGACCACAAATGGGCTCAAAATCTCTGTTTCTAAGCAAACAATTAAGTGAGTTTTGCCCCATTTTATGACCTTTTTTTGTCACAATTGTTAAGCGAATTACTGCACTTGTTAAGCGAATCATGGGTTATTAAGCGAATTTGGCTTCCCCCATTGACTTTGCTTGTCGGAAGCCAGCTGGGAAGGTTACAAATGGTGATCATATGATCCTAGAACAGTGCAACTGTCAGAAATACATGCCAGCTATCAGCCCAAATTTTGGTCATGTGACCCTGAAGATGCTGCAACCATTGTGTGAAAACTGGCCACAAGTAACTTTTTTCACAGCTGTTGTAACTTCAAAGGTCACTAATGCATGGTTAAGCTGAGGACTATCTCTAATCATATTTCATGGTAGCCATCCAGTCATACCTTACATCCAGTGGTGGAATTCAGCCAGTTCGCACCACTTTGGGAGAACCGGTGTAACTTTCTGAGCAGTTTGGTGAACTGGTTGTTGGAAGAAATCATTAGGGCAGAGAACCGGTTGTTAAATTATTTGAATCCCACCACTGCTTACATCTATAAGCAGCATATTTCTAAGTTCCAAATCACTGCAGGTCTTCAGTACACTGAATAATTGGATGGGTGGTGTTAAGTCCCCCGACCCCAAAATATACAGTATGACAAATAGTTTGACTGCAAGTAGCGTTTGTTATATAGTTGCCTCAATGCTTATTGAATAAATCTGCTAAGACTTCTATGTGTTTTGCTATGCAATTTATCTGTGGAACATTGTGTGGTGCTTTTATCTAGGACTTAGGACAGATACAAAGCAAGCAGTATACTTTGGGTGTTTGTGTCTTTAAGTATACATGCATTCAAGCACATGCACAAAGAGATATACTATACTATACAGACAGTGCCAAGAAAATTATTAATTCTTCCAAGAATGTAGTAGGAAACTATTCTAACAGCAATCAGCAAAATTTGCAATGATGTACAAACTACTGGAAAACCTGAAGTGATGACATTTTGTTATCCTTACAATATTTTAAATAAAAAATGGAATTGAACATTTTATAATGGCTTTACCTATGTTGAACGGAATAACAAAAAGTTAAACTATTTATTGATTTATTTGTTCCACAGTCAGGAGAACCAATTTGTCCTTTTGGGGGACTTGAGAAATTGCATTTGAGAGAAATAAAAAGTTACCTTTTCCCCATTTCCTTTGTCTTTGTAAAAATCTGCTTCTCGCATTTGTGTGTTTTATCATGAAGGTTTGTAAAATGAATGGAATGGGTGAAATACGTGCTGTATATCTATGGGGAAGTTAAATGTTTTTCATAAAGCTTGTTGGAGTCACAGGTAGACTTGAATTTGAATAGTAGATCCATTTAAGCAGCCTCAAAGATGACATTCTAATATTTATTTTTCCCTTCAATCATATCCAATTCTTCCGCACTTCCTGGACAAGTCCCTGAAGTTTCCTTGGCAAGGTTCTTTGGAAGTGCTTTGCCGTTGCCTTCTTCCTATGGCTGAGAGAAAGTGACAGCTGGATGACCTTGAACCAGTCCCTTTTTCTCAGCCCTAGGAAGGAGGCAATGGCAAACCATTTCTGAAAAAATCTTGCCAAGAAAACAACAGGGACTTGTCCAGTCTCCAAAAATTGGATATGATTGAATAGAAAAAAGATGACATTCTAATAATAACTTAAAAGTACTTACGACTTCAGTGTGAGAGATTTTATGGGGAAGGTGTGAAATTCCATGTTTTCCCTTGGTGGCAGCCAGCTCTGCAGAGACTTTGGAAAGGGACCATTGCTGGAATGTAACCAGCACTGCACTCAAGAGCCTGGTGGCGCAGCAGACTAATAGCCTGTTATTAACATTCAGCTGCCTGCAATTACTGCAAGTTCGAATCTCGCCAGGCTCAAGGTTGACTCAGCCTTCCATCCTTTCTAAGGTAGGTAAATTGAGGACCCAGTTTGTGGGGGCAATAAGCTGACTTTGTATAAATATATAAAAGTATGAAGGCTATTGCTTAACGCATTGTAAGCCACCCTGAGTCTCCGGAGAAGGGCAGCATATAAATCAAATTTAAAAAAAAAAAAAAAAAGAACAGTCATTGAGCTATCTTTCATGTTCCTCATTTACTGTGATCAAACTTTTCACCTCAGCACTGCTGATTTCCCTATTGTTCAAAATAGTGTGAACATTCGAAGTGCTACTTCTTACATTTAAACATGTCATAATTTAATAGGGATGGAATCATTCATTCATATCAATCTTCCAGTGTTTTAAAATCAGGAGTTATTACAATAAGTAAATTGTAATAATGATTGCTGTAAAATAAATTGCCATTGTGCTTCATTTTTGGGTTATGCCTAGCTAGATGGTTGAGAAACAATTACAAGAATTCCTTTTTCAAACAGTTCTAGTCCTCGACTTACAACAGTGCATTTAGTGACCTTTCAAAGTTGCAACGGCATTGAAAAAAGTGACAACCATTTTTTCACACTTACAACTGTTGCAACATCCCATAGTGATGTGATCAAAATTCAGGCACTTGGCAACTGATTCATATTTATGACAGTTGCAGTGTCTTGGGGTCATGTGATCATCTTTTGCGACCTTCTAACAAATACAACGAGAAAGCCAGATTTACTTAAAAGTCACATTACTAAGTTAACAACTGCAGAAGATTCCCTTAACAACTGTGATGACAAAGGTCATAAAATGGGGCAAAACTAATTCAACTGTCTAGCTTAGCAACATAAATTTTGGGTTCAATGGTGGTCTTAAGTAAAAGACTACCTGTACGTTGCATGGTCCAATATTAACACGTAAAAACTACAGTAGTGGCCAAAATTGTGGAAACCTTTTGGGAAAAGTGTATTTTCTAAAAGTAGCTAATAACACAACTGTTTTTTAGTACTACCATAAAATTATATATCAATGGAAAGATAATTTAATCAAGAATATAACTCAATAACTTTTATGAAGGATTTGCTATTAGAATAGCAGTTACGGTATAAAGAAGAAAAGTGAAACGTAGAAAAAAGAGATATGCAAAAATTATCACGTCAGTTAATACTTAGTTGGGTAACCTTTAGCATGAATTATGGCTTTACGTCGTCTTCCCATGGAGTGAATGAGGTCTTTTAGTTCTGCAGCTGTTACAATGTGAAACCAAGATTGAATTATTGCTTCTATTAACTGGACTTTATTGATGGGTCGCTTCTAATTAACAAGTTTCTTTAGTCGGCTCCATAGATTTTCAATTGAGTTAAGCTCTGGGCTATTCCCAGGCAATTCCAGCAGTGGAATATGATTATCTTGAAACTCCCAAAAAAAAGTGATGTTTATTAGCCATCAAACCTCAAAAATACACTTTCCCCAAAAGATTTCCACAATTTTGGCCACTAATGTAGCATGATGTGATTCATGAATTTAAGATTTTTAATGTTGAAATTGTCCTAGGGTTAGCAGAGATGGGAAAAAACAGGGAAAAAACAATAAGTACTTTTATAAATGTCTGGAAACTTTTTGTAGACTGCTGAAAATGGAAAAGAGTAAAATTGTGATTTCTGGATTTGATTGTTGAAAAAGAATTGAATAAGATGCTGAAGGCAGGAAAGGGGATGATTTTGAAAACTGCTGTAAAGAAAACTGGAAGTAGCTTTTTAGTTATCGTTCCTCCCTTTATTGTTTTCTGTATTTTTCCTTGAAATGAAAGCTTTGGTATATTGAAGATTCAACTAGAAACAATCAATAAATTCTCACTGCAGAGTTGGGTTTAGTAATTTGAAAGTGGCTGTTTTTTACATATTTTATCTGAGACAGAAAACACTGAAGGTATTTATGAAATCTTACTTTAGGCAGGAATACTAAGAAAGGGACCTTTGAATGGAGCGGCTTAAAGGACCGAAAAAGGGAAGAGGACCGAAAAAGGAAAGAAAATTGTTGTAATAGCTTTGGTTATCCTTTTTATAATTAAATGAGGACGATAGACGCAAATATTAGTGATGAAATGATAGAAATTAGGGTTCAGATTATGTACAACCAGAATTAAATCCACATCAACGTCATCATGAAAGTCTTTTTCGGAACAAGGTGGGGTGGGAGATACCATTCCTACTGGCCATAGGTGTGACTGCCCCCTTTTGCTTCAAAGGTGTAAAATACAAAGTTTAGGGGCATATGGCACCACCCATCCTTTTTAATAATTTTTTAACCTGAATTTATTATTTTCATATAAGTTCAATGTGAGCAACACAGCTAATATTTCTTCTTCCTACTTTCCCCACAATCACCACTCTGAAGTGGATTGGGCTGAGTGAGTGACTGGCCCAAGGTCAGCTTTTGTGCCTAAAATAACTAACAGCTCAGTCTCTGTTTTCCAGACTGATAAAGATGAAAAAAATCACTCCTTTCTAAACAGCGCTATAACCTTGTTCAATATGCCTAAGGATTTCCAGTGTAAAATTGGATTTGTGAGACTTATTTTGAAGATCAGTTCAGCCCTTCCTCATCCACTATAATTCAGCATTTAGAGCAATATTTCAGACTTGCTAATTGACAGCCTTCAACTATTGTGAATTAAGTTATTTTTAATTTTTTTTTTAATTAGAGCTATTTAATTTACATGCATATTGGAAAAGTTTCTTGGGCACAACTAAGTAAAAATTAAACAAGTTTAGTTGCAGGTACTGTAGGACTTCAAATATCCAAAGAACTTTGGTACTCACTAGTAGTTTTGTAAATGGTCTCATAACTTTCAAATACATTTGTAACAGGCACTGGTACAATAACAAAGTTAAAAGTAGTGTAATGATGCAGAAACTACAGCTATAACAGTTCGTCTTATAATACAATAATAAACATAACTCAGTTTTTGCTTTCTACTTCTAGAATCACTAGAAATCCACACATTTTTCCCAGTTTGTTCATGCCACTGAGGCTTCTTCCAAGAAAATGCTAAGGGCAAATAGGCCTCTTTCCTCAAGAAAAAGCCCCTTTCAGCTTTGGCAAACATTTAACTTTATGTTTAGCAGAGCAAAAAAAAAAAAATGCTAATAATCTAAAAATGGAAATATGTTCAGTCAGCCTAGCAAATAGGCTTTGTAGAGACTAAGGTGCCTTGCACAGCTGGTCTACCACCATTACCAGGCAAGAATAATTTAAAATTATGTATCAAAATGGCAAGTAAGCCATGAAGTAATAGTAAAAAAAAGAATCAAAGGCAAGAGCAATAGTTCAGTAAAATATCACCCTTTTGTGAAAGCACGATATATAATGGAGTCCCAACTTTAATTATGCTTCATGAAAGATTTCACTTCTAGGTTGATCAACTTGCAAACAGTCACGATTAAGAAGAGCTGTTGTTTTGCTCATAAGAACGGATGGCATCCACCAGACACGGAGAAGACTGTTCTCTCAAGACTTCCATGGAGCTGGCTGTAAAATCCAGACTTTGGGAGGAAAGCTTCCTATATGCCTCAGTGGAATTGACCGCAACTAATGCTTTGTAGGAAGCATTACTGCTGTCATTAGATATACCATTCACATCCCTTACAATGATCTCCTGCTGGGATTCAAATGTTAATGGAATAAAGCCCTCGCTGTCTGCCGTAAGAACAATCCAGGACAAATCTGTAAAAGACAAAGACACAAACAATATTTTAAAGAATTCCAAAGAGAAGCAGTGACTGTTGGCATTTGCATTTGCAAGATACCTAAGCAGTTAATGGGCCTTCCTTGCTTACCTCTATACAAAGGCCAGTTTAATAATGTTAGACCAAGCAGCTAGGGAACAACATATACTGGCTACAAGTTTGGTTTCTCTTATTTTTAGATTCATTTTTGCTTACAGAGAAAATTGTTAACAATGCGTCTTGAGAAAAAAAAAACTTTGAATACAGATGGTCCTTGACTTACAACCGTTTGTTTAGTGACCAAAGTTACAATAGCCACTGAAAAATGACTTATGACATTTTTCACACAACCATTGCAGCATCCCCATAGTCGTGATCAAAATTTAGACTCTTAGCAACTGACTCATATTTATGATGGCTGCAGTGTCCTGGGGTCATGTGTTTTACCTTTTGCAGCCTTCTGACAAGCAAAGTCAATGGAGAAGCCAGTTTCACTTAATAATGGTGTTATTAACAGCAGTGATTCACTTAACAATTGTGGCAAGAAAGGTCATAAAATGAGGCAAAACTCACTTAACTAACGTCTCACTTATAAAGAAAAATGTTGGGCTTAATTGTGGCCTGAAGTCGAGGACTACCTGTCTATTTTTAAATTAGATTCTATCTATTCAGGATTTTTTATCTGGCTGGAAATAATCAAGTCAAGCTAAATTTCTGTATTCACAGTCAATCAAGTTCACAGAAACCAAGAGGTGCTATTATAGGGCTTAAACTGCACTCTTAAAATTATTGGAGTTGTGTATAAGATGGCAGGCAGGCATAAAGGTCTAAATTCACTCAAGGTGGGAAACAGCATAAGAGAAAGTCTGCTCAACAACTGAAGAAATCACTATTGAACAATCTGCTCTGAACAATCCTGCTGTAACATATATGGAAAGAACCTAGTTTTTCTGCCATGGCTGACACATAGATTCTCCTGCTTAAAATTATGCCTCAAATGTTCATGAACATTCTGGTTTGCTAATCAAATGTCCACCAAAGGCTAACATACACGACTGGATAGGAAGAGGTGCTAAACCCTAGAGCTGCCAGAGTTCCAGTTTCTATGAGTTTCTTTCATTGGTTATGTAAAGCTGTGTTGCGAGTGACATCATGAGAAGATTGCAATCATGTGAACCTTTAATCTTTCTGCTTAGTGTCTTATTTGAACTAGTCAGATAAGGCCAACACTAAGAAAGATTTTCAAAATATCTCTATAGGCACAAGCAAACAAGCCTGCATATGTAACATAATATTTAAGTCGATGTATCAGACTGAAAATTGCAAAGATAAGTCCAGGTCATGGATGAAATTATAACTATTAATTATAAGCTGTTTGTAATTAACAAAGCATCAGATTACTGAGAACTGATTAGCTGTTGCTGAATTAGATCCAGTTTATTTCCTTTATTTAGATGTACAGACTTATGTGTTCGCAAAAAATGGCAGACAGCCATAATTTAAGAGATGTGAAAAGAATACATGTCTCAATCACTAAGTATGAAGTAATAGTAAAGGTTTGTGAAAATAATTTAGAGCACCAAATAAAGGATTTGCTCAGGTATGTAATAGCATCTAAGCAAATGTGGCTACTGTAATCTAAAAAAATTAAATAAGTTAGATGTGGGTAGTACTTGGATAGGAACCACCAAGGAGTCCCTGGGCTATAAACTAGACAGAAAAGTTGAAAAAACATACCAGAAAGAGGCAGTGGCAAACTACTATTGTCCTACTGTCAAAAAAAATTCCTTGGACAAGTCCATAAAGTCACCAGCAGAACTCAATTGAATAGAGACTTTATCATTACAATCCAAAGATTTGGACAAATAACAGCAATTTGTGGGCATTCTATTGGACTTGCTTAAACAGTTTTCACTTTGAATAGTATATCAAGTTTTCACCAGCAGGATTATAAAATGTGTATAGTATGACAAGTATGTTTTACCATAAGACCAAACTAAACCTTCAGCAGGACACAAGCACTTATTCCCACAGCCATGATAAATAACACATCCAGCCCTATTTAAGTTTCTCCTAATTATACTCTAAATCATTTTCCAGCCATCTCCAGTCATTCATTCAAGTCCTTCTCTGTAGACAAACCAAAATGAGTTTGTTCCATCTTGTCCCAAGCACCCAAACTCAATTGAAGGTTTGTTTTTTCCTCAGGTTAAACATTCCCAATTCTTTTGACTATTCTGAATATGAAGCTATTCTATATATTTCCAGACTCTTCACGATTCTGGCTAGCCTCTTCTAGATTTGCTAATTTTGTCCATGTCCTTAAAATATGGGACCTATGGATGGTTATAGTATTCAAATATAGCTTACTAGCAGAGAGTGGAACTACTACTCCTTGTGACTTGAAGTATACCGAGATATTATTAGTTTCTAACAGAGACATGGTTATGTACTCCAGCCCTACCCCTTCTATTTTAGCCCTCCCCACTTTTTTATGGAACAACCGTTGTGAAACTGTTTCTCCATTCAGTTATAGTCAAACATGATCACATTCCTCTTTCAATAATAAAGAGATGTTATAAATGCAGCCATTTTTTATAGTTGTGATTTGAAGAGAACTGGTGATTTCTGAAGAGAACTGAGTACAATCAGTAAAAAAAAAAATCACTGTAAAAAAAATGTAACTATTTGGAAATGCCATTTATATATAAAAATGAACAAATATTTTGGCACTGGCACATGGGCTTGTTATTAGTGTTCCCACGGTTACCTTTCATACTTACTGTGCTGCATTTCAACTACACCCACATTGAAAATCTTCTGAATTATGCTCAGCCGGAGTTTCCCATCACAGAGGATAACAGCATGCTGTTCAGAAATAACAGATCCTGAAGACTCCTTCTGTTAATTTAAGAATTAAGAGTTTTAGGCATAATGATTCATAACAGCTCATCCCATGCTCATGAACCCAGGTTTCAAAGTGTGGAAATAGATGCCATTCAGATGCCATCTTGTTACTCAGTGCCATATTTTATGCCCACTGGTAAGAGCTGCATACACAGAGATACTAGGTACTAAGATTGAACTTGCACAATTTTCACCTTGAATATTGTAGTACTTTGGGCATATTCAGATCAATGGCTAGAGCAAAGGATATCACAAATGAATCCAGTTCAATGCTTGTTTTCTCTGTCTCTATAGGTAAAAAGTACTGATAATCATGTCTGATAGTCACTATTATCTATGAAATAGATGCATGTAATTTTGATATGTCAAGACAATACTTATTCATACAACACATAAACACACACACACACTTATTCATGGTCCTTTCTCCAGCCCACTCAAGGAGATATGTTCACAATTCCCATGAAAGGAAAATTAGGCTAAGAGAAGACAGCTGCCTTATGGTCATCCAGCAATTCTTGAGACTTAATGGAGATTTGAATTTAATGGAGATTCTTGAGACTTAATGGAGATTTTTTTTTTTTTTTTGTCTTAATTAAGTGTGCCTCTAGCCAAATCTACTGACTCTCAAGTGGCATTTCTGGAATATTTCTAACCTCTTGAAAATTACTTTTTAGATTTCACTGCAGTGTCAATTCTAGTCTACAAAGGCCCCAATCATATTGATGCCTCCAAAGGAGTCCAAATCTTCCTTCTCCTATCTTTAAAAATAGCTTTACATAACTAGACTTTGGTAAACGGCTCGCTCCTCTTCAGAAATTTTATAGCAAAACTCACAAGGAAGGAATTAATATTACTAGTTTTTAAGTAAGTTGGCTATATTAAAATTGTGACAGCATATTCTTTTTGGATTTTTTTGAAAGTTACCTGGCAAATTACGTTAACAAAAGAAGGTTCACAAGATGGTGGATACTGCGGAACAATTTTTTTTCCGGATCTTAGAAGCTCAGTTATCTCAAAAAGTTGATGCTGAAGTTCTGCAAAGCTGTAGCACAGTTCTTCTAGATTTTTAGAAATACAATTAGCTTCTTTTTCACTTTGCAGTAAGTTCCTTTTTACTTCATGAGAACTCTGCATTTGTTTGTCATATGAATTAGAGGTTTCATGAGATCCAACTTCTGGTGTACTTGAAATTGGTATATTTAGCGATCCTGAAGAGTTTTCAAGCTCTTGAAGAACAAAGGAATGAGTTATTGGCTCAACGTCCAAAGTTGTCAAATCTTGAGGCAAATCCTTGGACATCTTTTTCTCAGCAGAATCCACAATGCTTGTTGGCAGACATTGCTCATCAGCAATTTCTTCTATCAGTTTTTTCTTCCCAGAGGATGGCATGCTCATGCAGTCTGGGAGCAGCAATCCTTCTCTCAGAAAATGAGCATCAGAAGAATGCTTTTCAACACATTCTCTTTTCACTGGTATGTTCCTAAAACAAACTTGAGTAGGCCCCAAAAGTGCAGAATGGCTTTCTCTAGAGGTGATCCTTTTGACTATTAAGCGGAGAATGTACTTATCAGAGCGTGAAGATGGAAGAAAAGCAGGATCCATTAATTTTTGTTTTCCAACCAGGATCAGTAACAGTTTCTCTGTTAAGAAACACAATCCCTTTGGCCTCTCATTCTTTTCCAATTGAATTTGTTGAGTGTTAGGCAGGAGTGATGAAGATAAGGAATAAGTCAAAATTATATTACAAGTATTGGAGGCAACTACCACAGTCTGTGTTTTAGAGTCAAAAGCCAGGATATCTGGGACCAGGATACCTGGGATGCTGACTTTTTTGCTGGTTGTCGCTTTTCTTTCAAACGTCACCAAAATCAAATGTGACGCATCGTGACCACTTCCAGTTAGGTAATCCTTGGATCTTAGATTAATGAGGGGGCTTTTTTCAGATAGCTGTTTGCTCGAAGGCAGATGAGTCAAATCCACTGGGGATGATGCAAACATTTCCTGGTCAGTTAACTTTTTTCCATCACCTACAGAGGTATCACCATCAGATTCTAATGGGTTATTTTGAGAAGGTATTGAATTTCCAATAATTTCACTTGGAATTTCAAAGGAAACACCAGCATTTAAGCTGCAGATCTTATCTAGTGGCAGTTCAGTAGCAACTGCCACTTGTGTGCTCACAGTTGGTTCAATTGCACAAACATAGCCCCCTACATCAAATATTGGACAAAAGGAGCAAGCATTTAAAGTTTTCTGATCATCATCCCACATGTAGGAATGGAGTGTGCTACCTATCCCAATCACCAGACGTTTGCCTTCCTCAGTCCAACAAGCACAATGAATGATACCGGTACCTTTGATATCAGCTTTTATTCTGGAGTTATTGAGTCGCACCGAATGGAGCACCGAAGTTTCTCGTGTAGTGAGCACCGCCAAGATTTCTTTTTGGGGATGCCACACACAACCCTGAGGAAGTATAGGAAACAGCTCGCTGATTTCACTGATTTGATAAACCATCAGCTTGTTTTGTTCTGAAACACTGTAACAGAGTTGCCACATTGTAATGTGTCTTTTATGCTGAATAGCAAGAAGTGCAGGAGCATCTGGTGCACAAAACGGGCCCCAGTAGAGTCCATGAACGTGTTCAAATTGACCCACAACATTTGAGTTGCCAAAGTTAGGTTCTCCATTACGCTGGTATAAAGAAGTCAGTATCACTTGCTTTCCATCTGTCCAAGCAATCCCATGCACAGGATGGATGGCCTGGTGTAAGGCATTAAGGCCAGTTCTCAAGAGCTTTCCTTTCCCCAACTCCATGTTTAAGTTTTCATGGAATACATCTGTAAAGAAAACAAATACTGTTTTAATTCTATCATTACTAGCTAATTTGCCATACATGTAAGTGAAGGCAAACTATGAAAGTTTTATAATTGTCCAGTACGGTTTCATTATTCTATTGTAGCTTTTATTGAGCTTCTTTTAATTGATACATTGGTACTCAACCTGACTTAGGTTTTCAATGTTCTAAGAAAATGAATTGTCTCAAGTGAATTTGACAGTCACATTTTACTATAGGAAAAGAAAGCAGATCAGCAGTTCTCCAGCACATATAAAGCTATACCTTATAAGAAATACACATTTTCCTTCCCATAAATTTGGAAAAGACTATAATTCAGGAAAAAGCAACAATGGGTATCTGAATTCAGCTTCCCAATCTTCTGGATTTGTATGGTGTGACATTTTGGTATATTGGAAAAAGAATGGCTGAAAATGATCATTTGACTTATGGAACACTGTAAGGGTGATGTGAGAACAAGAGGCCTAGCAAAAGCAATCTAATCCCACTGTCACCTGAAATCACCACATAATAAAACCAGTTGGGCCACAATCAAACTGCAGAAATCTATTTTGTTACTGAATTGCAGAGGAGCATTTTCTGGATACTGAAAGCATATAGGAGATCCCCTATCTGGCCCACAATATTTCTGTTCTAATCAATTATGAGGAATATTTCAATTTTTAATTTAACCCAAAGAGTTTGTTCATTCAGGAACAGGAAAATGTGATCCTTCAGATATTAGTGAAGTACAACTTCCAGCAGCTGCAGTCAGTTTGGGTAATGCTGAGAGATTTTTACAGTTTAGCATCTGGACAGCCAAATGTTCCCTCTCCTTGTTTAAAAATGAACTGGGTGTCCATGACACCCATGTGGCTATTTTGTATCAAATTGTGACTACAAGTAGTCCTTGACTTACGACCACAATTGAGCCACAAATTTCTCTTGCTAACTGAGACATTTGTTAAGTGAGTTTTGCCCCATTATACGACCTTTCTTGCCACAGTTGTTAAGTGAATCACTGCAGTTGCTAAATTAATATCACAGCTGTTAACTGAATTTGGCTTCCCCGTTGACTTTGCTTGTCAGAAGGTAGCAAAAGCTGATCACATGACCCCAGGACACTGCAACTTCATAAATATGAATCAGTTGTCAAGCGTCTGAATTTTGATCGCTTGACCTTGGGGATGCCACAACGGTGGTAAGTTTGAAAAATGGTCATATGTCACTTTTTTCCATGTTGCTGTAACTTTGAACTGACTAAATGAATTGTTGTAAATCGAGGACTATTTGTATCCAATTGAATCAAGTATTTTCGATGGGGAAGAAAAAAAAATCCTGCTTACATCTCCCCCTCCATATTTCGAGAATGGGATAAAATTCCGGAGCAGACCTCAGACTAACAGTGACTTATAATGGGGGGGAAAAAAGCAGTGGAAATATACAGACATCAAGCTGAATATAGTCTATCATTTGCAGGCTTGGCTCTTTCAAGATGTGGCCAGCTTATTTTTCCCCACAAAAGATTGCAATTTGGAATTGGCTCTCTTTGAACCATTACGTGGTCAAGATGACGATGGGGAGGTCATCCGTCCCTCCCTATTTCAGCCTTTTAAAACCCCGGGTCCCCAGAGCTTGTCGAGATAAAAAAAAAAAAACCTTCACGTTAGGAAACCGGCGTAACTAGTGGCGGGGGCAGATGGGAACTGTAGTCCAATCAGAAACCTAAAGACCGGCTAAGTCGAAAGAAAAAAGACCGGACAAGCCTGATTCGGGGTTTTAGAGAGCAATTTCTCAATGCATTTCCCACCCTTGAGCCTTTTTTATTCTCCCCACAGGCAGCGCCTCGGCTTCATTTGCTGAGCCGCCTCCCGGTTCTGACCGCCACTCCTTTGGATCCAACGCCGCGCCTCCGCTCGTGCCCCTGTGGTTCCATCCCCACGTCAATTTACCTCTCTAAACACGCGATCCGGCTGCCCGTCTGTGTAAGGACATCACCCTCTTTTCACGCCCACTCGGTGCTCCGTTTATTGCCGGAATCCCAGCCACTCGATCTGGGGAGGAGGAATTGCCGGGCAGGACCACATGGACTTACCCCGTCTTGCCACAAGGGACGCTGCTGGCGGAGGCTTTCCGAAAAGGTTAAAAAGGGAGGGAGGTTCTAAAGCCTATATAGTATAGTATAGGCACGCATCCCCTGCCTGCCTATGATGTGACGTCACCGGAGTTCTATTTCTCTATTGGTCCGTATGTGAGCTAACAAACGCCCCCTAGCGACAGAAACGCAACTCAGGAAACTTCAAGCTTCCGGTCAGGCTGTTTGGTGGTGGAGCCGCCTCCTCCCTCCCTCCTCCCCCCCCCCAGGGAAAAAAATGGCTGGAACGTTGGGTTGATTTGGTGCTTACGCGGCTGCTACAATGCGAGCCTTGTTTTTTTTTGGGAGGAAGGACTCGAGATTCCTATGCCGCCTTTCCACAGTTTTGCGTTCCTGCGGCTGAGGCCAAAAAGTCAGAAAGTAATGTTGGAAGGCAAAAGAAGCCTTTCCCTTTTTAGGTTGTTGGAAGGCAGAGCTTTCCCTTCTTGAATTCAAAACTCCCGGCTGGGAGATTACTTCGAAATGATTGGAGGTCAGCTGTTTGAGAGCAGAATTAATTAGTTTATTGTTTATAGGAAGGCAGGCAAGAAACAAATACAAGCACAGCCTTCCGAGGCTAGCCTGTTTGAGCTTGTAAGAAAAACCCCTTTTTATATCCTAAAAGGTCTTTTGATTTTTTTTTTCTATGTGACCCTTTAAAGTCTTTTGGAATTCTTTTGATTTGGCATGGGAATCCTTTGATTTGTGTGTGTGAGATTGTTTTATGGTGTTTAAATCCTGCTTTTTTGTGATTGGGTTCTTTCCATCCTGGATCTGGCAAATAAGTAATTGTTTTATAGTCCTATTTCTGTTTTTCCTAGCCCTTATTCGTTCCCTATAATCAATCAGTTTGTTATTACTGTGTTTTAGTGAATATCTCCTTTTCTCATGTGTTTAAAATTCTAATTACTTTGGCTTGATTTCTTTTCCTTTTGGGGTGTTTGCTTTTTTCTGTGTCCCATACCTGTCTGGATGTTGCAGGCCCCTGTAATTTTGTCCTTCCTTTGTTGTGGAAATTAGGGTGGCTTCAGCTTCTTAATGGCCCATTGACAAAGGTGGGGGCTGAAAGTTCTGCCTGAGTTTCTGCTTATTTTCTTTTAGGGGAATTTTCCTGCTCTTTTAATATTTTTTGAATTTCTTTTCCTTTTTCTAGGAGAAGAGTGAATCATACCTTCCAACAATCTCTCATTTTTATTTTTTATTTTTCTGTGAGGTTTTCCCCGTTATCCCTATCATCTAGAGTGGTATCCGGATATACCTGGTATTCCTGGTCAATTTGGATCAGGGCAGGACTACAAGCTGTTAAACAACTGAGACAAGGGGGAATGCATTGACAGAAACAACACATAAGGGCTCCCAAAACACAGACAGTGACAATAGTAGAAATGAGGATTTTTAGCCAACGGAAGTCTGGTAACCATGAGAAAAGCCAAGAAAAATCTAAGAATGACTGATCATAGCCAATATTTTGGGCCAGCTCCTTCAATTGATGGATGTCCTTCTCCACAAGTCCAGAAGTTTCATTAATTTTTTTATGCAGGACATACCCCTAAACTCGGTGGGATTCAGTTTTTTTAACAACCGGTTCTGCGGGTGTGGCTTATTTGGATGGGTGTGGCTTGGAGGTCATGTGACTGGGTGGGCCTGGCTAGCTGGTCATGTGACCGGGTGGTCATGGCTATTTGTATAGGGACTTCTCAGAGGGCTGAAAAAAGTGATTTCTGACAGGTCCTTGCACTTTTGACCGGTCCTCGCACTTATGACTGGTCATCATTTATGCCCATTGTAGCATTCTTAACAACCGTGTCACTCATTTCACAACTGCTTCTCTTCACCATGGTGACAAGATAGGGCGAAAAACGTAAAATGAGAGGACAGTCGTAAGTTCGAGGATGGTCAAAAGTGCGAGGACCAGTCAAAAATAACTTTTTCAGCCCTCTGAGTAGTCCATATGCACAAAAGGACTACCCAGAAGGCTGAAAAAAGTGATTTCTGACAGGTCCTCACACTTTTGACTGGTCCTCGCACTTATGACTGGTCATCATTTATACCCGTTGCAGCATTCTTAACAACCATGTCGCTCATTTCACAACTGTGGTGCTTCATGTGACTGGGTGGGCGTGGCCAGGTGGTCATGTGGCATCGCTTCTTTGCCCTAATGACAGTTTGCTGCAATGGTCATAAGTGTGAAAAATGGTCATAAGTCACTTTTTCGAGTGCCATTGTAACTGTTGTAAATCAAGGATTATCTGTACAAAAATACAAAAAGCTTCTTTGCTTGCAAAAAGGTGCCCTAAATACCAATCATTAGATTAGAAATACCTGCAAACTGGAGTTACAAATCAGGGGGGGTGCCAGAGCACCTTGAGGAATTAAAATAGTTAAAATGCAGTGATAACTATCAGCAGCCAACTCTTGCTCATAAAGTGAAACCCTTTAGCAGAGAAGTCATTTAAGCTCTCCAGAATGAAGCAAAGGAGCAAACAGAATATCTGTTGCTTGTTAAACCAATTACCAGAACAAATAGACACAGAACTAGTCAGATTTCCGAAGCTGCTGCTTTTCAGGAACAGAGATTAACATTTTTCCTTCCAAACAAAGCTGAATAGGGAAAATTATCCATCACTAACCACAGAATTAAACATCACCAAGCACAGAATTAAACTTCACCAAAAACCAGTTTTAGACCAAAAGTCAGAAAGCGTATGTAAACTCACATTTGAATGTCAATCTTTCTAGCTAGCCAAGAAGCCTTGCTGAATGTCACTCATCTTGGTTCCTTGTCATTAAAAGCTTCTGCTTCTTTATTCAATTATTTCTTCAAAGTGCTGATCATTGCACCCTGGCTGGAAGAACTCCAACAGGGGAGTATTTCCTCTCAACAGCGGTGTAAAAAGCTTAAAACAATCCTTCCCCTTTAAGAAAATCAAGCAAAAAAATTGCCTCCGAAAACCTCCGGAACCGGAAGTGACAGTAAGTCTAGGCATACTGTGGAGAGGCAGTTTCTGTAATAAAGATTAAGCTAGGAAACAATACCAAATGTTGTAATTAATCCTTACAGGATTAACCCTGTAAAGTGGAAAAAAACAAAAGGAGATTTCTTTTAACAACCGGTTCTCCTAACTACTTAACTACTTAACAACCGGTTCTACCGAACCGGTAGAATCCCACCACTGCCTAAACTCCTCACAACCATAATTATGTTTCAGTAATAAGAAATCTATGGCTGCTCTGTTCTCCAGGGTAGCCTCTCTGACTTGTCTCAGTTCTCTGTTGAGGGCATCCAGGGCATGGGAAGTCGAATTTAAACTTTTGGCTAGGGTACATGCCAGGCTATTCAGATTTCTGGAATTCCTTACTGCTAGCCCTGGCACTCCCACTAGTGATACTGCCAATGCAACACATTCAGCTGTTGTGAGCAAGGAGACTTTTGAATCACAGTCTTGATTCTAAAGTATGGAAAGCTCTTCTGTGTCGCTTCTGCAAGGACGGCATAAGGATTGTCAACCTTCCTAGGGTGCAGGGCCTTATTTCTTTTAGGGGAATTTTCCTGCTCTTTTAATATTTTTTGAGTTTCTTTTCCTTTTTCTAGAAGAGTGAATCATATCTTCCAACAGTAATAAAAGCTTAAATGTCTTTAAGCACCGCCATTGGGTTGTGGTTCAAAAGGGCAAATCGCTCCCTTTTATTTTATTTATTGCAGTCATTGATCTTGTTTCTTTTCTTTAATACTACAAGCAATACTAAGAGCCTTGGTGGCGCAGCAGACTAAAGCACTGTTAAGTAACACCAGCTGCCTGCACTTACTGCAAGTTCAAATCTTACCAGGCTCAAGGTTGACTCAGCCTTCCATCCTTTCGAGGTAGGTAAAATGAGGACCCAGTTTGTGGGGCAATAAGCTGACTTTGTATAAAAAAGAACACCGCTGGGGGGGGGGGGGCGAAAGCCCTACTAAGCAGGTATATACAAAAGTATGAAAGCTATTGCTTAACACATTGTAAGCCACCCTGAGTCTCCGGAAAAGGGCGGCATATAAATTGAACCAATAATAATATGTTTTTTAATTTTTATTTATTTAATTAATCTTCTCATAGTTCCTACCACCCAACTCCTTCCACATGACTGTATGACTGTAATTTTGTTGCTTGTATCTTTATGATTTATATTGATAGTTTCCTGATTATTTGTACCCTATGACTATCATTAAGTGTTGTACCTTATGATTCTTGATGAACGTATCTTTTATTTTCTGTACTCCGAGAGCGTATGCACCAAGACAAATTCCTTGTGTGTCCAATCACACTTGGCCAATAAAAAAATCTATTCTATTCTATTCTATTTTTTCTTCTTGTACTGTTCTGTGTAATGGCAAATTTTAAAAATAGGGAAAGATAGAATGTTTTATTAATGTATATTTCATAATATTTAGAGATTGTCGGTGTGTCAAGAGTTTGACATTTTTTACAATTATGCTTTGTAGTAAAATTATTATTGCAGAGACTCCAAGATTCAGGAAACACTTTATTTTTGTGATAAGGTACAACAGAGGCAACTGTTTGTAGGAGTCTGCAGTCTGCATATGTGCAGGAATTTTCCTATCTTGGATGGCAAACCTCAGATAAGGAAGGTTACTTGCACGTAGGTGCCAGGAAATGGCATTAGAAAATAAGACCCTAACTCTGTAAATAAGAGGAACAGGAGGAGAGGAAGTGGGATGTGTGTTAGATTTTAATTATAGCCAAACATTATAAGTGCTTAAGCAAAGCAGTAATGATTAACCTATGATTTAAGTTACCTGGAAGATTCTGTGAGCCAATGATATGCTGCCAAGTACGCTGTAACTTGAAAGTAACAAGCTATATAATGTCACTATGTAAGACAATAAAGATACCACATTTATCCTCAACCTTTGTGTGTGTAGTCACTCAACAACTGTTGTGTTATAAATGCTTATTCAGTTAACTAAGCTGTTATGATTTGAAGACAGCTGTATTCCCCCCCACAAAAAACCAATTTAATGCTATTGATCCCTCAGCTTGCTACAGTGATGTTTAAAGTTTGTGAACTCTTGAATGTTCAATATTTCATAAGAAATATGAAATAAAATGATGTGTTCTCCACCCAAGTCCAAAATTAACAAGAATCTAATTAAATGAATCAGAAACATTACTTGCATTGATTTACTGTATTGAGAAAATGATCCAAAGCTATATATTTGTCTGTGGCAAAAAATATATCAGTCTTTGCTTTCAAAGTAACTGGTGTGCCCCCACCCCTTTGGGAAGCAATAACTGCAACTGAACTTTTCCAATAATATTTGATCAGTCCTACACATGCACTTGGAAAAATTTTTGCTCGTTCCTCCTTATAGAAAGCGTGAACTGGGGATTTAGGTGGACTTCTTCACATGAACTGCCTACTCCAGGTCCTTCCACAACATTTTCTTTAGGAAAGTCAGAACTTTGGCCAATCCAAAATACTAATATTTCTTTTAATCATTTTTGAATTAGATGATGCTTGGGGTCATTGTCCTGCTGCATGACCTACCTTCTCTTGAGCTTCAGTTCATAGGCAAATACAATGACATTTTCCTTTAAAATTTATTGGTAAAATTCAGAATTCATAGTTTCATTGATGACAAGCTGTCCTGGTCCATAGGGGGCAAAGCAAGTTCAAACCATGATACTGCCTCCACTATACAGTTGCAAGAAAAAGTATGTGAACCCCTTGGGATTACGTGGAGTTTTGCATGAATTGGTCATAAAATGTGCTCTGAACTTCATTTAAGTCACAACAATAGAAAAACACAGTCTGCTTAAAATAATACTACACAAACATTAGATGTTGCCATGGTTTAATTGAACATAACATGTAAACATTCACAGTGCAGGGAGGAAAAAGTATGTGAGCCCCTAGCCTAATGACTTCTCCAAGAGCTAATTGGAGCCAGGAGTGAGCCAACCTTGACTCCAATCAGTGTCATGATATTTGGATGTGTTGCTGACAGCTGTCCTGCCCTTTAAAAACACACACCTTTTTTGGGTTTACTGGTTTCAAGAAGCACTGTCTGATGTGAACCATGCCTCACAGAAAAGAGCTCTCAGAAGACCTACAATCAAGAATTGTTGACTTGCATGAAGCTGGAAAGGGTTACAAAAGTATCTCCAAAAGCCTTGGTGTTCATGTGTCCACGGTAAGACAGACTGTCTACAAATGGAGAAAGTTTAGCACTGTTGCTACTCTCCCTAGGCGTGGTCGTCCTGTAAAAATGACTGCAAGAGCACAGCGCAGAATGCTTCATGATGTAAAGAAGAATCCTAGAGTGTCAGCTAAAGACCTACAGAAATCTCTGGCACATGCTAACATTTTTGTTGACACATCTATAATAAGGAAAACATTAAACAAGAATGGAGTACATGGGAGGACACCACGGAGGAAGCCATTGCTGTCCAAAAAAAATATTGCAGCACGTTTTAAGTTTGCAAAAGAGCACCTGGATGTTCCACAGCACTACTGGCAAAATATACTGTGGACAGATGAAACCAAAATTGAGTTGTTTGGGAAGAACACACAACACTATGTGTGGAGAAAAAAGGGCACAACACACCAACATCAAAACCTCATCCCCACTGTAAAACATGGCGGAGGGAGCATCATGGTTTGGGGCTGCTTTGCTGCCTCAGGGCCTGGACGGATTGTTGTCATTGATGGGAAAATGAATTCCAGAGTTTATCAAGACATTTTGCAGGAAAACGTACGACCATCTGTCCGCCAACTGAAGCTCCGCAGAGGATGGGTGACGCAACAGGACAATGATCCAAAGCATACAAGTAATTCAACAAAAAAATGGCTTCAACAGCACAGAATACACCTTCTGGAGTGGCCCAGTCAGAGTCCTGACCTCAACCCGATTGAAATGCTGTGGCATGACCTTAAGAGAGCGATTCACACCAGACATCCCAAAAATATTGCTACACTGAAACAGTTTTGTGAAGAGGAGTGGTCCAAAATTACTCCAGATCGTTGTGCAGGTCTGATCTGCAACTACAGGAAACATTTGGTTGAGGTTATTGCTGCCAAAGGAGGGTCAACCAGTTATTAAGTCCAAAGTTTCACATACTTTTTCCTCCCTGCATTGTGCATGTTTACATGTTATGTTCAATTAAACCATGGCAACATCTAATGTTTGTGTAGTATTATTTTAAGCAGACTGTGTTTTTCTATTGTTGTGACTTAGATGTTCAGAGCACATTTTATGACCAATTCATGCAAAACTCCACGTAATCCCAAGGGGTTCACATACTTTTTCTTGCAACTGTATGGTTCTTGCATTGGAATGCAGTATTTACCTTTCAACAAAGAGAATGCTTTTCATTCAAGCCACAGAGTTCTATTTTAGTCTCATCCATCTACAGAACATTCTTCCAACAGCATTCTGGCTTAGCCATGTGATTTTTTTGCAATCTGTAGATGGAATAGCAATGTTCCTTTTAGAACAGGGGTGTCAAACTTGAGGCCCGCGGGGCGGCCCTTGAAACAGCAAAGGACCGGCCCATGGTGCCTCTGCCAGCAAAAACTGAGCAAACTCCATTTTCACTGGCAGAGGGCTGGCAGGAGGCCATCGCAGCCAAAAACAGACTCGGCAGGGCTGCACGACATCGAGCTGGCTATGCCTACCCTGGCCATGCACCCCCACTTAGCCCTGATGTGGCCCACAATGAAATTGAGTGACACCCCTGTTTTAGAGAGTAATGGCTTTCTCCTAATACCTGCCATGCGTACTATTGCTATTCAAGTGTTCTCATGAAGGTGGCCTCATGAACACTGATATTTGCCAATGCAAGAGATGCCTTTGCTTCTTTAGATGAACTGATACTCCTAGAGGTTTGCATACATTGGCCATACACAAATAATTTGGGATAATTTTCCTCAATAAACAAATGAACAAGTATAACAAGTTTTGAACTCATTTATTTAACTGGATTCTCCTTATCTAATTTTACAACATCTGGAGAACAGATCATATTTTAGGTTATGTTTATGTTTATGCAGAAACACTGAAAATTCAAAAGGCTTCACAAACTTTTAAGCCACTGTTTATACAAATAGCATTTGGACAAATGGTTTCCCTAAAAGTAGAGTTTAGATATATGGGAAAAGATCTGGAAAAGATGGAGTAACTGAGTTAACTATTTGTGCAGGTATTAATAGGTACTAATGCACCCATGTATGGGTATTGTAAACATTTGAGATATTTATATACAATATATATTATAGCAGGACCTGTACATGCTCTTGACATTCCCTCCAATACAAGCTTTTTCCCAGCAGAGATAGGACTCTGAATCATGTTAGAACTATAATAAGGAAAATCCAGTTAAAAAGTCTCAGGGTCCAATTAAGAATAGCCTCTTAGCACCTGCAATTTATTTATTTATTTATTTTTTAAAATCTCTATGAATGATATGATCCCTTCCCAGTTTATCTTACTTATTCTGTAAAATCCTTTAATGTCCCTCCCAAAGATTTTCAAAGGGACTAAAAGAGGGGTATGAAAAATGCCTCCATTTTTTGATCTGTGGAAGTACTTTAGGAACAGTATTCCACTCAGTCACTTAAAGTCCAATTATATATGGTTTGTTCATCTGCAGAGTTCCCTAATGGTAGTACTAACTTTAAATAAACACATCTGACAGATTTTTTGCGCAGAATATCTGATTGGCTTCAAAGGTTATTCTTTATTTTATTCTTTATTTTAAATTCAATATTCCCTTCTTAGTGTTGAGAACCATCCTGATTACTTAAAGTACAATAAACCACTGAAGGGAAAACACACTGCTAGGCAACTCTTGTAAATTACAGTTAAAATACACTTGAAAGTCCTGGTAATCATATTCTAACATTTCAGTTCTTTTATGTTCCAGAATGTTTTTTAGTTTCCTATCTCACCATGCTTGGTGATTATGACGAAAAATTTGCTTTGAACGCGTAACTTTCTTGGGGATCAAAATTATCCTTGCCATCCCTTATGATGATCTCCTGCTTTGATTTAAAAGCTACTGGAATAAAACCTTCACCATCCGCAGTAAGAACTATCCAGGAAGGACCTAGGGAAGAGGAAAAAAATGTCAGAAGATGTATGCATGAGTTAGATGTATAAGCACTTGTCTAAATGTTAAGTATATAATCCTTTGTGCTTCTTTTAATAGGTTTTTTCTAATACTGTTACAAAAATTACATGTCTGGTTTCAGTTTTAAGCCAAAGTAGATAGATAACACAGCTAATTATTTTTTCACCTTTGTTACTTACAAAAAGATAATCTGGCTCTGATATGATATTTGCATATTATACATACATACATACATACATACATACCAGGGGTGAAATCTAAAATTTGTTACTACCAGTTCTGTGGGCATGGCTTGGTGTGTGTGTGTGGGGGGGTAATGTAACTGGGTGGGCGTGGCCAACTTTTTTTAACGTTTAAAAGCATTTTTCCTACAACCTTAAGAGGTTGCAGAAAAAAATGCTTTTAGAAGCCTCTGACGATCAAGCAACTCAGCTGGGATCGCCAGCAGCTTTTAAAAGCATTTTTTTTTCTACAACCTCTTCAGCTAAAGAGGTTGCAGAAAAAATGCTTTTAGAAGTCTCTGACGATCCCAGCTGAGCCACACGATCATCAGAGGCTTTTTAAAATTATTTTTAAAAGCATTTTTTCGGGCGAAGAGGTTGTAGAAAAAATGCTTTTAAAAGTTTAAAAAAACAGCCTCTGATGATCACGTGGCTCAGCTGGGCATGGTGGGGGGCACAGGGATTTTTGCTACCGATTCTCCGAACCACTCGCCGCCATCACTACCGGATTGGGCGATCCGGTCCGAACCGGGAGCATTTCACTCGATACATACATACATACATATATAATATTGATATATTTTTCTATGAAGAAAAATGAAGTTATCGCTTGTTGCAGAGATAAAATAGCAAACTAAGTAAAAGTTTATAAATATATTTTAATTACTGTACTATACAACTTTTTTTAAAGAATAATGGAAAGCTTTAACATTTGAGGGTTATATCTGAAAATAATATTAAATATTTATAGTGTATCCCCTTTGTTTTAGTTTTCAGGGAAAAGTAAATTGTTGGAGGGCACAGTAAACTCATAACGTGAATTTCTTGATTACTGAAAATAATTCTTTTAATTATTTTTAAAGTTTCTTTTAATACCATTTTCTAAATTCTTATCTTGTTAATGTGCTATGTTGTACATAAGGGAGCTATTCTTGCTCATGTATGCATTTTTGATAAATTGGGAAGTTTACGCAAACCTAGTAAAAACTATTTCTTATGATTTTAAAACATTTAAGGAAAAGCAACAAGAAGAAAGCTTATTGCACAATTGTTATCAACTTTGTTAAAGATTAAAACTGCATTTATGTATTGTAGTGAATCATTGTTTTGACCATAGTTTGGCTGAGTTTAGGCTACACGCTAACCCAAAACAAAGCAAGTAACATATGGCTTAGCATCTGTGTTCAGCCAGTAATTTAATAACAAAGATTTTCTCTTTACTACGAACATGGGACTAGATTTGACTAAACATTAGTAGCTTGATAAAATTGCTGTGATATAAGAGGGCAGCTTTATCAGGCATCATTAATCAGTGCATAGATGTCTGAGATCAGAGAGATAGAGAGACTGATTTTGCAAATTGCAATAATCCATCATTTATTTAATCATTTACTAAAATAACAATGTTATGCAATTGTATACATGAACCATTGGGTTCAGTGTCTAAATACACTAAATTATCATATGGTTTGAGTAGGGGTAAAGTTGCTTAAGTAGATTAGAGAAAGTGTTACCTTGCTATCAATTTATAGGCAATCCTTGTTTTTCATCGGTTCTATATTTGTGAATTTGATTACTGACAAAAATGTTTTTGTACACCCAAATCTGTATTCACAGACTGTTGTGCTTATTTGCTGGCATGTGGGGCTGCAAAACAATCAGAATTGCCCAACATGCAGGCTCCCAACTGTTAATTTGCTAATATATGCAGCATTTTCACAGAACTACAAATATATGAGAATTGCCCGTATTTCCAATCCATTTTTTACATTAATATATCCATAAATAGAGTATTCACAGTCCTGCCTAGGCTCAGGAATGAAGATCAATTTAACACTGTACTGCTGAGTTATGGGGGGGGGGGAACCCGTGTAAGTCAGGTTCCCAAAAGTTGGTTTTCACTAAAACAATTAGGTAAATTAAATAATAAAGAGGACTTGCCATGTTTCATTTCAACAATATGCAGATCAAAAAGTTGCTGGACTAAATTCAGATGGATTTTGCCATTATATAGTAGAACATTGCGAGTTTCTTCAGCTATTGCTCCATTTGAAGAACGCTTCTTCAGGCACATATACATTAAAAAAAAATAAACCTATTATTAAAATATTGGTGATATTTGAAATCAGTCATTCAATTTGCTCATCTTATTCTCAGAAACACAAAAGAGGTAGTCTGCTTCATGTAGGAAGCAACCAAACATGTCTATTTTTAAAATAACCCCATGAAATCAATATGAACCAATATCTTGTAAAGTCTTGAGAAGGCAGGGAATAAAAATAATAAATAATAATGTTCGAATCAACCTCAATTGGATTCAGGCATAGCACAAACTCCACAATCATGGTTTACAAACCACAATGGCTGGGCTCAGAAAACTCACATGCGAAAATGGGCCAAGCTACATTATAGTACTGCATAATATTTGAACCCAATCAAAACATAATTGGCTGAGTTTAGTCATAAATATTATAGCATTATAACAGAAATAGTGGGAAAGTACATAATCACTTCCTTCAACCCCTAGAAACTACTTATAATGAAATGTACATCTGGGTATGAAATAAAACTGAAATGAGGGGAGATAGAATGCAAGAAAACATGCACAAAAAGAGGTAAATCAAGAAGCAGGATAAGAAATGGGTTTTAGGGAAAACAAACCACTTGAGATATATACATAGTAAGCCAAATATAATGTAGCCAGCTATATCCAATCATGGATAAAATTCACTTGCTCTTCATGTTAGATTAATGAAACAGCAGTAGTTAATTTCATTTGTGTGATTGTAGAAGAGCATGGTTTAAACAATATGCTAAGTCAGAACCAGTGAAACCAATTTGTGGCTTAGCACAATATGTGAGCCAATTCTTATTTCAATGTTTACCATATTAGATTACCATATCATTTTTTTTCTGAATAATGAGAGTGAAGTCTACATTTGGGATAACTTGTGAGTATAGAGGGTATGTTGTGACATTACTAATAGATAAATATTCATATCCTTAAGATTAGTCATCACACAGTATTACATTGTTTTCAATGGTTTGTTTTTACTGCAATAATTATAACATATTCTATTTCTTATTACTCTATCATTCTGAATGCAGTCCTAGATTATAAGGTAGTAAAACCATTTTGTACTTACTAGGGTTTCATTTTCTTTAATACCACACATTTAATCATATTCACTATGTCAATTGGAATTTGCAACATTTCTCAACTCAACTTCTGCAAGGAAAACAGCAATAGGGATGGTGGGGGATATGCATGTGTGTATTTGAATCTAACGAATACTAGAACCTTGAATTTATTTCTAGACTCAAGATTGATGTTACATTCTTACATTTTGAAATAAGCAACACATCAGACTGGAGTTGGTGGTACTTTGGCTCCAGTACTATCTTGTGCTTTAGGAAACATTAAGCACCAATATTTCTCTGCCTTGATTGAGCGTGCAGTGTGCTCTCCAATTTGTTTTTTAAGATTAGGTATTCTCTATTGGAAAGTGATGGGCAATAGATTTTTTACTAGGCATGTTCTGAAGAAAACATCTCATGATTGTTTGCTCGACAGCTTCATGAGAGAGGAACTTGTGAAGTCATCTGGCATTCCTTTGAATTTGTGAACTCCTAAAAAGTGACAGAATTTTCTGTGGAAAGGGCTTCACCATTTGGGGGCTCAATCCTCACTGCTCCGATTGTCTAAACTGCCAAAAGGAGACGATGCACAGTATTCAGGAAGCAGTGAATACTTCCTTGAGGGAGAAAGTAAAAACAGCTCTATTGAAAGAGGCGATGTAGTCCTCCTTGAACCACAACAGTTACCATTCATCTCCAATTTTTCCTTTTTCTTTATTTTGCTATGCTGTCACTAGCTCCTTAACCCAAATGTGTATTTTCCTGAACCACAAATCGCACATAACTCGGGGTGGGTGGGTAGCTTCTTTAAGACTTTAAGGTGAAGTCTTCCCATTTACAGACAGCTTAATTCCAATATAAAAACAGTCTGGTGATTTTCAGCTGCTCAGAGCTAGCTGATACTCAGCAATCACACCTTCTAATTCTAATGGAAGATTCACTGGATGCCTGGCCCCTGCAAGGAATTATTGGATCTCTGACCATGTGCACTCAGGGTTAGCTAAGCACTAGAGGATTTTAGGATAGAAGGTGAGTGATTACATTCATTAATGTAAATCAATTAATGCTAGACACGGAGAGACAGATTAAAAGGCCTGGCGTGACATCCAGACTATCACAAGGCAGTTGTGGCAGAACTCAGAGGATGCCCACACCAGATCTAAAGCATCCTTGCTTGCTTCAGATTTAAATACTGAACATTTAAGAGAAGAGAATCTGTTTCCATTGGGGAACTACAACTCCCAACATGTCCCAATATATTCATGGTGGCTAATATTTGGGAGTTGTAGTTCAGCAACATCTGGAAAAAAAATGGGAGTTGTACTTTACCTCTGGACTTTTTTCTTCTTGGTTTGTTTGCTTTGATGCAAACTGCTATAAATCATAGTGAAAAGATCATTACCAAACAGAATGCCATCTGTTTCATACTACCATCCCCTAAATAGAATCACAATCAAGAATTAATCAGACTTCAAACCACAGAACTGTTAGCAGCAGAGAATGTAGAATAAGTAACACAATTCTCATCTTGGATAACAAATACAGTATTCTGTATTTTATATATTCAAAATTTTTGTTTATTCTGAACGTTATCCTTTTCTCTTTGCTTCAAATTATGCACCCACTATCTCCTATTTTAATTATTGCCCTTCCACCTTTTCAAACTGTTCAAATATTGTTTTTCAAATGCTATATGCTATAAAACATCAATTTTACATTCATCTTCATTGGCTTTCATAACCTTGCGTGTTTTTAGTCTACTTCCCAACTGCTTTCCTGATTGCAGTTATTAAATATGACTTTGACAAACTAGTCATTCTAGTCTCCTGATTTAGTCAATTGACTTCTTCAGACTTATTTTCCTGTCATCTACCTTCCACTACTTGTATATGTTTAACTTGGTTTATTAAGATCACTTTCTGTTCCTTTAATACACTGTTGATATTTTGGGGGGGGGGTGTCATTTTATGATCACCGAAATATTTTCATCTTCTAAAATCTCCTTAAAACAGAATGTCATCAAAGTGGTTTATGATACCGCTTTTTCCTTGCAACTTTGTGATATAAATGATTTTGTTTTTAACCAAAGAAGTGTGCAACATTTTCAGATGCAAAGGCCACGTATGGTCTTTTAGTACTGTGCTAGGAAAACTAAACAAAAAGTTGGAGTTGGGGGAACTGGAGAAAAAAATATTTAATTTACATTTATATTGCATCAAAATTCAACATAGCCTAACAACATGATTGCTGTCAGGCATGCATTTAAAGACTTTCTATTACATAAAATTAACATTTTGATACAACTTTTGGGAGTCTTGTGGGTTGCATTTGAGGACATCTGCTTTTAGGCAGCTAAGTACAAAGGAAAAGAAAAAGGGGAAGGAGGGGGAATGAATTGCCTATGGCTGTATTTGTAGGGAATCATGTGTACAGTCACAGAAACTCTTCCCTAGTAGGATGGCTTATGGACATCATCTATCCTCCCCATCATTTGTTCTTCACTTCTATGGTGAATGAACATGGGAACAACCAAGAATGATCTTGAATTTCCATTTTTCCTTTACACCTACTGGAATTTGACGTAGGCAGCCCTATCAATTTGATAAATAAATATTTCTAATCAGTCTAATCAACATAAACGTGCACCCCCCTGACCCTCTCCTTCCATTCTTTTCATGTTCTGTGAAATGCAATATGTTAATAATCCTGCATCAACACAAATCCTTTTAAAGAAAAAGTTAATTATTCAGATTTTTTTTTCCAGCTTCTCCTCCTGCAAGGAAAACAGCAAGGGGGATGGTAGGGGATATGAATGTGTGTTTTTGAATCTAGCAGGAATACTAAAACCTTGAATTTATTTTTTTACACTCAAGGTTAATGTTGCATTCTTACATTTTGAAATAAACAACACATCAGACAGGAGGTAGTAGTGCTTTGTCTTCAGTACTCTCTTATGTTTTAGGAAACATTAAAACAGCAGGAATCAAAATTAAAACTTTACAGTGGAAAAAATGTTTTTATACATAGGGAATTTTTCTACTGCATGAAGATGTGAGTAAAAAGAAAGGAATTCCTATGCTCTTCTGAAGACAAGAAAACCTGACATTGGATTTATTTTTAAAATTTCTTCATTACATGAGCAAATATATTTCTCAATGCTTTGAATCTTTAAATGAATCTTTGAAGCATGTATGCTATTACTGACATATATTGATCCAGTAACTTGTTTCTCCAAAAATTATTTTAAAAACCACATACTTGCGTATTTATTACAATAGGTAATGCCTTCAAATTGAAAATCAAATGGACATATAATATATTAATGACAATCACCCGAGCAGAAAAGAATATGCAAATCTCACTTATCTAAAGCCAAATATGAAACACAATAGCCATTATTCCTTCTACAATACTTCAACCAAGCACAGAATGGTGCAGCCTGCTAAAAAATTTAAAGACTTTGTCAATTGGTAGCAAGTTGCCAAAAACAATTTACAGGGAAAATGTTTTACAATTACCTGGTATTTGATGTGTATGAAAGGTGGTTCTTGAGAAGAAGGGTAGACAAGAGACAATCTCCTTCCATTTTTAGTGTATTCTATTAATTCAAGGAGTCTCAAATGTACGTCATTGAAGCTGCTATAGCATCTTTCCAGATTTATGGATATTTCAGTTGCTCTTTTATCGTTATCCAATATGCTATTTTTAGGAGAATTTAAAGATTTGTGTGCTACTTTAGATGAATTCGATGTATTGGAAAATCCAGTAGGTGTTTCAGCACCAAACAAGGCCATTGACCGATTAATTGGTTCAGCTTCCAAAGTTTCTAGAATGGATGAGTTTCTCAAGGCTCCTTTTTCATAAAAAATGCACACATTGGATGGGGATGTTTGTTCATAATTAGAACTTTTCACTTTCAGCATGTGTTTCCTTCTACTGGGTGACTGAATAAAAGTATTAACTGGTCTTGAGAGCTCCTGCTCCACAATACAATCCTCTGAAGCAAAGTTCTTAAAATGTTTTCTTTTCTCAGGAAGGCTAACAGAAGGCTCAAAAGTGAATGACAAAGTTTGGCTAGTCCCAGATTTTGATGAAGAGTCTTTGCCAGGTACTAATTCTTTCATCAGAAATCTGATGACGTATCTGTCTGAATTAGAGGGAGGAATAAATGTGGGATCGGTGAATTTTTGCTTGCCAACCAAAACTAGTAAAAGTTTATCTGTCAAAAAGGATAGACCTTTAGGTCGTTCATTTCTATCTAGCTGGATCCGTTGCAAGTTGGGCACACAGGATGATGTAACTGAAGAGACCAAAACAATATTGCAAGTATTAGAAGCTACTGCGACCATTTGAGCACTAAAGTCAAAGGCAATTACATCAGGGACCAAAATGCCTGGAATGCTGACTTTTCTAGTTCTGGTTATCTTTCCTTCATAAGTGACCAAGATCAATTGTGAAGAACACTGACCACTTCCTAAAGGGCTGACCTTCCTCCTCAAAGGTATACGACTGCGATCCAGTTTCCTGTGGTTTGCCAGGATACTGGTTAGATCAACTGGGCCTGAAGAAGATGAAGCAAGAGAATGCACTGCTACTGATTTATCCGAATCAAAAGACTTCCTTCTCGAATCCATTGAGTATTCTTCATCCCCAAGCACCAGAGTAGACTGCGAAGAATCTGTAGACATAAAATCCATTTCAGAACTTACCGGTAATTCAAATGTAATACCAGCATTTAAACCAGGCACCTTATCAGGAGGGAGTTCAGTAGCCACAGCAATTTGAAAATCCAAAGTAGCTTCAATAGCACAGATATAGCCTCCAACATCAAATATTGGGCAAAAAGTGCAAGCATTCAGTGTTTTCTTGGCCTCATCCCAAATATAGGAATGAAGAGAACTGCTTATAGCAATAACTAGACGATTGCCCTCCTTGGTCCAACAAGCACAGTGGATGAGTCCCCTGCTTTTAATGTCTGCTTTAACCTTGGAATTGTCTAAACGAACTGCATATAAAACAGAAGCATCCCTTTTGGTAAATACTGACAAAATATCTCTCTTTGGGTGCCACGCACAGCCTTGAGGAAGCAACTGGAACGGCTCAGCAATTTCACAAGTCCGGAAAACCATCAGCTTATTCTTTTCTAAAACGTTATGGATTAGCTGCCAAATGCTAACGCGCTTCTTATGCTGAACAGCAAGCAGAGCTGGCAAGTCGGCAGAATAACATGCATTCCAATAAAGTGCCTGGACATGTTCAAACTGACCGATAAGAATTGAATCACCAAACCTCCATTCTTTGCTATGAAAACGCAATGGTATCAGTGTAACCTGCTTGCCATCTGTCCATGCAATCCCATATACTGGATGAATAGCCTGGTATAAAGCATTAAGGCCAGTTCTAGGAAGTTTAGCTTTTCCTAGCTCCATGCTTGACATCTTCTATTACTATTGCTTGGTGTGAAGTAGAGGTTCCATCAGATTCATCAGAACAGCTTGATGTATCAAAGTCTTCTAGTTATAGACCAATTCCATGTTGATAAGTGATGGCCTTTCTTTTAGGCTTGTAGGTCACTTCACTGTGAAATTCTACTGCTATTACTCTAAGAATAAATCTACTTCCAGACTGCTTTTTCTATGTTCTTTTCCTGGGAGAAGCTAATGAGCTTTAACTAATTACTGATCTCATCTATTGCATTTCCTTAAAAGACTATTTTTAACTTTTAAATACTGGGCTTTAAAAATAGCACTTTAATACCTGAAGTATATCTCCTATACTCAATAGAAGAAAGCTTTGAGTGTTGGAGAATAATTTTAGTTGTAGCATGAACTGAACAACCAAATTCTTCTGCTCTTTGAAGGGAAAACTAAGTGAAAGGAACCATTTCTTCAAAGAGTGACATTTGTAAATAGTTCACTTCTAAGCAAGTAATATTAATGATAAACAAAAATCAAAATAAAATATTACTGTATTCTGACTGATACTGCCATTTCCTTCTGCTGCATCTAACCTCTTTTCATTTTGCTCCTTTTAATTTGGACAAGAAGAATATAAAAATATTTATTTCACATTTGCAGAAAGAAAATCTAGGTCTTAATCCTGTCATATTATTTTTGGAATAGACCTCTGATCAAAGATGTCTGCAACTATGCTCAGGAAAATAGGTTTTACAGTGTTTAATACATTTGAAAGCTGAATCACAGCTTTTGTAAGAAATCCTGGATATGACAAAAAGCAGATGTTTACAGTAATATTAAAGTAAATGGATAAATGGTATCTTGGTACATTTTTCACAAACTGAATTTTTAACATACTATATTGTAGATGTTATTTGATAAGGTACTTATAATCTGTCTCATTAGTAACCTGCATCTGCATAATCAACCTGTCTTGCCCTCCCCTCTATAGTCTCATTCCAATCTATTTGAATCCTACATCAATTAAGCCAGGGGTGGGCTGCTGGGGGTTCGCAGGGGTTTGGGAGAACCTCTAGCTAAGACTCTGTGCAGTTCAGAGAACCCCCAAATCCCATTCCTTGCTGGCCCCACCCACCCCTCCCCTCCCCGGAGTCCCCATGCGGCCTGTTTTGGATGCATTTAAGTGCAGGGCATGCATGGAGGCTTGATGAGGGTGAAAAACATGCCTATCGGAAGTTCGGGAAGGCCAGAAATGGGCCCATTTCCAGCCTCCAGAGGGCCTCCGGAGCCTGGGGAGGTCATTTTCGCCCTCCTGGAGGTTCAAAGAAAGCCTCCAGAGCCTGGGGAGGACAAAAACGCCCCCTGCCATGGTGCAGGAGGCCGACTAGGCCACGTCCACCATGGCCACGCCCACCCAGCAACCGGGCAGAGAACCCCTTGCTAAAATTTTTGAAGCCCACCCCTGAATTAAGCCATTCGATGAAGCTGATGAAATGAGATATAACTCACAAAAGTTTATGGCTTAAAGCAGGGGTCCCCAACCCCCGGTTCGTGGACTGGCACAAGTCTGCAGCATGCCAGAAACTGGACCATGCAAACAAGTGAAGCCCCATCCACGGGATGCAGGCAACATGTGAAATGATGCCCCCTCTGGTCTGCGGAAAAAAACTCTTTCCACCAAACCGGTCCCTGGTGCCCAAACGGTTGAGGGCCATTGCCTTAAACTCTGTTAGCCAAAAAAGATGCTACCAGAATCCTTTTGACTTTTAGCTATAAATGGCAGAGAATTTGTACAAAACACAAAAGCCATACCTCAATCATCACCTTAAAAATATGCCAAGCAATCATTGGATGGACACACCCAACAACACAGATAGTCGTACAATTACAATAATAACTGAGCCCGGAATTATAAGTCGTTATGGTCATAAGTTGAGTCTTACATGACTGGACCTGATTTTTAAATATTTTTTGTGACAGTCATTAAGTGAACATCATGGCAGTGGTGAAATCCAAATTTTTTTACTACCGGTTCTGTGGGAGTGGCTTGGTGGGCGTGGCAGAGGAAGAATACTGCAAAATCTCCATTCCCACCCCACTCCAGGGGAAGGATACTGCAAAATTTCCATTCCCACCCCACTCCTGGAGGAAGGATATTGCAAAATCTCCATTCCCACCCCACTCTGGGGCCAGCCAGAGGTGGTATTTGCCGGTTCTCCGAACTACTCAAAATTTCCGTTACTGGTTCTCCAGAAGCTGTCAGAACCTGCTGGATTTCACCCCTGCATCATGATCATTTAGAGAATATGGCAATTGTTAAGTGAACATTGGAGACATTAAACGAATCCATTTCAATAAAATGTAGAAAAAGTGCACTTGGGGAAAGAATCTAAGCTAAATGAAGAAAGCGCACAACCTTCTCTACCTGAACTAACCACGAAGCAGTCAGTTTTTTTCAAAGTCCTTAAACTAGGTTACCCCAGTTTCTCAGGTAGGACAAAGCACATCACAGCTCCACCTCAGCTATTTCCAAAATTGAAAGGAACCATTGGTTTTTCTGACGATGCCCGTTTGTGTGATTCCAGTGAACATGGACGCAGTTGTGCTGCGAGGGGGGGGGAAATCAGAATACTTTTAGTCTTATCATAAGGTCAAGAGCAGCAGTTGCAGCCTTGGGGAGCGGAGGCCGCTATAGATACTTATCAAGTGGCTAGGCCTGTCTGCGTAGGTGGTTAGATACCACTGACGCTGACCGCTGGATGCATTCAACACCCATCAAGGATGAATTCAGCACAGCGCATTGATGCAATCGCCGTGCGTTAAAAACACACACACACACACACACCAAAGCTGGCCCCGAGAATAGCTCTGCCCGCAAGCATCCCGCCGTCAAAGGAGCAATCGCCGCTATCCAGCAGGAAGCAGATTGCCCATTCAGCTGTGCTTTTAGCCGCTCGCACCCACCCCCTTACTCCAAGCTGCCGCCGAGCAAGCCCAATGAAGCAAAGCCGGGGGCTTCCCTCCCCTCCCTCTCCGAGAGCCCTGCCTTTCTTCTGCCATGGAGTAGGGGGATTGGCTAAGAGAGCCGAGAACACCCCCCCCCTCCCATCTTTTTCATTGGCTGGACATCCTGATGGACAGCTCAGAGGGCAGGTGAGAGGGGTATGCGTTTGCCGAAGAGTCTTGCGGAGCCGGGGCTGAAAACGACAGCGTTGATTTAAGAAGCGAGCTTGGACTGGTGTGGGGGGGCGGGAAAGCTGCTGTTGGATTCGAAGGCGTTGTAGCCATGGGAGTGGAAGTCGAGACCATTTCTCCGGGAGACGGTACGGTTCTTTTTTTTTTTTTTTAACCTCCCTTTGTGACTTTCGGGGGTTGGAAAAGAGACTGCGGAGGTAGGAATGGTGGTGGTGGTGGTGTTGGGGGTGGAATTGTAGCCCGAGGGAGCCGCAGAGGAGGCGCGCTAGCGCTCCAGCCGCCGCCACTTCTCTGCAACTGCTGCAGGGACCAAGGTGGTATCTGTAGGGGAAGTGTGTGTATGTCGTATGTGTGTGTGAGAGAGAATGTTTAAAAAAAAGAAAAATGAAGACATCGGAGGAGAACTGGAATCCAGTATTTGGGACAGGAAGCCGAATTGGAGATTTTTTTTTTTATCCCGCGAGAAGGGTGTGCTTGCTACAAGGCAAAGGCGATGGGATGGACCAACATCAGTCCTGGTGAGTCAGTGTAAGGGAAGAGCGAATAGACTTCTCCGATGGACACTAAACTAAACAAAATGTTCAATTAAGGATAGCTGTCTGAATGGTGTAGCACCTCCCCGTGTATTCATGAATTTTTATATACTCTGTCCAGTTGGTGACATTCAAGTAATTTAACAACCGGTTCTCTGCCCTAATGATTTCTTCCAACAACCAGTTCATCAAACTGTTCAGAAAGTTAACCGGTTCTCCCGAAATGGTGCGAACTGGCTGAATCCCACCAACTGACTCTGTCCCTCACCTGTGTTTCCTTTGCCATAATCTGTGCTGCCAGATCAGTTGCTGGTTTCCTAAAATGTCTCCGGTAGTGTTTGATGGAAGTTTCAGATCAAAAAAAAAAACGGTGAGGAGTTGGATGACTTTCCTCCAGATATTAGGAACTGTAACCCAAAGAGAATTGGAAAACCTAGAAGCAAAAATCTGTGAGGAAAAAACTGCCAGGAGAAAAGGAGTAGCAACAATGCTGTCAAGCAAGGAAAACTTGAGACTTCCTGATTTAGAAAAACGGAGGCTGGTGTCTTTCCAGAACGGCATAAAGAAGGAAAAATATCCAGAGGGCTCTATGGGGGTCAGTCATTTGCAGTTTTTGGCAAGAGCAGACACCCCTAGCGATTAGGGTTTATTTAAATGGCATTTACTGACAGCTGCATAAATCCAAGCATGGTGAAGTAATTTAGGAACAAGAGCAAATTATAGTGACTATCACCATTTAGCAGACAGAGGAGATCTGTTTCTTGGTGCCAACCTGGAGAAGACTTTTATTCTTAGAGCAGCCAAGATTACAACTGCAGCACTTAGCAGCACAGTTTTGGGAGAATCAGGAGAAGTGGTCAATAATTAGCAGGAGATTATTAATTATTATTAATGGATATTAAAGAGTGGGGATTCAAACCCAAGTTAGTTTGCAAAGTTCTTGCTATTAGGGGCCATTTCTGATAGCATCTTTTCCAATCAACCCATTTAATTAAAAAGTATAAACTTGTGGTGACCTGAAGCTCATTTCATCAGATGCATAACAGAATAAGAGAGTTGAAAGGGACCTGGAGGTTTTGTAGTCCAACCCCCTGTTCAGACAGGAAACCCAATACCATTTCTGACAAATGGTTGCCAATCTCTTCTTAAAAACCTCCAGCGTTGGAGCATTCATAACTTCTGGAGGCAAGTTGTTCCACAGATTAATTGTTCTAACTTTCAGGAAATTTCTCCTTAGTTCTAGGTTGGTTCTCTCCTTGATTGGTTTCCATCCATTGCTTCTTGTCCTGCCTTCAGGTGCTTTGGAGAATAGGTTGACCCCATCTTTTTGGGGCTTAACCCCTGAGATATTGGAACACTGCTATCATGTCACCCCTAGTCCTTCTTTTTTTTTTTAATTTGATTTATATGCCGCCCTTCTCCGGAGACTCAGGGCTGCTTACAATGCATTAAGCAATAGCCTTCATACTTTTGTATATTTATACAAAGTCAGCTTATTGCCCCCACAAACTGGGTCTTCATTTAACCTACCTTAGAAAGGATGGAAGGCTGAGTCAACCTTGAGCCTGGTAAGATTCGAACCTGCAGTAATTGCAGGCAGCTGTGTTAATAACGGTGCTTTAGACCACTGTACTACCAAGGCTCTTTTCATTAAACTAGACATACCCAATGCCAGCAACCTAGCATAGAGGCTAGACTGATGCAGATCTTAAATTGGGATTGGGTTAAGCAGGTGTTGCTTACATGTGAAACAAATTACAAGTTCTTTATCAATTAACAATTGTAATTGGTTAAAAACCGGTAGTGTTTGTTAATATCCTCCATCCTTCTTAATTTGGAAAATGTTCACTTCTGATTTTTTGCCATCATAAACTAGCACAGATTTTCTCCTATGGCATCTGGAGTCCAGTGTTGAGGAGAATATGTTTCCCAGATGGCAGACTTGACATTGATGTCGATAGCACATAGGCAAAATGTGGTCTTGTGGTATCTTTGCAGAATTTACATGTGAAATTTTTGTTTAGCATATCTCATGACACAAAAATGACTCCTGTGAGCGCCTAAAATAGCCACAGTATGCTTGTCCTTAGCTATAAAGTTTTTGCAAAGCTTTCAGTCTTTAATATTTAGATGAAATGATGGCTAGATTTGGAGGAATAATGCGTTCACAAGACTCTTCGATTTCTATTAGTCATGATGAATATTTAGTACTTCCTGATTCAGAAGAGGAATATTTCTGATGGTTAGTTGCTAGGAAAATTAAAAAAGGGAGCTATTGTTTTCCAATTAAGATTATTAGCTTTTCAGAGGCATTAAGTTTGGTACTGTGAGAAATAGGCTATTAATGTGAACTGAGATTTTTTGTTATCCTGATCAGATAAAATCAAGAACCTTTCTTTAATAATTGCTGAGGTGTGTAGCAGGGATCTTAGAATAAGACTACCCCCGTATGTGGCTGGTTGATCTGTCAAAAACATTGGTCTATGTCTATGATGATCTATATTGCAAACCTTTCATCAAACTGCTAATCTGGAAACGTTAGTTGTGAATGAATGTCATTTAGTAAAAAGACTGTTGATTTCTGTATACAAGCTAGTTTATTATTCTGGTTCATTGCACATTCAGCCAGATGTTCAGACTGGATTTATTATTTTTATCCATCTATTGAATCTTTCCTAAAGACCTGGGATAAGGAGATGTGGATGTGTTAAAAGTATCATTTTATTTATTTGTATCCTGCCTTTATTATTTTTACAAATAATTCAAGATGGTGAAACATATCCACCGGACCGTCCGCCTCCTAGTTTCCTACAATGACAGCCCTATGAGATAAGCTGGGCTGAGAAAGAGTGAATGGCCCAAAGTCACCCAGCTGGCTCTCCTGGCTAGGGTGGAATTGAGCTCAGGGTCTCCTGCTTTCTAGCCTAGTGCCTTAACCACTAGACCAGGGGTGTCAAACTGGCGGTCCGTGGGCCAGATGCATCCACTAGACCAGGGGTGTCAAACTGGCGGCCTATGGGCCAGATGCGTCACGTGCAGGCCGCGCCCACCCCAGTTCCGCAAAGGGGAAAAACTTCACGGTACATCACATGACAACACTGCGAGTTTGACACCCATGCACTAAACCAAACTGGTTTATATCTGAAATCATGCTTCAAAAAAAACCTTGAACTTTTAATAAAAGGTACAAGTAATAATGATTTATTCCTTCTATTCCTTTTCAGTAGTCACTTTTTGTTTTTTTGGTAATGTTAATTATTAGCATTTTGTTTCTGAAAATCAGGCTGAATTTCCATGTAGTCTGGACTTCCTTGAAAACTTAGTTCCCCAGAAACCCAGTCTATCTGACTATAACAACTGGTTAAGACTTACATTTTTTTTTCTTTTTCAAAGTACAGCAAGAAGAGACTACTGGATATTGTCATGGCATGTTCTCAGTTTGTTGGACTTAAGAAAACCTTGTAGTGGTTAATACAATGTAGGTGCCTCCTGGGATGCATTTTGCTAGAGACCATAAAAGATATGACAACAGGTTGATATGGAAGGTTTTACCCAGGGGGATAGAATTTTGAAAACCTGAATGAAGGGAGTAATATAGAGACATTACACTGATTATGTGTGTAATTTTGCAGTGTGTGACTTTCCATTACATGTACAGACTGTTTGGCTTTTACTATTAGTGTTAAAAACTAAACTGAATTATTAAACTGCTTTATATTTTTCTTATGTAGTTTTATGTATTGGTTTATTCTGTTTTATCTTTTTAAAAGAGTATATTTTTATCAAAGAGATATCTAATAACTTCTTTTAAAGCATGTTTTATATTTTTAACAGGAAGGACTTTTCCAAAGAAAGGCCAAACATGTGTAGTCCATTACACGGGTAAGATCCATTATGAATACAGTGATTTGTTTATTATTATTGCTGCTTTTTAAAAAATTTTATAGTCTTCCTCTCCCACCCCCCACCCCACATTTATACTTATGAATCAGTGGCATCCTAATCCATTCAATACCTATTTTTGGATTAACATAAATTCTATTAATTTATGTGAACTTGATCATTGATATTGATTTCAGCTGTATGGTCACCTACCCATTCCACTTTGTAAAGAGTGACCTTGATGGAGATAGAGGTTGAGGCTGTAAATTGGAAAACAGCAATTTAGTATATTTTGAAGAGCAGAAATAGTTCTATTGCTAGTGTGCTACTTTTCCCATCCTTGAGTTTAATGCCCTTCCCCAGTCATTGATGGCAGGATAATAGTGTTCCAGGCAATGTCTTTGAGATATGAAGAGGTAGAATGTCTCTTGATTCCAGAATGAATTATGGAAGCTTTAAAAAACTATCAAGCAAGGAGCATTAGAATCCAAGGATTTCTTTACCTTTACAGATGTGACAACTGATTTAAGAAGTTATAGTACAAAAGAATTCCTTCCAATATAGTCAGTATTATTCCAGTAAAGACTCCATCAAAATCTCAGAGCAGATTGTACTAATAGTACCAAATATTTACTCCCAATATTTGAGGCAGGTGTTTCCAAAATGATGAAATGTTCTAACTCTAAATTCTAGAAGAAAATTTGAGTGACTTGAGGGAAGAGTGACTTGGTTCATAATATGACTGCTCAGGTCCTGTTTATCCTCTTCTGATAAGAATTGCCATATGTAGTATTTATTTATGTAGCAAAGCTAAGTGTACAACTGGAAATGAATATGTGGGAGTAGACTGTTATAATATCAGTTCTTGCAAACAGTGATCATATCAGAAGTAAATTGGATCTGGTATCTTGCTGCTGTAATTTTGGTGTAAATACAGTGACTTTAAAACCATGGTAGAATTGGATCTAAAAGTGATGGCTATTAAACTTGAATTAGAAATATCAAGAAGTCTACACTTGATCATGAATCTCAGTGGCTGAATTTTGTCCAGTTACTCTCCCTTGAAGGTCTGCTTTGGAGATAAAATTAGGGAAGACAGTTGTGTATGTGATAGAAATAAAATCAATGTGGGGAAACGTAGAATATCAACACAATAAGTAAAAATTGGTACAGAATTAGAGTGAGCAATCCTTCTCCAAGTCTGACAGTAATCTAATTGTCAAATATTTGTGCACTCTGGAAGTAAAAATACTTTTCATATATTCTCCCCCCTCCTTCTGTACCAGAAATGTAGTTTGGTTTTTCTGTGATTCTTTCTACACTTTTTACTCATGTTTGAATTTTTCCATTGTGCACTGAAGCTCATGAATCCATTTGATTCAAGGCAGAGCAAGCTTGGGGGCTGTAGTAAGTATGCGTTTTGATACCAGAAGGAAACCAGGTGCCTGATAAAGGAATATAATCTAATAAAATATATGTGTCCTCCTAGCTAGATGGAAGACATCTATTACAGTGTAATGCCAATTGCACTGGAAGTAACATTACTGAAAATTGCATCACCACACATATTGTAATTGTGCCCTAGGAAAGATAAGCCAGCCAAAACTGGATTAGCTACAAATCACCCCCCCCCCTGCAATTTTATTGTTTTTGCAAAGCTTCATCTTTTAAAACTGTTGCAACCTGAGATGGGATGTTCATTTATATGACAAAGGTTCATAATTCATTTTTCTCTACACCATTACCATGTCTCAAAAGATGGAGATTTTTCTTTTCTCAGAAAATTGTAATGGCATCTGATCATGGATAAAATGCATTGCCAAGAGTTGTGGGGGTATTTAGTGATTCATAATAGCAGAAAGTTTGTATGTTTTATGTAAAACACGTCTTCTGAGACTGCAGAAATAGTTGTTTTGAAAAAGTCCCAGATGTAGTCAATAAAATTGCCATTTTGCTTCTTTAGTGTTCTGTTTTTTAGAATGAGAGAAACTTAAAGAGGACTACAGTATTGTGAACTGAATTACTAATAATTTATATTGGTAATCATACTATGTAAATAATTAAGGTGGTAGTTCTTGTTTTCATTTTTCATTTTCCTTCATAACAGGAATGATAAATTATTAGTGTTTGTTGCTTTAATTTAAAATGAAATGGACCAAAACTTTAGTACCATCTGCACTTTATTGGATACTTACACTACAGAAGCAAAGTAAGCAGAAGTATATACAGGTAGCCTAGAATTACAATCATAAGTCATTGCAGTTGTAAGTCAAGGCACCATGTGACTGAATTAGAAGTTACAACTTCTAACTAATGACATCATTAAACAAATGTAGCAATCATTACATGAATCCATTTTTCCCAATGGGCATTTTATGCTGGAAACCAGAAGTAAATGCTCTAAACCAGGGATGAAATCCAACAGGTTCTGACAGGTTCTGGAGAACCGGTAGCGGAAATTTTGAGTAGTTCAGAGAACCGGCAAATACCACCTCCAGCTGGCTCCAGAGTGGGACGGGAATGGAGATTTTGCAGTATTCTTCCCCTGGAGTGGGGTGAGAATGGAGATTTTGCAGTATCCTTCCCCTGCCACGCCCACCAAGCCACACCACGCCCACAGAACCGGTAGCAAAAAAAAATTGGATTTCACCACTGCTCTAAACCAGCATAAAACATTGCAAATCATGGTTATGTGCTGGGGGATGCTGCAAATAGCTGTAAAAGTGAACAAGTTTTGATAGTAAGTCAAGTAATACAAGTAACTGACTATAATATAAACAGTGGTTTGATTTCCATATCTGTTTTTAACAGTGCTATAAACATAGTCATTGTCATTTATTCACTTGTGATTTATGGCTAGCATTTTATAAGAACTGAACGAGTTGTTGTATATTTAAGTTTACTATGGGTTGGCAGTTTGTGAAATTAATGTAAACCACGGGGGTCAAACTTGTGGCATCACATTGCTGTCATGTGACATTTTTTTCCCTTCGCAGAGCTGGGGTGGGCCTGGCCTGCGCGTGACGCATCCAGCTCATGGGCCGCCAATTTGACACCCCTGATGTAAGCTTTCCTCCAAAAGACAAGTTTTGTCCAAGGAAACTATGGACAAAATATATGGATCAGAGGTGGGTTTCAGCAGGTTCTGACCAGTTCTGGAGAACCAGTAGCGGAAATTTTGAGTAGTTTGGAGAACTGGTAGTAACCAGTTTGGAACCATCTATTCTCTGCCTCCCAAGTCCCAGCTGATCGGGGGGAAACGGATTTTGCAGTATCTTTCCCCTGGATTGGGGAGGGAGTGGAGTTTTTATAGTATCCTCCTGGAGTGGGGTGGGAATGGAGATTTTACAGTATCCTTCCCCTGCCACACCCACCAGGCCACGCCCACCAAACCATGCCACTCCCACCAAACTACACCCACAGAACCGGTAGTAAAAAAATTTGAAACCCACCACTGATATAGATGATGTAGTGTAGTGGCCACAATTTTGCCAAATTTTAATCCCATAGGAGTTGTGGATCCCAGATTTTTGATGCATTCTGTAATTTAGCCCATTTGAGGTATCTTGGTTCAGAAATTGTTTCTGTGTGATGCACCGCTTCACCCAATTAAACGGACAACCAGTTTTATACAGATTATGGACTATAATAAGAGCACATAATACACAGGTACTATTTCTAACAGCATCGTTATTCTTATAACTTTAGGCCTGCTTAGAACCCATGTAATAGACCTGCAGGAATGAGATTATGCTGTGACCTCCATACCCACCATTATGTTCCTGCTGCTCAATTACAACATCTTCCAAAAATTAGAAAACAAAGCAGGTTAAATTCATATTCTCTATGTTTTGGCTTCCCATACCATTTAAAGCATAATCCAAATTCTACACTCTGCAATAGAGAAGACACAAGAAAAGTTTATTTCCTGTGGCAGATATTAGTCCTTCAGCCTATGAAGTGTAAAAATGTGGGATAAGAATACAACAACAACAAAAAAGGCAAGGCCAGTGAGTGTGATCCACTCTACTAATTAGAGCTGAATTCCAAAACACCTCAGTTGCTCTGACTTGCCATCATGAAAATCTGCAGTGTTCAAGATGTAAGAACTGCTTCTGCTTCTGCATGAAACTAGCTGAAAATTCTCTGAACAAGAACTCTTTATGCACATCAAATAATAGAATATATCAATTTAAATGAACAACGGTGGAACCTGAGGCTCTGTGACTTTATACATACATCTGAACCAATCACCAAAAAAGGAATGTCTTTGGCCCAGATAAGGTTGCTTCCAAATGGAGGATTTGTAATACTGCACGTTGGGACATTGTAGAGCTAGTTCATTCTAGTGCAGATACATAGCTGCACTTAACCAACCTGAAACGATCTCACAAGCTAAGATGGATTGGTATTAGTTAGTACTTGGGGGAACATTTGAGAAGAGTACATTGGCAGACCACTTCTGTATTGTTGCCAAGAGAACTGTATGAATGAATCAAGCTTGGCTCTAAGGAAACTTTATTTACATTTCCTTAATTTGGTTTTCCAAGGAAAGGTCAAAATAGAAAACGGGGGATTGAAAATGGAAGACATCATTAACTGAAAAATTCCCACCCATGGGTGGAAAGCACCAAATTGAGCGAAGGCTTATAAATATTGTGGCTTTTTCTTATTAACTGTGGTTATTTAACCATCTCCAAGTTCTATTTTTTGCCTGGATCCTATGTCAGACACTGTAAATGAAAGAGACTTGAGCGATGCATCCAGTGGTGGGATTCAAGTAATTTAACAATCGGTTCTCTGCCCTAATGATTTCTTCCAACAACCAGTTTGGCAAACTGCTCAGAAAGTTAACAACCGGTTCTCCCGAAGTGGTGCGAACTGGCTGAATCCCACCACTGGATGCATCCCAATGGTGTTATGAAGACTGGGATGTGGATTAAACAGCTACTTTGCTTTTCATGCCAGTGTTCTTATACCTTTAATATCACTACAAGAAACAGCAGTTCAATCCTGCTGATTCTTAATCAAAGGACTGAATATCTAGGTGCTTTCCCAAATACTTTGAACATCTACTATAAATTCCACTCCATTCCCAACAAGGAAAATAGGATCACTGTTTGTGGGAGATGTAGTCTCAAATATCAAATAATACCACCCTGTTTGGTATCTTTACATCCAGATGTTTGGATGATTTTCATCCTGATAACGTTCAAGAAGAGATTTGTCTATTATCCCAAGCTTTGGGGCAGGGGAAAGTTTGAATGCTGCAAAAATGGGGTATAGATACTCTTCAACTTACAACAATTAACTTAGTGACAGTACAAAGTTAGAACAGCATTGAACAAGGGACTTATGACTGTTGCAGAATCCTTTTGGTCATGTGATTTACGTTCAGATGCTTGACAATGGTTTATGTTTATGATGGTTGCAGTGTCCCGGGGTCAGGTGATCATCTTTTGCAACGTTCTGACAAGCAACGTCAATGGGGGGGACAGATTCACTTAGCAACCTTGTCACTAACTCAAAAACTGCAGTGATTCACCTGACAAACATGGCAAAAAAGGTCGTAAAATGGGACAAAAGTAACCAGAGATCTCTGGGCACTTGACCAGGTAAAAGTTATGACCACAAATTACTGTATATACATATAATAAATATAGACATATTATAAAGTTGGAAACAAGTTAAAACAGCTTTAGAATAATATCTTGGATTTCAGTATGTTTACTGCAGAAAGGGAAGAGTGTTAAGCTAAGAGATGGTGGCTCGGCTAAAACTATCTAATAAGTTCAGCATGACAAACATCTTCACTTCATTCCTAAGGAGGACCCTACTCCATGCCAGGCATGTCCAGCCCACAGGCCACATGCAGCCCTGAACAGCTAATCATGCAGCCCCACAAGACTGCAAACTTTTAACATTATTATGTGATTTATATGCGTTAACTGCAGGTAGTCCTCAACTTACAACATTTCAAATAGTGACCGTTCAACATAACAACGGTACTGAAAAAAGTGACTTGTGACCATTTTTCACACTTACGACCATTGTAGCATCACCATGGTCACTTGATTTACATTTGGATGCTTGACAACTGACTCACATTTATGACGGTTGCAATGTCCCAGGGTGTTCCCTTTTGTGACTTTCTGACAAGCAAAGTCACTGGGGGAACCAGATTCATTTAACAATCGTGTTACTGATTTAACAAACATGGCAAGAAAAGTCATAAAATGGGGCAACACTTGTTTAACAAATTTCTCACTTAGCAACATACGTTTTGGGCTCAATTATGATTGTAAGTTGAAGACTACCTGTATTTTGGTAGTATGTTGTTTTGAGGCCAGTCTGGATTTCTTTTTGTCTTTGTAACTTAAAAGGAGTTTTAATTATAAGCTGGCCACAATAATTGGCAGTCAAGTGACTATGTACAACCCATCTCTGCGTTGACGAAAGCTTACATCTTTTGACGGTGGTCTTGCCATGCAGCTGTTTATAGGGTAAACACCACTTCTGAAAGAGAGACTAGCACTGTAGCTGTATTGCTGGCACCTGTCCCTTCACATGTTTATTTCCTCTCCATGAGATCAGACAATGTGTGAAAATACAGTCTAGTGTGAAAAGTATCTATGAGTGATTGGAAATAAGTCATAGAGGTGATAATATGTGAATAATTGCTGCTGCGATTAAGGACCTCTTGATGCATCAGTTTGGTCTCTCAGTTGGATATGAACAGCTGCTAGTACTGTGTCAAGTAGAAAAAGAAAAACAAGTAAGAATCAATTCTATCTTTTTTCTGTCTCAAGTTCATTTTTACGAACAGAGGTTGTTTTTTTTTTAAGGGACAGATTTTTCTGATTTGTGAATATGGGATATGGACATGGCTAATAATGGAAACCTTTTAGCTTCTAGCCCAATTTTCTGTGAAATTCATATTCATAAAAATATGGCAATAAAAATGTAAAGAAAATTCTCAGCTTAGGCTTCATTTTTTCATTTTCTTTTGTTGTCCAGCTCTGTCAGTGGCTCTTACAGAGGCTGAACAATAGAGGGAGGGGCAGAGGTGGTATTCAGTAGGTTCTGGCCAGTTCTGGAGAACTGGTAGCGGAAATTTTGAGTAGTTCGGAGAACCGGTAAATACCACCTCTGACTAGCCCTGCCCCCATCTATTCTCTGCCTCCCGAGTCCCAGCTGATCGGGGGGAAATGGGGATTTTACAGTAATCTTCCCTGGAGTGGGGTGGGAATGGAGATTTTACAGTATCCTTCCCCTGCCATGCCCACCAAGCCACACCCACAGAACCGGTAGTAAAAGATTTTGAATCCCACCACTGGGGGGGGGGAGTTGCCTCCGCTAGAAAAAATGTTTGCCTGTCCCATCATAGAAGCACCAAAGATGACATTGATAATCTTTGAATACGATTCTAGTTTGGAGCCAATCAGTTTTGCGTTTATGCAGCATGCCCAGATCTTTTCCCCATCACAACTGAAAATTGGCAGATATCACAATTAATGCTATTAAAATGTTTCTGTATAAGATATTAGCAAGCCACAGGCTCCCTTTAGTGCTGCTTCTTGTTGAAACACAACATTGGTGCACATTTTGCACCTTGATGTTTTAAGCTTTAAGCTCAGTCTTATAAAAATGTATGTACAACATGAGAAAGTTGCTATAAATTTATTTGTCGTGAGGGGAGGAATTGGGCAGAATGGCATGTGAGAAAGAGATCTTAGGCTGAGAAGAGCAGTCTGCATCTGGGACTGAGTCACAGTTTTCTCTGTGTGTCAGGGCATCCTGTGCAGACATTCTCCACAGGTCAAGGTAAGCCGACATAGGTCACTAGTTCCTCTGATTGTATTCTTAGGTTTATATTAAGCATTTGACTGACTTCCCACCTTCAGCCTCACTCTACTTCTGTAAATATTTTCGATGCTGGTATCTATTGTTGACAGAGAACACCAGCTGAGAGTTCTCTTAAACCTTTCCTTAATGTGTGGCTCTCTGCCAATGGAAACTAGACTCTCTTGCTTAGACTGGGGAATGCAAGGGTGAGCAAAATTAAGATAAGCAGTAACGTCCACCAAATGCTTCCTGTGTGGAGAACAAGTCTTGTAATCCTATATTTTAAACACAGAGAGGTTTATATAGCTGCTTTCACCAGTACCCAGCAGGATCCAATAGGCAAAAAATAATAATAATGATTGCCTGCAGCTCAGGGAGGGTGTGATAGCACAGCGGGGCTTTTAGTGGTGATGGAGAAGTCTGCTCATCCACCCAGAAAGAGGAAAAGGATAAAGAGAGATAATGGAACATCTTGTGAAAGGGAGAGCAGAGGGTATATGCAGGGACCTTCTACTTATTTTTACATTGTGGCCTGGCTGACAGACATTTGCAAAAGCACCCACAACAGTTTCTCCCCATTCCAAATATTCCCGCTGTAAAAAAATATTGGGGATGCTACTGTACAGAATGCAAATTTTCCAGTGGGCTTGAAGGTTTTAATTTAGTTGTGTTTTCTTCTTATTAAGGGAAGAATACCCTATACAGGTAGTCCTCACAAACACAATTGAGGCCAACATTTCTGTTATTAAATGAGACATTTGTTAAGTGAGTTTTGCCCCCATTTTTACACCTTTCTTGCCACAGCTGTGGAGCGAATCACTGCAGTCAATAAGTTAGTCACATGGTTGTTAAGTGAATCCGGCTTCCCCATTGACTTTGCTTATCAGAAGGTTGCAAAAGGTGATCACATGGGAAAACAACAACAGTCATAAATGTGAACTAGTTGCCAAGCATCTGAATTTTGATTGTGTGTTCATGGGGACGCTGCAAAGGTTGTAAGTGTGAAGCACGGTCATAAGTCACTTTTTTCATTACCGTTGTCATTTTGAATGGTCAGTAAACAAACTGTTGTAAGCCGAGGACTACCTGTAGTAAAGACATCAACCTCATGTAAGCTCAAAAATAAGCCATACTGACCTCAGTGAAACTTTATTTATGCAAGTTTGTGAAGTGTACATAAGTCATGTAAAATTCCATTTAGGAACATGATAGAATGAAACATCTATAGTTCTCTGCTTTGGGGCGCTTTCTCTCTCTCTCTCTCTCTCTCTCTCTCTCTCTCTCTCTCTCTCTCTCTCTCTCTCTTGTGTGTGTGTGTATGTATATATATATATATATTCATATTCTGAGAATATATAATTGTCAAAAAAGCAGGGAAAGTTGGATATGGACTTCAGCTTTTAACTGTTGGCTGTTTGTATGTTAAGAGGTTACTATCTCACAAGTTTGTTTTCTAAAACTCTGCTTTCTGTCTAAGAATGTGACTAATAACTCTTTTCTTGCAGGTGATATAAAAATAAAGGGTATTTTCTTTTATTTCCTTGCAAAAACAGGTGGTTGAAGGGGCGTATGCATGAATTTGAAAAGAAACGGGAGGGGACAAAAGCAAAAGTGATAGTGCTGATTATACAGGAGAAAATAAAGGAGCGAGCTGGAAAAAGGGCAGTTAGAAAAAGTGGGGGGGATTGGTTTGGGAAAGAGGAGGAAAAGAGAAGATTTGGCTTGGATAGTCCTGACAACTTTATTTCCCTGAGCTGTTCCAGACTTTATAAGTGGTGTGAGAACTTATCAGACTCTGTCTGTATTTTTGTGTTAAAGTTCATTAGAGAATATTCTATATTTATAAGTCTACTGAGAGATGGGGTGATAAGTTTTCAACACTTACTCAATAAATACAGCTCTTATGCTTGCAATTTGCAATACTTACTTGTTTTCTGATACATTAAGTGACTAATTAAGTGCCATCAAGTTGTTGTTGACTCTTAGTGACCATATAAATAGATTTTCTCCTTAACCTGGTTTTCCAACATTATACCCATTGCCACTGTAACTGAATCCATCCACCTTGCTGCTGGTCATCATCTTCTGTTTCCTTCCACCTTTCCCAGCATTAGAGTCTACTCCGGAAAGATAGGTCTTCACAAATGAAGGCAAATATACTGTCCCAGGATAATGTTGCAAGTTCCAATCTGGGTCAGTCACTGGGACCAGAAGTTTACTCTTCCGAGCTTTCGGACTCATGCTGGAGTCCATCCTCAGGGAATTTCTCTCTACAGGAATATAGAATACGGAACTTCTCTCTACTACTTAACTTAGTGGGGCAAATTCAAGAAAACAACCAAATCCTTCTGAATAGTAAGAGCAATTTTAGATACGTCTTCATGTACAAAGTAGGATAAATTAAGTATTGTTATTTGTGCCTCAGTGAGAACTCTGGATTGATTTGTTTAATGATTCATTTCTTTGTTTTCTTGCTTATCCATGGCATTTTCAGGAGTTTTCTCCAATACCAATAGAAGTATGCAAGTATCCAAGACCAATAGAAATATTCAAGACAAAATGTTCCATCTTTGGAAAAGACCTAATAGGACATTCAGAATTTGGAACATTTCTGCATCAAAACATTTGCATATCTCTACAGGTAACAGATATGCAAACGTTTAACTGGCAACTCCCTTGTTTAAGTTAGAGAAGGTTCCCTGTGGTAAAGTCATGTATGTAAATTGGGTTTTTCTTTTTTGTCTCCACATTTCTTCTCTTAAATGGGCTTTGAAAATCAAATAGCTTCAGAGAAAGTTCCTGTTTGCCAAACTTAAGTTCAGACACTCTGCTAATGTCATTTGATGCCTAGCCAAGGAACTTGTGAAAAGCATGTTGGAATGAGTCACTAGTGAAAAAGGGATACAAAAGTTTGTTAAAAAAACATTTACAATATTAGGCAGCAACAATCTATATAATTCCATTGTATTTGGCATCAGTCATACTTTATTTTTGTCATTAAAATGTAACAATTCAGGGAAACTGGAATGGGTTTTGAAAAAAGCTAAGTAGATGATAGAAGAAAAAAATCTGAAGTAGGATAGGAAAATCTTTTAAAATATCTGATGGGAAGCCATGTAGAACAGGGGTCCCCAACCCCCAGTCTGTGGACTGGCACTTGTCTGCAGCATGGCAGCAAACGGTCTGCACAAACAAGTGAAGCCCTATTCGTGGGATGCAGGCAGCATGCGAAACCATGTCCATGGAAAAACCTTCCTCTATGGCAGGGGTCATGCGATGGCTGATGAATTCTGGGAGCTGAAGTCCACAAGTTGTAAAGTTGCCAAGGTTGGAGATCCCTGCATCTATGAAACCAGTTCCTGGTGACCAAAAGGTTGAGGCCCTCTGATGTAGAATGCCAAGATCAAGTCTTTTTTGTTTCTGAAGTAGGACAAGGCATAAAATACTTAAGTTAGTGAGGCAAATTCAAGAAAAAAAATCCAAAGCCTTCTGAATAGTAAGAGCAATTTGTGATTGGAACATGTGTTCAAGCAGATGCTGGTCAGTCATCTGTTAAGAATGCTTGAATTTGGAATCCAGCACTACTAAGTGGGGGGGTGGGAGTTTTTGACAATCTAAATGGCCTCTTCCAATTTAGTAATGGGTAACTAATCAAAGGTTAATATGGGCTTTTACCCAATGCTTGAACCTGGCTTTCAATCTTCTCCTGCCATTGACAGTTCCATTTGAGGGCAATTTTCTATATGTGGTCTCAATATTTCCTTTAGCAATGTTTTGATGCATCCATAGGTGATCAATCCCTACATGAGCTCACTACTTGCAGCATACTTGACTATTATTTATTATGAAATTTATATGGTGACCATCTCACAGTTCGAGGTGACTCTGAGCAGCAGGTATTTATAGGATAATAATTTATGTTATCCTGAAAAGTAATAAGTAAATCTTAGGCCCATGGCAGATGTTTGCAAACAGTGGTACAATAAGCCTTTTCAACACATATAGAACAGGGGTAGCAAACTCACTTTCATTGAGGGCCACATCAGGGTTGTGTTTGATCTCGAGGGGGGGCAGGATAGGTGTGGCCAGGGTAGGCATGGCCAACTCAACATCACTCGGCCCGTCCAGGCTTTGTTTTTGGCCACGACGGCCTCCTGCAGCCCTTTGCCAGTGAAAAAGGAGCTCAGAGGCCCCGTGTGCAGTCCCCACGAGCTCTGTTTTTGCTGGCAGAGGGCTGCAGGAGGCCGTCGCAGCCAAAAACAGCCTCTGAGGCAGGGGTGGGTTCTACTTACCTTTACAACCGGTTGCAATGGGGCTCACGCACGTGCACTTCTGCACATATGCAGAAGCTTCCTGATGACATCAGGGTCAGTGGGCAAAGCCTCCCACCAGTTTTACTACTGGTTATAAAGAACCAATCCGAACCGGGGGCAATCCCCCACTTCCCTGAGGGCTGCGTGCAGCTTTCCCAAGCTCTGTTTTTGCCGGCAGAGGCACCACGGGCCGGTCCTTCGCTGTTTCCAGGACGACCCCGCAGGCCAGATGTAAGCAGCCTATGGGCTGAATCTGGCCTTCGGGCCTTAAGTTTAACATATATGATATGAAACATAACATGTTGGGAAAGCCAGTTGTAGAGTATGGAATAGATTAACATATCTGAAACTTCATTGGAGATAGAAAAATTAGGCAGAAAAGTCTAACATGTGGTCAGTAAATACACATTTTAGTATTATAGAGAAATGGAAAAAATAACTAGTATATTTCCTGCCTATGAAAAATTAAAGGCTAATGCACAAAGTTTATTATATGCAACAGGTCATTCGGTTTTTTGCAATATCATACAGAACATTAACTTGGGTAGTAAATCTCAAAATAATCCCTGTGGCTCACTTGGCCCCATACCTGGAATCTATTCGATCGATAAAGAACTGAGTAGCAGCTGCTCATTACCACAGGAATAAAAATAAAGGTTGCATTTTCACAAAGCCTGCATGGCATTTCTGAAGAGTACCAGTAGAATTCAATAATAAACCAAACATAACAATTATATGTCATTTGCATATAATGCAATAACTTCTTTACTGTGCCATTCAGTAACCAGAGATCTCTGGGCACTTGACCAGGTAAAAGTTATGACCACAAATTACCGTACATACATATAATAAATATAGACATATTATAAAGTTGGAAACAAGTTAAAACAGCTTTAGAATAATATCTTGGATTTCAGTATGTTTACTGCAGAAAGGGAAGAGTGTTAAGCTAAGAGATGGTGGCTCGGCTAAAACTATCTAATAAGTTCAGCATGACAAACATCTTCACTTCATTCCTAAGGAGGACCCTACTCCATGCCAGGCATGTCCAGCCCACAGGCCACCTGCAGCCCTGAACAGCTAATCATGCAGCCCCACAAGATTGCAAACTTTTAACATTATTATGTGATTTATATGTGTTAACTGCAAGTAGTCCTCAGCCTACAACATTTCAAATAGTGACCGTCCAACATTACAACGGTACTGAAAAAAGTGACTTATGACCATTTTTCACACTTACGACCATTGTAGCATCACCATGGTCACTTGATTTACATTTGGATGCTTGACAACTGACTCACATTTATGACGGTTGCAATGTCCCAGGGTGTTCCCTTTTGTGACTTTCTGACAAGCAAAGTCACTGGGGGAACCAGATTCACTTAACAATCGTGTTACTGATTTAACAAACATGGCAAGAAAAGTCATAAAATGGAACAACACTCGTTTAACAAATTTTATGTAGCCCAAGACAATTCCTTTTCATTCAATGTAGCTCAGGCAAGCCAAAAGGGTTCTGCATCCATGCTCTATGCCATAGACAGTGATCTATACAAGTTGGAGCAAAAATGAATGGATTAGTAAGGAATCTGCTGTCAGGTTTTATTTTGATGCGAAAGTTTTAGAAGGACTATTTAGCAATCCCCTTTCTGGTTGCAGTTTTTTAGCTTTGGTCTGATCCAAAGCTTTGGTAAGCAAAGAAGGAGATAAAGACTAATAGCAATGTTAATGAAAGCGACCAAGTTTACCTAGACTAAAAATGAGAATGTTACAGGTTATGTATCTTTCCTGGTTTTTCTTGTGACGAATGCTTTGGTGGTTGGAATACTGCATAAAATAAGTGCTCTCAATTTTTCCTTATTACTTTTCCACCCGACATCACCCTTTAATTTTTTTTCTCTTTCTTTGCTTCTCTTTTATGCATATCCATTTATACACAATCATAATAAAGTAAGCTGGGGGTGGTAAAAATTTATGCTATACAGAACCATACATACCAGCCTACAAATGAAGCACAAGTAACTTCTGAATACAAAATGCTCCGAATATTCCTTGGTTTGAAAAAGCTAAACGGATCTGAAAGCAACCCATTAAATCTCAATATCAAAATGTCAGAGTCTCAGTAATATTCATTGCAGATACAGTACTCAGTCCAAGCCTGCCAGATTGCTGACTCGCAGCTCTGAAATGAATGGTATCCAGGCAGTCAATGCCTCTGCCACCGTCTGAGATCCTACGTGCTGCATTGGTTTAAGGAGGACATAGGAAACGGCAATTAACTTGCAAGCCTTGCAAAAAAAAAAAATTGCACTCAGTGACTGTCTGTGTTGGAGATGATGAGCAATTCTGATGCCAAAGCTGTATTGGGTTTTCAAAATCGTGACAGGCTCGTAGCAAGAGCTATTAATAGCAGTGGCAGAGTTAGACATTCCCCAAATAACAAGCTGCAAAATATTTTACAGCACTTATGGGGCCTGATCAAGATTTAGAAGGAAATGAAAATCTTGTTGGAAAATAAGTTCCCTGGATCCATAAAACATGTATTCGAAATTTCGAATAAAGGCAAAACTGTCCATATCGCATGCCTTTATGACGTTTTAGATTATAGTTCAAAACAGCTGCAGCTATATTAGGGTTTGGCAGATGTTCATACTATCTGCTGGCCGTTTAATTTTTCAACTAAGCCGTAAGTCCTGAGGGTGCCTGAGGCATCAGCACATCTTTGGTACAGCAATACCTCATAATGTAGTTGAATGATCTAAATTGTGTTCTCATGATTAGAAAACCCTAATTAACTCAGATGGGCTGCAAGGCATGAAAGGAACAATACGGTAAGGCTTCCTTGATCATGGATGAGGTGCTGCTCACCCACAGGGTGTCAATTTTTGGTATAACAAAGAATAAGGAGAGTGTTATTTTTGTGCCTTGCATTCTACATTCTATCAGTTTAGATTATTTTCTCCTAGGCTAACTCACTTTCTGCACTAACCAACACAGTTGGAAAGAAAATTTGTTTAAATCATATTTTGCGGGGAGCTAAGGAGCGAATGCATTCAGCTGTTCCTGCTCTCACAACTCTCTTAAAAAATGTAGACCAACCTGCCTCTTATCGTATTTGCCAACCAAGCTGGAGTATTTTCTTCTCTCTAACATGATTATTTTCTGTTTAACTGAAAATGGCCTTGGAGAGTTGATTTCTTCTAGTTCTGGGTTTAGTTTGGAAAAAAAAAATATGAATAGTAGAATGAAAACATTGTAGTTAGCCTATAATATTTTGGTGTCTTCCTAATGAGTTGGACTAACTACCACAATGAAGTATTTTTGCTATGAATGGGATTATATTGCAATCAACATTCAGACTACAAAAACTATGTATGTATGTATGTATGTATTTATTTATTTTTCACATTTCTGAACCACTCATGTCCCTCAGAGACGGACTCTGGGCAATGTACACCAAAATGATAAAATATAAAACGGTATCTATAAAAGTTAAACATTTTAAGAGAAGGCAAGAGATTAAATATTCTTTTTAGAGAACCAGCAAATGAAGGAACATACATACAATGCCTATTCATGGCACTTTAAAGTGTGCTTAAATATACTCTTGATTCTTTGATATGCTACATATAAACGCTAAAGTATCAAACATAAAAATACAAGCCAGAGGTTTCAGGGGATGAAGTCTCTTTTTCTCTGCAGTCCTTCATCTACCCCTCAATCCTTTGTGAGAATTAGAAGATCCATTAGAATTTATCCTAGCAGAGGGCTGTGGCTATGCTGAAGGACTCAGAAAAAATAAGTATCCATATCCCTTACTTGAGAAAAACCATTTTAACCTTCTTGTAAGGCCCTATACCAGTGGTGGGTTGCTCCCGGTTCTGTCCGGTTCTTGCGAACCAGTAGTAAAAGCGGAGGGAGGCTCCGCCACCCACCTGGATGTCATAATGGATGATCTGCGCATGCATAGAAGCAGTATTATGCAAAGTAGCATTGTGTCCAATTCTCTGAACCGTTTTTATATTTCTGTGATAAATAATCTAACTTTCTTCCTTATCTGCCTGCAATTTCCGCTCTTTGATGTTTTTTTAAAGTTTTCTTATTTGTAATAATCCTTTAAAGGCTGAGCCCTGTGATAGCATTAGGCAAGAAAACAAAACAAAGAAAAGTAAGTAACATATATTGGAAAATATATACAACTCCTGCCCAGTCCCCCAAATTTTGCATAAGTTTTCTGCCATCACATTACTCATTCATCTATTATTAATTATAACACCATAGTGGTGTCAGTTTATATGTGGCATGAAAAATCATCCAACATTCAGTTTGCGAGTGTGAAAAAATAATTGGCCCCAAAGTCAGTCAACTGAATTAAAGGGATACTTGGCCAGTGGCTTTGACTATTTCATTAGACAATGAGGGCGGGTTTAAATGCATATACATTTTATAAACTTTGACTTTGACTTATGAGAGTGACAGTCTCACTGTATGGGTTCTAGAGATACATCAGGCCCTGCTCAAAAGAAACGGATGCCTTTCAAAGAGATCCTTCATGAAAAAGCCATATATAGATACATATCTCCAAAAGATCCAAGAACCTGCAGGCCTCTTGTTTTGGCTAAAGCCAATGTTTATGACTTCACCACCAGAAAGACATGGGTAAAACGGGATTTATGGGAGAGTAATAGAATGGAAATAATATCTCACTAAGGAGAACGTTGAGGCTCATTGAAGCTTTGCCAAAAAGCACTTAGATAATCTTCCAGACTTCTGGAGGAATGTTTATGTACAAATGAATTTGAAGGTGAACTTTTGACGCTACAGAAGTATTGTTATGTCTGCAGAACTAAACCTTGCATTTCACAATAATAATCTCAAACCAACTGGAGCGTGGTTTGGGAAACTTTGCTGTGTTAGGACATGAGCGATTTGCCATCATGAAAGAATCATAAAGTGTACTTGTATTAGAGAATATTACAGAAGGACAGGAATTATAATGTGAAGTGTTCAAATCTAAATGGGTACCATCAGGTTCTTTGGACCAGAATGGTGATATTTGTTGTAACTGCTGGTAGCTCTTTAAAGGAACTGTGTCTTTTCCTGGACTGACACAGTAGCGATGCAGGCTCAGGAAAATACATATTTGAAGATATAGTAAAGAAGTTGCAACAGAATAGAATAGAAAATAGAATAGAATAGAATAACAGAGTTGGAAGGGACCTTGGAGGTCTTCTAGCCCAACCTCCTGCTTAGGCAGGAAACCCTATACCACTTCAGACAAATGTGTGCAGCAGCTGCCAAAAAAGCCAACACAGTTCTGGGTTGCATAAACAGAGGGATAGAATCAAGATCACGTGGAGTGTTAATACCACTTTATAATGTCTTGGTAAGGACACTCTTGGAATACTGCATTCAGTTTTGGTCACCACAATGTAAAAAAGATGTTGAGACAATTAACCAGAGGAAAAACCTGCCTCCAAAAGTTGTGAATGCTCCAGCACTGGAAATTTCCAAGAAGATGTTGGATAACCATTAGGCACATAAACTTGGTTCACAGGATGGCCTTGGACCCATAACTAATTATTGCACTATTATTCATAATACACTCTAACCCAAAACCAAACAAATCAAATTTAGAGGGGTTTTTTTTAGTTTACTTTATTGTCATTGCACCTCGTACAATGAAATTAAATGCCATCTTCAGTGTACATTATAACTATAAAAATAAAACAGAGACACACATCCTTCACATTCTATACAATTGAATTGAAAACCCGAAATTGCATTAATATTGCACTATATAATAGAATTCAATATAGTTACTGCCTTGGGATAGAAGCTGTTTTTCAGCCTATTTGTCCTTGTTTTTATTATCCTGTACTGTCTGCCAGATGGTAATAGTTCAAAAAAAGAGTTCCCAGGATGAGATGGATCTTTAAGAATGTTTTGGGAGCTATAAAGCTCTTCCAAAGAAGGGAGAGGGCAACCAATGATCCTCTGGGCAATGACGTTAACCCTCTGGAATGCTGTCCTATTTGCCACTGTGCAATTGCCAAACCATACACAGGTGCAGTAAGTTAAAATACTTTCTGTGGTGTCATGGTAGAAGGTCACCAGCAGTTTTTCATTCAGTTATTGTTTCCTGAGAAGTCTCAGGTAGTATAATCTCTGCTGGGCCCTTTTGACCAGTGCTGCAATGTGAGTGTCCCAGGTCAGGTCCTCTTTTATGATAACACCCAGAAACTTAAAACTGGCCACCTGCTCCACTCGGTCTCCATTGATAAGCAAGGGCTAGATATCTGATCTATTCCTTCTATAGTCCACTATAAACTCCTCGGTCTTATTGGTGTTAAGGACCAAATTATTGTCTCCACACCACAAAAGCAACATCATCTTAATCGGCAGACTCATGCCCCTGGAGATGAGTCCCACCACTGTTGTAACATCTGCAAATTTAGTAATAGTATTACTAGCGTGAGTGGGAATGCAGTCATGCACATAAAGAGTATAGAATAAGGGACTCAACACGCAACCCTGTGGTGTATCAGTGTTAAAAATAAGGGCTGAAGAGAGATGATTACCTAATCTGACCCTCTGAGAGCGGCCAGACAGGAAATCCATAATCCAAAGGCAGATTGAATAAGAAAGTCCAAGATCCATAAATTTCAATACTGGTCTATGTGGAAGTGTTGTGTTAAATGCAGAGCTAAAATCTACAAAAAGCATCCTCGCATAGCCCCCCCCCCCACTGTTCCAAATGAGTCAGAGCAATGTGAAGAGCGATGGCTATAGCATCCTCTGTAGATCTACTTCTTCTGTATGCAAACTGGTGTTTATCAAATGTATGCGAAAGACCAGAAATGATGTGCCAGCAGGCCAATTTCTCAAAGCACTTCACGATGATAGGAGTGAGTGCCACTGGTCTGTAATCGTTGAGGTTATTGATAGGGAACTTCTTTGGCAGCAGAACAGTGGTGGAAGCCTTCAAACAAGATGGAATAGTGGACTGGGATAAAGACCGATTGAAGATCCTGGTAAAGACTCCAGCCAACTGATCAGCACAGTCTTATTTTTGTACAATTTTTGTACAATGATTGTGTCCAGTCAGCATCCCTGAGCCTAATCTACTTCACAAGTTGTTGTGTATGTATGTACACACACACACACACACATACATACATACATACATACATACATACATACATACATACATACATATATACAAGTTCCCATTTGGAAGAGTTTCCTTGGGGTTGTAGACTTTTTTTTTTTTAAGCTTGTGTTTATGTCATCTTTTCCCTTGAACAGTTAAAGATCATCTTGTTCATCTGTAACTGGATACCTTGCTAAAGCTGCTTTGCTTGCCAATCGGTCTGGATGACGCTGGGATCTTATCAGGGAGCAGTACTGGCAGAGGGTGGTTACATAAAAGTGAGAAATTTGCTGCTCCTTCCCAGTCTGGCACTTGAAGTATAATGACAATCCTATTTAGAATTCTGCAAGGAAATACCTTGCAACAGAATAGAACTGGAGGGTAAATTAAATCAAACAAGAAACAAAAAGCACATGACATGTGGTCTAGCATTAACTGACCTGGGATGTATATTCATTGATGCAGTGCCCCAAAGAATGGGTACCCTTCCACTTTTCCCCAAAGAATCCTAATTTGCCCTGAGATAACTTTCAACTGACACAAATAAATGGCATCCACCATTCCATTCTTTCTTCCATAATCCATGGAGCAGATACTTTGATTCTGATATAGAGGTGACATATTCTTGTAAATAAGGGGAAAGATGGAGGGATACCAATACTTTTGGCTACATCTGTAGGCAGGCCTGGCTGCTTCTACTTTAGATGCCACCAGCCTTTCCTACCTACAGTCTTCAAGATTCCTTGGGCCAGTTTTCTTGGGCAAGTTGAAGTAGTATGGACTCTTAACTCTCAGAATGCTGACTGGGGAATTCTGGAAGATGAAGTCCATACAATTTTAAGTTTCCAAGGATGAGAAACACTGCCTTCGGATCTCAATTCCTTATTAATCTTAGCTTGGCCCTCTCTTTGAGGCTTCAGCGTATCCTGTACCCAGTCTCCCTTGTAATAAACTTGTCCATTTTGTTTAGACCAGGGATCTGCAACATTAAACACTCAAAGAGCCATTTGGACCCGTTTCCCACAGGAAAAAAACAAACAAACACTGGGAGCCACAAAACTCTTCCTGTGCTGACTATTTCTTGAGTGGCCACAAAACTAGCATATGTAGTTGAATTAAACATTCTACTTTCTTCTGAAACTTTTCTTTTCTTGGATTTATCTATGATTGGCCTACCAGGGGTTGAAAAGCTCAATAAATTGTGTGCCGGCGGGTGTCACACATTGGTGGTTGTGATGCATATTTTGAGTGACAGGGAGCCGCAGCAGAGGAGTAAAAGAGCCATATGCGGCTCCAGAGCCGCAGGTTGCTGACCCCTGGTTTAGACTGAGGTTTGCCTCTTCCTATTGTTAACTCGAGCCTGTCAAGAATAGGAAATGTTTATGTTGCTTTGACAGGAATGCTGCAGAATGGAAAGAAATTTGATTCCTCCCGAGATCGAAACAAGCCTTTCAGGTTCAAGGTTGGTAGACAAGAGGTCATTAAAGGATTTGAAGAAGGAGCTGCACAGGTAAGAGAATTTATGTTTTCCGAATAGAAAAAGCCAGAGTAATCATGCTAACAGTGTCATAAATGAAAGAGGAAAAAAAAGGTATGAATTTAGAATCTCTGCAATGTGTGTGTTGGTATGTTAAAATTAGTATAGGCAGGCAAACAGCTCTAAGGCATATTTACTTTTAAGTAAATCCAGTGCACTCAACAGGACGCTTCAGATAAGCATTAGATAACCCTAACATTTTTTTTATTTTTTATTTTTTTGCTTTTTTCCTTGGGTTTTCTGCTCAGGTTCTCCTCTTATATAATTTCCTCCTTTTTTTTTTTATTTGATTTATATGCCGCCCTTCTCCGGAGACTCAGGGCGGCTTACAATGCATTAAGCAATAGCCTTCATACTTTTGTATATTTATACAAAGTCAGCTTATTGCCCCCACAAACTGGGTCCTCATTTAACCTACCTTAGAAAAGATGGAAGGCTGAGTCAACCTTGAGCCTGGTGAGATTCAAACTTACAGTAATTGCAGACAGCTGGTGTTAATCACAATGCTTTTTGTCTGTTGAGCCACCAGGTCCTTTTGTTCCTATGATTGTTTGATTTCACCCCTGATTCTACTTTTGGGATCACAATTTCATATGAAACACTTCTGAAGAGAATAAAACGTAAGCTTAGAAACTGAATCATCCAGCACCATTTCTGCATCCCTAAAGTTTTCCATCCCTAAAGTTTTACAAGCGCCTTATGAATTTAGGGCATTCTGTACTAATTGAGAGAAGTTAACTAAGTTGACAGCAGCTGAGTATTTACTCTACCTAATACAGGGTTGTCAAACTCACGGTCCATGGGCCGGATGTGTCACATGCTGGCCCCAGCCCAGCCCAGTTTAGCGAAGGGGGAAAAAGTCCCAATACATCACATGATGACACTGTGACAACGCGAGTTTTGACACCTCTGGCCTAATATGGGCTGCCCTGCTTCCCACTTTCTTTATGTAGGAAACTTAGAATACCTTCTTCTACAAGGAAGTAAGGGGCCTATTTAATCTTGTTAGGATTTATATAAGAGCAAGCTGCTTAGTCACTTCTGTAGGTGTTTGCTTCTAACACCTACCTGTTGTCTCCACCTAGTGGTTTGTTGTATGCAAAATTAAATTTAAATGAATATGCCTCACAAAGATAAAATCTCCTTTCTGTCAAGTGGTCAATTTTTTTTGGCCATAATACAGGTAGTCCTCGAGTTATGACCACAACTGAGCCCAAAATTTCTGTTGCTAAACAAGGCAGTTTTTAATTAAGTTTTGCTCCATTTTACCACCTTTTTTGGCACCGTTGTTAAGCGAATCACTTTAGTGGTTAAGCGAATCTGGTTTCCCCCATTGACTTTGCTTCTCAGAAGCCGTCTGGGAAGATTGCAAATGGTGATCACATGACTCGGGACAGTGCAACCGTCACAAAAACATGCCAATTGATCAGGTGACCATGGGGATGCTGCAGTGGTTGTAAGTGTGAAAACTGGCTACTTCAGTGTCGTTGTAACTTTGAATTGTCACTAAACAAATGGCTGAAAGTCAAGGACTATCTGTATGGCAGTGCTTTTCCATTGTCTGCTTAGTGAGGCTTTTTTTTTTCAAATTCCTAGCCAAACAGGAGCATCCACTGAAACTTACTACTTTTATCAAAATGATGAAGGGAACATTGCAACTAACTTAGGCTGCTGTCGTAAACCTATTCATTTTGACTGCTTCCTTTGTTGCTTAATCCTAAACTTCAGGTTTATTTTTCTTTGTATCCCAGCATTATTTTTACAAAATACTCAAGGGACAAACAAATATCCAACATACCTTCCTCCTTTTATTTTCCCAACAACAGCAGCCCTGTGAAGTGAATTGGGCTCAGAGAGTGGAACTGGCCCAAAATCACCCAGCCAGCTTTCATGCCTAAAGTGGGACTAGAACTCACTTATCTTCCAATTTCTAGCTGGGTGCCTTAACCACTAGAGCAGACTGACTCAGATGGACTACCAAGTGTTTATTGCAGTATATTATTGCATCAATTACCCTCTTCCAGCAGAACATTCATCTGAGAATTTGAAAATACTTTTATTGGGCTCGAGTAGCCTTTCTTATCATTCTGTCAATTGCTATATTATTCCTGTATTATTTGAACCTGAACGTTGGGCTGATGGATGAATAGGCATGAGATTCTGGTCTAGGGACAGTGGAAATAAGGCTTTAAGAATCCTACATATTTTTTTGGCTTACAAGTTTGAAGTATTTTTTGGTTCAAAATGGTAGGAAATAAATTTGGTGATATGAATTGCATTTTGATCTCATGATTTGAGGTATAGAACTTTGTTATTGTCAGTTTTAAAACTTGTTACATCCTGGGACATTGGGCTCTCAACCTTTTTTAAAAACTCTTTCTTCTCTCTTTTTCATACCATCTAATGCCAGATGAGCCTCGGACAAAGGGCAAAGCTAACCTGTACACCTGATATGGCATATGGAACAACAGGCCATCCTGGAGTTATCCCACCAAATGCTACATTGATTTTTGATGTGGAGCTGCTCAGGATAGAATGAAATTTGGACTAGTAATTAGAAAAAAATCTGTTAATCAGTGTTCTTTCCCCATTCTCTTTAATGGAAGAAATCTCACTGAAATTTCTATCTTCACTCAAGTTGTCATGCCAATAATGCTTATGAAGTTGTTTTCCCTACTTCCTTTCCCTTTTTTAAAAAAAAAAAACTGATTATTGGTATTTGTTCAGTTAGTTGCTTCTTTGCTATGGAAGTTGTACATTTTATTTTGCACGTGAAGCTTCAAAATTGTGATTAGAATTATATATATAATTGAAAGTTATACTGTATACAGATTTTACTTATTGAACAATTACTGCCTTATAATCCATAAAGGAACATCGGTGCTCAGAAAACAAGTGTACACCATGTACACAAGTGGGCATTAGCCAAACCAAGTTACCTGCGCTGCCACTTTTTTCTCAAGCTGTTCCACTTGCAGCTGTTTAATTAACACATCATGTGAAAACTTTCCAGAAAAATAAAATATTGATATTTTATCTCTGTTGCCTTTCTCGTTTTAAACTACCGTTGAGCCAATACAAGGATCTATTCTGTTGTTTCTGTTGTTGAATGGATCAATCTTAACCAACCAAAATCATGCAGTCCATAAATACAAAAGGTTAATTTGAATTATGCAAATTCCCTATCAATACACTTCAAAGTCTGCATATCAAAGGTAAGAATTTCCAGATCATCTAAGGGTTTACAGAGCAATCTGCTCCAAGTTCCAGTTTAGTTGTCCTCTTCTTTAGATTAAGGAACTTAATCTAAAGGTAGCACTTGCTGAAGTGGGAATTTACACCTCAAAGAAAAAAAGATGGCATCCTGAAGAAAGAATAGTACCTTTTGCTTCTGGAATCTTCCCCATAAACTGGTTCTTTTCTCTTGAATAGAAGTTGGGATGTATTCATTATACTGAGACATATGGTTTGGTTTAGCTTAAAATGAATGTGAAGGAGGGAGGTGGGCACAAAATTGTGTAATATATGTCTGGTGACCGATTCCTCATGGCACTTCTTAGTACAAGTAATGTATTAGTTCTAGTAGAAATGGGAGAGTGGAAGGGTCAATCACAGTTGTGAACATAAAAACTTAATCAACTATATTCAAAATAGGTCATTGCTCAGTCTTGATATACATGTAAGCTCAAACCCACCCAGTTTGAGTATTCAAACCTACCCACTCCCTAAGTATGAGGAGTAGAAACCACTTTCAACTTTTAATCTTAGACTTATTTCTCAAGCTTAGGTTCCTAGAATTTATATCAACATAAACCTGTGCATATGCTGTCAAAATTAGACATAAGCTGAGAATCTGGACATTACTCTTTTTAAGACAACCCAAATATTAAAATTCACATGTTTTAACTCCCTAGACCAGGACTGTCAAACTCTCGGCCCGTGGGCCTGACGCGTCACGCGCTGGCCACAGTCACGCCCAGTTTAGCAAAGGGGGAAAGTTCCGATACGTGACGTGACATTGTGATGCTGCGAGTTTGACACCCCTGCCATAGACCTTTGTATTATATGTTGTATTATATCTATTATATAGATTAAAGGGAACTGTATTTTTTTCCATTATTTATATTAAAGGATGACAAAGTGTTGCTACAAAAGCAAGTGAGAAATGTACTGCATTTATACTATGTTAACTCTTCCATATCTTTTAGCTATTTGTACAGTGATACTAAGCTGCAACAATCTTGAGTAATCTTATACAGTATACCTCCAGACAGTTGCTTCCCATTTCGTTCTAATTATTTCACCTCACCCAGAAAACTAGACCAGAAATAGGATCCTTAAAGCAGACTAATGAAAGGTCAAGCCTCTGGTCTGGTTTCATAAGTTGTAAGAATTTTGGATCCAGCATGTCTATGACCAGTGCATGGTATGGAGCAAGATGTATGTTGTGTTATTGCAAACAACCCAATCTAAGGTACAACCACTATTTAGATATTTGAATCATATCTATGAATTTCCAAACTTCTCAGTGATATCAAAATGCTGGAATGGGACTACTCCTCACGGCCAACTTACCACAGGACAATTCATCACAGGATAATTCAAGGGTGGGACAAGTAAAATTTCAGCTTACCCAGCATTGAGGATTTCTAGCTTGAGAAAGTTCAAACCTAAAGCTTTTCAGTTTTGACTTTGAAAAAATCTGAAAAAACAGCACACAGCCACAAAAGCCTTTTTAGAGCATAAGTAAAATGGGCCTGGGTATTTATTCAAAGAGCACTACAAAAACCAAAAATCAAAATAGCACAAAATTGGGTATGTAGCAAATCATATTACCTTAAACAAATGTAGTATCATTTAGTCAGAAAATCACATAACTGTTCTCTTAAAGACCCAATAAGCTCACTTTATTAAAAAAAAAAATTATTTCTAAAAAATAAAGACATTATACAAGATTTAACCAAATATTTAACCTCTACTGTATCTGATTGCAAGTGTTATCCCCCACTTATAAAACAAAAGCTATCCAATAGCAAAACTGAACATTTCTGTACATTTTAGCAAAGAAAATTCAGATTGCATGTCTGCACAACCCAAAACTCTCTTTGTTATATAAGCAGTTAATGTCATCAAGGTTTATTTTTTTCAATGCTGCCAGATTCTTGGTCCAGCACATTGCAACAGAAGAGACACAGAAGTGGGTCTCTGCAGGTCAGCTATGGAACTCTCAAACAACAGTTCTGAACCACTTGGGACATGACAACCTTAAACTGACATTATTGTGTAGGAGTACATACAAGATAAACTTCCAAGGATTTTTCACTTCCTCACTTCTCTTCCTACAGCCCCGAAAAATGTTACAATGTTTAAAGTACATCAGTTTTTTTTCAACACATTATGCAAAGCAGACAAATTATGGACTATACTTAGGAAGTAAATTACCAAAATATATTTTAAAATATGCATGCTTCTCCTTTACAAAGAAATATGAGACTGAGCCCTCAGAATATGTTACACATCTCACTGACTGTAATGGCTAAAAAAGTTATATTAGTACGGTCTCTTGTGGAAAAATATTATTCCAATGCCTTAGCTAATTTCAATATCCAAGTGCCAATCATCATCATATACCAGTGAGTAATCCTTCCAAAGGTGAGAATAAGCAAGATGGTTATGTAATCAAATGAGGAACTAAAATTATCATTGCTTCATATACCAGGTGTCCATATTTGGGGGTGACATTTGGCCCAGAAACACTGATGTTTTTTAAAAATCCAAAACAACCAGTTCTTTAGGGAAAGTTTTATTTTGGTGGATCTGTGTTTATTCCATATTTCTCCTTCAGAAGCTTGAGCTGTTCTTCTTTCTTCTTTGTATCCATTTTTTGGAATGCCTGTCACAGGACAAAGATATATATTAAAAGCAACATATTATGAATGCAAAAAACATTTAAACCAATTTCACTTTGGGAATAGATAATCTTGTGCAATTCAGATTACTTACCATCAAAATGGTTTGTGATTTAACTACACAATTCATACATGAACTTCTTGAAAACAAGTGAAATTGAGGGTAGGATATGGTATGCTACAATAATATGCTGGCCTTAAGTTATATCTTGCTCAAGTTGCCCCCCCCAGCCCCCCATTATGCCAGTACTCCAAGAGAGAGAGACCTTATGAGTCCTCTTGTATGACTATTTGTAGGTTTGTGAAATGCTTGCGATACATGGAAGTTTGAGACCACTCATACACCACAAACAGTTAAGCTAGATAGAGTAAACAAGTTGGTAGTTGTTTTCTTTAAGGCGTTTAATTTTTATAAACCTCTCTGGAGGGCTATAGTCAAAACTGCATGAATGATCTAGTGAAAGGAGGAGAAAGTATTTGTTCCTTTTCTCTCTTTAGTATAAAACTAAGTTTTTAGAGTAGGAAATCCTTCTCTACCTGACATAGAAATCTCTTAATTATCAGCCACCCCATTCGGCAAGTCAGCAACATGTCATGTTTTACAAAAATATCCTTAACATTCACCAAAATATTAAAAAGTTTTTAAGATTGATTGAGACTATTACACCATGCTACAAGCTCACTGCAGCTTTTAGCAATGAAGTATCAAAAGCTGAAAGAAATATGAAACTGAGAAGGCTAATTACTACATACATTGGCTTTTATTCCCAATGCTACTTCCATATCCAGGATTTATAATCCATAATTAAAAATAATCAAAATATAGTAAGAAAGCAATAATGCATATATACTGTAAATGGACCTTTATACAGGAGGTTGATTTTTCATTTTTTAAAGAGATTTCAGTTGTTTCTTTTTCCAGCTAACATGAATCCCAATAAAGCCTTGTATTACGATAGATTGACGGCATAATTCTGAGATCATATTTCAAAAAGGTAAGAGTAAGCAAAAGAGCGACCTGCAGGTCAATGCTATTTGATGTTAAAGTTTCAATGCTGAAGAGGAAAGATCTGTAGAATTGACTGCAGCAGCAGTGCACACATACACATACACATAATTTTTCAAACTTGACTCACAAGCCAAGCGGCACTTGCCGCTCTACACTTTAATATATCTGTGGTTAGTATTGGAAAACTATGTCTAGAGCTGTTTTTCTTTATACAGAATATATAAAAATGAACAAAACACCATCTCACTTCTCTAACCAGATCCTTCAGTTTGCTACAGCTAAAATCTCCCTGGTTAGAATATCTGAAAAGGAAATTAAGGGTCCCCATAATATTCTCATCAAAAGGGAAAAAGACAGCAGAATTAAAAAATTGATATGCTTTAAGAATATACTTGCCCTGTTTGCATTGTAGTACAAAACAACAAGGTATCTGTTGCACACGTTGAATCCTGACAGATGATCACAAGCATTTTTGGCATCAAAGATATCTTCATAGACTACATAGGCTGTTCCTCTCGTCTCAGGAGTATTTCCTCTGTAGAATAACAAGTTTAATGTCAGCAAACCAGTATTTTGAATCTTTGGGATGACATTTGTCATCAATACAATTCTCCTGACACTTCAGCTGATATATGAATTTACATGTGTATAAGCCAAGAATAGGCAGGCACTAGGCTTCATACAGCATCCTATCTGCAAACCTCAAATTCTGTTCCCCCCCTCCTCCCAAATTAACAGAACTAACATTTTCAGAACTTTTTATATTGGCCTAAAGATATTAAGGGATGAAATAAATAGCTTAATATTCTAGCATCCCTCTGTCCTAGTAAACCACTCCCTTAACGGGGAAAAATTCCTAGATTGAGGCAGTATACAATAGAATAAACTGAAATTATCCATTCTGGTCACTTCACAATCTGCAGCCCTAGGCAACACACAAGCTAACATTTAATCCTAAAACTGAGCAGATTGCTCATCTCTGATTTAAATACATTTTATTACTCATTCAACTGTGCTACACAATAAATCACAGACACATAATTTCCATCATATTTTGTCACACTAGCTGTAATGTAATTTGTTCGCTTTGGCTTAGGGTGATTGAGATTAATTACAGAGCCAGGGAAAGTATCTAACATATCAAAAGAGTTCTAAGTAGCTAAACCAGGTTTAAGAGGTTTCTTGCACACTGACACTATTATAGAAACCATTTTATTAAACTGTGATAATGATTTGTTTACCAACTAAAAAACTTGTTTTGTATAACTACATAAAGTCTAATTTGAAGTTTAATTTATTAAAATACACAACAGACTTACACTCTGATTTGTCGAATAGGTCCATATTTTCCAAAAATGTCATACATTTCTTCAGCTGTGATTTTATACGGTAAATTTCTGATATACAAAATTCGGTTGACTTCAGGTGGTAGACGGATCTAGATACAACAAGCATAACTTTTAGCAACATAAACATACGTATAAACATTTGCTTGTTTTCACTATATTACTTTCAGAGTTCTCAGAATTTGTCTTTTAGAAGATAAAAACAGGCAACTTTGATAAGATATTACTGATTTAAAAGCTTTGCTGTTCTCTCCCCTCCGGTTTAATATATACATAAAGCATCTGATGAGATTTTCTGCAGGTTTGGAGTTCAGTATTACAAATAGGTTATGATGCCCATTATACTTCTCAACCCTAAACATGAGATGATATAACCCAGAGCTGTAAATGTCAAATAGTGATACTATTGAAATCTTTTACTGGTGCCTGGAGACTGTGTGTAGCGCACAAGCTGGGAGTCCTCTTAAAGAGTCACAACTGCTGTTTGAAGAGCTGCACCTATTCCTCTGACACTCATGTCCAAGTTACTTCATAGAAAAATTACTACAATGCTATATATCTGAGTCTGCCCTTCAAAAGAATCAACTGGCCCAGGATGCAATGATGCTGGCAGTGTTGGACAAGCCTCTGTGGAAACGTGTGACACCTCTGTTGTGCGAACTGCACTGTTTATCACTGATACTAGGTGCTATTCCAGGTGCTGCTTATCATCTATATTACCCTGCAGGGCACAGGGCCAGATTATTTCAGGGACCACCTATCTCCTATGGTTTTTGCCCAGCTGAGTTGACGCACTCTGGGTCCCTTCAATTAAAACAGAGCATCTATTGGTACCCAGGAAGTGTGCTGCTTTATTATGGTGTCTTCTCTTTTTCCCCCACCCCCTGAAAGTCTTAGAAATATGGCTGTTCTTCTAGGCCTTGGGCTACAATGGACAGAGTTCTTTATTGGATATGTTTACATCTACGCTTTTTTTTTTTTAATAGAGCAACCAGATCCTGCTTTGTTTTGTACTATGTTTTTACAGTTTATTACCTTGTGAGCTGTCAAAACTCAAGAGCTGAACAGCATATACACTTAAATTAATTAAACTGCTGGAATAACTGGAAGCGGGGGCACTCTACTTTGTGATAGTGAATAGGATGATGATATGGCAATGGAACTGCCCCTAAAGTTTACCTCAATACACATAATATATACCAATGCAAGTTAATCCTTTATATTCTTCTACCCACAACAACTGGTTCTAAGTGTCAATACCTGAACTACAACTGTGGCTGCCAACTACGTGTTACATTGAACTCGGGGTTAACTTATAACACAGTATTACATTCACCTGAGTCCAGTTGATGGCAAGCTGTACAACTAAAGCTGAGGAGACCCACAAGTTTCTCTATTCCCAACCTATCTGTTTCCAAATATGATTTGATTGCTTATTTGTTCCCTATGACTATCATTAAGTGTTTTTCCTTATGATTCTTAACGAACGTATCTTTTCTTTTATGTATACCGAGAGTGTATTCACCAAAGACAAATTCCTTGTGTGTCCAATCACACTTGGCCAATAAAAAATTCTAATCTATTCCTATTCTTATTCTAAAAAGCACGCCTAATTTTAATTTTGTGTTTACGATGTTACTGGTTGCTGCCTTATGCAGCAATCCTGAGGGACCAGACTTCAGTTCCCATATTTCCCTAGTAGTCAATACCGGCCACAACGGCAGGAGTTATGGGGCGCAGGTCAGACATTCGGGCCATTCAGACCACATCCCGTCAAAAGAAAAAGAAAAAAAAAGCTTTTCTCAAAAGGGGAAGCTCTCGAGAAGGCCGGGACTACAATTCCCATCATACATAAGGCAGTTGTGGATGACGGGGATTTTAGCCCAGATGGCTTGTTCTCCCAAACGACAAAAGGCAAACAGAGGGACGGCAAGTTAAGGGAGAAAGGTGTGGGGGGGAGGCGTTCAAAATGGTCACCCTGCCCGACTCACATTCGCGCGTTTCGCCGCTTGCATCGCCATGGCAACGGTCCTCGGATACTTCGGGCTCACCCGCAAAAAAAAAAAAAAAAAAGACCTCGGTAGACGCCGAAACCGCCGAACGCAGAGAAGGTACGCCGAAGCCCCTGTGCTGCGCGTCCTACACTTCAACCGGAAGGAGATCGGACTTCCGTGCGTCGCACTTTCTTCGTCCGCCCACCTCAAATGGCTAATATGCGTTCACGCTACCACGATTTCCGGTTCCTATTAAACAGACACTACAGCAGGGGTCTCCAACCTTGGCAACATTAAGACCTGTGGACTTCAACTCCCAGAATTCCTCAGCCAGCAAATTGAGGAATTCTGGGAGTTGAAGTCGACAAGTCTTAAAATTGCCAAGGTTGGAGACCCCTGCACTAGAGTACAGTGTCAGAAGGGGGGAGGGATTCCTGCGACCGAAGGCCAAAATCGATGTAATTATATTCTTAAACTGGGATGTGCGAAGAGATTTGTTTTTTTTTTTTTACATGACTTGGAAAGATTCCTGCTTTTTTTGCCACCAGCATTCATTCTCCAAGTTGGAGCAGAATTTGTTTATTATTTACCTGGATTTGTGATACATAAAAAAGAAGTACAGTATGTGATCCATTGCTGCTCAAAAATAAAAAGCCGTTTCTTCGCTTACCTCAATCAAATGTACCAGAGTACAAAGAAACAACTGGGAACGGGTTCAAAGAAAGGCTACAGGGTTGATCAATAGATTAGAAATAAAGTCCTTTGAAGAAATGTATATGGAAGCTCTTTAAATAACCTGAAAAGTTGTCTCAAAGAAGAAAGTCAAGGCCTGTTCCATTGTTCCAGAGTGCAAGGCCAAGAATAATAGGTTTATTTTGTGGAAAAGTGGATTCTGATTGATATTGGGAGTGGCTTCTTTTTTAAATTATTACTTATTATTTTGTTGCTTTTATAATAATGACAGAAACGGGGGGGGGGAGGATACCCCTCAAAGATACATGCATTGTGAAAGTAAAGAGGGGAAAACACTTTTTTTTAAAAAGTGAAAAAATGCATCAAAAGAAAAAGGTATAATGTATCATTTTAACTGTAAATAATTAAAATTCAATATACAATCTACGTGTATATGTGTATATAATTTATATAATTATATTTTATTAACCTACTGTATTTTGTATAAATACAGTCCCATATTTCATTATATTTGTCCATGTGAAGTCTAGGACTACTGGCAATCTGCTCATAGGTAGCAAGTACAATCAGATCTTCAATCCATTGAATGAAAGGAGCCATACCTTTTTCTAATAGCGCAATATCATTTTTTTGGCTATAGTAAAGGCATAGATAATCCATTTACTTTGTTCAGTTGTCAATTTCCATGTACTAGGTATGTAGTTCAAAAAATATCATTTGAAAATTTTGCCTTTTGTGCATAAGTATGTTTATATAATTAATAATTTCTCCCAAAACTTGGTAAATAATAAGACATTGCAAAACCAACCGTTTTAAAGAAACATTATAATTAGCACATTAAATATGATCTTTACCTGCTTTTAGTATAACTGTAATATAGGCCTGGTTAAATACCGGTGATAAAATTCCCTTATCAAACATCTCTTCATATATAGTACTTCACAAATTCTTTGCCCCAAATGTTTTATAAATGTTTTATTCTACTTAATAAGGAACCTATTTAGTCCTGGTGTTTTACTAGATATTGGAAGAGGCTTCTTACAGTAACAGTAATAGCAGTTCTATGTATGTAGGTATGTATGTGAATCATGTATGTATATGCATCCTGTACATGATAAGTTTCAAAGTTGGTCCATCCAAATCCTTGCTTTTGATAGCAGCATACAACAATAAGGAGGGGGGAAATTTGCACATTCACATGATTTCTTCCTTAAAGTGGCAATAGTTGGGAGCTGAAATCTTATAATTTAGCCATGAGATGGCAGCAACAGAATTGTCCATAAGGTGTTTTCAAAAAGCAACTGGACTTTGTTTTTTTCCTTGAAAACATTTAGCTTCTCATCAAAGAAGTTTATTCCGTTCAGAACTGAAGCTTTTGTTACAGCTTTTGTGTATGGTACACCCCTTCATCTAAAATAATCATCATGCAGGGATGCCTACTTGTGGCTGGTCTGCCAACATCTAAGAGAGCTACTGTAGATATATTCTTCATTTATTTTTACTGATCTGTAAGATTCATGGCTGAAAATGAGAATAAAATGTTTCATATAAATAACCTGTGTATGGTCTGAAGAAATATACTTTTAAATCTTACAGTCCATCATTTTTATGATCCAAAGACATTGTGCATTATGGCTCTTAAAGCACAGTGATACCAGTACCTCAATTTTAAAAGGGTTTTGTTTTGTTTTTGGTCATGCATTGTAAAACATTGCCCAATGATCTGCTTTCACTTAATCCAATTCCCAGAACTCTCTGTCCACTGTTACTTTTCCTAGCAAAAAATGGCAGCAAAGAACTATAAGATAAACCTTTACTATTTTTTTCCCTTCGTTCCCTAAAAGCGGCCAAAACAATAGAGAACAATCTGGATGTCACAGTGCTTTTCAAACTCAACAATTTAAAAATGTGTGGACCAGCTTTCAAAATGCCTCATGGTGCCTTGAGAACTTGGGGGAGTGGGGAGGCTGAAGTCCACACATATCAAAAGTTGCCAAGTTTGAGCAATACTGCTTTCAATGTTTCCATATCATACTCTTCAGTCTTGCAGGTATAACATCTTGCTGAAAGTGTCTGCATGGCAAGTCTCTGGTTCTCAATGGATAACTTTGGGACAGTCACTTTTGCTCAGACTGTCTCTATCATAACATTGTTGGTCTAAAGATAGAAAGAGGAAGTCCCTTCACATGGGCCACCTTGAACTCATAGAGCAAAGATAGGATAAAAATGCAAAAATAGGCAAAATCTAGGACAGCTTTTCTCGCAAATAAAAAAAATGATTTTAAAAATGTTCAAGTTCTTTTGATTTCAGTTGTTTCTTTTTCCAGCTAATATGAATCCCAATAAAGCCTTGTATTACGATAGGCTGACTTGGCATAATTCTGAGATCATATTTCAAAAAGGTAAGAGTGAGCAAAACAGCAGCCTGCAGGCCAGCGCTTTCTGATGTTAGAAAGTTTCAATGCTGAAGAGGAAAGGTCTGGAGAATTGGCTACAGCAGCAGTGGTGCACACACATGCACACATACTCATACACAACACTTTTAAGTACAGTTAATCCTGGATTTACGATCACAATTGAGCCCAAAATTTATGTTGCTAAGTGAGAAATTGGTTAAGCGAGTTTTGCCCCATTTTACGTCTTTACTTGCCATAGTTGTTAAGTGAATCACTGCGGTTGTTAAATTAGTCACCCGGTTGCTAAGTGAATCTGGCTTCCCCACTGACTTTGCTTGTCGGAAGGTTGCAAAAGGGATCACATGACCCTGGAACGCTGCAACAGTCATAAGTATGAAACAGTTCCAAGCATCTGAATTTTGATCAGAGGATCATGGGGATGCTGCAAAGGTTGTAACTGAAAAACGGTTATCAGTCACTTTTTTCAGTGCCATTGTAAATCGAATGGTCACTAAATGAACTGTTATAAATCGAGGACTACCTGTATTTACAGATGCTTTCAAATCATGTCTGGCCTGACCTAAGTCTTTCCCCTTTTTAAATGGAAATTTTAAATTTGGTTTTAAATTATTGGGGTTTTAAATTTGTTCAGCCAAATTATTTAATTCGTTTTAGTTTATTTTAAATTTTGTATCTATATGTTTTATTCTATGGCTGTTCACCGCCCTGAGTCCTTCGGGAGTAGGCGGTATAGAAATTCAATAAAATAAAATATAAAATAAAAATTCTTTTTCGCTTTCTTTTCCTTCGTTTTGAATCCAAGCCACGCCGAAAACATTACGATCCAACTGCGTTACTGTTACTATATTTGCGATACTAACAAGAGTTCCAGGGTAGTTGCACCGCCTCCGCAGAGCATCCGCTTCTACTCTCGGCTTCCCACGCTGGGAGGCAGCTCTGCCTGTGGCTGGTTTGCGAGCAGCGGTGAGGTTATTTTTCAAACTTGACTCACAAGCCAAGCGGCACTCGCCCCTCTACACTTTAATACGTCTGTGGTTAGTTAAGCCAAGACCGGAGCGAGGCTGCGACAACTAGCAGAAAGCGGGATGCCGAGCGGGAAGGGGAAATCGGCAGCGGCTCTAGCAGCAAAGCCCGGCGGTGGCAGCAGTCGCCAATGGGTGGTGGTTCTCCCAGGTAACGTTGCCCCAGAGCCAGCCGATCCTGGAGCGTTAAAAGAAGCGGCTTTCTTCCATGCACGGGGAGGGCTAATTGCAGCCTGCATTCAAGCGATTGAGCTTCTGCCCGGTCGGTGGTTGTGTGAATGGTGCTGGGCTTTGGTGTTAGCCTTCCTCGTTTGCGATCTCTCCCTACGGCCCCACAACGATGTTAGAGATACCGAACCTGCCCTCCCGAAGAGGTTGGCTGGCCCAGTGTAAAATGAACCCGTCTGCAGAGTTTAATTCAATTTCTGGGACTTCCCAGGAGAGCAGGGCAAGAAGCAATGGATGGAAACTAATCAAGGAGAGAAGCAACCTGGAATTGAGGAGAAACTTCCTAACAGTGAGGACAATTAACCAGTGGAACAGCTTTGCCTTCAGACGTTGTGGGTGTTTCATCTTCACTGGAGCTTTTTAAGAAGAGGCTGGATAGTCACTTGTCTGAAATGGTATAGGCCAGGGGTCAGCAACTTGTGGCTCTGGAGCCGCATGTGGCTCTTTCACCCCTCTGCTGTGGCTCCCTGTCACTCAAAATATGTGTCACAGCAACCAATGTGTGACACCCGCCGGCACACAATTTATTGAGCTTTTCAACCCCTGGTAGGCCAACCATGGATAAATCCAAGACAAGAAAAGTTTCAGAAGAAAACAGAATGTTTAATTCAACTACATATGCTAGTTCTGTGGCCGCTCAAGAAATAGTCAGGCACGGGAAGGGTTTTGTGGCTCCCGGTGTTTTCTTTTCTGTGAGAAAGGGATCCAAATGGCTCTTTGAGTGTTTAAGGCTGCAGACCCCTGGTATAGGCCAACCAGGATTTCCTGCCTGAGCAGGAGACTGGACTAGAAGACCTCCAAGGTTCCTTCCAGCTCTATTCTGATTCTGTCTTGATGGGAGCATTTGTATAGGGCATTTTGGTTAAAATGCTGGGGAGATTTGCTCATGGTATGTTTTTGTTTTGATTGCCCAGTTGATGCTGTGGTCTCCCATCCAGGCCTGATATTGCTTAGTTTAGAACAGTATTTCTCAAACTTGCTAACTTCTAAGGGGTTTGGGCTTCAAATCCCAGAATTCCTTAGCTGGTGGGGAGTTGTTTCATCCAATTGTTTGGTGGGATTTTACCTACTGACTAAGTGGTTTCTAAGCGTAAAGTAGCAGTGATTGGTGCCCTCTTCCCTTGATTCATCTCTTCCATGCTTTTTAGACAAGCATACGTAGATCAAAGAAGCTTGACCGCCCAGCTTCACACAATTTCCCCCCCCAAGTTTATGTTCTAGCCAAGTAAACCAGGCTCTGAATCCATGTGGTCTCATTTCAGCATCAGTCTAGACCAAATTTGGTAATTTTAAGACAAGTGGACTTTAATTTCCAGAACATGCTGGGCTGCGTAGTTCTGAAAGTTGAAGTTCACATATCATAAAGTTGCCAAGTTAAAATAACACTGGTTTAGAAACAAAGAGAGAAGGAACAGGGTAGCATGTTTGAAGACAGTCCTGCTCCAAATATTGCATTTCTTTTATTTTTAATCTGAAATGGTGGCACTGATGTCACCTAATTGAGTAATAAAATATCTGCAAACAACCAAGCTTAGAGAGATCACAACAGACTCTTATGCATTGGTGGCATCCAGGTGTCTTCTGAATCAGACTATGACATCAGGATAAAGTGAAGTGGCTTGGCCATCTTACTTCCATGCCCATGAACATTGATGGTTTGGGAAAAGCAATGTCTGGGCTTTTCCTTCCAGCCTCATTTATAAGAAGGCTGCCTTCAAGAGGTAGGGTTCAGCCAGTAAACTCTTTTCAAGTTTGAAGAAGACAAAAGGAAGACTTCTTTGGTTCTTGGGAGAAAAATTTCTTTCCCTCAGAACTGACCAGACCTATATTTACAGTCATGGTTTTAAAGGTGCTGTTATAATTTATATATGGGTGTCACATTCTAGTATTCTCTCTTTTTCAGAAACTGCAACAGATCTCCCAAAGAAGCCGAGTGCTGGACCTTTGTTTACAAGGCTGCCACATCCAAGTACAGGCAAGGCTCACACTGTAAAATATTACTTGCTTAACGCCGTCTGATCTGTTTTATTCCACTGTGTAGTAATAATCTTGTCCTCATAATTGTTACTATCGTTGGGGGGGGGTTGTTTCTACTTACCTTTACTTCCGGTTCGTAACGGGAGTGTGTGCGCTTCTGCGGATGCGCAGATCATCAGTGATGATGTCGAGGTGAGTGGGCGGAGCCTCCCACCACCATTACTTCCGGTTCACAAGAACCAGACCCAACTAGGAGCAACGCACCACTGGTTACTATTCTCCCTTTGTCAGATGAAACTTTAAAAACTGACATGCTAAGGTAACTATACTCAATTATTGTTTGATTATTTAACAGTGGAATAGTATCATTGATTTCCTCCTATTCCTTTTTTGCCTTTTGTACATTTGCTAACTTTCCTTTTGCTTACAACTCATACATACTGAAATATTTTTCTGTAAAATTACTATTGGTTTTTTTTTTTTTTAGTTAGATGAGCCTCGGAAAAATATTGCACAGCAAAACCATGATGTGATAGTGGTTTCTTTCTTAACAGGACAAGCTGCCCTTTATTTATTTGGTAGTGATGCATGCCAGATATTTGAAATAAGAGCTTTTCATGAAGAATACCGGTCATGGTTTATTAGTCAAGAAGTTCAATATGGTAAGTCGAAAGCTGAACAGGACAAAGATCTATCTGACGTAATGCTTGAAGGCAAGGCTGGGGAATCTGGCTTTCTGGATGCATTGTCAATGATGAGAGAGGCTGGGAGTTGTAGTTTAATGTAACATTCTTGGAGTTCCGTAGACTCTCCACTTCTCTTGCAAGTCCTTGAGCCTCAATTGCACTTCTTAAAATATTTTCTCTACCTTGAAGTTATTCATATTACAACTTCTTGTTTCTTCCACCCCTCACAGAAGTAGAAATTGGGATGTTTCAATAAATTTGCATTTATTTCATTGAATCATCATGACTTGTATCAAGTGTTATGATGGTCTCTTCGCAGTGATTTGAAGGTATCACCATCCACCTCTGGATCTGGTGTATCTTTATGTCTGGTAGGGGAGGAAAAACCCAGGGTTTTTTTGATGTCCCTTTTCCTCCATGTCTTCATTGCAGTCATGTTTTGAGAAAATGTTGAGGTCAGAGATGGGATTACACTTGACATTTTTCAGTGATCCACTTTCTCTGGTAGCACCTGGGAGAGAGATATTGGTTTTTTCCTGAAATGTCATTTCTCTTGAGGTTAGATAGACAGAAGATAGAATTAAGGCTTTATTTGTTACTCTGTATTGGGCAAGCTATTCTACTTAGACTCAGGTCTTGGGGGGGATGGGTGAATAAATCAACTTATTCATCCATGATCTCAATTTTTTAAAACACCAAGTGGAAAATTACTATGCCCAAATAGGGCAATTCTGGAGAAATTTTTAGCAGACCATACTTACCTGAATCACAATATCCAATTTATTTCTTCTCACTTTGATTCTCATAAGATCCCGTTTTGCCCTGCAAGGTAAAAATTTTAGAACCATAAGGAAAATACTAATACAGCAGTTATTTTAACAAAAATGTAGAGGTTTTTATGAAATTTGGAGAGGGTGCTATGGACACTTCAAATCTGATTTCAAAAATGGCTCAGAGCTGATTGAGCCACGGGCATAAAACTTGCCTACAACTCTTTAAACCAGCTGCATCTTTTCCTGGTTTGCATGATGTTCTTAGAAAGGTAATACTGTATTTGATGTAGCATAGCATATAGTCCTGTTTATTTTTATTCTCCTTTATGTATCTTGTATTGTATATGTGTGGAAAACAACAGATGTTTGGAATTTGAATGTACAACATCTTTCCTATTTATAGTGTACTTAGCCTTTTAAAAACTTTAAAGTCTAAATTTAAATTATCAAGAATAGATTGTAGGTCTTTGACTTTGCTGCTGAATCAGTGTAGCTTTTGCCCTTAACCAGGGCCAGATTTAGATGAAAAGAGGCCCTAGGCTATTCCACTTATGAGGCCCTTTCACCTATAGTGAAAGTGTAATTTTAATTTTGCTAACAATTTGAATGTAGGCCCTCTTGATCTTGAGGCCCTAGGCTGAAGCCTAGTTAGCCTATAGGAAAATCCGGCCCTGCCCCTAACTTATATGGAAGCAGTCTGGATTGTGTATAGAGTTCCTTTTAGAATAATATTTATTTTTCCACCTTCAGATGGACGTCTATTTTTTGCTACACCAATGGATCCTTTGTTTCTTGTGCTTTTTTACCTCATGAAAGCAGAGAAAGAAGTAAGCAACTAAAATGTTTCAGAAAAATGACATTACATTATGTATCTCTGCCCCCCTCCCCCCAAAATATCCATCATTTCTAAATGTCTCAAGAACCATTTGTGAAATTATATTTAATGCTCTGCTGCTTTCTTATGTATTAGAATATTTGGCTCAGTAGTAAGATAGTCGTATTTGGGGGGAAAAAAACTTCTATTAAACTCTGGGAACCATGTTTTGGTTAAAAATTGTTTGAATTAATTGTTTTATTATTTTTTTAAAAACTGATTGTTCCTCTGATTCACCCTCAGCAGGGAAAGTTTCAGCCACTGGATCAGGTTTTGGTGGATGAAGGGTTTTCTTCCAGCATGCAATTGCTACAGTGCACAAGTACTTCACAATCAATTCACCACATAGCTGAGCAAAAAGGTACAAAACAAGCAAACATATTAATAATTAATGTAGACCTGCAAACTTAGGTTAGGCCAGTAGACATAGCCAACTTTCTTAGGGCCCCCCACAAACCATCCATGCACGAGCACAGAAATGAGATAGAATAAATCTGGTGTCCTGTCTGAATCCAAAAAGATCCTGTCTAAGAGAAACTGCTGAGGTTGCCTACCTAGAGTTTATATCCAGGCTTCTATCACTTGAAGTTCTACTAGAGAGAGTTCTGCTTAGGATAGTTTTCCTGGTCAGGTAGAGCCAATACTCTCTTAATTCCCCTAACCCTAATTCATAACTCCATCTCCTATGCTGTGGGGGGGGGGGGGGCTTAGTCCTTGTTTAGCATCTACAATTGGGATCAGCAACTCAGTCATTAAGCAAAGTGATCAATAAGTAAAACTGACTAATCTTACTTCAGCTTTTCTTTGCTTTGCGAATGTGAATGCAAAAATAGGTTGCAAAGTTACTTTTTCATCACTGTCATAATTGCGAACTATTGCGAAATGAGGACTACCTGTATAGGAATTAGGGAATAGGGCAGGGCATCTGCAGGGGTGAAATCCAGCAGGTTCTGACAGGTTCTGGAGGACTGGCAGCAGAAATTTTGAATAGTTCGGAGAACCAGCAGCGAAAATTTGAGTAATTCAGAGAACCGGCAAATACCACCTTTGGCTGGCCCTAGAGTGGGGTGGGAATGGAGATTTTGCAATATCCCTCCCCCAGGAGTGGGGATTTTGCAGTATCCTTCCCTTGCCATGCCCACCAAGCCACGCCCACCAAGCCACACCACACCCACAGAACCGGTAATAAAAAAAATTTGGATTTCATCACTGGGCATCTGGTAGCTTTTGTAGGCAGTCTGCAAAAATTGCTGCCTGTCCAGTGCTCTACTAAATGAGAAGCTTTCTATGGATGAAAGGAGCTCATCTATTTTTAGGAGGCAAATGCAAGATCCAGCCCATGAAATTCATATTTCTAGAAATGCCCTCTACAAATATTTAAGCATTTGCTCCAACTGTATCTAATAAAAAGAGGTATCAAACTCAGTGCCAGAGCCCCTGCAAGATTGTGAAAGCGTGATTCTCAATCTCTAAAGCAGTGTTTTTCAAACTTGGCAACATTGAGGTGTGTAGACTTCAACTCCCAGAATTCTCTAGCTAGAACGTCTTGTTGAGGAATTCTGGGAGTTGAAGTCCACACATCTTAATTTTGCCAAGGTTGAGAAATACTGCTCTACAGGGCTGCTACCAGTTGTAGTGAAATGTTCTGAACCTGGTTCCCTCAGCTCTCCTCATTCCTGCCCCTTATTAACACAGCTATTCTGAGGATACTGGGAATTATAATGCAACACAGTGGAAAGGCACTAGTTACAAAAGAAAAGTGCTTTAGATAACACTCAGATAAATTGACTAGACTGTGGTTTGGATTTAGTATTAGTTAGGTGTATGTATTCAAGGTGTGTATTCACCTCCATAATATTCAGTGATGTTGATAAACTTTCTCCAGATAATGAAATAAATTTGTATTTTGTCTCAATTCCATTAATGCGTAGACTAAATATATTTTGATTATTTCTCTTTCTCTTTATTCTCAGAAATAGGTGGTAAGAAATTTTTTAGATACAGTGAGAAGAAAACACTGACATGGCTAAATAAAAAGGTATATTTTTCTCTATCACCCATTTTAATATTAAGTATAGCATTTCTTTTTTCAATGATAGATCGATTGTGTAATACATTGTATTGAACTGTAAAGCAAATAGGTAATAGTTATGACTGGAAAACACAATGATGTAAAAAAATTGATTTTAAGACATTTTCTCTCATTGTGTAGAGAAAATGCTAACCATTTCCTATATGGTTTTTATTTGACTGCAGTTCTTGACTGAGGGCTGATCTTGCTTCTTGGGACATAATTTTTATTTTTCAAAAAGTACACACCATTCTAATTTAGCATTAAATTGTATATTTATAAAATGCCATATCAAGGACTCAGATCCACATGTCATCAGTTTCATAGTTTTATAGTTGTTTCAATATTAGCTGTTCTAGGAAATCTGAAAAAAAAAAGTAAAGCTTTTTAGAACACAATGATTGAATTAAATTGGACAGAATGTCCCATGGTGGTTTCAGTAGATATTTATAAATTCATCCACTTTTTAATCTATAATATAGTATAATAAATTTAGTAATAGTCTAAAAAGAAACAGGCATGGGTCCTGTAACAGAACTGTTACTTTTTTAAAAAAAAGTTTTTTGTACAATTTCAGGAGAGTAATTTCAGAGAAATGGCTGATACTAGCATAATTGTGCTAGCTTTATTCTTCCTATCATGGTATGATTACTGTGCAACAATTTTTGTTACATTAGGGGAAAATGATTTCGATATTGCAACTTAACAATGTGCATTAATCACTTACTAAAATGTGTTTATTTATTTGAGTTCTACGGTTGCCTTTTTAATGCAATGATTCTAACAGTAATGTGTACTATGAGTATAATTCTTCATAGTCTTCTGCTGAACAACTTAAATAGGAATATCTTACTCTTTTAAAAAAATCTCATTGCCTGAACAGATACCATTTTGATAAGTGTCTATGCTTCCTATCTCTATGACAAAGAGGCATTTGCTATGAAAAATATATAATGGATTTCAGCGTTTGGCTTCAAACTTTGATTATGGTGGTTCTATTTCGTGGCTTTTGCTAGGTTAACCAACTGGTGAAAGTATTAAAAGAAAATAACATACCTGTTGGTGGAAAAGTACAAGCTGCTACATTTATCAGCAACAATCAGGCCAACAGTGGCACAGAAGGTAAGGTTACTACATTTGTTGAAGAAAGCTATTTGAAGTAAAATATACCATTTTTGCCTTCGTGGATTTTGATTTATAAAACGTACTTTTGGGTTTTACTTTCCTTTTTAATCATTGCCAAAAAGGGACCCTAGCAAAATCATTTGTGTCTTGGTTTGTTTTTTCAACAACTGGGAGGAGCTGATTAAGAGAAAAACAAATGAATAGAATTGGCACATTTGGGACACAAGGCTGCTAAATAAGATAGATGAATTAACATGCAATATCTATTTCATTTATTTTTCAGAAGATTATATTCGTTATGCTCATGGCTTAATATCAGAGTATATTCCTGAAGAGCTAAGTGCAACATTAGCTAATTATTTAAGGTGAGAATTTAATTTTTTAAAAAACTAACTGCTTCAAAGAAGCATTTCCCTAACATGCTTCCATGACTAATACTGGTTTGAAAAACGTGCTTAAGTAGCGTAGTGGAGCCCGCCCTATTTCCCTGCCCGTCCTCCATACAGCAGCCTTTCTTGTCCCCTTTTCCAACTGTTCAGTGAAGCCAACTGGGTTAAACAGGACTCTATAGAATGGTGAGGATATTCCCCAAAGCAGCAGAGATCTTTCTGTGACTAGACCATGCTTTGCATAGGGTTTGTTTGTCTGATTTCTGAGGATCCCTGTCAGGCCCCAAAACCAGGAAAGACACATGGTGATTCTTCCAAGCAAAGTTATTTATTGTTCCACACCTGTAGACAGAATCTTGCTGAACTGAAGCACTCTACTAACTACATCAAGCATATGCTCTAAGAACTATTAAGGAGGAGCTGTCATCATCCTCTTTCTCTCACACAACATATCTGAACTGAGCTGCCTCTTTTTCCTCTGGAATGCATCCCCTCCCTCCTGGAAATTCTATATTCTATCAGAATTCCAGAGGGGAGTTGTAGAGGAAAGAAGGGGCACCCCAGTTTTGTTTTTGTGTGTAAATCCATGTTTTTTTGTCTTTGCTACATTTTAATCTTTGGGAGAAGGTTCACATGCTTAAAGTGTTCAGTGCAGGACTGATGCAGTAAATACACAGTGAAGACTTTGAAAAATATAGCCATATAGCTGAAAAATAGTTCTCAAATAACGCTCTTAACATTTGTTTTCATTAAGATGAGTTAGTAAGTGTATAAAAACATATTTGCCCAGTTAGGTAGCTGACCATAGCTGATCTTGAAAAAACTTTAGTTCAGTCAAATCTAGTTAATACTTGGAAGATGGAAGACGGTCAGGAAATATCAGGATTGGAATAGTGGGGAAAAAACATCTTGGAAGTAGGCAATGACAAATCATTTCTGTATTGCTGTACTGTTAAAAGACCATTAGGACGTGTCCATAAAGTCACCAGGAGTTGAACTTGACTCAAAGGAAACTTCACAGTCTTTAACATTTTGTTTAATTGTTGATGAATGCGTTATAATTCTGTAAATTAATTTCTGTGGAAAACTCACAATAGGCTTCATAATCACATAATTAGGTGAAGTAAATTTGCTGATGTAATCAGATAGCTCTAGAGTTTAACTTGATCTTTCTGGCTTCCAGACTCCCACAAGGTACAGATCTTCCCACAGAGCCAGCATCAAAGGTAAGGACTTCTTACAAAAGGCCGCGTCTCAAAACTTACAACTCTGAGCCATTCAGAGGTGCTTGAATTCCAAATCCTTGTGCTCCATTTCTATAGCCATTGGTCAGAAACAGCGGTAATTATAATCCAGTAATATTTGAGAACGGGGCACAGTGGCTCAGTGGCTAAGACGCTGAGCTTGTCGATCGAAAGGTCGGCAGTTCAGGGGTTCAAATCCCTAGTGCCGCATAACGGGGTGATCTCCCGTTACTTGTCCCAGCTTCTGCCAACCTAGCAGTTCGAAAGCACGTAAAAAATGCAAGTAGAAAAATAGGGACCACCTTTGGTGGGAAGGTAACAGCATTCCATGCACCTTTGGCGTTTAGTCATGCCAGCCACATGACCACGGAGATGTCTTCGGACAGCACAGGCTCTTCGGCTTTGAAACGGAGATGAACACCACCCCCTAGAGTCGGGAACAACTAGCACATATGTGCGAGGGGAACCTTTACCTTTAATATTTGAGAAAACCCTATAGTTTCTCCACCCTTGGTTTAGATGTTGCTCACTAATCATACAGCAGAACTGAAAAAAAATCCTGGCTATAAAAGAACTACTTTGAATTCATTACTGAAGTGGAAGATAATTCTTGAAATATTTATTATCTTTGTTATAAAAAGACTTTGCTTTTTCAAGCAAATGGGAAACATCAACTTAGTTATGCTGCTTCATCAGGGGCCAGTGAGCTTTTCAGATGCTGGACATCGTTGTGTAAAAATACACTTTAAACAGTAGGTTCAGTCTTATCCTGACATCTCATATGAGCTCATTATGAAAATGCTAAAGCCTTAGGAGAATTAAGCAAAAATAAAACCTGAGTCATTTTAAAAACTTTTTCTGAGGAAGGAGTAATTACTTAATTAGGAGAATTGTATCTCACAGAACTCAAGCTGACCCCTAAACTAATATGAGTGTTCAAAAAATGAAGAATGTGTTTTGTTTTGAACTCAAGCCAAAATTGCACTCAGAAGTTCTGGCAATCTATTTAGATTGGCTAAGGATTAGAAGAAGCAAAAATCTGAAGTAATTTAAATATTCTGTGATTGTGTGGAAACAAAACCGTATTAGATAATTTGGCTATTGGAAACAATAAAATTCAGAACATGCAGAAATCTGAACAAACATCAGATGGCATTAAAGAGATAATTTTCAATTACATTAAATTAAAATGTAATGGAACACCTGGAACAATGGTGTTTCTGTCCATACCAGGAACAGAAGATCTAAAACATAGAATTCATGAACAAAGCAACGGAAAACCATGAAATGGTTCATGGACAAACTGTTTTGTATATTTTCTGGCTACACTAAGGTGACCAGACGTCCCGCTTTTGGCGGGACAGTCCCGCTTTTTAGCAATTTGTCCCGCATCCCGCGGCGTTTCAAAAAAGTCCCGATTTTTCATTCTGCCTCCTCAGTCCCGCTGCCTCTTGAGCCCCAGCTGATGGCTAGAAGAAAAAAAAACTGTTTAAACTCTTGCCCGGGGCTTCAAAGGGCCGCCCTACAGGCAATCAGTGTAAAGAGTTTTTTTTTCCCCTAGCTAAGCTGCAGAAACGAAACCGAAACCAGGATCTTTGGTGCAACGTGACAAAATGAGGCAGAGAGAGATTTATTTTTATTTTTATTTTTCCTCCCCAAAAAAGGTAGGTGAAAAACTGCAAACAATGGGAAATTTAGGAGGAGAGTTCAAGATTTTAAAACACAAAAGAAAAAAAAGCTGTATTTAACTAGGGAATTGTAATAATTGAGATACTATTAATTGTATATTGTGTTGAAAGCAGAAATGGTTAAGTTGTGGTTCAGAGGAATATATGGGGGAAATTATTTGGTTTATTATTATTGGTAAATATAATTAATTGATTTGTAAGAAATTGGATTGCATGGAAATAATAGGAATATTCATGTTCATATTGATTAATATACAAAAAAGATAGTTTTATAACTAATTGATTTATATTAAAATGTTGAATTTGTATTAAACAACTGTATTACATAATTACATAATTAAACAATGTGAGGATGGATATAAAAATAGATGACAATGGGAAGGGGTATAATATAGAATAGAAGGGAAAAATTGAATTTGATTAAGATTAGAGATGAGGATGAAGGGTAATATTGGTTTTTTTTAAAAAATAGATGAGGAATAAATATGGCAAAAAGGAAATATAGAAATTGTAAATTTAATTGAAGTGACTAAACACTGTTTAAATTTGTGAACCGGCCAAATACTCTGTTCAAAGAAAATAAATTGTATGTTTGTATGTGTGTTTCTAATTACTGCTATTTATTCATATTTGTTCTCTTTTATTCTTTAAAGTTTAACCATTCATTCTTTATCTTAATATCTTTATATTTGTTTGGGATTGGCTTTCTTCCCTTTCATCTTTTTTATTGTACAGCAATCTTTCTCCTCAAACCTACCACCTCTCTCTTTTCTTTCCTTCTTACTTTCTCTTCCCCCCCTCTTCTTCTCCTCCCTACTTCCTCTTCCTTTCTCCTTCTGCTCCTCTCTTCCTCCCCCTCTTACCTTCACTCCTACTCTAATTTCCCTTCCCTTCCTTCATCCCTCTCTATTGCTGTATCCTTTTATGCATATGGACTACTCAGAGGGCTGAAAAAGTTATTTTTGACTGGTCCTCGCACATTTGACCAGTCCTCGAACTTACGACTGTCTTCACATTTTACATTTTTGCCCTATCTTGTCATCATGGTGAAGAGAAGCAGTTGTGAAATGAGTGACATGGTTGTTAAGGATGCTGCATGGGCATAAATGTGAGGATGGTCATAAGTGTGAGGACCAGTCAAAAGTGCGAGGACCTGTCAGAAATGACTTTTTTCAGCCCTCTGGTTAGTCCTTTTGTGCATATGGACTACTCAGAAGGCTGAAAAAGTTATTTTTGATTGGTCCTCGCACTTTTGACCAGTCCTCGAACTTACGACTGTCCTCACATTTTACATTTTTGCCCTATCTTGTCATCATGGTGAAGAGAAGCAGTTGTGAAATGAGTGACATGGTTGTTAAGGATGCTGCATGGGCATAAATGTGAGGATGGTCATAAGTGTGAGGACCAGTCAAAAGTGCGAGGACCTGTCAGAAATGATTTTTTCAGCCCTCTGGTTAGTCCTTTTGTGCATATGGACTACTTAGAGGGCTGAAAAAGTTATTTTTGACTGGTCCTCACACTTTTGACTGGTTCTCACACTTATGACCATCCTCACATTTATGCCCATGCAGCATTCTTAACAACCATGTCACTCATTTCACAACTGCTTCTCTTCACCATGATGACAAGATAGGGCAAAAATGTAAAATGTGAGGACAGTCGTAAGTTCGAGGACTGGTCAAAAGTGCGAGGACCAGTCAAAAATAACTTTTTCAGCCCTCTGAGTAGTCCATATGCATAAAAGGATACAGCAATAGAGAGGGATGAAGGAAGGGAAGGGAAATTAGAGTAGGAGTGAAGGTAAGAGGGGGAGGAAGAGAGGAGGAGAAGGAGAAAGGAAGAGGAAGTAGGGAGGAGAAGAAGAGGGGGGGAAGAGAAAGTAAGAAGGAAAGAAAAGAGAGAGGTGGTAGGTTTGAGGAGAAAGATTGCTGTACAATAAAAAAGATGAAAGGGAAGAAAGCCAATCCCAAACAAATATAAAGATATTAAGATAAAGAATGAATGGTTAAACTTTAAAGAATAAAAGAGAATAAATATGAATAAATAGACATGGTTGTTAAGAATGCTGCATGGGCATAAATGTGAGGATGGTCATAAGTGTGAGGACCAGTCAAAAGTGCGAGGACCTGTCAGAAATGATTTTTTCAGCCCTCTGGTTAGTCCTTTTGTGCATATGGACTACTTAGAGGGCTGAAAAAGTTATTTTTGACTGGTCCTCACACTTTTGACCAGTCCTCGAACTTACGACTGTCCTCACATTTTACATTTTTGCCCTATCTTGTCATCATGGTGAAGAGAAGCAGTTGTGAAATGAGTGACATGGTTGTTAAGAATGCTGCATGGGCATAAATGTGAGGATGGTCATAAGTGTGAGGACCAGTCAAAAGTGTGAGGACCTGTCAGAAATGACTTTTCAGCCCTCTGAGTAGTCCCTATACACATAGCCATGGCCACCCGGTCACATGACCAGCTAGCCACGCCTACCCAGTCACATGGCCTCCAAGCCACGCCCACACAATAAGTCACGCCCACAATGGTGTCCTTCTTACCAATGTTAAAATCTGTTCACCTTACCCTATACACATAGCCATGGCCACCCGGTCACATGACCAGCTAGCCACACCCACCCAGTCACGTGACCAGCTAGCCACGCCCACCCGGTCATGTGACCAGCTAGCCACGCCCACAAAATAAGCCACGCCCACAATGTCCCTCTTTACCAATGTTAAAATCTGGTCACCTTAGGCTACACTGATACGTATTTTTAGGTGGCAAAGTGGTACGCGGTCCAAATTCCAATTGTGTCATTTCATGACTGTCTCATTTTGGGGGTTTTGACAAATGTGAGAAGCATAGCAGCACTTTCAAAATTCACACCTCAGCTTTAGATTTACTAATTAATCATCAAAGATTAAATCATACAGTGATAATTTCTATTTCTCTGTGGTATATGTCTAAGTTTATTCCATAAAGTCTGGACATTTATAACTGTGAGATCCACAAGCCCAACATATGATTTATGATACAAATCACTCTTTAACATTACAGAAAAGAAAACTATCAGATGGTCCTGTGGAAGCTGAGGAGGATTATACTAAATTCAATACTGGTGATCTGAAAAACAAAAAGGTATGTATTTTTGTGTTTTCTTGCCTCATATTTAGGTAGGGTTTCCTGCCTAAGTAGGGGGTTGGACTAGAAGACCTCCAAGGTGCCTTCCAACTCTGTTTATTCTATTCTATTCTATTCTATTCTATTCTATTCTATTCTATTCTATTCTATTCTATTCTATTCTATTCTATTCTTTTGTCTAATAGTAAGATGGTCTATTAAAAAGGGGGGGACAGGGCAGCTATTTAAGCAAGTGCAATCTATAAGACATCACTAGAATTCTGCATTTCAGAATAGTGTAAACAGATTAACTGTCAAAACAGCTAGATAAAATATTAGGAAGAGTGGGGAGAGAAGGAAGAGAGAATTAAAAGTACTACCCTTTTTAAAGAGCTGATTTTTAAATGGTTTCTAGAGGTTCGAATTACTTTTCTACAGGATTCACTAATCACACAAAGCCATAATGTAGTTTGCTTGATTTTGACTCAGTGTGGTATTTGAACACTGCCAGAGGGTAAATGTTACCTTAGTGCGATGTGCACAGTACATTGCAATAATAGCATTAATATATTTAGTGTTTTTCCTAATTGTGCCAGGTTTTAGCTCTGCAAGCATCTTAAAAGTGTTATTTTTGGAAAGTGCAGCTCAGTACAATGTTTCCCACAGAGATCAGTGGGGCTTGGAATATTCTTGTGATACCGATTTAGTATAAAACCAGGCTGTCACATAAAAGTACCAGTAGAGGACATGAAAAGTAGCACAGAAACTGAAAGCGCTGGTTAGACTGCCCACTTAATCTGGTCTCTTACCAAGCCAATGAACTGAGAGTTGCAAAGAAATGATTGATTCCTCACAAGCCAGGTTTCCTATGCATGTGGCTGCTTTGATATGCATAATAGTTGGTGTTAGTAGCCTCTCATTCATATTGTCTGCTTTACGCGAAGTATCAGTGTAAATCTGTTTTTAAAAATTGTGTGGATTAGAATAATATTTTGTTGGGAGGGCCAAAAATAGATTCATTCTTAGGAATGCTAGAGAAATACAATTTCAAATTTTAGCTATAAAATTTAAATATAAAACTTCTTGCTATCTTGCTCAGGTCTCATAACTATCCAAGTCTATCTTTACTATTGCCTTGGTGAGGTATTTCCTCTGATAAGTATTTTAACTCAGTTTAGTCACCCTAAGTGCTGACTAACAAATTGATAAATCAAGATTGAAGTAGAAATTTTATTCTGGTGTTTATGTCAGGCTTTGTTTCATGATTATCAAAATCATACCAACAATGATAAAGATGTATATATCAATTTTTTCAGGAGGTCACGTGGTTTAGGAAGAACATGCCTGCATTGGATTTTTTTCACGATGTAATCTGAAAAAGGATGTTTTTACATGAATTTGCTTCTCAGCTCATTTACTAATTTTTTTTAATCTTAGTTGATTCTTTGGGATTGGCGTGATTTTTATAATGACCCTCTGAATAAAATGTGTGAGTGATTCTGTGCAATTACCATTTATGAGTCCTGTACGTGAAAAGAATTGAATCCTAAACTTTGTGCTAATGTTTTGTTCTTACTTCCAGGCAAGCAGTAAAATGTCAGCTGCACAAAAAGCTTTAGCGAAAGTTGACAAGAGCGGCATGAAAACAATGTCTTCTTTCTTCAGACCAAAAACTACCACACCAAAATGAAGGGAAGAGGGTGCTATTTAGTTTAGTAATTATCTTGGATTTTTTTTTTTTTATGAAACTCAAGCTCCTTATAGCTTTCTTTCTTCTCCTATTTTCCCCTATTAAGACTTGTCACAAGTAGAAATCTACGATACTGATATGAATGTAATCAAAGTTAATTTTGTGTTTGTGTTAGGAAAACTAAGCTCAGTCATCTGCTACAGATAGGAATCTGTCTTTATATCATAATTACTGAAAAGTCACAGTATAATGCAAAGCATACATTAATTTCCGAATAAATTATTTGCACTTCTTGTTTTTTAAGTTGTTGATGGTTTTTGGCTGAGGGAAATCTTACATGCGTCTTCTTTGTATTTTAAAAACTGGCTGGGCATTATTGTTGGCTGTTTATTTTTCCACACTGGTGACCAGGATGATCAGAGTCTTTGCTTACATACGTCTTGAATGATGAATGATTTGAGGTATTTTTTTCTAAACTGAAGAGAGTTTTAAAGATAGTGTTTTAAGGAGAAGCTGAATTGTTAATATAAAGGTCTTCAGTACAGGCAGTCCTTGACTTATGACCAGTTGGTAAAGGACCATTCAAAGTTACAATGGACTCACAAAAAAAATATTTACCACCCATCCTTGAAGTGATGACCGCTGTATCACCCCTGTGGTCATGTGTTCACATTTTGGATGTTGGCAACCGGCTTGCATTTACAATGGGTTGCAGTGTCCCACAGTCACAACACAAATCCACTTGGTTTCTGACAGTTTTGTCTTCACAGTCCCAAGTGAACATGTGATCAAATTTTGGGATGTTTTGACATTGTTCAACAAAATGCCCATTGGATAAGCTGGATATGGACTTTCGACCGGGTGATTCGCTTAATGACCACATTACTAGCTTAACAATGATGGTAAAATCAAGGATTTGTGGAGTGGCAGGGAGTGCATTCCCTTGTACTTTGTGGAATGACCCCCAAAGCGTAGTGTTGCCTTATTCAAAGAAGGTTTGGGTTTTTTTCCCTGGGGAAAAGGGTTCTATGTTTTCTTCAGGCGGGTCAGGATTACTGTTGGCGGGACAGCACCTGGTGTATCCATTTCCAGAATGGAAATTCATCTTTATCATCAAAGCAGTGGGGAGGAAAAGGGGGAAAAGAAGTGAAGAAGGATAAGAAAAAAGAAAAAAGAAAAACATTGACTTCTGACCTCCCTCTGTTGCAGTAAAATAAGGCATTAACATCAAATCACAACGTTTTGCTTTTTCATAATAATATGAACCAGCAATTTCTGCAAAGATCTAGCAGTCTATTCCGTAAAACCCAAAATCAAAGTTTCATTCTTTTCCACTTCAAGCACAAAGTTCAGAAGCGGTCTCCCAAGTGCAAACATCTCAACAGCTAATGTTATGCAACTTTCTGCCTGGCCTTTTTATATACTTTCTTTTGTTATGTTTATTTCAACCTAAAGAGAAAGAATTGTATTCTAGGTCAGTTTTGACTGGAGTGACTGTAAGTCCTCTAAGTTAAATGACTCCTAAAGCCACAACTATTGATAGTTAACTGGTACAAACCAAAATGATTTGTATGTACAATGATGTCATGAAGTTATGGATCACCCACTCAATGTGGCCATTTATGTCATTGGAATTTATCTTTTGCTTAATGTTAAATAGAATCAACTAATTATGGCTGATTCAATAAATCATTGTTAAATCATAGTTTACTATGGTACGTGAACCCAGTTTCTATGTCCTTTAACACAATGGGAAATGATTTAAATGTTATCTTTGGCCTTTATATTATGACCAAACAGATAGTGTGTTGTTTTCTGAAGTCTTCTATGACAACCCTGGTTAATTTATGAAGAGCAAAAATAGGAGGGGGTTTCCAAAATCCGTTTACATATATTTCCAAAATTTCCATTCTGTCCCCAGAATTGGAAATTCAGTTTGCAATTTCTGAGGAGCACCAAAGAGAAAGACTTTTCTGTTCCCTGAAGTAGATAAACAGTAAGACCAGATGTCCTTCCTCATTGTATTACTTACAATAGAGTATAACCTCCCTCTCCCAACAGCCACTACATTGTTAAGTCCTCCCAGCAACAGAATAAGGTAATATTAGCAGACTCTTGGTTTCTCCCATCTTTTGCAGCTGCATGTATGCTCAAAGGCAGGAAAAATGAAGCTTCCCTTTATATAAACCACTTTTTAAAAATATGTATTGTTTATCTTAAAAAGTAAACTAGAAAACAAAACAAACAAAACAAAGCATACATCCAACACTAGCAACAACGAAAAAAGAAAAAATAGTGTACCAAAAAAAGAAGGAAAAATTGATCAAATAAATTTAACATGTAGGATCCACCTTGGCTGGGTGCTGAAAAGAAAAGCAGTAAATTCGCTCCTTTTACAAATATATATATGTAAAAAAAGAGGGAAAAAAAGTCAACAGATTAAGTTAAACATTACTCTAAATCTTAAACTCCTATTAACCATCTGTTATTGTATTTAGCGCGTAGAAAGTCCACAAATGGTTTCCAGTCTCTTATAAAGCTGTCTAGCCATTATCTCTAAGCAAAGCAGTTAATTCCACCATCTCCGATAATTCAGTCAATTTCAAAATCCATTCTTCAACAGTCGGCATCCCTTTTTCTTTCCAGTGTTTGGCAAGTATAATCCTCATAGCCCTTGCCATGTGAAGGAATAGCACCCCAAATTTTTCAATTGGCTTGTCCATACCTAAAAGAAAAGCTTCAGATTTCATTAATATTTGTATCTTAAATATTTCTGCATTGTCATCGTTATGTTTATCCAGTATGTTTTCACATATTTGCAAAGACCACCACATATGATAAAATAAACCTGGATTTTGACTACATTTCCAGCATTTATTAGAATATTTATTAGATTTTTGCTAGTCTATCTGGGGTCAAGTACCAAAGTATCAGTTTGGATTCTGAGTAAGATGAGAAAATTATAAGAGCCCACAGAATGCCCACAGTGTAATGGCTGAACTTTTCTAAAAGAGAATGCAAAATGCTGAAGGTGTGTGATTGTCACCAAGATGTTTTGAAAATAATGATTCTTTTTCCTCTTGTGATTGTTCTCCATGACAACTTTCAGCTTCTAATAGGTTACCTGGGGGGCAGAAGGAGAACAAAGGTGTGAGAAAAACAATTTGGAATATTCCCATTAAAATTTGAGCTGTGGCCAGAACCAGTTTGTTAGCCATTCTATGGATTACCCCCTGCTAATCCCTTAACAGTTTTCATAGGTGATAATTGCTATTTTGATAAACAATAATAGTAAAGTTCATGTAACTGCTTGACCAAGTTCAGATCTTTCTTCTCAAACTTGCAGGTGTGTGCACCTAAGCAAAAAAATCAAGTTACAAAACTCAAATATGCAAACAACCCAATGGTTATATCCATGTTATTCTTTATACTAATAGAAAAGAATGCTTCTCTCTGCTTTTTAATAATTAATTGTAGAATATAGGATCTTAAGAAGTAGGAAGTCTCCTGAAATTGAAATGGTTGTAACTTCCATAGGCTCTTAGAAATTCTTAGAAATAATCTTCAATTTGCTTATTATAACCATGATTTAAGTGCTGCTGGATGGCTTGTTTCTACTTTCCCACCAATATTTTGACATTCTCCCAATGAGATGAATTAGATTGAGAGAGGGGAGGTTCATTTAGATGCAGTCAACTTTGTGATTCCTTCTCCAAACTATGGAACTATGATAAGCAGCAGCAAGCCTAAAATGGCTCCCGAGTAAACCAGACAGCTGCACAATGTAAAAATCATAGGGAATATGATCAAAGTGTACCACCATATGATCATCAAAGATGACCTCTGCCTAGCTCCTCCCATCTGCATCTATTGAGCATACCAGTGGTGAAACCCAAATTTTTTTACTACCGGTTCTGTGGGCGTGACTTGGTGGGCGTGGTGTGGCTTGATGGGCGTGGTATGGTAGGCATGGCAGGGGAAGGATACTGCAAAATCTCCATTCCCACCCCACTCTAGAGCAAGGATACTGCAAAATCTCCATTCCCACCCCACTCTGGGGCCAGCCAGAGGTGGCATTTGCCAGTTCTCTGAACTACTCAAAATTTCTGCTACCAGTTCTCCAGAACCTGTCAGAACTTGCTGGATTTCACCCCTGGAACATACTATACACATTTTCCGGAGATAACAGTGAAGAACGCTGCTGGGAATTCTGCCATCAAGTCTGAGGGATTACTTTATCTAGTTGATCCCAGAAATAAAGTTTTTAAAGATGTAATAATTATACATAATATATATAATAAATGGAGGCCTTCCAGCAAGGCCAATCTCATCCCACTTTCAATATTACGGAAATTGTTTGCCATGCGGATTAGGAATAGCAATAGCACTTGTATACCGCTTCACAGTGTTTTACAGCCCTCTCTAAGTGGTTTACAGAGTCAGCCTATTGCCCCCAACCATCTGGGTCCTCATTTTACCGACCTCAGAAGGATGGAAGGCTGAGTCAACCTTGAGCCATTCAGAATCGAACTCTTGGCAGTCAGCAGAGTCAGCCTGCCATATTGCATCCTAACCACTGGGCCACCATGGATTAATTCATATCTCTGTGCTACATATTTGTAATGACACTGCCTGGCATCAGAAGCAAACAGAACGGCTACCAGGGCAAGAAATAGAACAGTGCACTGTAAATGAGCCTCCAATTTTCTAACATGCAATTGTAGAATTATGAGACAGGACTGGCTTTTCAGAAAATCAGTGGTACTTGAGCCTTGGAATTACAGTGAAAGAATTACTTTTCTTAAATTGGTATCCTCCAACTATCTTGGGACTACCGCTGTAGTATTCCTATCAATCATACTGACTAAGAAGTCTGGCAGTTGAAATTTAAAATAACATTAAAACAGGTTGAGGCAGACACTCATAGTAAGAACATCTCTGATGTATGTTACAGATAGTCCTCAACTTACAACCGCTATTGAGCCCAAAATTTATGTTGCTCAGTGAGACATTTGTTAGGTGACTTGTGCCCCATTTTATGCCTTTTTTTTTTGCCACATTTGCTAAATGAATCACTGCAGTTGTTAAGTTAGTATCATGGTTGTTAAGTGAATCTGCCTTCTCTGTTGACTTTCCTTGTCAAAAAAGGTCGCAAAAGGTGATCACATGACTCCAGGACAATGCAACCGTCATAAATAGGAGTCGGTCGCCTAGCATCCAAATGTAGATCAGTTGACCATGGGGATGCTGCAACGGTCATAAGTATGAAAAATGGTCATAAGTCATTCTTTTCAGTGCCATTGTAACTTTGAACAATCACTAAGTGAACTGTTGTAAGTTGAAGACTACCTGTACTCACACCAGTGGTGGGTTGCTCCTGGTTCAGTCCAGTTCTTGCAAACCGGTAGTAATGGCGGTGGGAGGCTCCGCCCATCCGCCCGGACGTCATCATGAATGATCTGCACATGCGCAAAAGCTTCTGCACACACGCTCCCGTTGCGAACCGGTAGCAGAGGTAAGTAGAACCCATCCCTGACTCACACCCACACACCCATGCACGCACGCACGCACGCATGCGCACACACACACAGAGAGAGTATATTACATACCATTGCTATGAACATTCCTAAAAGTCTCTTCAACCCGTCCCATTATTTCATCCTCAGTAGCACTGAGATTTTGTTTCAGAAAATAGGTTGTCATTTTCCCTTTGCCTTTCACCTCTATGGTTCCCCTTTCTGCTGTCTCAAACACTTGAGGAGGAAGTGCTCTGTGCAATCCAAGAAACAACAACATGTAGAGTTCATGACTTATTGCTAACTGGCCATAGCTGGCTAGCACCGAACAAAATTATATGCAAACAAACCATATTATGGCTTAGCACAATATGCAAAGCAGATTATGAGATTTAATCCTGGCACAGTCAAGTTCCCGTCTGATAGATTTGGTATTTCATTGCAAGCCCTTACTTACTTGAATGTTGTGGAGCTGATATGGATTTTGTCTGGCAATCCATGGCTTTCCATCCTGGAAGCCGTATTGACGGTATCACCGAATAAACAGTATCTGGGCATTTTTTCCCCAACTACACCAGCTAGCACTGGTCCGGTGTGTATCCCAATTCTAATCTGTTGAGAGAAACACAATATGAAAACCACATAGTGGAAGAGGTTCTTGTGGAAATATATTCTCTTAGTACATGGATGTCAAACTCGCGGTGTCACATTGCTATCATGTGATGTATCGTGATGTTTTTCCCCTTCACGAAACTGGGGTAGGTGTGGCCTGTGTGTGATGCATCCGGCCCGCAGGCCGCCAGTTTGGGTTCTGGAAAAACCGCAAATGATAACTTTTAATTATTTTTTGGGGTGTTTCTTATCATTTATCATGAAGTACATGCCTGAGACCCATTTATATAAACAATCTTTCCTTTGTAATTGTTCCACCTGGGCCCTCATTTGGAACTGGGATTCATTTTGTGTTTTAAGTTTTGTTACAAATTGTTTATAATTTGGGGCTTTATTAATGTTTTCTTTTCTTTTTTTATGTATCTTAGCCATCTTAGAAGGAGTTTATCATTAAAAACACCACAGAAATATTTCAAATAAATATTTTAAATATTTTTGAGGAAATGAAAAGCTTGACTTGCTCATATTTAGTGATTTTAGTTGGTTTAACAGACGTTAGTTTGGCAGTTATTTATTTATTTATTGGGAGTAGTTTCTGTTCAAATTTAGAAAAAATAAAAATAAAATCCCCACTCAGCAGGCTCCTGATTTAAAAAATGCCTGTAGAAGAAAAGAGGAACTGAGGAATGAAAGAAACAAATCCAGAGGTTTATTCCGTATATGTTATTCCTTATATGATATACATCAACATTTAGCAGATGAAGGGAGACCATTAGGGGAAAGGAGGAAGAAAACAATAATTGGCCCCTGCTAATCATACTGTTTTAATTCTCTCTCTCTGCTGCAAGTGAGATGGCTTGATTTCTTTCTTATGTTTAAGTTTTTAAACTGTGAATTACCTGTATAGGTCTAGTGGTAATAGGGTTCATAACTTCTCTTGCAGCAATTCTCATGCCAAGGGCAAAATTAGCCACCCTTTCACCATGACTGGCAATTGGGACTGGAACTCCTCCTACAACCATGTAGGCATCACCAATGGTTTCCACCTATAAAGCAAGATGCATAGTAATGTACGCATGGAAACCCACCAACCATTTGTATAGCCTTGCATGCTGATGCTGATGTCTGCAACTCTTACATTCCACTGCTAGTTGGAACTAATCAGAGGTGGGTTTCAGCAGGTTCTGACTAGTTCTGGAGAACTGGTAGCGGAAATTTTGAGTAGTTCGAAGAACCGGTAGTAAAAATTCTGACTGGCCCCACCCCCATCTATTCTCTGCCTCCGAAGTCCCAGCTGATCAGGAAGAAATAGGGATTTTGCAGTATCCTTCCCCTGGATTTGGGAAGAAATGGGGATTTTACAGTATCCTTACCCTGCCACGCCCACCAAGCCATGCCCACCAAGCCACACCCACAGAACCGGTAGTAAAAATTTTGAAGCCCACCACTGGAGCTAATGGGAACTAAACTTCCAAAAGTTCTGTAAATGAACATAGCAAGCATATCTCCTTATTTATTTATTTTATTTGTCAAATTTCTTTGCTGCCTATCTCACCGTGGGGCTAATCTAGGCAGTTTACTCTTATTTCTTTCATTTTCCTTGGAATCACTTACTGCAATGCTTTCTTTTTTTAAAAAAAAATAAATCTTTCATTTATTAATAATAATTTCTAAAAGAAAAAAGGACAAATGAACAAGTGAAAGAATGGAAAACACGGGGAAAATTGATACAAAAATATAATATTCAGTAAGTGGATTACTGAGATTGTACAGTTAGTGCTAAATAGATTGTTGATGAGAAATTAACTATAAAAACTCAAGTACATTAAAAATATGACAAAGGATTTGAGTTTCTGAACCAAGTGCCAAAATGCTGACTGATGCAGCTACAAAAGCGTATCTCATTTACCGCTAAGCAAACAGTGGTAAAGACATTGGATTGCCCTGGCTAATTAATAAAAATACATTATATACTGTAGTTATCCATGTCTTTCCCAATCTGTTACTCTCCAGAGACGTGCAATTGCAATTACATTAATAGCAAGAGCAAGAGCACTTAGACTTATATATCACTTCACAGTGCTTCACAGCCCTAAGCGGTTAACAGTGTCAGCATATTGCTCCCAACAATCTGGATCCTCATTTTACCAACGTCAGAAGAATGAAAGGCTGAGTCAACCTTGAGCCAGTTAAGATCGAATTCCAGGCTGTGGGCAGAGTTAGTCTGCTATTCTGCATTCTAACCACTGAGCCACCAAGACTGTTTTAATAGCCAATTAAAAAACTGTTGCCAACATTTGTTGAAATCAACTAGTTCAATTCAAACTAAAAAATATCTCATTAAACAGCTGGTATGGACAATTGCTGGAAATTTTGGGAGTTCCAATCCAAATGTATTTCGGGGTACCAAGTTGGGGATGGCTGTGAGAGCAGATCAATCTCTTTGCAGGAAGGAAAAAAGGAGGAGAATGGTTGCAAGCCAGAAAATTGCTAAATTATACTAAGCAATATCTAGTCTAGAAGTTGGTCTAGGAAGCTGATGGTTTTCAGGATTCATTCTCTCTTATTGCTGCCATTCTAAAATTATCCACCTAGACACCATATGCCCTTGGGCTACAAAAGACAGCAGCAAATGTTATAAACATCAGCCACACTTACTTTATAAACTCCATGGATGTTAGTCAGTCGATCAAACTTGGAATACATTAAATTAAGCATGTTCACGATCTGAATAGGTTCACAGACAGAACAGATGTTTGTGAAAGTCACTACATCACTGAAAAGTATTGTGCAGCAGCTAAAATCTCCTGGGGAAACAAATAATAATAAAAAAGAATAGTTTTCAGAAGCAACAGTTTCTCTGTTTTTGGTTTTTAATATGGCAAGGATAAAATACTCAAGCCAAAATGCTTAATGGAAAATGACCTTTAACCAGGGGTGAAATCCAGCAGGTTCTGGAGAACCGGTAGCAGATATTTTGAGCAGTTTGGAGAACCGTTAGGGGAAATTTTGAGTAGTTCGGAGAACTGGCAAATACCACCTCTGGCTGGCTCCAGAATGGGTGGGAATGAGATTTTGCAATATTCTTCCCCCAGGAGTGGGGAAGGAATAGTGATTTTGCAGTACCCTTCGCCTGGAGTGGGGTGGGAATGGAGATTTTGCAGTATCTTTCTCCTGCCACACCCACCAAGCCACACTCACAAGCCACACCCACCAAGCTACACCATGCCCACCAAGGCACGACCACAGAACTGGTAGTAAAAAAAAATGGATTTCACCACTGCCTTTAACTATTATTGCCACTTGTCTGAATCCTACTAAAAGCTGGAAAACAAATCGCAGCATATGTGACCTCTCACTTCATTAATATATTATTAAGGTATGTATATTGATAAACTCCATTGGATTAGATGTTAGGTTTTATTGAAATAAGTGGATGGACAAAGAAACAAATTCTTGTATCATTTCAGAACATACATGAGGCTGAATTTTATATCTTCTAAAATCAAGGTTACAAGAAAGTTTAGAAACACTCACAATTCACCTAAAAATGTAAGTAATAGCATGCAAAACCCTAGAGAACAGATGAGTGATTTTGAAAAAGTAGTGGCTTACATGTCCACCCTTTTGAAGCAGCAAAAGGTGCATGTCAAACCAGTGGTCTTTATCATTTTTATTAAAATTATGAGACTGCACATAATTTACTTTTGTACTTATCAGAAAAGGAAACATTATAGGAAATACCTGTGTGCTAAATATATGTCCTGATTTCATTTGGTTCCCAGGAAACCAGACCTCTATGCAAACCAAGTCCAAACACACAGAATCTTAGCTTTGAAGGGAGTGTTTCCAGATATTCAATTGAATTCCTTACCCTTCCTGTTTTACGACATGCCATTTTCTACTTGATAATCAAATGTAATAAAATTGCCATACCTGCTTCGACCTTTTTGCCTTCCTTCAGCTGATTAGCAACATGTTTTGGTAACATGGCATAGAGTAAAGTTTCTGATTTCTTCTTCTCTATTTCTAGGTTCTTAGAGAGAATCCTGAGCTCTTCCTTTTTTCTCTCTAGTTGGTTCGATAGCTCTATCTCTGCCAGCCGCTGCTGGTTGAAAAGGATGAGGTCTCTTGTTGGGTCATGTTGGGCGATGTCAGAAAGATGCATCTCTTGTTCTTCTAACTCATCTAAACTGCGGAGCTTTGGTGAGCACAAGTAGATCATGCTACGGTTGCAATCCATCCAGATCATTTGTCCTTTTCCCAATAAATACATTATACAATGCTTTCCATTAGGCTTAATCTATGAATTATTGGAATCTTCTCTAGATAACTGTCAGTAAACTGAATGTGAAGATTATAGATTCTGTGGGCCTAATGTCTAGATTTCACAGGTTTTGCAAATGCTTCAATACCCTCTTTTATTTTGGGTTTAGAATTTAGGATCTAGAATCTTTCATTCCTTTGTAAGGTCTTGAAAGAGTTAAAGGCAACTGACTGATCAAGATCACATAGTACAGTAACATAAAGATGGGCAATTTCTTGCAAGTTATTGTAATCTTTAAGTCTTTTCATATTTGGTATCTCCAAAATTCCCCTAAAATTGTGCTATCAGAATTTGGTGGTAAACATCTGGATTAGGACAGCATTATTCCTTCCCAATTTAGGTAGAAAATGAAAGGGACTCAGCTGACTTTTTTTGCAAGTTCTGTTACAGGGACTGTTAAGAATTTTATATGTAAAAGAAAAAGTAGGGACAAGATCAAGAATAAGAAGATGGTAAATGAATGTGGATTGGATACTGAAGTGAATGATCAACATGAAGGAATTAGTTTAATGAAAAGAAGGACTAAGCGTCCTGATAGCAGTATTCCAATATCTCATGGGTTGCCACAAAGAAGAGGGAGTCAAGCTATTCTCCAAAGCACCCGAAGGCAGGGCAAGAAGCAATGGATGGAAACTAATCAAGGAGAGAAGCAACCTAGAACTAAGGAGAAATTTCCTGACAGAACAATTAACCAGTGGAACAACTTGCCTCCAGAAATTGTGAATGCTCCAACACTGGAAGTTTTTAAGATGAAGTTGGACAACCATTTGTCTGAAACGGTATAGGGTTTTCTGCCTGAGCAGGGGGTTGGAACATACATGACCCCCAAGGTCCCTTCCAACTCTATTATTCTGTTAAGTACACTAAGGTGGTTTGTTCATATAAAATAATTGAATCAAACTATAAAATAAATTATGAGGGAAGCGTGACTAGATCAAGAGTAAAGGAAAATCTGAGAAAGGTCATGATAGGATGGGATCCTCAAAATTTACATGTGTCAAGAACAAAAGTCTGCTATGTTGGGTATGGACATGATGGAAGCCAGTTTGCTTTGTAAACATAGAAAGATATGGGGGTTACAATGAATGTGAGTAATATTAATTACTTTCAGCCATGTTTTCTTTTCTTTGCTAATCCAACGGCTTTCACTTCTTTATTATTTCTTACTTTTTTTTGTGCATTCAGCATAACATTGCTTGTCCCAAAAGGAAATATAGGTAGGCCTTTGTTATATATTAAGTTAACCTTTCAGTGATATATGTATCACTGAAAAGTTAACTTAATCCATTACTGTGCTACCTGACTCTATTAGAAAATGCATTATGGTAATGTTATTCCTCCTTCTATTTTTCTTAAATGCTTAATTTTTCTTAAATTTCAGAAGTTCACAGAAAGTTTGTACCTCTGAGCTTCAGCGCAGGCCGTTTCTTCAATGAATTGGGCATAATTTCTCTCCTTATCTTGAGAACAAACTGACTGTTGATAAACTTTTTCATGCTGGAAATAGCAAACGTGACTTGGGGATGAATAATAGAAAAATATTCATCTAATCTGGTTCCATTTATTTGCAATCCGGGTACAAATTTCTGAATGTTTACACCGGCCTGTTTGATTTTCAGCTGAGGAGAGAACCCAAAGGTAATTTCAATAATTAAAAATGACTTTTTAAACCCTCTTCAGAAAAACAGGTAACAAAACATTACTTCAGAATTAAAGTGGAGCCACTTGAAATATGTTTTTCATATCACAGTAAAACCGGGTTTAAGACTGGACTGAGGGGGGACCCACACAGCACTTACTAACTTTCCATTTGCACACAATCCCAGCTTTCTTTTTAATGGTTGTAGGCATCTTCTATAATGCTGGATTAGCAAAGCAGTGAAAATAACTATATGCGTTATCACTTTTCTGATAAAAGGAAATAGTAAATAAAGCGATACATAAAGCCTTTGACTCTTACGATATCTATTTTATCTTTAAAAAAAAAAGCCTTGCTCCCAAACAGTGCCTCTAGTAACATCTCCATATCACTGTCTCACCCTGCAGGCCATGTTAGTGATTTTTTTCTAATCTAATCCTCGCCTGCATGACTGCCCTGCTTTGACTTTACATATTTTTACTAACTTTAATTATTTATGTATTGTTGCAGCAAGTGTTGATCTAATAGAAATGACTTAGCATGCCCATACCAGCCCCACCTCTAGCTGAATGGTTAAGTCCAAAGAATCCATCCCAAAGTTTCCTTACTGTTTCATCGAACACGAGGTGGAAAGGAAATGCATGGCAGAAGGTTCTCTCATCCAGCCAAAGCCACTCAGGGAACAATGGTTCAAAGGTATGTAAAAGGTTTCCTGTAGAAAAGAAACAGATTTTTTAATGGCTTCTTCCACATGACCCAGAGGTGGTATTCAGCAGGTACTGACCAGTTCTGGAGAACCGGTAGCGGAAATTTTGAGTAGTTCGGAGAACCGGTAGTAAAAATTCTGACTGCCCCCGCCCCCATCTATTCTCTGCCTCCGAAGTCCCAGATGATCGGGAGGAAATGGGGATTTGGCAGTAACCTTCCCCTGGAGTGGAGAGGGAATGGAGATTTTACAGTATCCTTCCCCTGCCACGCCCACCAAGCCACGCCCACTAGCCATGCCACACCCACCAAGCCACACCCACAGAACCGGTAGTAAAAAAATTTGAATTCCCCCCCCCCCCCCCCCCGGGCCAGCATGACTAACAGAAGACATCAGTTTGGGATGGTCTGGTGGACAATTTCTGGATTAATTTCCACTTTATATTCATTTATCTTTCTCTTCAGTGATGAAGTGAAATAATACCATCATTTTGTCGAAGAACTGCACTGAGGTTGGTGTTGTGGCTCTGTTGCCTGAGCCTGGGCTATCGGCAGATGCAGACTCTGAGAGTGAGGGAGAGGAGTTGGCAAGGCCTCCCTCTCCAGGACCCTCCTCTCTGGCAATGCCTCCGGAGGATACCGAAGGCCAAAAGATAGGCCCAGAGCCAAGCACATCCCCGCAGTCACAGGTGGACAGCGACGAAGGAGATAAGTGCTGGCTGGACCCTCGGCAGAGGCACAGGGAGAAGCGTGCACAGCAGAGGGGAAGGCGTGCCAGAGATTAGTTGAGTCACTGGACCACACCCCACAGGGTATAAATGTGGGTGTGGTGGCCGGTTCAGTTTGTGACAAGCAAAAACTAGAAATAATCCATGATCTCTGTGTTACTGGACTTCTGCCTGCCTTGTCGGACTGCATTTGGACTAATCCTTGTATTGCGGAAACTTTGCCTGCTTTATCGGAATGCTTGCAGTCTAATCTTTGTTTTGTGTGAGTAAAGTCTGAATTGGCAGCTAGCCACTGGGTTGCTGCCAGCTTTATCTTCAAAGATTTTGTTGTGTGGCTTATTAACTCCGGGCCGTTTGTGGGGGTGCGTGTGTGGGACAGGGACAGAACAGTTGGTGCAGTGCAAGATCTCTATTTTACAAAATGGAGCACCAATGGTGCTCCCCAGGGCACTGGGTTCTACTTACTTTTACTACCGGTTCACAATGGGCAGATCACCCATGATGACATCATGGTGGGTGGGCGGAGCCTCCCACAGGTTTTACTACCGGTTTTATAGAACCGGACTGAACCGGGAGCAACCCACCACTGGTGCTCTCTCTCACATGGAAGGTTAATTCTTTGAATTGGTATTTTTCTCAACCATTTAAACAGAAATTCCTTAATTATTACTCCAAATTTGATAATTTTCACTTGAAGTAGACTGAGACCAGTAGTTCCTATGATTCCTAACCTCCCTTTACTTGGATCATTATTATTTTAGTTACATGGAGGAAGATAAAAGCAAGCATACATGAACTGGAGCTAGACCTGCTAGAAAACAGCTGAGTTTTCTACAGAAATGCACTATATTATTTTGGACATCTTCAGAAATAGAATAACGTTTTTTTAAAAAAAATGAATGGTGATATTCCTGTATATTCAGATTCCCAAGTATTTAAAATCATGTGGCAGACCTGACAAGGATCCCAGACAGGGTAGCCCTTTGTATGATGTTAAAAACTCAACCTTTTACCAGTGTCAATTTTATGGAGACATTTGTGGTTACATAGAGCAAATCAAGTAATTATATATAGTACAATAAAAACTGAGGACATGTTCTACCGAAAAGTATGCCTACTACTCTTGTCCTGTTAATCAGCCACATGATCTCATCAGATCTCTTTCTATAATGCTCCATATATTCAGTAAGCTTAAAGACTTTTGCTTGTATTCTTGAGATCCAGATTTTCCCATCACTTATTTACTAACTTACCCGCTCTAGAATTGGCTGTATGTCTCAAAACATCACAGGAGACCTCCCGTTCAGCAATTTTCCCCCTTCCTTTTTGAAAAACCGCATCTTGTTGCTGAAAAGAAAACGATACATTAAGTCATCTCTAAAAGAAGCTTCGTATGATATGTGAGCACACAGCCCATAATTTAGAGATGTCCTATTTCCTCCGCTCTGTATCAACTCCGCTGCTCTTTCTACAGAAACATCACCTCTTTGTCCTCCTGAGACCCATCTTCACACACAGAAATTGCTTGTTCCTTGATGTTGTGCTTCACTATTTCATTTGTTTGTAAAATAAAAAACACCACATGCTCCTTCTTCCCAGTGCGCTCCTCTTCTATATTTTGTTCAAGGATTTCCAGGGACACTTCACAGTCAAAGAAATCTCTGGCTACAGCTTCAATAATTCCTACATAAGAAAAAAGGAACAACCTATTTTAGGGCAATATGTAGATCCCATCCAAAGTGCCTCAGCTCATGAGGAACTGAATGAAAAGCAAGATTCTTATCCCCTTCTTTCAATAACAGCCACACATAGCTTTTAAAAACTTTTCAAGTTCGGAGCAATTTTCTCCCCCATCACTGTTCTTCCAAAGTTCTTCATTGCTCAAGAACATTATTCCAACCTCTTAACAAGCTTTGCAGTTAAGTGCAAAACAGAAGAAAGAAATGGGAAAACTTTCTTCTTTATATAATTTTTTCTTAGGATACAGGGAGAATTTCTAGCAGGATAAGATAGATTTCCACAAAACTGGAAACTCAGCATATACCATAATAATAGTTTTAATTATAACACATATTTTTAAAAAGCCAGACTAAACATTTGAGAGCTTTTTTCTTAGACCCAGCACCAAGGTTGCTGATCAGACAACTGGCTGAGGTGACTTAATCTGATTTCAGTTTTGCTCTGTAAATATCTATACATCCCAGTCTGCATCTGAACACTTTCTTTGGTACTTGCATTTGACTCCCCTCCCAATTATTATAATTATAAATGAGAAGCTAACAAACTGTAAACTAGAATACATACAGCCCTTTGCCTTATCCAAAGACCTTATTGGAAAATAAAAATACTAGATGACTTGACTCAAGTGCTTTGTTAGGAAGCATGCCTTCCTGTTTAATAAAAAGAAAGGATAAAAAAAGAAGTGAAGCAGAAGCTGGCTGAAATTCTCCCTACTTCTTCCATATGTGTACATTGGTCCAAAGATTTGGAGATTCCTGGGCCAGACTATTGTTTAATAATTATCTTTCTCCAATCTGGTGGAAGTTATAACTTCCATCCCAATCTGTTCTGGTCTTTGATGATGGCTTTGTGGTCCAACTGATTCCAAGACCTCCCCCTTCTTAAGTATCTCAGAAGCTTTCTTCTATGCAAGTCAAGGTCATCTCAAACTTTCTAAAGTGCTCCTTTCTCTGGTCTAAGCACCAGCTGGGCAGATATTTTGCTTTTGTTACTTCATTTTAATTGTACTACCTAAGACGGCATCAGCCTCTAAAAAGTATCTATTGGAATGAATAATTATTAATGATATTATTTGCACCAAATTATATTCTAAACTGTTTTTAAAATCGATGGCACAAATTGGGGGGCTTTTAATACAAACTTGGAATAGAGGAGGAGGAGTGGAACAGTTATGTCAAAGTCACAGTGGTTATTGAGCTAAGTAAAGAAATCTCATGCAACCAGAGGTGGGTTTCAGCAGGTTCTGACCAGTTCTAGAGAACCGGTAGCAGAAATTTTGAGTAGTTCAGAGAACTGGTAAATACCACCTCTGACTGGCTCTTCCCTCATTTATTCTCTGCCTCCCAAGTCCCAGCTGATCGGGAGGAAATGGGGATTTTGCAGTAACCTTCCCTTGGAGTAGGGAGGAAATGGAGATTTTACAGTATCCTTCCCCTGCCACGCCCACCTAGCCACGCCCACCAAGCCATCCACACAGAACCGTGAATAAAAAATTTTGAATACCACCACTTCATCCAACTCACCCACCCTGGCCCAAGTAGTCAATTCCAATGCTTGATATGGAAAAGTTGCCACTCAGTTTGAGTATTGTATAATATACATTCCATTGTGAAACTGGTGCCTTTGTACCTGGGACAATGTGACACAAGCCTTTCCTGTCTGAATAATAGTGGAGGAGCATTATGCCATCTTTCCTTTCCACTCGAAATGATGGTGCATTCATTTCCTAGGCAAGACAAAAACCTGTTTTATTTTCTTGCAAAACTGCCAAGACTCTATTCTAATACCCACCAGCATTATAAATGCAATTTTTATCTTTGTTGCACAATTGGCCTTCCATTCAATATATAATCAAAAGGCCGGCATAGAGCAATAGATAAGGAAGGAATGCAAATTGCAAAATTTGCATTTCTTCCTTATTGTGTTGGTCAATCAGAGCTTGCCAATTTGTATTCTGAGACTTGTTCATAGTATTGGAAACATTGGAGAAGGTCTCATGTTTGAATAACAGAATCAAACTCTGATTCATAACTCTTTGCACCTGTTCAGATTATATGCAATTTTATTCCAATTTTTCTTTCACAATGAGTTGGATGCAAGAACTCTCTCCTTGTGTTCATTCTCTCATCCTTTTTCTTAAACACGCCCACTGCTGAAGCACATTAGTGATGTAAAATATTTGTCAGAGTGAAAAATGGCCATGGCATATATTGAGAGGTAATTAATTTTTACTTTAAAATCATTCAAAGGCAGGAAAAAAACATTTTTCATGTAAATGACTCTTCTATCCCTTGGCTACAATTGCTTCATTTCAGTATGGTTCCATACATTACAATTATAATGAAAAGCAATAGCTCAGCCTTCCTCTGATTATAACTCTCCAAATTCCTGGAAAACATGCATGGCCCACCTTTGAGCTTCTACCTGAGTTTTGGTTTAATGGGGAAGATGTTAGTCACTTGTTTGTTATCACAAAACTGTCTATCTATACTCGTTCTGCAACAGTTTGAAACTATTCTGTAATAACAAAATACAAAAATATGTATATGCACTCTCTCTCTCTCTCTCTCTCTCTCTCTCTCTCTCTCTCTCTCTCTCTCTCTCTCTCTCACTCACACACACACACACACACACAAACATTAAGCTGTTTCAGTTGTGTCTCCCCAGAAGAAAATGTACCTGGTAGGACAAAGCAAGGTAGCTATGTAAGGAGTCAAGATTCTCAATAAACTCCATCAAATTTCCTCCTAGTGTCCGTAGCATTTTATCATATCCTGATGCTTTGCAGAAATTAAAAAAGTGTTGCCCAAAAAGCTTTAACACTGCCTCCTCTGGCATTTCTGCATGGGGAAAAAAAAAGCAGATTCGGGGATAATGGCATGTATACCTGGGCACAGCAGAAAGTATGTGCCTTTTCTCATGAACATGATTTGCCTTCTCTTTCCATGATACCTTCCTTGATGCTGCCACAACTGCAAGACTTCGTTTCTCCATCCATGAAAATAATCTGCAACATAGGTGCTGACTAGTTTAAGAAGTGATTCACATCTGCAATTTGATTCAAGGGCTCATAAGAATTGACTAGAGACTAGAGTTTTTTGAAGCCTTATTCCTGTCAGATAATGGATCTAAAAAGAAGTTAAAATCTTCAGCAACTGTTAATTTGATTCAAAGAGAGAAGTCACATAATGCAAAAAGCAGGGGTGAAATGGTCCCGCTTCAGAGCGGTTCGGCTGAACTGGTAGGGAGGGCGGCGGTGGTTCGGAGAACCAGTAGTGATGGCGGTGCTAGACTCCACCCACCCACCCGGTCATTGTTACTTCCTGGTTTTAACCAGGGAGTAACATGTTTTTTACCCTCTCCGCTGGTAAAAAGTATCTGTTAAGCAAAATATATGTGCATCCATGCACAATGTCCACTGAGTCTTGGAATGATTTCAGAAATTCAGTTTGATCAAATCATCTTTGAATTTAATAGTTGCATTGAAATTTTATGTAGTCTAGGAGACAGTTCTGTTAAGACAATTGATAGACAATTAGCTGTCAATTGATAGACAGCTCTATTAAGACAATTGTGCCCGTCAGCTGGGCACAAAAAAAATAATAATTCAGAAATCATATCATGTTAATCCACATGACAAACAAATGCTGCAATCAGTAAACCAAGAACAACCCATAGTTTCAAATTGTAATATAGTACTTGAAAAAAAATCATAATTTATTCACTAGCCCTTTTCTCATATGTTACTAATATGAAAAGGACGAAACCACATTACAGTTTAGCGTGATATGAGAGCAGCACAGACTGCAGTCATTTAAATTCCTTTAAATTAATTTGTTTAATAGCATTGAACTCAGTCAATTAATTTTGTGGAAACAAAGGATTGGACTGCAGGACTCTTGAGGTTTAAAACCATGCCACGACGGAATAGAAATATGCTGGAGGAAAAGAAATCAACTCAAAATGAATAACTTAGAAGAGAAAATATTTTAAAATGTAGCTACAATACAAAATGAAAAAGGATGTTTTAAAAAATGAAAATAATTACTAAAATCTGTTAAGAAAGGAAATAAATATCTTTGTTATGGTCAATCACCGGAACTATATCAGGCAATTAGAATAAAATGAATTAAACTGTAGAAATAAAATAAAGCATTACATGAAATCTAAAAGACACAAAACTAATTTGCTATGTTACTAGAGCTGTTAGACAAATGATTACAAATGTGCTAATGTACAAAATAAAGCAGGGTTAAAATACTTTAATTCTAGTTCAATCGTTATTACAGTTTTTAAGAGATAATTGTAGGAAGGTGTGAAAGAGTAGATAAGTATACATTTATTTGGGATGATTGACTAGAGTATTGCTTAATACAGCCTTAAAATGATGATCGTTTCAGAATTCTTCTTATCACATTCGTAAGTGGGAATAATACTACCTCTTGGCAAACAGCAAATTAAAAAATGTAATTATCTCAGTACTTAGCATGTTGCAGGCTTCTTTGAGCAATTTCACAGTCAGAGAATCGTCATACACTGTATATGTCATAAAGGTGTCCTCAGTTCCAACCCGAGTTCTGCGACAATACCAAAGAAAAATTCTAATATGAAATGAATTACAGAACACAATTTACCATATTTGGGTGAAACAACACATTTTACAAACATTTAGAGTGCAAGACTCAACTGGCTCAAAATAGTTTACAGGCAGTCCTCAACTTACAACAGTTCATTTACTGAACCTTACGGCACTGAAAAAAGTGACTTATGACCATTTTTCACACTTACAACCTTTGCAGCAGCCCCATGATCATGTGTTCAAAATTCAGATGCTTGACAACTGGTTCATACTTACGACCGTTGCTGTGTCCCAAGGTCATGTGATCCCCTTTTGCGACCTTCTGACAAGCAAAGTCAATGGGGAAGCCAGATTCACTTAACAACCGTGTTACTAACTTAACAACTGTAGTGATTCAACAACTGTGGTAAGAAAGGTTGTAAAATGGGGAAAACTCACTTAACCAACATTTTGGGCTCAATCATGGTTGTAAGTCAGGGACTACTTGTACTCAGTTAACTGGGTGGAGATGTCTGAAAATCTTTTTTAAAGTTAAATCCTTTAACCAAAAGCATTGCTATGCCCTGCTAGGTTTCGGAATCTAGTGGGGCAATCACAAAATCAGCTTAGATATCAAAGAGACTTGTAGCAATAAATAATAAATGGATTGTGGCAGAAATGTTCGTAGATTATATCCTGCTCTTAACCTGAAGCACAGACTCTTGTCCTGAATGTACCCAACCCATCCTCTGGAATACAAGTCTCTCCTTGGTTCCATGGTCTTGCTTTATCAGTGGTAATGCTGTGAGGTTATGAATATTTACTTGAGCTTTTCCCATGTTTCTTCACCAAATTTCTCTACCAGAAGGGACTTCAGGCAGGAGTTGATAAATCCATACTAGAGAAAGAGAGAGAGAACGAAAAGGAAGGGGCAGAGAAATTCTCGTGAATGTCCTATGTAAATATAACATTGCATCAGTGGTAAAATCCAAATTTTTTTACTACCGGTTCTGTGGGCGTTGCTTGGTGGGAGTGGCAGGGAAAGGATACTGCAAAATCCCCATTCCCTCCCCACTCCTGGGGGAAGGATATTGCAAAACTTCCATTTCCACCCCCATTCTGGGGCCATCCAGAGGTGGTATTTGCTGGTTCTCTGAACTACTCAAAATTTCCGCTACCGGTTCTCCAGAAACTGTCAGAACCTGCTGGATTTCACCCCTGCATTGCATATGCATACTTTCCACTAAGTTGTGTTATTTTATGGTGAGTATTAATATTATGTGAGAAAGAGCTTCTTTCTGGCCATCCCATCCTCCCCCCCAATTGCTTATTTTATAAATTAAGAAAACTTACCATGGCACCTTTATGTCATAGTAGGCAGGACTGGTCTTCTTGGTGCAGGTGACTTACTCTTTCTAAAAGCTTGGAGACCCAGCATTTAAATACTGGGTGAATGTAGATAGGAGGGTCCATAGGGAAGGCTGTGTTGACGTCTACCTGTTAAATTTCAGTAGAGACTCTGAATGGCCATGGTTGGGGAAACTGAACTAATTGAATCCCCTGGAGTATTGAAGCATATTTTGAAAACAAAATATGTTTACTTTGCTGTTCTTGTTACGGTAATTCAGCACAGAAATCACAGAACAGTTCCTAATGTTCCATTACACTGATGACACTCAGTTGTACATCTGCACCCCAGACCACCCCAATGATGCCCTTGATGTGATGTCCCGCTGCCTGGAGGCCGTGTGGGTCTGGATGGGGAGAAACAGGCTCAGACTCAACCCTTCCAAGACCGAGTGGCTGTGGCTTCCGGCATCCCGGTATAGTCAGCTGGTGCCATCGCTGACTATTGGGGGTGAATCTTTGCCCCCCACAGAGAGGGCTCGCAATCTGGGTGTCCTCCTGGATGCACAGCTATCTTTAGAAGAGCACATGACGGCCGTGGCCAGGGGGGCTTTTTATCAGGTTCGCCTGATCCGCCAGTTGCGTCCCTTTCTAGACCGGGACGCCCTACGCACGGTCACTCACACCCTTGTCACCTCCCGGCTGGACTACTGTAATGTTCTCTACATGGGGCTCCCCTTGAAGAGCACTCAGAGGCTCCAACTGGTCCAGAATGCGGCCGCACAGGTGGTTATGGGCGCAACTCGTTGCGCCCATGTAACACCCCTCCTGCACAAGCTGCACTGGCTCCCAGTGGTCTTCCGGGTACAATTCAAGGCGTTGGTCACCACCTTTAAAGCACTCCATGGTATAGGACCAGGGTATTTACGGGACTGCCTTCTGCCACCAATAGCCTCCCACCGACCAGTTCGCTCCCACAGAGAGGGACTCTTTGGCTGTCGGCCAAATTATGCCGGCTGGCGACACCCAGGAGGAGAGCCTTCTCAGTGGGAGCTCCTGCCCTTTGGAATGAACTGCCCCCGGAAATACGTACAATCTCTGACCTCCGGGTTTTTCGCTGTGCCCTCAAGACTCTACTGTTCCGACAGGTGGGGCTGTCTATTTAAGTGGTTTTTAAATTGGAGTTTTAACTTGGGGTTTTAAATTTTGGCCGAAACTGTTTAATTGATTTTAATTACTTTTAATGATGATGTCTGTATATTTATGTTTTTAAATTGGCTGTACACCGCCCCGAGTCCTTCGGGAGAAGGGCGGTATATAAATAAAATTAACATTAACATTAACATTAATAACAGAGTGGAATTGTGCAAGAAATACTAATCGATAAAAGGTTGTGTCTGTTGTTGTAGAATCAGCATGCACATTTTAACTTTTTTCAGAGTCAACTTAAGCTTTCCTTTCTGCTCATTCACCCTCGCGGTCTTCCTCTCGGGCTCCCTATAGTTCAGTCTCAGAGAGTCTGCTGCAGCAAAGAACACCATAGTTTTTCACACTGAAGCCAACTGGACTGGTATTTTGGTGATGTGGCATTCTTCATCATATCTGAGGACATAGCGCAATCATAGTTCTGACCTCTGGGTCTCTGATGATGATCTGCCAATCCTATTTTTTCCCTTCCATTAACCTTTTTCCTTTGTCATTTCCTACTTTCCCTTGCATGTTCTCTTTCATGAAATGGCAGGCCGAAAGAACAATTTTTTTAGTGCTTTTTTTCCATATCGAAACAATGGATGGAAACTAATTGCCTCCCACTGACCAATACGCTCCCACAGAGAGGGCCTCCTCAGGGTGCCGTCAGCCAAACAGTGTAGGCTGGCGACCCCCGGGGGAGAGCCTTCTCTGTGGGGGCCCCGGCCCTATGGAATGAACTGCCCCCAGACATACAAAGGATCCCTGACCTCCGTGCCTTCCGTCGCGCTCTGAAGACCCTATTATTCCAGCAAGCTGGACTGACAGGATAAAGGTTTTTTAAATTGGGTTTTGATAGGGGTTTTAAAATGATCTTAGTTGGATGTTTTAAATTTGGCCAAATGATTGAATTATTTTAATAAGCTTTTAATTTTTGTTGTACATTGTTTTTACCATGGCTGTTCACCGCCCTGAGTCCCTCGGGAGAAGGGCGGTATACAAATATAATAAACTAAACTGAACTAACTAAACTAATCAAGGAGTGAAGCAACCTGGAATTAAGGAGAAACTTCCTAACAGTGAGAACAATTAACCAGTAGAACAGCTTTGCTTTCAGAAGTTGTGGGTGCCTCATCACTGGAGGTTCTATATTATTATTTGGAAGAGACTGGACAGCCACTTGTCTGAAATGGTACTATAGGATCTCCTGGTTGAACAGAGGGCTGGACTAGAAGACCTCCAAGGTCCCTTCCAACTCTATTCTATTCTAGAGATCTCAGCAAATTCTAGGGTGCACCTTCATAACTACCATCAGATTTCCTATCTCTTCAGACATTCCCTGCCCCAGGCTTTGAGATAAGTTGAAGACTTGAAGTTATGGTCCTCCTTACTACCTGCCAAGCTACAAACCTCCTCCCCTCTCCCCAATAAGCTGGTATGCTATGCAAAGCAAAACATCAGTTTCCAGTATAATCATCATTTCCAATAGATAGACTTAGCCCTACATCTGGACCCTACATGGAACAGATCAGCTGGATGGTTGCAGGCTGGTGTTTTAGAATGATACTCACCAGTTCAGAGAAAGGGAAAAGTTAAGCAGAAGCAGTAGGGGACCTCTTGCAGGAATGGGGAGCAAGTCAGAGAGGTGATAGGGAACATTTTGGTATCTTGGTGCCGATGCTGATTCTGTCTGTCTTTGGAGAGATTATGTGGATATAAAATCCCCAAACATTTTGTAAGAGTACTTGCAATAGCTTTGGAAATTTCCAGAATTGTTCAGCAGCTTGGCATCTTGAACTTGATGGCACAAAGCAAATTGTTGCAAGGTTCATGAGTGTTAATTTGCAGGATCGAGAATTTGAAGGAGAGAAAATAATAAATGGAGAGCTCTCCATCCTTTGCTATACCTAATTGTTTATTTCTAGTTTGTTTTCTTTCGAGGAGGTGAAAATTATGGCCCTTTAAATCTCTCTCAGGTCATCTTTTTCCCCCTTTGAAATCAAATTATCGATCACCTTTGGGGAAATCTATATAAAGCTTTGTTCCTACAGCAAATGGGACATCTGGGTATAGCTTCTCCAAAACACTGGGGAACAATGCGGATCTTAATATTAATAGTGTTGTTGGCGTGTGTGTGCACGTGTGATTGTATCACTCAACAACTGCAGTTTTCCTGACCTGATCATTTATAAGAGCATGAAATTTAACCTTAGCACAATTTTTTCAAAATAAAAAACAAACTAACAAACCAAGTGGTGGGATTCAAAAATTTTTACTACCAGTTCTGTGGGTGTGACTTGGTGGGTGTGGCATGGCTTGGTGGGCGTGGCTTGGTGGGCATGGCAGGGGAAGGATACTGTAAAATCTCCATTCCCTCCCATTCCAGGGGAAGGATACTGCAAAATCCCCATTCCCTCCCGATCAGCTGGGACTCTGGAGGCAGAGAATAGATGGGGGCGGGGTCAGTCAGAATTTTTACTACCGGTTCTCCAGACCTGGTCAGAACCTGCTGAAACCCACCTCTGAATCAAGTACAATTCTACTTGGCTACAGCCATAATCCACTTACCAGTAGATTAGAAATTTCTAACTACTGGGCATCAGTAGTTACTCACATCATCAATTAATTTTTAAATCTACTTCCATTTTAAAAAGAGCAGCAGGTAGGCAAGGAAAAAAATTCTACAGCCCTTTGATTGGATACTGGCCTGTTTATTGTTTTTTTATATCTTAATGTAGTGGGGACATCAGATTCCCAGGAGCAAATGAAGTCTGCGTAGAACGCAGGAATATGGGCCTCCAAATCCAGCATATTGGCGGGGTGGTTTTTTTTTTTTTTTTTGGGTAGAACCTTGACTGTAATACATTTAAGCTCTTTTCATAGTTAAAGAAAATCCTATAATAAAATGCCAGTGCTATTTTAATAATAGGAGGAAAGAAAAAAGAAGAAGAGTAGAGAACTAAAGGTTCAGAGTGGCAGCAGGCATCGAGCACAAAGGTAGAGAAAGTCTTCCAATATCCTTCATCACCAATCCTGCTGCCTTTTAGGAACATGCTTAAGACCTGGTTCTTCCCACAACTCTGGACTACGGTGGGATTACCAAGTAATCATTGGGTATGTGTAGTGTTTAGGACTGATGTTCCCCCTCAGCCTGGTCAGCTTTTTATTGCAATGCATGTTTTTATTGCTTTTTACCAGTGGTGAAATCCAAATTTTTTTACTACCGGTTCTATGGGCGTGGCTTGGTGGGCATGGTGTGGCTAGGTGGGTGTAGCAGGGGAAGGATACTGCAAAATCTCCATTTCCAACCCACTCCAGGGGAAGGATACTGCAAAATCCCCATTCCCTCCCCACTGAAGGGAAAGGATATTGCAAAATATCCATTCCCACCCCACTCTGGGGCCAGCCAGAGGTGGTATTTGCTGGTTCTCAGAACTACTCAAAATTTCCGCTACCAGTTCTCCAGAACCTATCAGAACCTGCTGGATTTCACCCCTGGTTTAATTTACCCTGTAAATTAAGATAATCATTTGGTAAGTGAGCAGTTTTAGAAATCTGCTAAATACTCCCCCACCCTGAAACTCAACAGTTTTGGCAATAGCCAAGCTCACTGTGTGTTTTTCACTCCACATATTGCCTTCTGAGGGAGATGAAAAATGTGGCCTCTAAGTATTTTAAACGTGGTCGTTGGGTACAAGAGTCATGTTCTTTGCTTTCTGTTTCTTGACCTCCACCTGTTGTATAAATAATGAATGCTGTGGCTTTTAGGTATTCTCCTTGAGATTATAAATGAGGGCAATTGTTGAAAATTAAAATATTCAGGCTTTATATTATTTAGAAGAACCACAATTGTTTCTTTTTCATTAGAAACATAAATTCTGGATGCACATTCCTAGATTGCAGTGTTAACCTGAGTCCAGCATAGCAAACAAAGAACAATTTTAAAAATTAATGTAGAAACAATATTCACCAAAGTTGCATGACATGGATTTGTTTTATAATCTAACCTGTCACAGAGTAACACAAAATGTCCCTGGGTGATCATGGCATTCATGCTAACATTTTCTATATGGTATGGATAATCAATATTAGATATACTATGGAGAGGGAAGAAGAATTGGATGAGATAATTTTCAGTGTGCATAACGTTGCAGCTTACCTAGTTACCGAATGAACATATTTTCTGCCTGTTCACACAATACACTGAATTATAAATTAATCAAACAGACTGAATAACCTGCTATTCCATCAGGTTTAACCTAGCTAAGTTTACTAACTTGTTTGAATACATTTGTAAGGCCTTTACATAAGTGTGTTCCGTCCACACAACTACAAAGGGGCCTCAGAGTAGGCAGAATATAAAGTCAAGTCTTGTCAGCTGTACACATCAAATAATTGCTACTGCTAATTTATTGCATAAAAATATCCTAACCACCTGCTTCTGAAGCAAGACTCCCGGGTCTGCGTATGCACAGTAAGGATTTTCAGATCAGTGCTGTTCTTTGAGGCACATTTTGGGTTTAAATTTCATTGTATTAAATGCTCCCTCTACAGCTTTAGGTAGATACATTGGATATCTCTGCAGTTTCTTTCTGGAGCTGAATGTTCCTCCTTGGCCTTTTCCTTTGGATTGGCTTGAAATCGCTTCTACTTGGCTGGTATCTTGGGAATATCTCCGAGGGGCACGAAGGATCCAGTTGGAATGTAAGCTGTGTTCTCTTGAACTAGAAACAACTGAAATATGGAACCAAACTTAATATAAATGTAACTTTACAACAAGGGTGAGGGTACAAAATATGTAGAGACCGCTTAGGTTCTGCACACAGAAGGCTCCAAGTTCAGCCTCCAGTATTTCTTGGCAAGAGTTTTAAGAAAGCTGCTGCTAATAAAACAAGGCTAGATGGACCAATCATCTGGCTCAAGAGAAAACTGCTTTCCATATTTCTGAACTAGGGATAGGCTAACTAGGTCACAGGATCCAACTCCTTCACTATGCTCTAACTTTTAAGTCCCCCAAAGCACTAGAAGATTGGGTCACTGAAATGTAGCTTTAATAGGATTGAACAGCTGTTTGTAAAGATGTCAAAGTAAGAGTAGAAATGAATATGCCAAACCGCAGTGAGGCAAAAAAAAAAAAAAACCCACCACAACAACAACAACCCATTTCCATCTTTAAAACATTTGCAGCTCCCAAATCCATAGTATTATAGATACTTTATGAAACTATTTTCTGGGATAGTTATATAATCTAGTCACCTGATATAACTCTATTTTCACTATTAATTTCTAGCTGAATTTCTAGCTGAATTCACCCAAAGAGATATAATTTTTGATACTAATAATGATTGGTATCAAACATTTTAACTGATTATTTAAATTGGTATGTGACAAACATACAGTATACAGTACCAATACTGTATTTGATATTATGGAATATGGGGAAATTAGATGGGGAATAACTCATGAAGTGGTTTTATGAGGGATGAAGAGACAAGAAGCCACAGATAAATAAATCTGAAGCCCTGTGGACTGAAAGAAACAAAGGACCACACAGGCAGGCCTAGACCTTGGATAGACCATATTCTAATTTTTTAATGGGTTATTTCAAATGGAGTAGTCTGCTTTTGCTCAGCATTAAAGTGCTGGAATGGGACAGCACCCATTTAATTATTCTCCTCTATGCACCTGACTGGATACAGAAAGTTATCCTAAAATTCCTTAGGCATTCAAAAACCACAAATCTGGAACAGGGTTGCAGGGAAGAAGAAGAGGAAAAGATACAGTATTCCAAAAATAGCCAAGTACTGCAAAATCAATAGGTAACAGACAAGTGATACTAATTATTTATTAACTCAATCAGTATATTATCCCTCAATCTTCCAAGCAAAGGAATGGAAAACCCATCCTTGGATGTTTTTGTTTGGAAGAACAGCAGAGATGGAACTTTGTTCAGTTCCCAGCTGAAATATAAGTATACTACATTTGGGGGAAACTTTAATGTATCTATTATTTACTCTTACAACTATGTGTTGTGTTTTATATGAATCTAGGTTGATGCACCAGTTGAGGCCTTTTTTGGTCTGAGTAGGCCTGGAAGCATTCTCATCACTATGCATTTAAGCTCAGTGGCTAAGACGCTGAGCTTGTTGATCAAAAGGTCTGCAGTTCAGCAGTTCGAATCCCTAGTGCCGTGTAATGGGGTGAGCTCCCATTACTTGTCCCAGCTTCTGCCAACCTAGCAGTTCAAAAGCACATAAAAATGGAAGTAGAAAAATAGGGACCACCTTTGGTGGGAAGGTAAAAGCATTCCGTGCACCTTTGGCATTTAGTCATGCTGGCCACATGAGCACGGAGACGTCTTTGGAGAATGCTGGCTTTTCGGCTTTGAAACGGAAATGAGCACCGCCCCCTAGAGTCAGGAATGACTAGCACATATGTGCAAGGGAACCTTTACCTTTACCTTTTAACAAGATTTATATGAGGCTGCCCCTGAAGACAACTCCCAAACTATTACTAGCAGGCAAGATATTAGTGGATGAGAGCTACTATGGTTATTTAACATTTTGAAAATTCAAATCTGATGGATGCTATTCCGCATTTATTCAAATAGCAATAGCAATAGCATATACCACTTCATAGTGCTTTACAGCCCTCTCTAAGTGGTTTACAGAGTCAGCCTATTGCCCCCAACAATCTGGGTCCTCATTTTACCCACCTCGGAAGGATGGAAGGCTGAGTCAACCTTGAGCCTGGTGAGATTTTATTAGTTTATTTATTAATAATTATTTATTTATTAAATAAATAAATTATTTAATAAATTTATTTATTAAATAATTTAAATAAATAATTTATTTATTTATTAGAAATGTTATTAATACAATTTATATATATATAGATACATAAATATGTACTTACTATCAAAATCTACATCAACATGTGGATGATCCCTCACAACTTTGTGAAATCTTTCTGCCTCCAGTTTTGCAATAATTGAGTCAAAATAAGCGATTGCTTCAGTCACATCTGAACTGAGTTGTGAGCCATTTCTGTCCGCTGGGATCTGGATGGTGTGACAATGGTTTAATTAGAATAAACAAGCATTATAATTGGAACCCTCCCTCCAACTTTCAAGGATACAAAATGTCGACCTTTCAGAAAACAAACCAATAAGATGCTAATTTTTTGTTTTGGTTAATTTATCTTAAGGTCCATTTAAATTATCTATTATGTTGCTTTTTGTAATATATGTGGATTATCTTTAATGTTATATGTCTCTGGATGTGTGCATATATAAGTAGATATTCAAAAAAATATCATTTTCCAGGTGTGTGTGTGTGTATTCCAAATAATAATATAGAATTATTCTTGATGCAATCATTATTGGCCTTATGAGTCTTTTGGATCAAGGCTGATCTCAACTTATAATTAGCAGGAAAAAGCAAGCAAATGAAAAAAAGCAGTTAGCTAAAAAATATTCAGAAGAAACTCCAGGAAGCCAAATTTTATCAAAGTAATGTTGAATCTTGATTTTCTTTTTACTGAAGTACTGTAGGCCTTTTGGTATTTTGAAATTCTATTCCATGAGCCACATTTAGCAAAGCAAGGATTGAGGAAAACTAATCTTCAGAATATCTGCAAAAAAATAAAAGGTTGCCTATCCCTAAATTTTTTTTATACTGTGTCACAAAAAGTCTATTCATTAGCTCTCTCATCTGAACCTTTAAAGAATTCTAATGTCACTTGATATCAAGGTATCTCTCTTATTGACAGAAATTAAAATCTTAGCATCTTTGTTACGGGGAAAGGATGCTAGTAAAGTTGTAATACAGATACGGAGAGAATTGCTGAATGACCAGTAACATCTTCAGAGTGATACACCCCCCCACTTTTGCTAGCAGTTTAAATTGTCATTTGTATTAACGTAACAAAAGTGGTGGGCTATCCAACACAGTAAACAATACATTAATTTATAGTATTTATTTTTTTGGAAGTGAAAACTGAGTGATTTCTGTGAGCAGTTAGCATGGCCATAAACAGACATGTTTTATGGGTAGAAGACAAATGTCTATGGAGATTCTCAGTCATCCAGGATATGGTTGTCCCAAAGGTGCTTTTTCAAGAGGCAACTGGAGTTTCTTGTTTTCCTTTGAAGACGTTTCGCTTCCCATCCAAGAAGCTTCTTCAGCTCTGACTTCCATTCCCCACCATCCAGTCAGAGCTGAAGAAGCTTCTCGGATGAGAAGCGAAACGTCTTCAAAGAAAAACCAGAAAGTCCAGTTGCCTCTTGAAAAAGCACCTTTGGGATAGAAGACAAATGTGTGCAGAAAAAGTGTCAACCCATTGTTTATTACAAGAGAATGACATAAACATTTGTCAAAAGGAAACAAACCTCTCTTGTTGTTCCTTCCCAAAAGCTGAAACTTGAGCTTCAGTTTCTTGAAATTAGAACCCCTCCAGTCATGGATTTAGCCCCCAGGAGATCTTCATTTTCAAACTGCTAATACTTTAGTTTGTGTGTATGTGTTTTTTTTAATTGCTTTATTTTTCTGGCGAGAGAAGCAATTCTATCCCAATCAGTGGTAGCTTTTAAACTTGTTTATGATTGGTGAGAATGCACAAAACCTGAAAAGTAAATATCCTTACTCTGAATATTATATGTGAACAGGCTGTGTTCATCTGGCAGACTATATGGAGTCTGACACTAAAGGTTATTACAAAACATAAGCTCACCACATTCCCAAACACATAGCTCATCTCCTCACATCTTCCCATGCAAGTTTATTTCGTTCTTATTTCACTTCTCCAAAGGGAGTGGTTGTAACATATTCTATGTAAACAAGGGAATAACATATCCTACCTTAGAAGTCAGTTTGGGTGGAGGAGGAGCTTGGGTTTTTGTGGTTGTTGCTGAAGATTTTGCAGGCAAAGGGGAAATTTCAGGCACTCTGCCCAAGGCTTTCAAATCCTTGACCCCCGCAAGGTATTTTTTCCTCAGAGCTAACAAATCTTGTAAATATTGCAAACAGTCTTGTGTCTTTGAGTACATCCATGCCTTTTCTTCTTTCAGCTGAAGGCAGGCAACTGAATTAAGGCTGGTGGTACTTTTGCTTTTTTTCAGAGGTTCGATGAGTGTATGATCCTCATCTCTGAGAGCATACATAGAGGTGCTACGGATCAAACGAACCGCAGAGCCATCATAAACTGGGATCCCATCAGATAAACTACTCCTACTGGAGTTGGGATGAAATATGGAGTGTATTTTCCTGAACATAGCGTAGTTCCTTCTTCAACTATTCCATCTAACATTCAGTCTCACTCCAGTGTGTCTTCTAATGGACATTTCTTGCCAACACAGAAAAAGGTTGTGTGTGTTGATTATGAATTGGATCAGGGTTTCTTCTGCTTCAGACTTCTTTTGGCCCATCTCTTCATTTCTTTTCCAAACTTTGCCAAAGATGAAGGAATGCAATGTCATCAGTCTTATCTTTATGCAGCCTGCAACTTCGGTTCACCGAAAGGTTGCAGCAGCTCTTATTTGTTTCTTTGTGCTGACCATGGTGCTGAAATAGTCTACATTTATAATGAAAAATATTTAGCACTTCTGAGTATGTCAAAAGGCTACATAAAAGATACTTAACACATCAGCATCCGGTGCATTTCTAATCAATATTAGATAATATCCTGCAGAAGCTGGCAGCTAGAAGGGATTTTGTTTTCTCTGCTATGGCAACCGAAGCATGGTTACCGCTATCTGATAACACACGAGTGTTGAGAATAAAGCAGGCTAAGATCCATTACACTGAGCATGGAAGACTGGCCTTCAAATAAAACACATCTAATAATCTAAGATGGTTATTGTTGATGACTATAGGTACAGTTAATTTAGTGCTGTACGTGATAGATTTAATGTATTTTGTTTTCTTGGGGGGGGCTGAATATTCAGATGCCCACCCTAAACCCAAGGTCCAAGAACTCACTCCTGGGAGTTCCCTGGGAGCTTTGGTTAAGCACATATGGAGCTGCATTGTTTGGGGAGGGCTAATGAAACAACAGAAGTTGCTAAGTCTTTCTCCCCTTCCACAAGTAATCCTCAATTTATGACTACAGCTCAGGGGTGAAATTCAGCAGGTTCTGACAGGTTCTGGAGAACTGGTAGCAGAAATTTTGAGTAGTTTGGAGAACCGGTAAATAACACCTCTGACTGGCCCCACAGTGGGGTGGGAATGGAGATTTTGCAGTATCCTTCCCCTGCCATGCCCACCAAGCCACGCCCACCAAGCCACACCACGCCCACCAAGCCACAGAACCGGTAGTAAAAAAAATTGAATTCCACCACTGCTACAGCTGGCACCAGAATCTTGATCATTGAGTGAAGATCCCCACGTAACTGCTTTGCTCAACAGCCACAATCCAGGCATTTCCGGCTGTGGTTATGAAGCAATCTCCCAGGCCACTAAGCAGACAGAGGGAAAGAGCTGCCTGCTTAGCTCAGCTCTCCTTCATGCACAGAAAGGAGCTGCTCCAGCATGCTGCAGGAATGGAGCTTGGATCTTTGTGATTAGAGCTCCATTTCTCGACCCCACCTATGGAGTTCAGCTCTTCTCAGTAGGCACCTCTCTCAGCCAGCCCCCAGTGACAAGAGATCCTCTTGGCAGGTAGCAGCAGCTTGCAGCCTTGCCTGCCAGCTTCCACATTGTCTTTCTGGTGAAGCCGTCAGAGAAAATTGCAAATGGGTAAGGATGGGAGACCAACAGGACAGCAGTGTAGATTAGGAAGTCGGAATAATAAAATGCCTCCCAGAGGAAGGCAGCAGCAAACCACTAGGTTCAATTATCAAGAAAACTATGTGAAGGCCCTAGGATTCTGATTCAATTTTCAGAAGACTTCTTTTAATATTTAAAAAAACCCTGAAATATAATTAGAATACTTGCTGTCTTTATTTTATTTATTTTTATTTTATTTTATTGAATTTCTATACCGCCCTACTCCCGAAGGACTCAGGGCGGTGCACAGCCATGGAATAAAACACATAGATATACAAAATTTAAAATCGAATAAAATGAATTAAATAAATTTGGCTGAATTAGTACCCATAATTTAAGATACCCATATTTTAAAATACATTAAAAATTTAAAATTTACACTTAAAAGGGAGAAGGTTTAGGCGAGGCCAGCTTGATGAAATAAAAGCGTCTTCAACTCGCGGCGGAAGGTGCGCAGATCCGGAATCCTCCGTATCTCTGGGGGGAGCTCATTCCAGATCGTCGGTGCCCCCACAGAGAAGGCTCTCCCCCTAGGGGCCGACAGCCGACATTGTTTGGCCGACGGCACCTGGAGGAGCCCCTCTCTGTGGGAGCGTACTGGTTGGTGGGAGGCTGTTGATGGTAGTAGGCGGTAGTAGTCTTTGAATCTAACACTTAAAACTGGTTGGTTGCATTATCTTATCCATCTCCCCATCACTCAGTCTTGCTACTCTACGCTATTGTCCACCTGCAAATACCCTGGTGAGTGGTTGAATGATACAGTTCTTATGTCCAACCTGGAAAGATGTGGTACTGATCCTTCCATCATCTGCCTTCAAAACCCATCTGAACTGCAGCCTAGAGGATGAGGGCAAAGAAGAGAAGAGCAGTGGGAAAGAGGTAACAACCTGCAAGATTGCTTACCAAGAATCTATCCTACTGTTCCTCAAACATAACCATTTTAAGATGTGTGGACTTCAGCTCCCAGAGTTCTCTAGCCAGAATGCTGCCTGGGAAATCTTAGGTGTTAAGTCCATATATCTTAAAGTTATCAAATTTGAGAAACGCTGATCTATCCAGAAAACACCATCACCACAATACAGTATCATAATCTGCTTTACTGTTGAGGCTGTTGCAGGAAGATCAAAAGCCACATCATTTCAACTTGTCCTCTCCATGTGTTGCTTGGAGTTTTGAGACATCCATACAAAAGCCAGAATAAAATTGGTGCACACTGTATCTGGGAAAATTCTGATTCCCTTTGCTTTGAGTTCTGACTGTTCTGAAAGCACAGCTGGCGCCATCTCGTGGTGTTTTAAAGACATTTTAGCAAAGGGTAGATTTACATGACGCATCCATTATTAATACACAGGCTTAGAAAGAGATGTAAGATCTTGGTTGTGTGGTTTAGTGGTTTTTTTAAAAAATTCCAAATTATTAGTTTGAATATTTTACTTTTTTCCACTTTCAGTGTTGAAAGTTCAGGAACTGACATTTATTTATTTATTTTAAATTTGATTTATATGCCGCCCTTCTCCGGAGACTCAGGGCGGCTTACAATGCGTTAAGCAATAGCCTTCATACTTTTGTATATTTATACAAAGTCAGCTTATTGCCCCCACAAACTGGTCCTCAATTTACCTACCTTAGAAAGGATGGAAGGCTGAGTCAACCTTGAGCCTGGGGAGATTCGAACCTGCAGTAATTGCAGGCAGCTGGATGTTAATAACAGGCTATTAGTTTGCGGCGCCACCAGGCTCCCTGGCATTACTTCAACTGCAGTTTTATTGTAAAGCTATTAGATTAGCAACTCATAGATTCTGAGTACTGTTGTTGTTCGCTTTGTATAAATAAATCCCAGATGATTATAGCTCATATGTAAGTGCATATTTGCATATTAGTAGATGGGCAATGTGTTTGAAAAAAGAAAAACAAATCCAAGTGTCTATACATGTATTGGTCTAAGCCATGGGTGTCAAACTCGATTTCATTGAGGGCCACATCAGGGTTGTGTTTGACCTTGGGGCCTGGGGTGGGTGTGGCTGGGGTGGGCATGCCCAGTTTGACATCACTCATGTCAGGGGCGCTTGTGGTGGACCGAGCACTCTGCCAGTGAAAATGGGCTCCTGAGCTCTGTTTTTGGCTGCGACGGCCTCCTCCAATCCTCTGCCAGCGAAAACAGAGCACGGGAGGGCCACACACAGCCCTCCTGAGCTCCATTTTTGCTGGCAGAGGCACTGTGGGAAACAGCCACCTGCTGTTTCAAGGGTGGCCCCATAGTTAGGGCCAGATCTAAGCACTCCACAGGCCAGATCTGGCCTGTAGGCCTTGAGTTTGACACTCCTGGAGTAAGTGATATAGGGATTTCTCAGATGTGATGAAACGCAATAGGATTGTATTCTCCGTTCCTTCTGAGTTTTCTCTTGTCAAAAGTAGATACTGGAGAGCAGACACATGCAAAAGCCTGTAGACAGGCATTCCATAGTTAGGTTGCATACAAATTCCATGTTGGACCAAGTGCCCCAGAAATTCACGAAAGCTGACTTCTCTCTGGGAATCACACACATCCACAATTAATCCAGCTCAATTTACCTCTGTGTACCTGGTGGTTCTCTGTGCTACAGTGAGCAGACATCAGAAGCCTGTGCTTTAATTAGAACAGGATTAATTCAAGCTGACTGCCTCTCTGTGTGTAAATAGGGCGTTAGGGGTCAGAAAGTACTAAGTACTTTTAAATGTCTCCTTGCATAATGTTAAAAGCTACCAGAAAATGGATGACCTTTGTGTAAGCAAAAGAATTAAGGGGAAATTGTGAAGTCATTTGGTACCACTGAACTTAATCACTCTAGTTATGTAGAGCAACCATTGCTAATTATAACTTGGTGCTATAGCTGTCCCAGAGCCAGGCTGCTCCTGAAGAATTTTCTGTTTGGTGAGCTCAGAATTAGACTGAAGGATGACTAGTCTCTGGGTGTAATGTATTAACAAGGGATTAGGGGGAAAAACCTAATACAAGGCTTATTCAGTCCTTAATGCTCAATGGGTGACTTCAGACCAATCGTAATGTCTCAGACAAACCTATTTATCAAGAAAGTTGAGGCTCCTGGAAGAAAGTGGCATATAAATCTAAGAAACTACAGGACAGTTGTAAAATGTAGTCTCCGTTGCATGGAATCCTTTGGGTATACAACTTTTCAGGGATTGAAAGGAACGTCTAGTTTTTGATGCAAGCTATACCCTACTCCAAAAATTAAGGAGCTAGGACAGAAGCTCAATTCAGTCCCATTCCATTCCATTCCATTCCATTCCAGTGAAACTAGAATTATAATTATAACTTTTAATAGAATATTGTTCTCACATTTGAGGGAAAAATGCTTTCATTTTAAATAGGAAGCAACTGTGCCCCCAAACTGCTGCTCACCTTCAGTGCATGCATTGGTTTTCTCTCACTGGTCACTTCCGCTTTCTGATCTGGAGTCACCTGGCACAATCCATTCTGTAGCCTAGTTTTCACATAGTACAAAGAGCAGACTATAGAGAAACAAGTTAGATATCAGAAGCAACTTCCTGACTGTCAGCCTGTAGTGTAGGCTGCCATGTGACATGGTGATTTCTCTTTCACTGAACTACTTCAGACAAAAGCTAGATGATCCATCTGCCAGAGATGCTCTATGGCTCCTGCAAAGCAGAAAATTGGAGTAGATTACTTCTAAGATCCCTTTCAGATCAATGAGTTTTTTAATATTGTTACCAATACCAACTACGGTAGTCCAGCTTATATTTCTATTGTTTTGGAAGGCATACAATGAGACCAGTGTTGGGTAACTATTTAAGATTATATCATGTCTATAAGATTATTAAGAACTACAACAACCAAAAAGGAAATTGTAGAGTTTTAAAATATTAATTTCATTGAAAATTACAAGTGCAAAGATAAAAATCAATCAAAACTATAAAAAGGGATAAAAATTGGTGCACATAATAAAAAATAGAAAGAAAAATAGAAAAGAAAAAATATACTAAAGAAAGGAAATTTATAAGGCAATGACTTCCCTCTTCGTCACATGTATAAACAATTTTAGTAATTTATCCCTTCTCTTAAAATACAACAAATTGTATTACTTTTACTCTTACTTTTACCTATCTTGATCATTAGTCCCTTCAAATAATGTTCTGGAACTTTATTTCTTTTCATTTTTTCTTTGTCTTATCTTGTAAAATTCTTCAAAGTTTTAACAATCCTCTTTTGAAATCCAATATGGGGAAATTATCTAGGTCACTCTCTTGGATTATTTCTATATAAATTTTTAATTGTTAAATATCAGCTGGTTTCTTTTGTATGTTCAGGGTAGCATCTTTTTTAAGATATCATTCTTGTAGCCTGTCATTTTAAAATCCACTTTCAGATCAATCTCAAGCGTGTCAGCTTTGACTATTTGTTTCTGTCCCATAACATCTTTCAATGTACAGTCTAATTATAGAAGCAGACACTCTTAATTTCTGAGTCCACCATTCAAAAATCCTTCTATATGTCCACTTTTAAAATATTTTGCTTCATTCTATATTAGTAAGGGTTAAAAGGTTCTGTTTTAATTATACTTTTTAGTTTTTTCTGTTCCCTCTAGTGTCAAAGTCTCAACTTTCAAAGTCTCATCCTATCACATTTTTTTCAATTCAAAACTTTCCCCATAGGAAGGATTCTTACAATTAATTCCAAACTCTTATTTTCAATCATCTGGACTCTTAGTCCATTTTTAACTTTCCAAGATCAAAATTCAAATTACCCTTTTGCTGTTTATTATTTTTTTTAAAAAAAAAACCTTGTATTTAAAACTTTTGCTAAGAATTGAACTAAACTCCCCCAATGTTTTCAGACTTGTTGATTTAAAGTCTTTTAATACCTAAAATCAGTTAAAAAGCAATTTCCAAAGGTAACTAGAAAAGGAAGCATGTGAACTTGGTGTCCTTAAAGGCAGTGACCATGGTTTGAGCATGATGATGGCTATTTCCTTGTTTCCCAGAGCTCTAAATCCACTGCCCGCTTGATATCAAGGCACCCTTAAATCAAGTCACTAAACCTTCCTTGTTTGGAGAGGAATTACAATGAAGTGGTCTTCATTCCCAGGAATCATCAACTCCCCTTTAAGCTATGCTATCCTGAATTCACAATTTCTTCTTTGGAAGTGAACAAAAATGCTTCTTGTTGGTCAATGGAAATTGTGGAAAATAGCATCAGATGAAAAAAATCTTGAAAAAGTATTTAGTTAAACATTCTTTTACTAACATTTGACCATTTCCCCCTTGTAATTTACATCAATCCACACAAATACTGTATATTTCAGACAGAAATCCAAAACCTGACCATCTAAATTTTATTGATGGATTGATTTCATTTTATGATTTTTTTTGTAAAAGAAGTGTTCAATTATGTGTCATTTGCACTTTTTTTTTACAAACTACAACAAAAGGGGAAGAAACCCCAACAACTAACAACAATGAAAACAAAACTTTCACAAGATTACATGATGCTTAGAAAAATGTAAGAGAGTAGGCCTGTGATGTATCATTCCTTACTCACAAGAAGACAGGGGTGTTTTTTGTTTTAGTTTTTCTGGTCCAAATTTGTGTTCATTTCCTTTGCCACTGACCTCCAAGAAAACCAAAGAGCTGATTTTATGATTCTTGTGCTTTAAAATCACAAGAATACTGGGTATTAGTTGGGAGAGGCTGGTTCAGTTCATTAGACTTTCTTTTTTTTCCAACCTTATAGCTAATGCATAGATTTGGGTATTTGATTTCCATCTGAACAGCAACAGCATTTTTGTGCTATTAACTGCTATTTGTAGTGCTTCTTATTTTAATTATCCAGCTTCCCACTTTTAAAAGTCTAAGGTTTTAAGCCAGGTTTCATAAACAAACAAATAAACAAATACTAGGTCCTAGGTGTCAGACAACAAGCTTCTTCATGCAACTTATTTATTTACGATATTCTCTTCAGGTGCCATCTGAATGTTCTGCTGAACTTGAATGTTACCACAGTGCTCTTTTGCCAAAAAGTGACCAAATTCTAAAATGGGGTAGTTAGAACAATATTACTACATTATTTGACTTCAGACAAAGCCATGGGACATTTCTTAAAAGTTGGGTAGAGGGAAAAAAAAAAACCTGGGTTCCTTCATTCTTCCAGTTCTTCTCTGTATTGTTAATCTCCAAGATTGTCAGTGTACTGGAATACCTTGTCAGCCATCCACAATTGTTTCATTTTTTAAAAAATACAACTTAGTTACAATTTCATACATATTTTTTCAAGTCCTTTCTTTCTTTCCTCTTCTTAAAGAGAGTTGTAATTAAAGAACAGCAGGAGAATCATCCGATCAAATTGGTCTCTTTTCGGCGTTCCTTAATTAGTATGACAAAAGGTTTGGTTGGAGTAAGGACTCATGGAATTAATTTTGTCCAGCATGGTCAGGCCTTCTTCTCCTCCTTAATCCCTCACACTGTCTGGGTTAAGATCAACACTGTGCCTGGTACACACACCTGCCACCCTTTCCGCTTCCATTAGCAAATCTGTGGAATGTATAAAATTTGGGGGAGGGATGGAAGGGATGCTGGCAGGTGATACCTTTCTGAGCTGAAGCAGGTCACACGCCTCCTGAGACTTGAATGGTGCTTGTTGGCTCCCTCAGTACCTCGCTGGGATTTGCTGTACCTCTTTGCCTGGCTCCCTACAGAGCCTACAGGAATTTGGTTGGGGTGGTACAGACATCGCCAACAGAGTCCACAGTCATTGGGTGTCTTTTGCAGCAGGGGTCTTATGACTAAGACCCCATCTGGTTATATATTGTGGAGAAGAGGTTACACCTACAACAGACATAGGTTTAACTTAAGTACAACAGAAGGACCCAGCAATGCACTCAACTCTATCTGACAGTAAGTAAACCGTAGGAGTTTTGTGTCATAAAATCATAGAATTCCATGATTTTTTTCTGGAGGAAATGCATAGATAGTGGTAGGCACTAGTGGAAAATGCTGAAACAAATGTAAATGTATTACTTTTGGATACTATGCTTTGATAGTATGCTTTGCTTTTGACCTAAAATATTTAATAATACACATTAATATTTGAGGTACATATAGCAAACATAGCTTAAAAAAACTTATCTGGGTTTTCTTTTGCTAAAAATTTTTTATACATTGTAAAGACCGGTCTATTTTATCACGTGCTTACCAAGGACTAGTCATCAATATCACTTTTCATTTATTTTCTAAATTGTTATTATTAATAAATGTCTATAATCAATTATTTTATTTAAAGTCTTTCAGACAGATTTATAGAGTAGTATAAATGAGACAGTCCCTGGTCTCAGGCTTGCAAGTTTAAAAAAAAATGATGATAAAGGAAGAGGGGATGAGGAGGGAAAAGGAAAAATGCAGCCCATGCAAAATTTGGACACAAATCTCCAAATAAATCCACAGTTATTATCTTGCCAATGTATATGGTGAAAGTGTCCACCTGGTCTGCAACACACCTCTCATACAGGTAGTTCCCCTAACAGGGTCATGAGGAATTTAAAACATTAGAATGTAGTCCAGTATTCTAAACATTATATAAGAATAAAGTCCAGTTGTCATTATCTCTAAAATGGGTTATTCCTGTTGCTTGTTGCAGGAAAGGCTACCTTGGTAGTCCAGACTTCTGCCTTCATGCTGTCTCTTTCCATCACCTCCTTTCTTCTGTTATTTTGTGTTCTGAATATTGGAAGCTGTGAGAACTATAATGATCTGAAAAAGTTGGAAACAGAGTTTGCCTTCACTCTTTACCAAAAGCTAGCAGAGCGTAATAACAGAACAAATCTTGTCATCTCACCAGCAAGCATTTCTTTTTCTTTGGGACTTCTGCAATTTGGTGCTCGTGGAAAAACCTTTGGACAACTGGAACATGCTTTGGGATACAGCTTTCGTGGTGAGGAATCTTCTGAGACATTAAGTATTTAAGGAACACTGCATGTCATTATAAAGTCCATCCGAGAATTTTCATTTTTCTCCACTGCCAAAATCATGTAAACCAAAACTGAGTGGCCTTTGAACTTATGACTATGGTAGTTTTTATGACTTTGTTTTTTGTAACATCTTGTCCATTCAAAATCAGCCAGTACCAAAGTATTACTTTTTAAACATTCTGCTTTTGTCATGCTACAGATTCCCCCCCCTTCATTAAATCATGAAAAAGAGTTTTCCGTGTAGAAATGTGCCATTTAAAGGTTTGATGGGAAAGAATAGAATAGAATAGAATAGAATAGAATAGAATAGAATAGAATAGAATAGAATAGAATAGAATAGAATAGAATAACAGAGTTGGAAGGGACCTTGGAGGTCTTCTAGTCCAACCCCCTGCTTAGGCAGGAAACCTTACACCACTTCAGAAACTTACCCAAGAACTTCCAACAACTGGAGAGGATCATTTAAAGCTAGTAGACTGCAGAAAGTCACTGGTCTCTTGCACCCAGAATAGCACTAGCTATGTGGACATGGAATTATTACATAGGATCACAAATAAAAAGAGACTTGGCATGTGCACCGATGTACTTTTAAATGCAATTGCTTTACAACTAATGAGGTTGAGAAATAAATAGAAAGTCAGGGTAGTTTTAAAGATATAGCTCCTTTTGAAATGCAGACAGCACAAATGTTTGCTTTGAGCCACAAAAACACTAAGCTCTTAACTGTTGTTCTAATGGTTTACCTCAACCTACTGTTAAAGAGGAAAGAAATGACAAAGTTGATGGTTAATTAGCAGCTTTGAGAGTGTTTCCAAAAGCTTATGATTTCCGATATGAATTTGGTTTCAAAGTCAATTCAATGTGACTGACAATAAATGCTGGTTTTCTCAAAGCAAATACAAGCATTTCCCCCTTAAATATTTCCTCCTCAAAGCAAATATAGAAAATAACAAGCAAATCTGCATCTTCTTATTCTTTATAACTTCTTAGTCATGGAAGCTTCAAAGACTCAGACAAATATTCAGAGATGGACTGGTTGACAACTGATCGATCAAGTGTGTCCAAGCGCAAAGGGGATGAAGAATGGTAGGGGAATAGATTTAATCCTCTCTTCTTCACCTCCACTTATGTTCCCCACCTCTTCCCCATTTGTTCTGGGGCAAATTTTGGGAGTGCACTTTAGAGAGAAGAACCAGAAGAAGATTGTTGAAGGAGCAGATATCCCATGTAACCATTGGGTACAAAACTGGGGGCAGAAGACAAGACCAGAAATAGTATTTATTGGCTCTCTAACAGAGTCATCTAAATGCTAGCAAAACCGTTTTTGGCTAGTTGTGCAGTGAACGTTTCTAGCATCTACTCTTGGTTCCAGTTCAACTCCTTCATTGGCAGGATTGCTACAATGCTTTGGGGCAAAAAAGCAGGGATGTTAGAAGCTACAGGGAGATGAGGAACACTGTATAAGCCACTATTATTCCCTCCTACAGTATGACCTTCCGGAGATCATAGAGGGGGCAATTCTCATTGAGTGGTGTGATTTTGTATCATTATTATTTCTCCCCCTTGACTACCATAATACAAGGACATTTCTTGTTCTTAGATGAGAACATCCAGAATTTCTTGCACACAGCCTACAAAGGAGGAATTAATTCCAACCAAAGTACTATGGTGCACTTGGCATGTACCCTCTTTGTTCAAGCTGGGATGCAGCTTTCACCTCAATTCATTCAGCAGACTGCATGGTGGGGAAATAACACAGTGCAGCAAACAAACTTCAGCGATCCTAACAGGACCGAAGCACGAATTAGGGAATGGATTACCCAGAATACAGGAGGTAAGCATTTAGTAACCTCTTTGTTGTCCCTTTGCAATGCACATGGTTTGCACCAGCTTTTTTGAGACACTCAAGCACAGAGTAGCAAATGTGTAGGCAAGTGACATTTGAGTGTACTCGCCAACTTTCTCCCATGACCTCTCTGGGCTGCAACCTGCTGAGGCTAGGAAAGACTGGCACGAACCTTAGGACAGAAAGGCATTGAAATATTTTATTGGTACACTCTGGCTGTCTCCGACCTGAACCAAGAAACTCAAAATTTGAGAGCCATAAATCTTGCAAGCAAAAGTGTAATCTTCTCTGCAGCCTGGGTTCATATAATTCTCCTGGTAACTGAAGTTCACAGGCAAGGCAGTGTTTGAAGGCAAACAAGGTTTCGATGAGAACAGTGCAGCCTAAAGTAAAGTATATGGCACAGAAGGTAGATTATCATAGAATTGTTTCAGCCTCAGACCGGCATGCAGGAGTACAAATGACACTGATCAGCCCTAATTTCCAGTAAAGTACTCCATTTATGATTGAAGAACAAGAAAATTGTCCCCTATTTGTTGTAAATTTCTTCAGGGTCAATATCACTTATGTCCTGGACCTGATCACAGAGATTGCTTCCAAAAACTAAATCAGTGATAAGAGTATATATACACAGCACTCCAGGTTTGGTCCCTGCTAAATTTTCAGCTAAAAACACCTGGAGAAAATTATGAGACAGAGCATCCTATATAAACCTATTTTTTTGCCTAACCTTCTGTTTGGAGAATTGAACATAGAAGAATCAGGAGTATGACAGCTCTCCAAACATCAAGATAAAGATTAGATTCTTTTTTTGCTACCTGACATGTTTGTGGCTTTGCTTGGTTCGGCTAGATTTTCCAAAGGCAGTTTACACTTACAGTACTAGCAGTCCAGTGCATCCTAGTAAGGGTTTTTTCCCCCCAAATTGCAATTAAGAGGTCATTAATTTGCCATCAAATCCTTCTTTGTTAAGTCCTAAAAGCACACAAAGTTGTTGTTGTTTCTGAGTTAACATTTCAAACAGAGAATAAATGTGTTACATTCATCTCTGTTGGCAAGATTTCACTCTTTTGTTCTCTGCCCATTACAGAAGCAAGCTCCCTGTCCTTGGACACAATTGCGTCTCCCCTTAACCAGATAGCCGTGGTAAGCACCATGAACTTCAGAAGCACGTGGCAAAGGAAGTTCACTTTCACACACACTCAAGCTTTGTTCTTTACCACTCCAGATGGCATCACCTTGAAAGTGCCTACCATGTATCTCAGAGCGGAAGTCAATTATGGTAAGGATAACAGGGATGGGCTTTTTCTATACAGACGAGTTTCCCTCATGACAGAGAGAAAGAAGCTGGAAGAAAAAGAGAACCAGCATGGTATTAAGGAATCAGGAAGAATCAGGTTCAAGTCCACCCACAGCCCAACAAGCTAACTGGGTGATTTTGAGTCACTCTCTCTCAGTCCATGTTGTTGCATGGAATAATGGGAGAGGGAGCATTGTGTTCACTGCTTCAAACTCCTGAAAGAATGCAAGTTAAAAAAAAATCAAACTAACATAAAGACAAGTAAACAAGAAGCTTCAGAGAATATGCAGTAAAAGAAATCACTCTAATGTCTGAATTTTCTGCACTTGTGGAGGGGCGCATAGCAACTATCCCATGTCAAGTGCAGCTAGTCAAACAGTCCTAAACTGTTAAAATGTCATGTAAGAAAAAATGGAGAGTAGCACAGTGTTTTCCCTTTTCAAAGAAGCCCACAGCCTTCTCGTCAGCCCTTTTTGTGTCACTTCCAGTTTTCTCTTGCCAGTTGCCATTTAACATCTTTTTTGTTAAAAGCTGATAATTGCTTCCCACATTCTGCTCATCCAGGCACTCAGGTTTGACTAATGACATTTTAAAACACAATGCAAAAATATTAAATAGGTGATAAATCCAGTTAACTATTAAAATCTTGGTGAAACAGTTATATTTTTACAGATTACTGAAACCAATGTTTCTCAACTATAACAACTTTAAGATGTGTGGACTTCAGCATGTTGGCTGGGGAACTCTGGAAGATGAAGTCCACACAGCTTAAAGTTTCTGAGTTTGAAAAAAATTGATCTAAATAATGATACAATGAGCTCCCATTATAGTTTCCAAGACAGAATGTTCCACAGACTTGTAGAACAATGCAGGAGAACAAATAGTTTATGGTGGAAATTATAAGTTTGATGTGTGTTCTGATTTTCATCCTGACCTTAAATTTTGTGTAGTGGTGGAAATATATCCAAAATCCTGCTTAGCCCAGATTTGCTTTTGAATGGTGGTCTTACTTAATACATTCATACTGTAAATGTGACATTTATTACACTAAACCTAAATTAGTGTAATATAGTGACTAAGAAATTGTGCTGCAAAGTAGAAAGTTCTTGATTCCAGCTTTATTTCTATTGTGAATTCAATTGGCCACCTTTGATACAACTCTCTTTCAATTCAGTTTCCATATATGCAATAGAGGAAATATTTCTACTAAATGTATAGGACTCTGAGGATTTTTACTGGTACAATACAGCAGTATTTTACTGCTAGCGTAAAAAGTGCCATCTGATTAAATGTACTCGATGCTTTTTAAGAATACCACCCAGTGCATTTCTGTTTGGCATATGTCCATAAATACAAAATGTGAAATATTTTTTCAGATTATTTCTGAATACTTCCAATGTATGAAGCATTATTTTAAAATCCAATAAATATGCAAATAATGGTCAGTGACAAGAAATATTTGGGGGGGGAAGGCTTTCAGTCTGTTTAGTTATCTTGCTGTACCGTAATTATTAATCAAAAATCTGAATAAAAATGGCTTTTTTCAGAATGCTCAGAACTAAACACATATAGCTCATAAACCCTTGTTGAATAGTGTTCTACTGTTGAAATATCACTCTTTAGAAGGTCTTTCTGAAATTACTGAAAATCCTGGTATGTTTGTTAATAGTATACCACTGTTTGTTTGTTTTTTGACTTGCAGGTGAATTCCTAGTGGGCTCTCTGGATCAGATCACTGTGGTTGAAATACCTTATCTGGAGGAGAAGGTTAGCGTGTTTATGGTGCTTCCATCCAACAGGAGAGCCTCTCTAGCCAGGATTGAGACTTACCTCTCGGCTCAAACCTTCTCTCTGTGGTCCAGCACATTGAGAAGAACAGCAATGGATATCTTTCTCCCTAGGTAAACAACAACGTACATCCAGTTGCTTCAACATTTGGATCTCTGCTCGTGTTTGCTGTGTGTGTATGTGTAACAGGCACAAACATGACTGTAGACAAAATGCCATGGCTATGGATATGAAACATGGTAGGAAAGAGGAGAGGACAAAGCCATATCATCTGGATCTGTGCTGCCTAAAATCTTAAGTGTGGAAATCCAGGGATAAGACCTTGGAAAAACTACACAGAAATAATTACAAAAACAAAGGCATGCTTTAAGCCCTAGAAACAGAATAACATATCCAGAATAACACTACATATTCTTGTAAATATGCAATACAGAGATGGTATTCAGCAGGTTCTGACCAGTTCTGGAGAACCGGTAGCGGAAATTTTGAGTAGTTCGGAGAACTGGTAAATACCACCTCTGATTGGCCCCACCCCCATCTATTCTCTGCCTCCCGAGTCCCAGCTGATCGGGAGGAAATGGGGATTTTGCAGTAACCTTCCCCTGGGGTGGGGTGGGAATGGAGATTTTACAGTATCCTTCCCCTGCCACACCCACCAAGCCAAGCCACGCCCACCAAGCCACACCCACAGAACCAGTAGTAAAAAAAAATTGAATCCCACCAGTGATGCAATATTCAGGATGGACTATGTGCTCTTGAAACGTTGCTCCATTGCAATTCCCATCATATCTCATTCTTAGACATGCTAAGTAGGCTGCTGGGAGGTGAAGTTCACTAAGCCCGGGAGAGGCCGTATGTCACCTTGCCCATAGAGGAATTGCACTGAAAACAACATAGTATATTTATAGTGTTCCTCTATCACCTTTCCAGGTTCAAAATTCAAAACCACTTGGATTTAAAGATGATTTTACCTGCATTAGGAATTACAGACATGTTTGAGCAGACTGAAGCCAATTTTAAGGGTATTTCAGGTAAGCTTGCCTATACAACTTTTTCAGGTCAAATGCCATATGCAACTTTGAGGGCTTAGGAGCCACAGTGTAAAAAAAATGTGCAGGATCAGAATAAAGAAAGGAAAAGGCAACTAATTTTAATTAAAAATAAAATAAAATAATACAACAATCTCCTATATATTTAAAGTTTTCCCTCTTCTGTGATGTTGAAAATTACAATTCATTGGAAACTTTTGGAAGATCTTAGGAGCTATATGCATTATGTTAAACTAAGGACTCAAATTATAGATTCTGTTCTGTGGCAGTGATTCATCACAAAAGATCTTCTAATTGGAGTTTTGGGTCTACAAAACAATTTTTCTAATCACAGGTGGGCATGGATTATTTCTGGAACAAGAATGTACCTTGTACTCTATTTCGCACAATGCTTTATTTGAGCCTCTGTCACCTAAAATGTTTTGCCATGAAGCTTACAAATCACTTCATTTATCACGGCTAACTTATCCTAGAAGTGCATTGAAAAGCTACATTTTGTGTGTGTCTTTACTTGTATGTCTTTACAACCCTGTAATCCCTTTTAATTGGGATTTGGGATGGAGCTGAGCATTTACTGGCCAGATGCCCTTCCTAATGCCTACACAAAGTTCACAGCAGATATGTTCTCTTTGCGCCCTAATAGAGAAACGCCCTAATAGAGAAACATCTGTCACTGCCTAGGATTGAATTTAAGTCTGCCAAGTGTGAGGCAAGTGTCTTCACCTCTAGGCCACCACGCAGCTCATTCAAAAGCCACAATATTGGTGTAAAAATGAAAAACCCTCAGTTGAAAAGCCTATGTAGAACTTTAATATAGGGAGAAAGAATAAGTAAAATAAATAAAGTTATTTTGGATAAGGATTTTTTTTTTTGTAAGGATACTCCCAAAACTGTTGACTCAGTTCTCATTGCAATTCATGTATTCATTAATGGATGGGTTCCACTTCACGGGGGATACTTACTAAATTTATAGATGGCATTAACTTTATAATTTCTGGAAGAAACTCTCTCTTTTCCGCAGGCCTTTATTTCATTTTGTCAATCTGTCAAACAACACCCATCTGTCTTTGTACATTTTGACTGAGCTCTCTGATAGTTGTCTTCTAGTGTCTCTGTGACAGAAATCTTTCTTGAGCAGTTTCTTCCTTAAATAAGTTGTTTTGGTTTTGCGCTGGCAAATAATAACTGCTTTGGTTTGTTAGAACAAGGAGGTCTTTATATCTCGGAAGTTGTCCACAAAGCAAAGATTGAAGTGACAGAAGATGGCACAAAAGCCTCTGGCATTACAGGTAAGCCAGAGAGAATTAATGCATGAATCTAGAAAACAAGCAAATGGTTTATTAATTAAACAGTACTTTTAACATAAATAATTATTTTATAATCCAACAAATACAGCTCCTTGGGGTAATCCATTTGCCCACGGGAAGTTTTAAAACGGCTTAACCCAACCTGGTGCCCCATCCAATGTTATTATCAACCATGCATGTACCTATGAAATTGGAAACAGATCTTGTTTTCCATGTTATATCATGGCTTGCAGTTTGCTGCTTGGCAGCAAACAGGAAGCAAACTTTCATATCTATAAAATTCCACTGTGCTACATCAAAGTTTATCATTGACAAGTTTGGGACCTCTTAACATATTTTTCATATTGACTTTCCCTAGGCATTAACTGTTTTTGTTTTATCTGCTTAAATTTTATAATGCTGTTTGAATAAGTGCTATGATGTACACTTCAAACTTTCTACAGTGAGAAACAATATACACATAATTATAACAATTCCAAGAGTAACAAGAAAAGAATTCCTAGTCAGCAGGGTCAAACTTGTGGATTTCAAAAAGTTATACTCTGGAGGGAAGCAAGATGGGGGAAACCAGGCAGCAGCGCCTAATAATTTCAAATCGTTCAGAAATGGGCTGCAGTAAATTCCAATCAAATAGATTGGGAGCTCACAGGTAGCACTTATTCTGGCCTCATTATATATTATATACTATTGGCATTTGAACCAAAAAGGACCAGCAATAATATTTATTGGGTCTCTAACAGAGATTTAAATGCTAGCAAAACAGTTCTTGGCTAGTTGTGCAATGCACTTTCTAGCATCTACTCTTGCTTCCAGTTCAACTCCTTTGTTGATAGGGTTGCAACAATGCTTTGAAGCCAAAAAGCAGGAAAGTCAGAAGGCTACAGGGAGAAGAGAAAAAGATTGTACAAACTACTATTATTCCATCCTACAGTGTGATCTTCTAAAGATTACGGAGGGGGCAATTCACATTGACTGGTGTGACTTTGTATCATTATGATTATAAAAAGGAACAATGCAGGTGGACAGACTTCAATTAAAACTAATTTAACAAATGGATATGGACAGACTTTACAAGGTGTAGTGCTATATTGTATCTTATAGTTCTAAACACTATTTGTGTTTCAGAATTATTCCTCATAATATATATATCTAGGATATGGCCATTCACACACATGAGTTTCTCAACCCCCATCAGAAGGGTATGGGAAAATAGAGTTTGTCGGAAGACCAGATAAGACAAAATCGGTGATGGGGGGGGAATCTCTCAAACTAATCCAACCATTTAGCATATGCTGTAAGAAGTGATGGATGGAATCGGAGGCAAGGTGATGTAGGACTGGCCTAGAAAAACAAATAAGAATGTCTTGGATTGCAAAATTCTGTTACTGATCTAACTTCTTACTGTCATTAGGACTTAGATATTTTAATTCTCTAGTACTGGTAGTCCTTGACTTACAACAGTTCATTTAGTGACTGTTCATTGTTACAATGGCACTGAAAAAAGTGACTTACGACTGTTTTTCACACTTATGACTGTTGTAGCATCCCCATGGTCACGTGATCAAAATTCAGTGTCTTGGGATCACGTGATCATCTTTTGCAACCTCTGACAAGCAAAGTTAATCGGTAAACCAAACTCACTTAATAATCGTGTTACTAACTTAACAATTGCAATGATTCACTTCACTGTGGCAAGGAAGGTTGTAAAATAGGGTAAAACTCACTTAACAAATGTCTCAATTAGCAACATAAATTTTGGGCTCAATTGTGGTCGTAAGTTGAGGACTACCTGTATTTAGTTTTACTTTCTGTGAGATATTTGAAATTGAACAAATGTAAATAAAGCCCGATATTCACCAATTGTTTTACATCACAGCTATGGTGTTGTTAAAAAGATCCAGAGCTCCTGTCTTCAAAGCGGACAGACCTTTTAATTTCATTCTAAGGCAAGCCAGAACAGGTAAACATGGATTATTTTAGCCATAAGAAAACATTATTATGATAGCAAAATATTGCTGCTTTTTTTTTATATGCTAGTAGTTTGACATTTCGTTAAGCAAAGTTCTCTATTTTTTAAATGTATTTGTTAACTTTATATGGGCTCGTCTTAAATATTTGGCTCTGGCAACTAACAATTAAAACAAAAACAAAAACAGTCAGCAAAATTATAAATAAAATAGCAGCTGAGCATCAACACCAACAGTCACCTTACCTCCAATCAATACAACCATCAAATGCACTTCCAGGGTTCAGGCTTAATGGTGAAGGCCTTTGAAAAAGTTAGTAGGGTCAGAGTGAGTTTGAGCTGCAGAGAGATGATATTGCAGAGAACGGGTCCCATGACAGAAACAGCCCTGTCTCACAAATCTGCCTTCATTTGTGAGAAACAGCTCTCTTCCTGGATCCCACTGGGGATCTGATGGGTCCCAAAACTTTAGAAAAGCAGCATCTAAACCAGGGGTATCCAACCTTAGCAACTTTAAGACCTGTGACGTCAACTCCAGCATGAGTGTTGAAGTCCACAGGTCTTAAAGTTGCCAAGGTTGGACACCTCTGATTTAGACTACCGTATTTTTTGGAGTATAAGACACACACTTCCCCCCGCCCCCAAAGAGGCTGAAAATTGGGGTGCATCTTATACTCCGAATGTAGCTTTTTCGAAGCTTTTTTTTCAGCCCTAACAAGGCGCTAGCAAATGAAGCATCACCGTGTTTTGCCTGCTTTTCTCAGTGCTTCTCTCTCCAAAGATCAGCTGTGCTTTAGAAGCTGTTTTTTTTATCCCCAAGCAGGGGATAAAAAGTGCGTGCATGCGCTCAAAACTAGCAAACTAATGTGCTGAAGGTGACCAGACTAAGGACACTAGCCAGATGAATACCTGGTAGGCAGATTTTTTTCCCTATTTTTCTCCCCAAAAACTAAGCTGCATCTTATACTCCAGTGCGTCTTATAGTCCGAAAAATACAGTAATACAATTTCAAAGCAATTGATACATTACGCTAACCAATCTGGGTGGCAAAAATCCAAATGACCACTAAGGGATGACAATGACACAGTTTTCTGTTGTTTTCTTTACAGCTTATTTAGTGGTCCTTCGGGTTTTTTTAGCATGCTTATCTGAATTCCATTTTTTTCAAATTTAACCTATGGGCATCCAAACATTTTCGCCTCATTCATTCTGCTGAGAATGAATTCATAGATGTTATTTTCTTAAAATGGCACTGACATGATTCAGTTAAGAAAGGAAATATATATCAAGGGCTACACTTTCTGCTACAATAGTCTCTCCTGCATTGCCTTCTAATTAAGTAAAGTGCTTAATTAGAATTGTTTGATACCATCAGAAAGGTATCTGTCATTGTCTTCTCAGTGAAGCTTTACTACTCAGGAATGAACGAAAGGACCAGTCTTAAAAGTACCACTGCATCAAAGTGTTGAAAGTACCACTACACCAAAGACTAAAGCCAAACAAAATGAGTTTGTCTTTGTTATTATGATATCTGGCTCATTTATATGGCACATATTTTTCTGACATTTCTTCCTTCACATTGCATTTTTTTCTTCAGGGTATTTTTATGACCTCTTTTTTATTTTAGTAATTGTGAATTCTGACTGTTCCATTCTAACACTTGTGTTTAAAAATATCAGAACTCGCTTTGCAACATGACTCCCATTTTCCCCATTGACCACAAGCAGAGGGAAGCGATCTGCAAGAAGGAAATATACTGCTGATTTTTACCACTCTTTGTAACTGTGTGGTTGTGAAAACTTTCATCTCTGATCAGCTTAAGACTTAAGTTTAAGCAGGAGTGTGTGAGGTGGAAAGAGACAATTGGCCTAACCCATCCTAGCCAATCCACCGTGGGCATCCCTCCCTTGCCACTCCTCCCCCTCTATTCCTCCCGCACCACCTCACCCCAGGTGATTCGCCATGAGACAAATTTCCATGGCTGATTCGCCATGTAGGACAGTTAGCCACGCATCCTGGCAGTCAATTCACCTGCCGAGGGGTGGGCCTCTGCCTTCCCATGGACCTGGTGGGCAGAGAGGGCGCCGTGTGGAGCAGGTAGCGCTGGGAGGCAGGGAACGTGGCGGTTGCTATGCAGGGCAACTGGCTGCTCCTCCCTCCTAGCACTTGGCTTTTTGAGGTACTGTAACTGTGAGCAAGGTGATTGTAGAAGTTATTTACATCCTCGCAAGTACATCCCTGCTTTAAAAACAAAGTCCAAACAGCCCTCAAGTAAAAGTAACTTCAAATGGCCATATTATCTTTCTCTCCTTCCACAGTTGAAATGGCATGTTAGCGAATTGCATATACACTTAGCATATACAAATAATATACGTGTAATAAAACCCACAGCTTTGATCTGTGACATTGTATTATAAATATAACAGTATTACACTGCTAAGCATTAATGTTTATCTCCAGAAAGTTCAATTGACTCTTTTAAAATCAATAGAGTGGTAGGCCACAAATAGAATCTGCAGGTTGCTTTCTGTTACATAACAAGTTTCTCATAAAAAATGTTCACATTCAGAACATTGCTTTTAGCCACAATTATCCAAAGCTGTATATCTTATGCTCCAGAACAAATGGTTACTGTATTCAAAGCCAGATAAAGTATCTTAGTGCTTGGGGTAACACACCTGAGATATTTTTAGATTTCATTTCATTTTTGAAGTGCCCTGTTCTATTCCTTCCTTCCTTCCTTCCTTCCTTCCTTCCTTCCTCTCTCTCTCCCTCTCCCTCTCTCTCTCTTTCTTTCTTTCTTTCTTTCTTTCCTGGCTTCGTGGTTCCTTTCTATTAGCCGTGTTATAAAAAAAATAATAGCATTCTCTCATTAAAGTTGTAGACATCTTATTTTTCTACTTCCAATATTACTAACTTCCAACTGTGGTGAATGTGGCTCCCTTATTTCCTGTTTCTCAACCATGGCAACTTTTAAGATGCATGGACTCCTGGAATTCTCCAGGCAATTGCTAAGATTGAGAAACTCTGTCCTAACGGCTTACATAAAATCATTCTGTTTAATCAAATAAGCCTTTCTCAACTTGCTGTCTTCCACAGATGTTGGGGCTATGTTACCTAACCAAGTCAGCCAGTTAGCAAAGACTATAAAAGAAAAAAATCCATTGAAGTTCTTACTTTGCTATAAACCAGGGGTCCCCAACCCCCAGTCCACAGCCCAGTACTTGTCCACAGCCCATTGGGAACTGGCAGCGAAGCTCCATTTGCACAAGTGGCCTGCATGTGTGCAAGACCATCCCCTCTCCCCTCCTGCTGCCACTGTCGTTGCCAGTCCGCAGAGCCAGAAAAGTTGGGGACCACTGCTATAAGCAATATGTGTAACTGAGGCTGAACTGAATCTTTTTTCTTTTACAGGTTCAATTCTGTTCATAGGAAGACTTACAAATCCTACACTGTAAACTTAAAATTAATCCATCTACCTGTCTACTTTTCCAAAGCCACTGAGGCAATACTATACATATCTAAGAAGCACGTTTGATCTTGGATTTTTTTTCTTTTAATGAACCTGTAATCCCTTGCATCCGAGTGGAGTCAGGGTGACTGAACAGAGCTCAAGCATTTACTGACTGGATGCCCTTCCTGACACCTATGCAGAGTTTGCAGCAGACAATGACCGATTGCGCACACAGAGAGAAATTTTCTACCGCTACCTAGAATCCAACGCACAACCTCCTAATTTTGAGGCGACAGCTCCACCTCTAGGCCACCACATCATTCACATTTCATCTTGGAATATCCAAAGGAAATTATGGGAACAATAAATCATAATTGTTTTTTGAGGGGAGGGGGTGCGTAGCTTCAGTAACCATGAAAATAAGGAAATGATGACCTATGATGCTACCAACTTTAATTCAAGCATATTAAAAAGAATGGTAACAGTGGGAAAGAACTAGAAAGCATAGGCACCAGATATAGTAATGGCTCGGCCTTTCCTTCTTTCACTAAGCCACTACTTCTCAGCCAGGTGTCTTCTTCATGTGACACATACATATCATTCCAGCTACTCTGCATTTGGGGACACAATACTGGGGAAGAACCACTGGGGAAAAAACAGCTTTTACTATTTTAAGATTGTATTTCAAAGCAGGAAAAATTCAACAGATCCAGAAGGCATAGAGTTGAAGAAACCAATGCTGGGTATATGATATCTCTAAAGTCTGCATCCCTAAAATGTGGATATAGTACACAGAATTTTCCAAGTCACTAACACATTGTAATTCTATTGTGCTAGTAGGACAAAGCATTTGAAGTAAGTGTTACATTTGATTATTTTAAACTAAATGTGTATATTCAGGAAAAATTTGGTTTGGTCTGAATCTACCCATTTTCATAGCCAAAAATGAATGCTAAGAATAGAGGCTGAGAGATTTTTCTAAGGAAAACCATGCTGACAGTTTTTCCTCCAGAGTTATTTCTCAACCCCAGTAAAACAAATGGGAAACTCCCATTGCCAATGAAATTAATCTAGGGTTAGGTTAGGCTTAGGTCTACTTAGACTCGTGGCCAAAAACTAATGCTAGGGATAGATTCTTAGTGGTTTTGTAAGGAAAGTGACATCGTTAGCTTTTCATTCGGACTTCTTTGTGGACCACAGTAAAACACATTTGGAAATCCTGTTGCCCATGAAAATGAAAGATAGGGTTAGGGTTAGGGTTAGGGTTAGGGTTAGAGTTAAGGTTAGGTCTACTTGGAGTCATGGCCAAAACTATTGGTAGGGATATATTCTTAGCAGTTTTCTAAAGAAAGAAATGGTGGCAGCTTTTCATTCGGAGTTGTTTCTGGACCATAGTAAAACATATGGGAAAAATCCCATTGACAATGAAAATGAATCTGGGGCTAGGGTTAGTTCTACTTGGAGTCATGGCCAAAACTATTGGTAGGGATATATTCTTAGTAATTTTCTTAGGAAAGAGTTGGTGACAGTTTTTCTTTCAGAGTTATTTGTTGAGCTCTTTAAAACATATTGGAAAAATCTCATTGACAATGAAAATGAATCTAGAGTTAGGGTTAGGATTTGGTCTACTTGGAATTATGGCTGAAAACTAATGCTATGGATAGATTTGTAGAGGTTTTCTAAAGAAAGCCATCTTGATCGCTTTTCATTCAGAACTCTTTTGTGGGCCTGTGTGGGCCTTGTGGAGTGGGGCTGCCAGTATTTGCTGAAAGGGCAATGCTGATGTCTATTTGAAAAAAAAGTTTCATACTCCTAACTAAAGGTTACTCTCCAATATTTATATCATTTGGGTTGTCATTGCTGATATTTCCAGATAAAATCTACTATTAAAACAGATTTTGATGATAGTGCATTATAGACTTATTTTTGAGTTACCTTGATTGAGCCAATGTGAGTTTGTAATAATTTTGATGCTGTTTATTATTTGGGGGGGAGGATCCATTGAACTCAATAGAACAACTTCTGAATAAAATATTTAAGAACTTGTCTGATATCAGTGTTCTTTTGGTGATGTCTTCATTGCTCAGAATTGGCATGCTTGCTTGCTAAATTGCAGCGGCTTTTTAAAAATAACTATATGCCCTCTTAATGGTTTTGCTGATGGTTGAAGGAATCCAGCCAAGCCATCAGCCAAAAGGGGTTTCTGACCTTCCTTTTGGATCACCAGTAGGTGAACCAGTAAAACACAACTGAACAACTGAATGAAGAAGCCCAGATCATATCTTCACAAGCGGCATCTTTAGCAGCTTATCCAGAAGCTCTTACTTCTGGTTTTGACTGGACTGCTCCAAAGGTGGGAAGAATACAAGAACATCATTTAAATTAACATTATTAATCCTGCAAACTATTATAGATTCATATTAACAACAAGGTTCATGATGTACAGTACCTCAATTTACTTTATACGATAAAATGTCTGTCCAGACATTGATATTGTAATAGGACTATAATATTATAATGGTATTATATATTACAATAGTACCTGATATTGTAATGATATTTGCTGACATATAGCAGACAAAAAAATAGCTTTTTCCCAAATATCAATGTCTGTGATGTTCCCAGTCAAACTCTGAATACTGGATTGGATGGAGATAATGCTGTATTCCAAGGAGACTGATCTGAGCCATTAGTTAATAATCTTCACCACTGTCATTAACAGAACATCAGCCTTCCTTCCTTCCTATCAAAATATCCACCTTTTACTCCATATGATGATTATGCATGTATGTAACTGGGCCAGAAGGAAGCATTATTTTAGATATAGGAACATTTGTCATCTTTATGTTTTATTCAAAATAAATTTCAACTCCTTGCACTCTAGTGGATTTGAGATAGTTGGGCCAAGTCCATTGTGTGCAACACCTGGGCATACTAGGCTATTCCTTTTTCCACCCCATTACAGCCTGCCCTGCTCTCCCAACTTGCATGCAGAGCTGAGACTCTGGAAAAAGTTCATAGAAGAGCAACTAAGATGATCAAAGGCCTGGGAGACTAAAACATATGAAGAACAGCTGCAGGATTTGGGTTTGGCTAGTCTAAAGAAAAGAAGAATTAGGAGTGACATGAAAGCAGTATTCCAGTATCTCAGGGGCTGCCACAAAGAAGAGGGGGTCAAATTATTCTCCAAAGCACCAGAGGGCAGGACAAGAAACAATGGTTGGAAACTAATCAAGGAGAGAAGCAACCTGGAATTAAGGAGGAACTTCCTAACACTAAGGACAATTAATCAGTGGAACAATTTGCCATTAGAAGTTGTGGGTGCTTCATCACTGGAGGTTTTTAAGAAGAGACTGGACAGTCACTTATCTGAAATATCATAGGTTCTCCTGCTTGAGCAGAGGGCTGGACTAGAAGACCTCCAAGGTCCCTTCCTTCCAGCTCATTCATTCTATTGTTATCTATTCTATACCATTCGGTGAAATCTGTCTCGTCCTTGATCTCTCTTCTACCTGTCGCATTTTCTGCTGGTCGAACCCGCGAGAGAAAATCCGCGAGAAGAAAATTCTTCGCACTCGAGACGGATATTTTTCTAATAACCGCAATGAAAGTCAGCTCGTAGCTAAGCTAAGGCGGGGCTTTTTTCCCTTCCCGCTTGAGTCTTTTACATCCCACTCCACCGTCCCGCTTTCCGATCGGGCGCACAAGATGAGTCAAGTGGCTCCTTTGGAGAGCCGGAAGTCGTCCGAGAAAGCCGTTGCGACCGTAGCCTTTTGGGGGTTGCCACTCTCCTCCCAATGCGCAAGCGCGGGCAGAAAAGAAAAAAAAAAAAAAGAGGGTAGGGCGTGCAGACAGGGCGTGCGGAGCTCCTGGTGGCGGTGGAGTGGCTCCGTCCGCGCGCTCTTCATGGCTGCTCAGCCTTCGCCGTCCGTGCCGCTCACTCGGCGGCCCCTGTTGCTCGGCCAAGTGGAGGGCTCGCAAGACGCGGTGACCATGGCGGCCATCGTGCCCAAGGAAGAGGGGCTCATCAGCGTCTCGGAGGACAGGTGAGGAGGGTCGGGCGCGTTGCGTGGTCCCGGCAATAAAAAAGGGAAGGGAAGGCTGAGCCGCACCTCTTGCCCGGGACGGGCTGTGCCTCTCCGACGTTTGCGGCTCCATCAGCCTCTGCAAGGTGGGCGCTTTAATCGGGAGAAAGCAGTCCACCCTCGGCTACCTGGAGCCGCCGGTCTCTCTGTGCAAAAAGACCGAGTACCGAGCTGGCGCGGCTCCTGGACGAAACAGCGCTCCGCATCCCGGCAGTGCGGGCGAGGGCTCCGGAGCTCTGCGCGAAAGGAGCTTGGGGACGAGGCAGCCTGTGCCAGCTGCATCGCCGTCGCTGGCTGAAGAGGCGAAGCCGTCTGGATCCGTCTGCCCGAGTCTGGCAACTCGGCTGTTAAAGGAAGGTTGGGAAGGAGGGATTGACTTGGTGGGGAAATGGAGTGAGCGGCAGATCGCGGTATCAAGAGGCTGGTGAGATCCCAAATGAGCGGGATCCCTTTCTTTCCTAGGTCTTCGGATCCCAAAGCAAAGCTTAGGGGGCTGGAAGTACTGTACTAGGCTGTAACTCTAAGCCAAGCGGCTGTGTTGTGTTAACCTGGCAACTATCTTGTTCTCCAAAGCATTTCTATACCTGAAATTACCTACCCACCTACCTTATCTGTTCGTCTACCTTGTCTGTCTGTCTGCTTGCCACCGATCTACTTTGTCTGTCTGTCTACCTACCTTGTCTGCCTGCCTGCCTGCCAGCCACCTACCTATCTAACCTACCTACCTTGTCTGCCTGCCTGCCAGCCACCTACCTAATCTGTCTCTGTCTACCCACTTACCTACCTATCTTATCTGTTTGTCTACCTTGTCTGTCTGTCACCGATCTACCTTCTCTGTCTGTCTGTCTACCTACCCACCTTGTCTGTCTGTCTGTCTGCCACCTACCTATCTTACCTGTCTGTCTGCCACCTACCTATCTTACCTGTCTGTCTGCCACCTACCTGTCTTACCTACCTATCTTGTCTGCCTGCCTGCCAGCCACCTACCTAATCTGTCTCTGTCTACCTACCTACCTATCTTATCTATCTACCTACCTTATCTGTGTCTGCCTGCCAGCTACCTATCTACCTTGTCTGTCTACCTACCTACCTACCTATCTTTCTATCACATTTTTGAAGCATCCATCTCCCTCAAAGAGTTGTTGGAAACTTGTTGCCTCCAGTTAGTATACTTTACAGCTGACAATTGCTCTGAGGCTTTCTTGGTTTCACCTGCATTGCCTCTTTAGGATTGTCAGCTGGCAATGCTGCAGTGCATAATTGGCAGGATTCTCCTACAGTATGCGACTCTTTTAGAGAGCAGTGGCAGAAAACAGTAAGGAAAGCTTGGTGCTGCTACTGGAAAAAAGGAAAAAAGCAGTTTGGGGGGAAAAGGAGGGATTTAAGGGAGAGAACCAACACGATTTGCTTGTCATTGTTTCACCCCATTGTTTTTTCCCAATGTGAGGTCAGAATGTGTGTGGGCAAATTAAGGAGGGGTTTTTACAGATGCCCCTGAATTAAACTCTTGGCTGCTCTGGTCTGTATGGCCAAAGATGAGGGCTGTACTAAGTAATAGCAAGAGGATCACAGGTTTCCCAGCCCCATCAGAGAAGGTAGAATGCCAGATTTGGAGGGGACTCACCATAAAGGGCCTGCTGATTGTTATTTCAACCTCCTAATTTTTTTCCTATGTATGCATATATATATATTACCGTATTTTTTGGTGTATAAGACACCCCCCCCCCAAAAAAGTGGGTGGAAATGTCTATGTGTCTTATACAGCGAATGTTGCTGAAGCCCCGCCCACCCACCGGCCCCCACCCTTCGGCCTCTGCCTCCCAGCAATTTACCTCCTTACAGCAAATAGCCTGGTCAGCTTCAGCACAGCCTGATTTAGCACAAGCAGCTGATTGGCGGTTGGATCAACCTCCTGGAATACCGCCTATCAGTTGTTCCAGGCTGCAGGGATTGCCACCGCCCATCGCTGCCCATCGCTGCTGCCACCTCTCGCCGCCTTCGTGCACCCCATTTTCGGCCTCCGCATGTCCAATTTTTGGCCCGTTCTAGGCTGCAGGGATAGGTGGCAGTGGCAGCGGTCCCTGCCACCTGAAACAGGCCAAAAAGGGGATGCATGGAGGCCGAAAATGGGATTTTTAATATATATATATATATACTCACATACACATATATACACATCTATAGTTAGTGCTTATCTTACTACCACAATTAAGCCCAAAATTTATGTTGCTAAGTGTGACAGTTGTTAAGTGAATCACTGCAGTTAAATTAGTAACATAGTTGTTAAGTGAATCTGGCTTCCCTATTGACTTTGCTTCTAAGAAGGTCTCAAAAGAAGTTCACATGACTTTGGGACACTGCAATTGTCATAAATTTGAACCAGTTGCCAAGCATCTGGATTTTGATTACATGACCATGGGAATGCTACAGTGGTTGTAAGTGTGAAAATGGGCATAAGTCACTTTTCATCGTAACTTCAACATAAGTCATTGTAACTTCAAAATGGTCACTAAATGAATGGTTGTAAATTGAGGACTATCTATATTCTTTCCTGTTGCCTGTAGTCAATGCAGATTTTGTAGTAGGTGAGTTCACTTGTTTATTTAAACAATTTTTATGGCTGTCCTTCTTGCTAGGGTCTTGGGGAAGAAGTATTTAAACCAGGAAACAACAAAACAACTCAATCAAGTTAAAAAAAAAGTTAATCATCACAATCAATGTGATTCCCCTGAGAATTATTATATTGTTTAGGGTTACACATAATACTTGATCACTGCTAGGGCCTGAAAGTATAGTCTTTGAATTCTGATTGTGTAACCAGCTGTGGTCTCTCTTTTTGTTCTTTTTTTCTGAAGCTCCATCCTCCTCATGCGTTCAGCTGTTGCAATAGTTTCCAGGATTCATTTTAGAAGAGAAAATGTGTAGCTCAGGGTTGAACTGTGGAGTCCTTGGTGCTTTCTGAGTGTAGTGCTTGTTGCTTTTAGCAGATGTTTCATTACCAAACTAGGTAATGTCATCAATGCACTAATTTATTTATTTATTTAGTTATTTAGTTAAATTTATATGCTGCCCTTCTCCTGAAGGACTCGGGGCAGTTCACAAAAGGTTAAAAACCAAAGAACTAAAAATATAATTAATTTAGCATAATTAAAATCCCACAATTTAAAACCCATATTAAAACCAATTAAAAACACCCCACAGATCAGATGAGTTGTTTAAAAAGCCACGTCTTTAGGTCCTTGCGGAAGGAGCGGAGGTTGGGAGCTGTTTGGAGCTCGGTGGGTAGGGTATTCCAGAGGGTCGGCGCGCTCACCGAGAACGCCCTCGTCCTGGGCGCCATCAGCCGACATTGCTTGGTCGACGGCACCCCGAGGAGGGCTGCCCTATGTGAGCGCGCTGGTTGGTGAAATGAAAACATCTACGGGAAAACAACCAAGCTCAGAAGCTTAAGGCTTCATTTTCTAGCCAGAATTTTTATGATTGCAGGAAATCCCATCATGGAGAATATGCTGTCTCCTGTCTCTCTTTTGCTACAGCATTCGTCCAGTTAATCCAAAGTTTTGTTCTCCGTTGGCTAAGTAACAATGTGGTGCCAACTCCTGAGGTCTCCTCCTTCTACCCTGTGAAAATCAAGTCTGAATTTGCCACTGGGTGTGCCTATCTGTTTAATAACCAAGCGGTGGAACATGAGGAGCCTTGGCCATGTAAGAGTCATGTGATTTTGAAGCATCTTCCTTGGAAAAATATTTCTTGCTCAGCTAATTAGAGCTTGAAAGTCAAACGTATGCAGGATGTAAATGGGAAGTTGCTTTTCTTAGCTGTTCTTAGCTGAGGATTTTGTTTTCTGTTTGACCTGATGTTCTGAACCACTAAGAAAATAATTATGGAGGTCTAAAATGTATAAAAGTACGTATGAATTTATGCTGGAAGAAAGGACATTTTATCATGTTTGGAGGATGCATAATAAAGTCAGAAAATGTTGGATGCACATACAGTACGTATGCTATTCAGAATATTTTAAAGACCAATGTACAATTGAAACCAAAGTGTTTCCTTTTGTGATTAATGGATAGACAGTTGGAAAAAAGTCATAGAAGCTAGTTTTTATACATGACAACCGCAGCAAGATTATTATAAGCTTAATAGTGGAAGGGTTTGGCACAACCCACAATGGAAGAATGGTTGGTAAAGATGATGGAACTAGCAGAGAAGGCTAAACTGACTTGTTTGATTAGAGAAAAGACAGCATCTATGTTTATTGCTGACATGAAGTCCCTTATAGATTTTTTTTTTTTGCACAAAACAGAAAAAATGCTTTTGATTTGAGGTTTTGATAATTAAAAAAACGTTAGATAATAGAAAAAAGGGTGGGTTGTAACTATATATAATTTTTTAATCATACTTGTATTTGCTGCAAAGGAAATCAGAAGCTTCTATTTATATCTTTTTGCGTTTCTGTCTTCTTTTTTCCTTTCTTTTCTTTCTTTGGTCTGTATTAGTTTTAACTTCTTTTTAGAACTTTTAATAAAACTGATAATATAAAAAGCTAATTATGCAGGATGAGCCCTGGTGTGAAGCACTCATACTTGTATTTTCTTTCCTTGCAAAGAAGATTTCCTATCATTTTGATTGAGAAATGTACACGGATTTAATTTTTTTAAATAAATTGTTAGGTATAGTTTAGTCAAATGCACCTGTGACTGGGCTGTTGGGCAAGCGTGTCCCAAATCAACCTGACAGAAAGAAAGCAGTCATTGCACTGAAATAAAGGCACTCATAATTTATTGAATCAAGGATCTCAAAATAACCTGCCCTATTCCACTGCAAGCACCAGTCTGCTGGCGCTCCTTTTCTTCTCCAGAATGATCATCTTTCCTATGCCACATTTTGGATTTTGCAGTCATTGTGGAAGTAAACAAGCAAACATATATATATAGCAAATGTGTGTGTGTATATATATATATATACACACACCTTCTTAGCCTGAATTCTAATTTGCTGGAATCCCTCTTCCCTCCTCACTGCCAATTCTTTTATTTTAGTAATGTTGCCACTTGTAAACCAAGTTTGACAATAGAATATTCTGTCTACCTTTATTCTTTCTCTGTTTAGTCAAAATCTGCTTCTTAATGTTCCCCACTACCTCCTGGAACAATAGAGATCAGACCTATTCTTAGAGGCTGCTTCTTCCATTCTGAAAATATTTTGAACAGAGTGCATGCGTTGACAATATTGCTATTATGAGTCAAAATAAATGCATAAAATATTTGGTATTTTCAATAACAAGAGTTGATTGTTCCCACATTTTCTCCAGAGTTACATAGTATACAATGCTTGATGTTTTTGTGCTTAGTGAACAACTAAAGGTCGATTTTTGAGTCTAAAATAGAATTTTAAAAAGTACGGAAAATGCAGGAAGGGTTCTAGATCTTCCACTTTGGGGAGAAGTAATTAAAACATCAGGAGGGTATTGAGTATGAGCAGGCTTTGGTGACTGGGAGCAGAGAGCAATTAACATTTAGTTATGTATTTAATTCCATTTATAGCACTTCCCAAGTAATTATCTTGAAGTATAATACAAATAACGTTTATTGCTTATTGAACCAGGCATCATCCATAATTATAGTTGGTGAATACCTTCATTTCTTTCAATAATGAAAAAAGGCAGTCCAATTCTGCCTTGAGCTTAATCTCCAGATATAACATCTTCTGTTAAGATTTTTTTCCCTGCCCTCTGGATTCACAGTACAGATGGATGAGATGGCATGCTTTTTCTTTGCTGCATTATGGCTCTCATTTATTTTGACTTTCATGTGACAAGTGAATAGGTTAGGCATGAATCTGAGCTGGAATTTAAAAAGAATGCTCAGTTGCCTGGAGTTTGATGCTGCAGTGAATGTTCTTGAGTGCATTTCTACGAATGAGTTACTGCAAATGACAATTTTTCTCCCAGCCAATTATTCTCCCTTGGACAGGTTTTGGGTCACTCAGAATAGCTACATTGAAAAAAACGGGACTTCTATCCTGAGTAATATGTAGAATGAGAAGCACTTTGATTTCAGTCACATTATTTCAATAACTGTTATGGCCTGCCAGCGGCCTGCGCGGATCGTGGCTGATCCCAACGAAGGGGAGGCTGGTGTGGTGTCACGCCTGCAGCCTGCGCAGCCAGCCCTCACGTCGGACAGCGAGGAGGCTGAAGAGGATGTGGTGCCAGAGGCAGAGACTCAGCCAGGGCCTTCAGAACCTCCAGAGGTTCCTTCAAGTGGAGAGAGCGAAGTGGAGGAGCCTCTCCTCAATGCTCAAGCACGCAGGGCTGCCAAAATGGTGGATGATCTCTGGAGGGCTCGGGACAGGGGTTGTTCCTCTGTTCTGGTCCTGTTAGACCTCTCAGCGGCTTTTGATACCATCGACCATGGTATCATGCTGCGCCGGCTGGAGGGATTGGGGGTGGGAGGCACCGTGTTGCGGTGGTTCTCCTCCTATCTCTCTGACCGGTCGCAGTCTGTGTTGGCAGGGGGGCAGAGGTCGACTTCGAGGCGCCTTGCTTGCGGGGTGCCGCAAGGGTCGGTCCTCTCGCCGCTCCTGTTCAACATTTATGTGAAGCCGCTGGGTGAGATCATCCGTGGTTTTGGGGTGCGATGCCATCTGTACGCTGATGACACTCAGCTGTACATTTCCACCCCAGACCACCCCAATGATGCCCTCGAAGTGATGTCCCAGTGTCTGGAGGCCGTGCGGGTCTGGATGGGGAGGAACAGGCTTCGGCTCAACCCTTCCAAGACCGAGTGGCTGTGGATGCCGGCGTCCCGGTATAGCCAGCTGGTGCCATCGCTGGCTATTGGGGGCGAGTCACTGACCCCCACAGAGGGGGCTCGCAACTTGGGCGTCCTCCTGGACACACGGCTGTCTTTAGAAGAGCATATGACGGCCGTGGCCAGGGGGGCTTTTTATCAGGTTCGCCTGATACGCCAGTTGCGCCCCTTTCTGGATCGGGACTCCTTGTGCACAGTCACTCATGCCTTGGTTACGTCACGCCTGGACTACTGTAACGCTCTCTACATGGGGCTCCCCCTGAGGAGCACCCGGAGGCTCCAGCTGGTGCAGAATGCGGCTGCGCGGGTGATTATGGGAGCGACGTGGCGCTCCCACGTAACACCTCTCCTGCGCGAGCTGCATTGGCTCCCGGTGGTCTTCCGGGTGCGCTTTAAGGTGTTGGTTCTCATCTTTAAAGCGCTCCATGGCTTAGGGCCAGGGTATTTGCGAGACCGCCTGCTGCTACCGATAACCTCCCACCGGCCAATACGCTCTCACAGAGAGGGCCTCCTCGGGGTGCCGTCGGTCAGGCAATGTCGGCTGGCGGCCCCCAGGGGGCGAGCCTTCTCTGTGGGGGCACCCGCCCTGTGGAATGAGCTGCCTCCTGGAATACGATTGATCCCGGACCTCCGGACCTTCCGTAAAGCCCTGAAGACGTTTTTATTTCATCAAGCCGGCCTAGCCTAAATGGTTTTTAATTGGGATTTTAAATTTTATGGATTTGGGGTTTTAAATTTGGGTAGCCAATGATTTAATTCTTTTAATTATCTTAACTTTTGCATTTGTATGTTTTTTAATTTTGGCTGTTCACCGCCCTGAGTCCCTTCTGGGAGAAGGGCGGTATACAAATTAAATTAATAAATAAATAAATAAATAAAAGGCAGGAGTGGCTACTCAGGAGGAGGAGGTCTACTCGAGAGTAGGGCTTGAGGATAATTGGCCACTCCCTTAGCCTATGTAAGTCACACGCAGCTAGTGCTTTCTTGCTGGAAACAACTCGTATTTATTATCAGAGTATTTTGGTTTATCGTATCTTGTTTTCTGGGCTGGTTGCCAACTTTTGCCGGTCTTGTTTATTCTTGCTACTTAATAAATTTGATAAGGACCGTTGGTGTGTGTCAATATCCTCGGAAATCTGGAGCTGGGGCAGAACAATAACTTTGGTTTTATTAATGGTAGTTCTGTCCTACAGCAACCTTCCTTAGATGGGTGCCTGAGAGAAATGGGGGGGAGGGAAGGAGGGAGGGAGGGAGAGAGAAAGAGACAGAAAGAGACAGAGAGAGAGGTGGATTATGGTTATCATCCCCAGACTGCAAGTAGACTGATGACCATTCATTCAGGAAACATTTGAAGTTATGAATGATGCTGCTGAACCAATAGTGTTTACAACTGTCCTCAGAGTTCCGACCATCTCAGGGTTCCTTTAGTCACATGATCGTGATCTGGGTATATGACAACCCATTTGCATTTATGACTGATTACCAAGCACCCTAATAAGACCCACATGATTGCCATTTGCAACCTTCTCTGCAGCTTCATTAGAAAGTCAATGGGGAAGCAGGCAGGGAAGGTTGCAAGTTATGGTTAGTCTCCCCTACCAGTGCACCCTTGCCCAGCCCCTCTATGCTGTCACTGGCCGCTCGCACACCACTTTGCACCCTCCCCAGTCCATGCGGTATCTGACACACAACCCATTGTACCCTTACCTTCCCTGACTTTCAACATGCCTCCCGTGCATTCTCACCGTCTCCCCAAATCACCCTCATGCACCTTTCCCAGCCTGTGTGGCACCTTTCGCACAACCCTTTGCACAATCCTTTGTGCATGGTCCCTGACCTCCATGGCACTTCTTAGTCCATCCCTTGCACCCTCCCTAATCCTCCCTCACACCTTCACTTTCCCTCTTGCTCCTTCCTTCTTCCATTTACAATTTTCTGAGGCTACCCCAATTGACTTTGGTTGTGGGAAGTCAGCAACACGTTGTCTCACCTAACAACTGTGGGATTCAGTTAACAACAGCAACCAGGACTTCATGGATTGCCATCACTAAACATTGCAGTTGTGCTTTATGATTGCATCACTTAGTAATAAAAATTCCAGCCACAATTGCTGTTGTAAATTGAGAACTACCTGTACAGATTAGGGTAGGAACCATTGTTTTGAAATACACCACAGAACTAAAAATAAATGATGTAAAAACATTCCTTCAGTTGCTAAAAGTCTCTTTATTGGGCTAAGTGAGCAGAAAACGAAAAAATCTCTTTGAGAAGGTTAAATAAAATCAGAGTAATTGAGCTAGACCAGGCGTGTCAAACTCACGTCATCATGGCAGTGTCACGTGACATATTGGGACTTTTCCCCCTTCGCTAAACCTGTTGTGACCCAGGCCCAAGTAGGTATTATGAGACACGATCAGTTCGAAACAGACTTTATTACAACAGCTGAGAATTAACTCATTCTCAGCGTAGTCCAAACTAATTCAAAACAAATTCTTCATAACACAATTCTTAAGCCTTATCACCAACCTTGGTCTAATTAGGCAACCTGCCAAAGGCTTTTCTTGGCAAAAGTTCAGGAGCAGAAGACACCGACAAGAAATAAATGCAGCAAGACAAGAAACAAATCTATCAACGTTGTTTTCTGACAAAGAGCCCAAGAGCCATTGCTGGTTTTTTAAGCCTTATGGAAGGGGCCCATCATCTCTTGGCCTTACTCCCGAGTCGTCCTTTTTGCTTTAGCTGCTCTTGCCAGCTCTTCTCATGCATGCACTAGGAACAGGCTCCTCCTGTTCCTCTGCCTCTCTGCTGTCAGCCTCTGGAGGCTCCGGAGTCCTCCAGAGGCTGGGGGATGGCCAGCGCCCTCTCTGTCTCCAATGCAGAGCCTTCATCCAGGCCTTCCCCAGCCTCCAGGACTGGCCCATGTTCTTCCTCAGCCTCCTCACTATCCGACTCTGCTGCCAGCTCCACAGGCTGCTGGCGGACCACAACAAAATCAGGCATGGGCATGGCCAGCGCATGACGCATCTGGCCCATGGGCCAGGAGTTTGGCAGCCCTGAGCTAGACTTTTCCCTTCCTGCTCCTAATTCTTTCCTTCGTCGCAACTCTGGGATGCTTTTTTTTTTTTTTAATCTTGTCCCTGGGCAAGATTAGGCTCCACTGCTTCCCTCAGTGCTTTGGTGTGCACCCTGAGTTTAGGCTCCGTTTGTTTCAGGTTACACAGGACTTTCTGGAATGACCAGGACCATGTTGCTTGTTTTTCTGAATGATTATCTTTTCTAGGAACAGTGTTTGAATTCTATTCTGAACAATTGGGTAGGAGCCATAGAATAACAATGTGAGTGTATATTTGTAGAAACATTAATCCTAGAACTGCACATGAAGTTTTTCTTTTGTTCCTTTTGACCTGGTCATGTTTAAAGTTAGTGAGACCTGTTCCCTCCCCAATCTTGCATCATGCAAAATTAATCTCTATCACTGTCTGAAACTTTCCTTTCCTACTCACGCCGCTCTGATAGTTGTCCTGATCTACTGACAGGCTGGTGAGAATTTTATTTGACTAGTCTCACATAACAATATATCAGGTAAATAACTGCTGGCAAGGTAACTCTCTCAGACTATTCAGCCATCAAATGAGTTATCTCAAAATGCCAAAATAGGTTACATACTGTACCTCAGTTTGTCAAAACGTATCTGTTGCATCAGTGTTCAAGTTAGTTTTCTACTTCCACTTTGTCAAGGCTAAAATAAGTGCTAACGTTTGTTTGTATTACTTGAATCGTTTCTTGGGAAGGGAGGGTTGCGTGTTGAATATTTGATGCACTTCAGAGGCTTGTGGGAAGGGTCCTAGGGTGAAGATATTTTGCACAGAATAAAGCTGAGCACCACAGCAATTCTCACGCTTCTTTAACACCAATCAGAAAGTGCCACTATAGGTAGTCTTCACTTTTGACCACTCATTCAGCACCGTTCAAAGTTATAATGGTACTGAATAAAGAGACTTATGACTGGTCCTCAAAGTTGCACCCATTTCAGCATCCCCACAGTCCTGTGATTGTGATTCAGACACTTTTGCCGTGAACCTGCATTTACAATGGTTACAGCTTTCTATGGTCACATGATCACCTTTAATGAGCAATATCAATGGGGAAACTGGCAGGAAGTCACAAATCCCATGACCTGGCACTTAATGACCCACGGTGATTCACTTAATGACTGCAGCAAGAATTCATGAATTTGCTGTTGTAAATCGGATGCGGTAAGGTGATTTTTCCTTTTATGACTATATTGTTTAGTGATGGAGTTCCAATTGTGATTGGCAGGGGAAGATTATACCTGTAGAAAACCAAATTGCAATTTTTATAGGAAAAAAGAGGAGTAATTCATTCTGTTAACTTGTTTGAGAAAGAATTGTATTACATTAAATCTGGGAAATAATTAATTTATATCTAATTCTTTAAACAGTTCTTCCCAGATTTTTATTTTATCATTTTGAAATCAGGAACCTGGCATTCTCTCAAAAGCAAAGTGTGATCCTTGATTTAAAAACTGGGGCATATTATTGATGGAAAGCTATTTTTGCCCTCAAAATCTTTTATGAAATTCCACTAAATCCCCCTTTTTTCATATTCAGTCATTTGGAAACCATTGCTTGATTTAACCTTCCCTGGGTTTATGTTGCTTGGATTTCAGAGAGAAGCTTAATGTTGAAATATAAAGCATACTTGAATTGTAATTTGGATTGTTTAATATTTGGCATTTTATTCTCTGAAAAATGCTGAAAAAAATAAAAAAGGTACCGTATACTGTCAGGTTGATTACTAACAATTTCTTTGACTTTCCCAAGTCAAAGATAGCAGAGATAATACATGTCCTTCTTTTGCACCTTCTATGAAAAGGTCTAGGAGGGATGCAGTGGCTAATGCGCTGAGCTTGTTGATCGAAAGGTCAGCAGTTCAGCGGTTCGAATCCCTAGTGCCATGTAACGGGGTGAGCTCCTGTTACTTGTCCCACCTTCTGCCAACTTAGCAGTTCGAAAGCACGTAAAAAATGCAAGTAGAAAAATAGGGACCACCTTTGGTGGGAAGGTAACAGCGTTCCGTGCACCTTTGGCGTTTAGTCATGCCGGCCATATGACCTCGGAGACATCTTCGGACAGCGCTGACTCTTCGGCTTTGAAACGGAGATGAACACCGTTCCCTAGAGTCGGGAACAACTAGCACATATGTGCAAGGGGAACCTTTACGTTTACTTTATGGAAAGATCTATAAATAAGGTGCCTTTGCTAATTCACTGATTACTAGGAAAATTCCGCATTCTAAGATGTGATAACGCCACTGGATTCCAGGAGTTTTATGTATGTCTAGTTGTTCCTGATCAAAGATATGTTTGCTCACTTCTGATCTGTCAATATACCATTCCTCATCATTAGAAAACAGCAACGAAACTATAATTTGCTTCCTTTTGAATTTTTGCAGCTGAGCCACATGCCAGATTATGTCATTCGTTTCCTGAATGCTTAGGATTGCAAATAACAATGAATGTTGTGTCTTTTAGGAGAAGATTAATGGCACCAGCAAGTTTTGAAGGGTTTGTTGGTCATCTAAACAAGTAAATTAGATGCTAAAAATGATGTCCACAGAAATCTATAATGTAAAAAAGAAAGAAGTGACATACATTGTAAATCATATTGGAGGTATATGGTTATTTATGTTCATACGCGGAGAGAACTTCAAGGTACTTCTTGAATAGGAATTAACTAATATTTGCGGGAAATGGCGGTGCTGCTGTTTTATTAAATAGTTTTTAAAATAGCTGTAACATCTGTCTAGCTATGTAGTTTATCCTTGTAGTTTATTAGTTGCTGTACAACTGTGAATCCACTGACCCTAACAGCAGAAATGAAAAGAGGAAAATATTAGCATGTGTAAAAGACAATGGGAAAAATATATGACGGGTAGGTTCTGTTCTTTCATCTATACCCTGATTTTTTACTCTAAATCAGTGATGGCGAAGCTTTTGGGCTCAGTGTGTCAAATATTCAGAAAATGCCTAACTTGAGTCTGCTTCTCTGTCTCTCTCTCTGTGTGTGTGTCTCTCTCTCTCTCTCTCTCTCACTCTCACACACACAAACAAAAGAGAAACAATTCCTTATCTCTCCCCACATCTAGGCCACCCAGAACTGTGGCATTTGGTGGCAGCACTGAGGCTGGGCCTGAAATGGAGTTCCAGGCCTTTGCTCCTTGTACCACTGCTGCCACTCAAAAAGACTGCCTCTCTCCGTTCCCCAAATTGTGTGAGAACAGGTCATGCTTTCTAGAATAGTTGATGTTGGATGTTGGTGAGTGCAAGTGTGTCACCCAAACCATTGTGGTGTGTCACCTTTGATGTGTATGTCAGAGATTTGCCATCCCTGCTCTAAATCGTGCATGATGCCCGCAACTGTTAGAGCCATGAAGTTGCTGTAACCATTTTCTCCTCCTTAGAATGAGAGCATTCATTGTGACTGTATGAAGCATTGTTGTCCAGGTGAGGCATTCAAAGGTTCATGACTGATCTCGGACTTTGGAAGGGTTGGTCTCTTTGTCAAGTTTGGAAATAGCATACTGTACCAATTCTTGTTACTTCCAACTGTCTGCATGAAGTGAAGCTGATTTTTCTCCCTCAATGTAAGAGAGAGATCTCCCTCATTAGTAGTCAGTGGTTATGGAAGAAGGCTTTTATTATATCCTGGGCAGCGAGAAAGAAATGACAGTTACAGGATTTAATGTTGCTTCTTTGACCTTGCAATTCCATTTTGAAGATTGAAACCTGGCTACAGTATATTGATAGCTACATATAAAGTGTAAAGCTACAGAATCTGCTGATAATGTAAAAAAAAAAACCCAAAGATTGTTATCTAGCAGGCTCAAATTGGTCAAATTTGATATCTCCTAACTGATCCCTTCCTTCCTCTTTCTGAAATGTTGTGCCTATTGGTGCCTACATTTGTGTTTCTTCTAATGTTTGCATTTTCTGCCTATGGTTTTTTTTTTCTTCAAATAGAAGGGCTTCTGTTCACTTTTGTTTAGTTTTCATTAATTACAAAACTGCATTGTAAAATTAGAAAAGTACAAATGTTGACTGCATTAGTTTGAGAAATGCTTCTGTCATGGCCACATTTCTTTTGTTTGCTGAATGTCAGTTGCTTTCCTTATATATTCAGAGGTGGTGTAGCATCCCCCCCCATGTGTGGATGACTGACAAACAGAAATATAAAATAAGTTTCTTTTATACCAAGAAGTTACATATTCACAGACCTTCCCAATTTAATGCTAAGATACTTAGCTTGTGTTGAATTCTAGATATGGACAAAAGGTTCAACATGCTGTTGGAAGATGGCACTGAGTGGCCATGAAAATCAATTTAGCCCCTTACATTTCTTTTTTGTAATCAGCCTGTCTAGCCAGGTTGTCAGACTATTATTCCCCAGGAAAGAATTGTGTTCATGAGACTTATTTCAGCTTTTACAGCCTCTTTATTGATCTGATTGAGAGAAGAAGGCATAAACAAAAGAAAATCCATACCTGCGTGCTCTGTCATATGAATATTCAAAATATTGTTGTAGAATCCACAATTTAAGGAATGTGATCCCTAAAGCTAATTAGCTGAAGCTTAAATCAAAAGCTGTCACTTTGCTGATGCAAAATATTACCAAGGAAATTATTTGGCATGCTTTACCTGTAACTATTATAGGGTTACTTTCTTCACTGAAGGTAGCAATACGTTTTGCTTCAAAACAAAGATCCAATAATATTTATAGGTAGTCCTCACTTAGCTGTACCTCACTGATCATTTGTGCAGTGCTTCTTTGAAGATATGACAATGCTGAACAAATGGTAGTTAGGCCGGGTCCTCAAAGTTATAACTACTGCAGTGTCCCCACAGGCACATGATCAAAATTTGGGTGCTTAGCAAGCTGCCCATATTTACAGCCCTAGCATGAGCTTCAATTCCTGCCATCCATCTGTCTCTCCCCTCCTGCCCTGGCCTCTGCTTTTTTGGCTGCCTTGCACTCTGCCACTGCTGCCTTCAACCCCCCTGCCATCCCCATCTGGCCTTCACCCTCTTCTTCTTCCTGCTGGCCCAGGATCAAGTAAGGGCAGAGGTGGCATTCAGCAGGTTTGACCAGTTCTGGAGAACCGGTAGCGGAAATTTTGAGTAGTTCAGAGAACCGGTAAATACTACCTCTGACTGGCCCCGCCCCCATCTATTCCCTGTCTCCCAAGTCCCAGCTGATTGGGAGGAAATGGGGATTTTGCAGTAACCTTCCCCTGGAGTGGGGAGGGAATGGAGGTTTTACAGTATCCTTCCCCTGCCACTCCCACAAGCCACAGAACCAGTAGTAAAGAATTTTGAATCCCACCACTGGGTGAGAGCATAGCCCTCGTGGCAGGGCAGTGTAGCCTTGTCTGCTGAAGGGAGCTCGCTTAGCCCAGCCAGGGAGGAGGCAGTGGGATGGAGTCTGCGTTGGAGGCAAAGTAGTGGTGTAGGTGGCATCTCCTTGGATGAAAGTGGTGGCCGCAGTGCTTAATTATGGTAATTGGGATTAATTTCCATCTCTAAGCAAAGTGGTCATTAGGCAAGGACCACACAATTCCTCTATCCTATATGAACTGCTGGCTCCATCTTGCGGTCTTCTCCTCAGCTGGGCCCAACAATCTCCTTGCCATGCTCACCTCGCATATCCCAGGGCTGCCCCCTTGCCCACACCTGGATTCCTGGCCAGCAGTGGTAGAAGAAAATGGCAAAGGTCGACTGGGGGCAGCAAGGGCTAGATGTTGGAGGCAAAGGGCAGGGTGGCCGAAAGGCTGGAGATGGTGGGGAAATGGGTGGGTTGAAGTGAAGGCAAGACGGCAGGGCAGCCTTGTCTGAGGAAGGAAGCTTGCTGGGCCCAGCCAAGGTAGAGGAGCAGGAGAAACATGAGGACTCGCCTAACGATGGCACAGTCCACAACTAACAATCGCAACCAGGTATCCCAAAACTGTGTTGCTAAGCAGGGTCACCTGATGCTTTTCCAAACAGCTGCTTTGCTCAGCAACAAAAATTGTGATCCTTAAGTGTCCTTAAATTGTGTCATTAAGTGAGGACTGCCTGTACAGACTTTGTACCTTTCAGCCATAAAAATAGGCATCTGCTTGCTCAAGGGCTGCATTTCTTCAGACATAATCTATTGGAGACATATTGAAGGGTAAAGATGAAGTAAGCAGGATAGATATTTAGGGACACAAGGTGATGGAATGGTCTCCATCTCTCTTCTGCACTGCTTCCCACTCACACTGCCAACTAGCAGGGAAGGGACAGATAGCTTTTGTGGTAAAACGAATTGTATTCTTTTTTAATTTTTTTTTAATTGGTTTTCTATTAAATACATTTCTTAGTGCTTAATAAACATCATGTTATCTGGATAATTATTGCTTAACATTATAAATTTACACTTAATCTCCACCTCTTTTTTCCAGCCACTGGTAAAATAGATTCCATGTTTGATAATAATCTGTATCTTCTTTCTGTTTGATTTTCAATGTCAATCTGTCCATTTCTGCACAATCTAATATCTTCTTCACTATCTGTTCATCTCGCAGTGTATCTTCATTTTCCAGTATTGTGCGAATATAATCCTTGCTGCTGTTAAAATGTATGTAATATTAAATACATACTTTTTCTTATCAATTTTTTTCTGATATTATACCTAATAAAAACAGTTCAGTTTAAAATCTACATGTTTCCCTATCATCTTTTCTAGCCACCTATATATCTTTGCCCAAATTTTTTTTTTTTGCTTTATTACAAGTCCATAGAATGGATAGATAGAATGTGCCCATCTTTTGGTTAGATTTCCAACATTTGCTAGACATATTTTTAAACATTTTAGCTAACTCAGCAGGTGGTAAATGCCATCTATAAAACATTTTATATAAGTTTTCTTTATAAGAAGTTGCCGTTGTTTATTTATAGTTCCTGTCCCATACGTTTTGCCATTTCTCTAGTTCAAATGAATTGTATTTTTGTAGGGAACTTTTGAAACAAACCTACAGGCTGCGTGCTTATTGGCACCTTGTCTTGTTCTTAGCCTGCTAAATTTGAATGCGTTTCTGTGCTGTCACCTGTTCCTTGTTTATATCTCTCATTGTTCATTCTTTCCTTGTTTGGATTTATGCAAGTTTGGGCTTGCTAAGTCCTGCTGCTGCTTGGATACTCATTAGAAAATAGTCAATGATGGAAGGTTCTAAATTGCATGGTTGAAATGCTGCCTATTGTACATAAAGTTAAAATAAGCCGCTTAATTTGTGTTTCTCAGGAATCCATTAGGCCTGATCTTGTAGAAGATAATTTGCTTCTGCAGCAGTTCTAGATTGGGCTGCAGAAGTAAAACATATTGATCTCTTTGATTTCTTCTATTGCTAAGTTACATGAAATAGTTTTAATTGAGGAGTTTGTTGGTTGTGGTAGAGGGAAGGATAAGTGGTTCATGATTCCATGACAGGTCTACTTAAAATGTTTTTTTTTTTAATGAAGATAAGTGTATTAGAGTCCATCCTCATGGAAACTTACTGGATCAACCACTTTTTCAGTCCAACCTATTTTGCATTGTTGCTGGGTGATGAAAATAGGAGGAGGAAGCTCTATGTAGTTTACCTTGATCTCCTTGACAAAAACTGTGGATATAAATCTAAGAAAACAATAAATGCTTATGTTCTGGATTAAAAAGAAAAAGATTATTTGCTGTTCCTTAGGATCTCCCCATCTTTTGGGGGGATTTCCTAATGTTTTCATCCTATGAAATCTAAGGCCAGGAAATTCCTCTCAAATTCTCTAATTATCCAGATTTGCTAGACTTTTGAAGTACTTACAGTCCCCTCTTGATTTTGGGCGGTGTCAATACATCAGAAATTTTTCATCCATAAATCCATCTTTCAGACCTCCCTAGAAGTCGCCAATTCTTTTATATCATTTGGTTTTGGGGAAATACATAAAGTTCAATATTCCAAAGACCTACCCTCTATGGAGCATTACCACCTTCTTTCAGTCTTCACGTCCTTTTTAGTCTACTAGTTCTGGGAATCAGGCCATGGGAGTGTCAGAGAAAGAATGCTGTATTGTGCCCTGTGTGAGCTTCATTGTGGCTGCTTCATTAAAGAATTGGTGTTCTGCCTTTCTTAGTTTCTCTGAATAGTTACTATATAGATCTGGACACATTAGGGAAATCTGTGTGAAGTGTGTTAGCGCCTACCAACTTAGACTTTAAAAAGTTGTACTGCTTCTGTCTTTATCACTTGAGATGCCTTTAGTTGAAGCAAATGTAGAAAAGAAGAGAAAAATGTGGCTTTTCAAAACATAAAAGAATAATAACCAAAGCCTTTTCTGACAATGGCAACATCTTTTCCATTAAAAAAAGGAGCATTTGTCAGGCAATTCGATTTTGTATACAATACTTGCTTTCTTTGTGGCAGTTCCTTGCTTCCTTTCAGGAAGGGGCAATACCCTCATTTACTCAGTGTCTGTTTTTTCCAGCTTGTCAGGATTCATATACTCTTTCCATCCTTCATTTGAGCAGATATGTGAAAAGGGAAGAGGCAAGGCCCACCCACAATTATTTGCTTGTAGAAGAAGGCATGTGTCAATCGACATAGTCCTTGGCAAATAAATAAATAAATATGCAGAGCAATAAAATATAAAACATTTAAGAAATAATTGTGTAGACCAGTAATTGTTGCTAGAAAAAAAATCCCACAATAGCTTGTTAGTTCATCAATTAACAATCTGGCCATTCTTTTTGGATGAAAAACCCCAGAAACTTTTTTTCGCTACCTTTCTTTACTTAGATGGTTGTTTGAAAGTGTTGATACAGTTTCGCAGTTATCAGTTTTCCAATTTTTTTGTGTTTGCACTATGGCTTATATATTGTGAACCACAAACTTAACAAAATGGAATGGTTAATTTGTTGATTAAGTTTAAATTAAGTACTAATTACAGATTTTTAATTTTGTATTTTATTACAGTGCTTTCAACATAATTTTTGAAAGAATGCAAAAATCATGGGGTTAAAAAGACATACCAGTCCAGTAGCCTAAGCAACAACAGGGTATTTTCAAGAGGAAACGCAAACATAAGACCAAAAGATCAGATAGAAGACAAATATATCATTTTCCTGAAGTGAAGACTTAATCTGATAGTGAAAAGTTGTAGCATGTACCGAAATAGGAAAACTGGGCCATGAGAGTGGAAAGGAAAAGATATGCCAACTTGAAAAGGAGAGAAATAATATCAAATATCCTATATGTGTTGTACTCAGTTACATTTAATGAAGTCACATCTGAGGGATGATGCTACAAAGGTTATTTTTTTAATTTATTAAATTTCTGGTTCATAATTTCAGCTGGGGTGTTATTTTGTATCTATAAGTAATTGATTCTTTCCTTAATATGAATTATAAGGCTTCTCCAAACAGACTTCTCTGTTATGTTTTGTTCCTAGAATTCCTAGTGAAGTTGGCTAAGAATTCTGGGTTTTGTGGTCCCCATATACAGTATCTGAAAGGTATATAAGGCTAACATATTCTACAATCTTAGACCATCTTTTGTTTCATACATCTACTTGTTTTCCGAGCTGAAGGATTCCAGAAGTTGTTTTATTTTTAAAAATATTATTTATTGAAATATTATTGATGATATTGCTTAACAGATATGTAATCCTGAAAGTAATATATAAATAACTGTAATAAGTACATAAGTAAAATTGACAGACTGGCATATCGTGATACTGCAAGGGACAACCTATTGCAGGACTTCTCAACCCCTGGGCCGAGGCCCACTCCTGCACCGTGGGAATTTGGAATCGGGCCATGCACACAGCTCAACTCATGTACCAGCTTGCCACTCACACAGACTGGCTCCCCCTTCACCTCACCCAGCCAGGCCGCCAGGCCGCAAAGGTTGGGGGCTGCTGACCTATTGCTTTCAGCAGGCTGGGAATCTGGGAGTTACTTTCCCACACATCTAGGGGGCATCAATTTGAAGAAAACTGCAATAAACCTAAATGTCAACTGTCTAGTTGGCGAATCCACAAAACTCCTGGTACATTATTTTACCAAGAGTATAAAACTTTACTGAATAAACCACATTGGCACAGAAGAAGCGAAAGCAGCTCTGGGCTTCCCGCGCAAAAGCAAGCATAGTTCATTCCCCCTTATCCCACAGTCCATTATGTCCACCAATCTCTTCTGTTCATTTTGTTATGGGAACCAGCTAGCCACGCTGTGACATTTGCTCTGGGTGTCCTTGAGATGGGAGCAATGTCTCACGGGAACCGATGATGTTTGGATGCCATTCCCCCCCTCCTTGCGTTCCATTCCAACCCCTTCCCTTTTCTTTGTCAAGCTGTGAGCAAAGTGGAATATAGGTGAAAGTGCGAGTCAGTCTTGACATCAACAAATTAGAGATGGCAATTATTGCAAAATATGCTGATTAACATTCAAAAGTCAGCATGCAGGTAAGAAATATGCACAGGCTGCTGTCTTTCTGCATCATTTTTTGACCCTAGCTCGTTCCTTCAGAACAATTTTACAGGGATGTGTTTTTGGAGATGTGTGTACTCAAGCATTAAGTAAAGTTTCTCCCTGAGCATAATATGCATTTTCCCCAAACTGGTTTTTCTGGTTTGTAATCCCCTATTTTGTTTTTCTCCCCCTGAAGCCAGTAGCTGCTTGTTTGTTTTATTCAACCGTAGGCAAAGAAGCTAATACTGAACACTAAATATAATTCTTAGGATATATCTTTTCCCAATGGCTTGCCGTTGATAGATATGCAAAAGAAAAAAGGTAAAGGAGCAGGAAAACAAAGGAAGATAAGAATAGAAGGCCTGCAAAGAAAGATCTTGGAGAGTGGTAGACAAACAATAGTTTGTCACCATTCTTTCTTCTTTTTTTTATGTTGCATCTCTTCCCCCCATTTTCCAGGGGTGGGATTCAGTTGGTTCGGACCAATTCGGGTGAACTGATAGTTATGACCAGCGGCTGGGTCTGCTAACCAGGGGTGGGTTCTACTTACCTTTACTACTGGTTCGTAACGGGATCGCCGATGATGACATCCGGGGCGGTGGGTGTGGCCTTCCGCCGGTTTTACTACCAGTTCTTGCGAACTGGTCCGAACCGGGGGCAACCCACCACTGCCGCCAACCCACCCTGGTACTATCCTGTCTTATGCAATTGCCGGGTTTTTGACACAGTGTGCAGGTGCGTGCACGCTCACATTTTCGATTCTGGGCGAACCAGTTGTTAAATTATGTGAAGCCCATCTCTGCATCTATCAAATGTATATGCCTACCCATGTCACTGGAAGTGACTGTGGCTACTAATACTGACTATTCTGGAGATGACCTGATATTTGTAGCCCAGAATCCTTCATGTAAATGGCTTTGGAAGAATTAATGGTTTTTTATTATTAGCGTTTGCTAAATTTTAATGAAATATTAGATCTTTCCCTCTGTCCTTTGTCAAGAAAATTGATTAATAATTATGCCAAGAACTATTGCGAATATTCACATAATAGCCCTTAGGTTGCTAGGATCTAAAATTTAATAACATTTCTTCCTGTAATGGTTTGTTTAGGCCATTTCACTACTAGTGGTTTATTGTGCTTTCATTGTACCATACAACCATCTCTGAAGTGCCTGTCCTCATAATTATTTTTACGCGCCTTAAAAGATGCCACAAGTCACTAGTGGGAAAATATAATCATGAATGCTGCAGGGATGAACATTACAATTACATTACAATTAGAATACAATTAGGTATGCCAAGCCAAAGCCAGGTAAGCCATGTCTGCTTTCTGAAATTTAGTCATTTGGATCTGCAAAACATTTTTTATGAGTTTTTGTGATGGAAGAGTCAGGTATGTAGGTATATCTGGGGTGGGCAAATAGAACCTTTGTAAAATAGGTTATATTACATCATTTTGAAGCATTGACAATGCACAAGCTTTAGTTTGAAAGTACGTAATATTGACACAAACAGCATATCAGTAGTATTAAGGGCAGAAGTATTCCCTGTGCTTGCCAAGTGTCTTTTTTTTAATGCTTCCTCTGTTCTTCGTATTCTAATAAAATATTTTCTTTCAACTCTTATCGCGCATAGGGATAAAAAAAAAGCCTTCCATATTTATGCAACATTAAAATTAGGGTGTGTTTGTTTTTATTGGCTGACTGAAAATAACTGACTATATGATAACAAGAATGATCAGGAAAAACGTCATTAGTTCAAAAAACAAAATGAGGGAAAAAATATAGGATCAATCTGATGCTTCAACTGAGTGCTAGGTCTAAGTCATAGCTGCAGTTTCTGCTTTAGTACAGGTAGTCCTTGATTTACAAACAGTTAGCTTAGTGTCCGTTTGAAGTTACGACTGCATCGAAAAAAATGACATATTATTTTTCACACTTATGACCATTGCAACATCCCCATGTCATGTGATTTATATTTGAATGCTTGATAACTGATTCACATTTATGATGGTTGCCGTGCCCTGGGATCATGTGATCACCTTTTAACAACCTTTTGACAAGCAAAGTCAGTAACATCCATGTTATTCATTTAACAACTGCAGTGGTTCAGGTAATAAATGTGGCAAGAAAAGTTGCAAAATGGGGCAAAACTAACTTAACAAATTTCTCACTTAGCAACATACATTTTAGGCTTAATTGTGACCATAAGTCGAGGACTACCTGTAGAAGGTACAAGGGGATCAATTCTCATTTCATTCCTTCAGAAGCCTTGATAATTAACTTCTCAAAGTTAGAACATTTTCTTTCTGAGATGCTTTCCATTATAGGGAAATATTTGAAAATGTCCTATTCTTTTCCTTTGTAGATCGGTTCGGGTCTGGATGAAGAGAGATAATGGTCAATACTGGCCAAGCATCTACCATACAATGCCATGTAAGTATTTTGTGATATAATATATTATTTTCCCCTTTATTTTTTCTCTCTGCCTTGTTCTGCATTTAAATGTTAGGAATTTACAGTTAAATAGTGCTTAACATTTGGATTTTCAGTGACACAAATTTTCAGTTTGCTCCTTTCCGATATTCTAAAAACATTGAAATAAAATATTAATAGGAGAATAAATTAATAAGTGGTGGGTTCTGTTAAATTGTATGGCAGGCCTTAACTGTACCTCAAAAGCGTGAAACGTATCTCTCAAACATAATGGTGCAGATGCGGATACTAACAGGCTTCTGCAAAAGATGAAACCAGTTTAAACTGGCATTTCTTATTAGAGCTTTCTGGAAAAGGAGCATAATTGATTTTATAGGTAGGTAATGCACGAAGCCAAGAGACTGAATGAAAGCAGTTTGTAAATTCAGTCATGTGGCTTTACAGGCAATATTGATTTACATAAATGAGGAATATAGCATGTGGAAAAGGTTGCATAAATAGCTCTGAATATATTTAGATTTAGCTGAAAATTTGATTGCTGTTCTTTTTCTTGTTTAAAATTGGAAATAAGAACAGCCTACATAGAATCCGATACCTTGAAACTATTAGAAATCCAAAAACAGGTGGAATATTTCTGATCTGGAGATGGCTTTCAGTTTAATTAATCTGGCATGGAAATAATCAAACAGTGCATAGCTAAAAATTATGTCAAAATATATGTATTGCTAGATATCTTTGATAATTTTAATTTCTGGTGACCAAAAAAACCCCAGTCAAATTGATCTAAATTCTAAAACATCCATAGCTGTTACTTGTTGTTATGAAATTACCTGAAATGTTTTTATATATTTGTTGGATTTATGTTTTGCCTATATTCACTTCTGAGTTTGTATTGTATCTCAGCAGCTGTCAGAAAAAGATACAAAGCATTAGAACAGATTGTGAGAATTCCTGGCCTTAGAAACCTTTGTTACAATTCACTTGTTGACAGACACGAGCATATTCATTTGCTTGACTTGGACCTAATCTTCCATTATAAAACGATAACTATGCCACCTTCAGGTAACCCTATGATAGAGCCCAGTAGTCACAAATAACTCTGGGAACCATTTCAAGCTCTGAGCTTAGTGGTGAGGTTTTCTGGACACCATGTTTCCTTTCCTGGCTTTGTGTGGTTTGTTCTATGGCTCTTGTTCCTCTGTTATGCTTTGAGGTTTAGTATAGGTCTGTTTTGTTTCCCCTCGGGCTGTTTTGATTTGGATTGAAGAATCTGAAAAGGTTTGTTTTCTGTTGCACTTACGGTTGACAACTTTCGGGCCTAAGAGTTAAAGTATACCAGCTTCACAATCAGTCCCTGCATGTTCTTGTGGTTATGAGTAGGTGGTGCTTGGAAGCCACAACATTCCTTCCCTCTTACTCTCACCTCTGATATACAAGCTCTATCTGAATTTTATCCGATATCCTTTTTGTCCAGCTAAAAGATAGTTTGTGTATTTCATTCCACATCTCTGCAATTTTCTTGGCAAGGTTTTTCAGAAGTGGTTGGCCAATAGCCTTCTTCCTAGGGCTGAGAAAAAGTGACTGGCCCAATTTTACCAAGCTGGTTTTGTGGCTAAGAACTCATAGTCTTCCAGTTTCTAGCTTGGTGTTTTAACCATTACATCAAACCGTTTCATTCTAGGTTACTAGTTGGCATACAAATTCTTTTTTGGGTAAGGAGGGGACGAGTCTGGAGGAGTCATCCCAATACAAATCTAACAGGATTTGTAACAAGGTCAAGTGAGTACCATCCTGCGCAAAGCATAAAATGCTTTTGACACTGCTAAAAATATAGTTGTAAGGTGGCCTAAACTGTGTATGTTTCTTTTTAAATCTGTTAACAATAATAAAACATATACGGTATAACTCTCAAGTCTTTTTCGTGAAGACAGAGTTTCTCCCCAGGATAACAGTCGATGGACAGTTAATAGATTTAATTCTGAAAAGCTGACAGCATGGCAATATCACATGTCTTTGTACAATCTAATCTTTGTTCTCTATATCTGCATTTCTCACTTTCTCACACTGTTGTGCTAGGAACCTCTGGAGAATCTGACATTATAGGCCTCACTGTGTGTATTTATTTTCTGAAATTGCCCATTAAATGTCTTCAACATTTAAACCACCCACCTGCCCTATCTATCCAGCAAAATATTTGATGGTTAATAACCCAAGTATTGTTGCTGACGTTTGGTCTTGTTGGAAGAAATGTGGGTTTTTCTTAAAACATTGTCACAAAAAGAATAGGCACGTTGGACTCGAGGGAAAAAAATCAACATTCATAAAGGCAAGAGCTCTATTAGATTAATGGCAAATTTCCAAAATATTGCAAGGCCTTGAGTTTCAAGAACATATCATCAGGTGGGCAAAAGTAAAAGGCATGGGTTCAGACGAATTTCCAGACTCTTCATCAGGTGGAGCTCAAGGGGGCATGGGAATTGTCTTCTGCAGGTGTGTGCTTCAACTCTCCTCTTAGGTTGCATTGTTTGTTTTTGTGTGCCTTGGGAAGCATAGAGCAGGCTGCATATCCTGTGTTCTGGGTCATGTAACCAGGAAGAGAGCACAGCATGGAGCATCTTTTTGGATTGCTGAGGCATGGGGAGAATTACTTTCTGGAATTTTTTCTCTGCAGCTCTCAACCAGTTCTGGTCCATTTTCAAACTTCAGTTTTCTTTTGCCAGCTCCTCCTCCCACAGCAAATTTGGTCCCATGTTATTCGGTTTCTGGAATGTTATTTTGCTGACACACAGGCAGTCAGATTCCTGGCCCCCTTTACATAATTTCTTTCCAAACTTTCCTTATGTTGGAAGGAATAAAATGGGAGGAGAGAGAAATAAAAAACGTGGCTGATCTCTGAACTCCGCCTGTCCCAAATTGCAGTGCTACATAGAATAGTAAGAGCTTGAAGACATAGGATCTTGTTTGAGTCAGTATCTAAGCAGGGTTAGATTGTACTAGTTCTTTTCTCGTTTAGCACAGGTGGTCCTCAACTTATGACCACAATTGAGTCCAAAATTTCCATTGCTAAGGCAGATACTAGTAGCAAAATATAATCATAAATGCTGTTAAGTAAATTTTGCCCCATTTTACGATCTTTTTTACCACATTTGTTAAGTGAATCACTGCAGTTTTTAAGTTAGGAACATGGTTGTTAAGTGAATCTGGCTTCCCCATTGACTTTGATTGTCAGAAGTTCCCAAAAAGTGATCATATGACTCCAGGACACTGCAATATGAATCAGTTGCCAAGCATCCAAAATTCGATTACATGATCCTTGGGGGAGACGGTACTGGATTGGTCTTAAGTGTGAAAAACGGTCATCAGTCACTTTTTTCAATACCGTTGTAACTTTGAACAATAACTAAATGAATTGTTGTAAGTTGAGGACTACCTGTACTTGTTTGGATGGACAGAGGAAAAAAAGTTGTGAATTCCCTCTTTTTTTTAAAAAAAAAAAATACAAATTCCAGTTTTTAAATTAAAAACGTTTCCATCCTATGAGAGAAAACAGATTTTGTTTTGTGTGGAAAAGAGAAACAGCTTTTTTCCACATAATGTTGCTAATGCAAAGACTGTTGATTAAATTTAAAAAAAATTGTTTTTCACTAACTTCACTATTTGCTTATTTTGTCTACATTCATATAACGTATTCATACTGGTAATTCGTGGTATCTTATTTACAACTTTTTATGACTCCAAAAATTATTACAGAAATATAGTCTGAACAACTAAAATATTGCTCACTTCTTTACCCTTGTCAACTATTGTGAGCAACTCAGGATGCATAAAACATTTGGATGCTGCTAGGCTAACATGGGGTAAACAATTTCCATGAATGCTAAACTGGCAGCAAAGTAATAAGTTAGTTGAGTGCTGTTTAGACAGTATGAAATTTCTAACTCTTTTATGAACCATGACAGCTGCTTTGTTGTCTCTTTTCATCCAGACTGAATGAAGGGTTTTATTACTTAAGTCCCAGTATGGACAACTGTTTGGTAACTAAGGGCCACTAAACGTTTTTCAAGGTGCAGAGGGCTACATCACCTCTGTGGGTGCGGATGAATTTTGAGGCAATCTTTGTTTCTGAATTATGTTTCTTTTAGAACTTAAACTAAGCTGCCTTCTGTTTCTCAGCACAGCTTAGTAGTGTTGTTAATTATAAGCAGTGGTTAAGAAGGAAATCTCTGCCATAACATCACTTTAAAGCAGGAGTGAAATCTACTTACCTTCCTTACTGGTAACAAGCCAGTAGGATCATTTATGTTGTGACCAATGGATTAAAACTCCCAAAAAAGTAGACCATGCACTTGTGGGAAACACTACCGTAGGAAGAAAAAAAATGGCTTCAATAAGGGTCAGAGAAGGTGTTTGGGAGTGGAGCATGGGTTGGGGAAAGTGTGCAAGGGAAAAAATGTGAGTTCTGACCATTTTTCACAGTTACGACTGCTGCAGGATCCCCATAATCATGTGATCAAAATTCAGATGCTTGGCAGTTGGTTCATATTTATGACCGTTGCTGGGTCTCAAGGGCATGTGATCCCCTTTTCTGACAAGTAAAGTCAATGGGGAAGCCAGATTCACTTAACAACCAGGTTACTAACTTATCAACTGCAGTGATTCACTTAACAACTGTGGCAAGAAAGATCGAAAAATGGGGCAAAACTCATTAACAAATGTTTCACTTAGCAACAGAAATTTTGGGCTCAGTTGTAGTCATAGGTTGAGGACCACCTGTATTATGCCAGTAAAATAAACGGTGTATTTTCAAGAACCTACCAGCTTACCTAGCAAGACTCAGTATTATGCTGTCAAAGAGGTTGTGTTGTATGGCAAACCTCATAAGAAATAATCTGGTACAGAAAATGCCATATTAGTTTTATAATTTCATGTTTCTGGCTAGAGAAGGTTTATAAAATATTACCCACCATATGAAAAATTAAGAATCTCTAAGAACTTAATGAAAAAAAATTACACCATTTTCTCCCTATGGATTCTTACAGAACTAAAACTGTGTTCTTAATTCTTGGAAATGTCTAAATTAAGCAGTGCCAGTCCACCATCTCCAGATATATCTTAATGCTCCTACACAATTTAATGACAGAAAATTGTTTAGAAAAAGAAGACAGCTGTCCTAGGTCAACATCCAAGAAAAAAAATCACCCACACATTGCATGACATGGCAGTCCACTCTCTCTGAGGATGAATGCAGGAAATCTACAGCAAGTTATATTATATTCAAAGTTAATTTATCTTTATATTGTATGTGAGCTGGAAGTGATTTTTGTTGTTCTAGTTAAATGAACCTGTTTCTGAAGAATCCATTTCCCCACATTATAGTGTATAATTGTTGTAAAATTTTGTCAGAAATTATGCCATGCATCTGAATTTTGATCACATGATTATGGGGATCCTGCAGCAGTCGTAACTGTGAAAAATGGTCAGAACTCACATTTTTTCGGCAACGTTGTAACTTTGAATGGTCACTAAATGAACTGTTGTAAGTCGAGGACTATCTGTAATACAAATGTGAAGTGGAGATTTCCTGGTTTCCAGTGAGTTTATGTGGCATGAAATATATCTAAGCATTAGTATGGAAAATGCAGCCTAGCAATTCAGGTAGTCCTTACTTAATGATTGCCTGTTTAATGACCATTTGAAATTATAATGGTGTTAACAAGTAATTTTTATCACCAGTTGTTGAACTTGTGGTCGTAATCGAAATTCAGGCACTTCACAATTGCCCGGTATTTACAACCGTGAAAATGTCCTGCAGTCATGATATTACCATTTGTGTGTACTTTGCTGCCAACTTCTAACAAGCCGTCAGTGAAGAAGCTGGCAATAAAATTGTGAATTGTGATCACGTAAAGCGACTTTAATGACCATAGTGGGAGTTGTGGAAGTCAGGCACTGTCACGTAATGTTTTGCTTATTGATTGCATTGCTTAGCAACAGAGTTGCTCCATTTGTGGTTGTTAAGTGAGAACTACCCAGGGGTGGGTTCTAAAAATTTTTACCGGTTCTGTGGGCGTGGCTTATTTTGTGGGCATGGCTTGATGGTCATGTGACAATTATTTAGGATTTAACAGAGGTACTGGTCTACCAAGCTTTTAACTGCTTGGAGAACTATACCAGTCTACTCATTTGTTTTTGGAGGCACTGGTCTACCCATTTATTTTTGCAGGCACCGGTCTACTCATTTGTTTTTGGAGGCACCGGTCTACTCATTTGTTTTTGGAGGCACCGGTCTACTCATTTGTTTTTGGAGGCACCGGTCTACTCATTTGTTTTTGGAGGCACTGGTCTACCCATTTATTTTTGCAGGCACCGGTCTACTCATTTGTTTTTGGAGGCACCGGTCTACCACCACACTGCCTTTTAACACTGATCAGCTGTAGGGCGGCCCTTTGAAGCCCTGCGGCAAGAGTTTAAAAGTTTTTTTTCCTTCTAGCTGATCAGCTGGGACTCAGGAGGCAGCAATAGATTGGGGGTGGGGCCAAATAAAAGGTAAGAATAACACGGGGTGGGGGTGGGGCAGAACCAGTTCAGTGATGTCATATCGTCACCGCTATCGGCTCGGCGGAACCAAGAGGAACCCACCACTGGAACTACCTCTACATCCTATCTCAGAGTGAGTGTGTACGGCGGGGGAATTTGAAAACTTTTTGTTTTCTTTTGGGGAGGAAACAAGTAGCCTAAACCTAGCATATGAAACCCATTTTATCCTTTTAAGCTCTGAGCCCTCTCCCAAAACATTTCCTGGCATATCTATGTTTGAGGTGGGCTCAGCATATTCTGCAAAGCATTGATTACCCTGCTCCCTTTAGGGCCTTTTTGTGTATGATAAAATGTCAACATTTAATTATAATTTAAAACATTTAAAAGTCTCCTTTGAGTCAAACTTGACTTCTGGAGACTACATGGAAAGGTGTCCTAGCAACAGCACTAAAAAGGCTAGCCAATCATCATTACATTTTATGTTTTATTGATTGTATTGCATTTTATTGGATTGTCGTGAGCTCCCTAGAGTCTCTGAGAGTCAGGTGGTTTACAACTTTAATAAATCATTATGGTTGCTCACACAGTCAGCCAGATTTTAAACTTGGCATTTTGTCCACCTAGCGAGTCCTTCAGGAATCATATGGGCAAGTAACTAGATTAACGTATTTTATGAGGAAAGCACTCCTTCTCAGCCAGTCCACAAAACCCAACTATTGCTCATCTCACACAGCTTATTCCTGTGCCACATGTTTAGTTTTTTTTGGTATGGATCTCAGGGATGGAATAAAAAGCATATAAAATCTTTGTTGGTGAATGTTTTAAATCTATTTAAAAGCAACATGTAGTGCATACTAGATTGCTTGCCCTGCTTCTTCCCTTCCACCCATTTTGAACTGGAATAAAATGGGCAAGAGGAACCTTATCTGTTCATAAGCAATGAAATAAGGGAGTTCAGTGTCACAACATTGCTTTTATTTTCCAGCTCCATGTTCCTGCATGTTTGTTAACCCCGAAACAAGAAGATTATCTGTTGGTCTTGACAATGGTACAATCTCAGTAAGTACTTATAATTAAGATATAATTCTGATTAAGATTTGAATTCCTGGAGTTGCAAAACTCAATTGAATTATGGTTTTGGATAGGGATTATAACCCCACACTAGACCACATGGGTTGCATGCAAAGGTTTCTGGTTTACCCTTTTGTTATACACAAATAAGCTTGTAAAAGACCTTCAGGTTTTGAGAAATGGCTGGATTTCAGTTCCCAGCTGTCCTAACCAGGTAATGGTAAGGGATACTGGGAATTGTAGTGCATTTGAAGGCCATAGATTCCCGTCTCTTAAATGTAGGTAGTACTGAGCTGAGGCAGACATATGTTGTATAGATTACTATGTAGATTATTACCTGAATTCATTTCTCTTGAGACAGGATAAACAAGGGTGCTTGGATTTCACCCTTCTGCATCTTTGGCAATTATGATCATGTTCTCAAACTCTGGAATATTACTGCACACTTGTATAATGCTATATTGGTGATTTAAATGTAAGGTCTTGGTGAGATACTGTATATCTGTCATTGTGGAAGGAATGCAGCCATTAACGAAATTATTAATACCGTCTTTTAGACATCCCCTGATAATAAGCCCAATCGGGCTTTTGAGTGCATGCGCTAAAATAAGCCCCCCCCAAAAAATAAGCCCTCCCCCAAAATATTAAAACACATGCGCAGCCGGTCCCCGCCATTTCCTTTGGTTAGGGATAGGGAGACAGAGCTAGAAATCAGGTAAGATGGCAAGAGGAGCCCCGTCTTGCTCCATGCACCCCAAAATAATAAGACCTCCCCCAAAATAATGCCAAGCACTTATTTCAGGGTTCAAAAAAATATAAGATGATCTTATTTTCGGGGAAACACTAGGGTTTCTGCTTCTCCTTTTCATACACAGAATTTTTAGAGCAATCAGACAGAACAACGCATAATTAAAAATGCTGTTAAAAGGGCCATTAAGTAGGCAACAAAACTGCTGCAAAATGTAAAAGCAGCATCCTGTAAAAACAGTTTAAAAATAATACAAAAGATTAACTTTCATAGATTACACTCGGTTGGCAGCCAAACATCTCTATGCTTGATCCTTTCAATTCATGTTTCTGAAACATTCTTCCCTCAACTAATGGTAAACTAGTGGTAAAATTGTATTAAAGGTGCAATTCTATGTATGTTAGAAGTAAACCTCTTTATGTCCAATTAGATTTACACAATTATGTGAAGAATTTCAGGCTGATTGCTATGTTGGAAGTATGTTTTTTTTAAAGAAAATTTATCAGGTTGCAAAACATAGGGCTTAGGGTGAGGGGAAAAAACCAAGCAAAATCAACTATCAGATTATTGGCTTTTCTTAAAGTTACAAGTTCTTATGCTTTTTCCTTACAGTATAAATAGCATAACAAAAAACAAGTCCAAAAGTCAGCTAATTCTTCAGCTGAGCTGGAACGATTCCATGTTCTCACTTCATGTTATTTCCTCCTTTCTTGGAGTGGAATAGTTGGCTAGTGAATTAGGTTGGAGGAACTAGAACCCAAGAATCACTCCTCAGATCCCTCACTTTGGCCATGCTTGTTGGGAGTTGCAGTTGAGTCAGCTGCTTTGAGGCTTTTAAGTACAACTGGGACAGAAAACAGTACAGGAAAATGACTAAAGACCCAGGCAATTAGAATCACCAAGTGTTGCACAATTGATGACTAAGCAATTACAAAGTAAACAAAGTTATTATTAACACCATAGCCAAAATGGCATTCTTCTTCTTCTTTTTGTGCCATATCCGTCGGATGGCACAAGATGTTGGCGATGTTGGCAATCGGAAGGTGGCGATCATGTTAGCGATCCTATTTTTATCAACAGCTGCATGAAAAAGTGCTGCTGAGTTTTGTCCAAACCAGTTCCCTAGATTTTGACAAAATGGCATATGAAGACTATATAGATAATCTTTGATTTGCGACCACAATTGGGACCAGAATTTCTATTGCTGAGCAAGATGGTTGTTAAGTGAATCACACCCAATTTTACAACCTTTTCTTGACATTTTTGTTAAGCACATTACTGCAGTCATTAAATGAATCATGTAGTTGTGAAGTAAATCTGGATTCCCCCATTGACTTTGCTTGTTAGAAGCTGCCTGGGAAAGTCACAAATGGTGACCACATGACCCCATGACATGGCAACTATGGTAAATGCATGCTGGTTGCCAGGAGCCCAAATTTTGACCCCTTGACCTGGGGCTGCTGTGACTGTTGTAAGTACGAATAAAGTCATTTTTTTTTGAATGCCATTGTAAGTTAGAATGGTTGCTAAACAAATGGTTGTAAGTTGAGTACTACCTATAAACCGTGCTTCAGTGACCAAATATTTTGGGTAAAGTCATTGGCAGATTGAATCAGAAGAAAACAATATTACAGGATGTCAACACAAGAATTCAAAATAGAAAAAGTTGAATAATAATTAGAAGAAACCATTCTAAAATAACCATTTACCTTTTAAAGTATAACAGTACAAGATTAAAGAAGCTAGGAGAAAAAGAGGTAGTTCTATTTTTAAGGAGGCCTTGATGACAAAGCTTTGATGAAAATTTTATGTGTGTATAAGTATGTATGTATGTATAATATGTATGTATGTAGTAATTTCTCCAAAACAGAAAGAAGATCAAATCGGTAGGATATTAGTAGTTTATTTGCACATGTGGAGAAATGGGCAGCACATAAGACTACAAAGGAATGTTGACTGGATCCTTAGGCAACAGCTAAGTTCGTTTCATGCCTGTGCTGTTTTTTCCAGGCTCTTGTGTAAACTTAAATTCTGTGACAGCAACATTGTGCAATTTTCTTTTTGTTCCCTATTCCCCCTTTTATTAAGCAAATCTGTGGAAGGCTGCCTGCTTTCCACTTGCAAATGTGCTGCAATGTGCTGAGTTTCTTTTCTGTTTCCTGTCCCCTCAGGAGAGGCAACTCAAATATGCTAATATTTTTAGAAGGTTTGGCAGGGTGGGAAGCAACAGGGACATTTTCAGAGTCCCTTTTTCTCCTCCCTGAGCTTGCTGCAACTTATTTTTCAGGGAACCATTTATGCATCCTCAGAATGTTTGAAACAATTGATTCCTGTACCACATTTGTCAGTTTGTCTTAGCAGATGCTTGTACCAGCATTTCTTGAAAGAATAACATCAATTTGTCATCTTGAGGTTCAATCTGGCTGCTTTGTAAGAGGCATTTCTGTGTAAAGCTTTGAACTCTGGAAAATCCTGATCACGTTGCCTCTTCCCCTGTCCTTTAAAGCAAGGGACTTGTCTGATAGATTAATTTTTGTTCTTTTTTTTCCTTGAAGAGAAGTACCACACATGTAAACATTTTTAAACAATATTCTTATTAATTACAGATAGTCCTCGACTTACAACAGTTAATTTAGTGCCTGTTTGAAGTTACAATGGTACAGGAAAAAGTGACTTATGACCATTTTTCACATTTATGACCATTGCAGCATCCCCATGGTCATGAAAACAAAGTTCAGATGCTTGACAACTGACTCATATTTATGACGGTTGCAGTGTCCTGGGGTTAGGTGATCATCCCTTGTAACCTTCTGACAAGCAAAGTCAATGGAGAAGCCATTGTTCTTGAGAATCTGTAGTTGTTAAGTGTTACTATTACTAACTTAACAACTATTGTGATTCACTTAACTAGTGTGGCAAGAGGGATGGTAAAATGGGGCAAAATTCACTTAACAACTGTCTCACTTAGCAACAGAAATTTTGGGCTCAATTGTAGTCATAATTTGAGGACTACCTGTATTCTACTTATCCAAGCTGGATATATATCTCCCCTCTTGAAGAAGCTTCATTCCTCATATGTAGCAGAATAATGTGTATTTTAGACTGCTGTAAGTTAAGCTGAGTGGGGGTATTAACTGAGTTTCAAAAAGCAATACAAAAACTAAAGATTTCCCTGTCAGTCATGTTCAATTCCAAGTGGAGGTGTTCATCTCCGTTTTTTGGCCGAGGAAGCCAGCATTGTCTGAAGACATTTTCTGTGGTTATATGGCCAGCCTGGCTATGTGCCAAAACACAGAATGCTGTTACCTTCCCACTAAAGTGGTACCTATTTTGTCTACTCACATTTGCATGTTTTCAAACTGCTAGGTGGGGCAGGAATACACCTGTATACATACAATAAATACAGACAACAAAAAACATACAATCCATATATACAGTACATGTCATTAAAATACAATAAGAATATATACAATACAAAGCAATGCACGAGCTAATAATAGTATCCAAATAACAAAATTGGCCATCTGTGGTCTTGACTTCCATTTTTTTTTCCACTCCAGTAAAACGGTTTTGATGATGAGTTCATTAGCACTGTCAAAATGCAGCAATAATAATTGTCCTAATAGAAAAGTATATTTGTAGCTTTGAGTTGAACTGTGGGGTCCTTGGTGCTCTCTGAGCATGGCATTATATTGCCTCATTAACATTCTTTTAAGTAAAAGTCGCTGGTTTTTAATTTTGCTAAATTTCTTCTATTGCTCCATGTTATCTTCCTTTACATTTGACTTCTTTCTTGTCACCCTATGATGATGAATAAACTCTACATAACTGTAAACATCATCCCTTTCTCTGTATACAGTGGTATCTCGGTACTTGACATTAAGTGATCCGGGAAGCATGACGGGTACTAAAAACTATGAGTGCCAAACAAACGACATTATCCTTTGTTTTGGCTGGGAAAAACTTTCTGTCTGCCCTTTTTCCTATGTCAGTGACCTTCCCAGCATGGCTGTCTTCCTGTCGCCCTCTGCAACCATCCCCCTCTTCCTTTTGCAGCTGCCAAAGACTAAAGAAGCTACAAGTAACAGGACAACATTTTTGCATCAAAATGCATCGAGTACCTAATTCGACAAGTTTTGAAGCGGTCGAATACCGCGGTGCCACTGTACTTCTAAAAAATTGGAACAATTTCTAGCAATGGTAGCAGCTTAATCACTATCCTGTCATTGCCTACTAGCTCTTGTTTTTATTTTCTCTAAGGTTTGTCTTGACTAGTTTCAACTTTTCATCGTACAACTTTCCATCTGCTTCTTTTTTTAGCAAAAGTCCTATAATTAAGTAACTATGGAGAATCTGATTTAAATGAATCATTATCAATTGTGCCTATGAAATGCTTCTCTCAGTATGACACAGGAAAGCCTTCTCCAGTCTGAGTGGATAAGATAGTAGATTAGCAATTGCTGATTATCCACTACTGGTAGAGATAATTGGGTATAAACAGATCACTACCATCTGCCAGTACTCTTGTCTAAGCATATACTAGGCAGAAAGAGCAGCATCATTTCCTTGAAGTTGCAGGAAGCTTCAGTTTCTTTAATTAATAGTTTATCAAATATATCACAAGCAGGTGGGTTTCCATAACATCCTAAGACAAAACTAGCAAATCACATTCCACCTTAATGACAATTTGGTCTAGTGGTTAAAACTAGGCACTCACCAGGAGAGTGTGAGTTCTAGTCCTGCCAAAATTGGGACTTAGTATTAAAGGTGGGATATAAATAAATAAATAAATAAATGTGAAGCCCCTCTATGAGTCAATCATCCCCAATCTGGTGCTCTCTGGGCATATTAGAAATCCTAGCATTTGCTATCAGCATTTTGGGAATCGTAGTTCAAACACATTTCGAGAATCCTAGGCCGAATCTTATGTTTGCCACACACACCTTAAAAATATCTCTAGATTTTGTTTCTTTTCTGAGAAGAACAACTTTGCTATGTAGATGTTATACAGGAAAACCGGGATTTCCAAGCTGTGTTTACATTTTTCACAGATACCTGATTTTGTGGGGTGGGAAGGTTACGGTTGAAAAGGTCATATTTGTCTCATTCTGACCTGAGATGCCTTCAGAATTTTCAGACAAGCCAAATGAATCAGAGGTGAAGAACATGTCTCTTTCACCGGAATTTAAAGGGAATAAGATCCAAAACGATTGGCACAAAATGATAAATTCTTGGATTTTAACAAGAAATGTTACATTGCAAACTAGATATTTAATACATTCTAAAGTGGCTACTCTGTTATTTTCCAGGAATTTATTTTATCAGAAGATTACAACAAGATGACAGCAGTTAAAAGTTACCAGGGTAAGAGATGCAGTTGGTATTTTAAGAGGAAAAAAAAACCCCTCCAGATTTATTTGTCCTTATTTCACAGCCTACAAAAGCAATCAATATTGTAGACTGGTTTTTTTAAATAGTTCTGGCTGTTTTCTGGCATAATGCATATTTTAGGGTGGTTTTTGATTTTTTAATTAAAGTTGCTACCTGCAAACATAATTGTTTGCATTATCTCCATTATTAAGTTCCAAGGCTATGAATTATACCATACTTTTGCTACTATTGTGAGAAAAGTTTGAAACAATATCACCTTTCCAAATTATTTTTTTTCAAGAATCTATGTTAAATTCATGACAGGACTACCAGATCTTCAACTTCTTGCATTTGTTTGGAATGGCAAGCGAAACCTCTTTATGACTTTAAAACAAGTTGTGGTCAATTGAAGAGGGGAGGGTTGGCGTGTCTTCATTTTTTCTTCTTTGCAGCTCAACACCTTTGAATGATTGGGTGTTTTTTCACATCTCATATACATTTCAGCCTTTAGTCTCAGTCAATAACATGAATAAATTGCTATTAGAAGAAATCAATTTAATGTACAGTGCATGGTTCCAAGTGTAGCCACTTATACTACTTACACTGATTCCAGAATACCATACCTTCTACATTTCCTGGTCTAAAGATGTTTTTCAAGTCTTTGTGTCTGGAAATAATGGAACAAAGAGAGGGAGCAGAGATATTCTGAGAAGTTTATCAATGCGAAGAAAATGTGTGGTTTAAGAATTCAAAGAGTGAATAATTAAAAAAGTAGTTTGCTAAATCTGTAAGTGGTGATTATTTAATAATGACCGGATTTTCTCTTAATGAATACTTCTTTTAGGTCTGGGCCTTCAAAAGCATTCGTTTTAAATGTCATATGAAAAGAAAGCAAGGGATTTTGTGCAGCCCTCTAGATATTTGGACTACAACTCCTTAGGCAGCATGGTTTGTGGTCTTTGTTTTATTAGGATTTTATTGCTCAAATCCAATAAAGGCAGTTCACCATGAAGGCTTCTGCTGGAACTAATACTGCAGTCTGATCAAAGAGCTGTCAGTAATACTGTATAACAGTAGAACCTGCTGAAGGTAATTTTTTTCTGTCAAAAAACACCTACCCATACAGGATAATAATTTCCCCTTTTTAAAATAGCTTTCGTTGGTTCACTGATAGAACAGATTTCTTCAGTCTGGTGCTGCTGTTCTTTGGTGTTGGATTACAGATCCCATAATCTTCAGTATGGCTGAATTGTGCCTATGGGAAGTGTAATCTATACATAGGAAGCATCCAGTTGGGAAGATTGAAGCTGGGCTCTGGTCTGCTCTGTAAATTCTATTTATCTTGTAGTGATTTCATCACTTTAATTAGACATGAGATTAGGAAATGCAAATAGATGGCCTTTTTAAATGGAGCAATTCATAGAAAACCCAACATTTGCTTGTTATGCCAAGGGGATGAGATACAAGGATAATTCATTGTTTGGATTCATTAATTGGATGCTGCTTGTAATAATCAGATAACATGAAAATTGCCCAGAGCTACCTTGAGGTAAGATGGGTAGCCTATAAATGTTATAAGCAAACAAACAAACAAACAAACAAACAAACAAACAAATAAATGACTTTAAATTAAAACTGTAAATTTGCTTCTCGGTTTGGAAAGTGTAAATGAAAATTTACCTCCATGTGATTGAGCCAGAATAAAATGACGCACTTCCACATTTGAAGTTACTTATTTTTATCTACCTGCTATCTATTTGATCTATCAAATTTATTTACCACCCACCTTGCGGTTCAGGCAACTGAGCACTTACATCAAGAAACTTATATAATTTAGAGTTCTTTATTAAAGACATGAGAGCCAATTTGTTGTGATTAAGGCAGGGGTGTCAAACTCGCGGCCTGCGGGCCAGATGCATCACTTGCTGGCCACGCCCATGCCTGGTTTAGCAAAAGGGGGAAAGTTCTGATACATCACGTGACGACAACATGACGACGTAAGTTTGACACCCCTGGATTAAGGCATCAGGCTAGAAACTGGGGGAGGGTGAGTTCTAGTCCCACCTTAGGCACAAAACCAGTTGTGTGACCTTTAGCTAGTCAGTTTCTCTCAGCGCTAGGAAGGAGGCAATGGCAAACCACTTTAGAAAAACCTTGCCAAGAAAATTGCAGGGACTTGTTCAGACAGTTTCCAAGAATTAAGACATGATTGAACAGAAGAAAAAAAAAATTAAAAAACATAGGTATGACAGCATATGCATCTATTCTATCATTAGTATAGATCAGTGTTAACCAACTGCGTTATGTGTTTAAAATTCCCAGAATTTTTGGTCACTCTTTTTGCTATGCTGGTAAGGAATTTGGAAGTTATAGCTCAATACATTTTGAAGAAAGCTAATATTCAGAATGATAGTTACACTATTAATGTTGATATCTGAGAGCAAGATTAACTCCTGTTGTCCCTCACTGCTCTTTAAATTAAATCTCAGTTTGCTGTTGTCAAAGCAGCTCCATTTAGCGGTGGCTGGTTTTCAGGGCCCATCATGTTGCTTTTCGACACCATTTCTTCATTCATATCACTTCTTTCCTGCTGTTCTAGGCATATAACACACCTTGATGCTGCAGCTCCATAATATTTGCATTCCTTTGAGGTCATTTGGGCAACTTGAAGGAATACGGGACAATAGCAGAAATGGAAGAAGGCTACTTCAGGATCACAATAAACTTTAACACAAATATGATTTGGAAGTAATATATTTCTTGGATAGCAAAGCTCTCGTGTATGATATTAACCATCTTATTCTTCCTCTTCCAGCTCATCAGAGCAGAGTGATGATGGTCCTTTTTGTTTTGGAAATGGAGTGGCTCCTGAGCATTGGGCAGGATAAATACTTTACTTGGCATTGCTCTGAAAGTGGCCAACGGCTTGGCAGTTACCGGATTAGTGCAGGCGCTTGCGGATTACAGTATCCTTTCCAGGAATAGCGGCATTACATATGATTTTAAGGTGTTTTCAACCTGCCATTTCATAACAAAAAGCATTGAATGTGTAAATATGCTTTTTATTCCTTCTGATACACTGCTTATTTATGCTGACCTAACAGCTCATAAATATCTTGTATTGGTTCCTCTGCGGTATTTGGAAATACTGAATGTTTTAGGAACTAAAAATGCAACAGTTGCTGATTGGAAATGTGTCATCTGTTTGCAGAACAGACAAGGGTGGATTTGAATAAATGAAACAATACCTAAATATTTCCAAGTTTGATGTACTCGTGTATTTAGGTCATGCCTTGGAAGGTGTGGTTGAATTTTATCTATACACCAGTACATATGAAATCAAGGTGGCTTTTCTCATTATTCAACCGGAATGAAAGGAAAGTAAGAGCAGCGGGAGAATAACTCCTATATCTGTAGCAGATGAGTTCTACCAAACTGACATCTGCAGAGAGAGCACCATCCATGTCAAAGAATTGTTTGCTGAGGAGAGTGAGATGAATCATTGTTGCTCTTGGATTTCACAAGGAAATGGATTTGAATCTGATTTGCTTAACAAACTGGTAGTCCTCAACTTACAATCACAACTGAGGCCAAAATTTCCATTGCTAAGTAAGACAGTTGTTAAGTGAGTTATGCCTCATTTTACAACCTTTCTTGTCGGAGTTGTTAAATGAATCACTGCAGTTGTTAAGTTAGTAACACCTTTGTAAGTGAAGCTGGCTCCCCCATCAACCTTGCTTGTCAGAAGGTTGCAAAAGGTGATCACATGATCCTGAGGCATTGCGACCATCATAAATATGAGCCAGTTGTCCAGTGTCCCAATTTTGACCATAGTGATGCTGCAACGGTTGTAAATGTGAAAAATGGACTTACACATCATTTTTTCAGTTCCGTTTTAACTTCACTAAATGAATGACTGTAAGTCGAGAACTACCTGTATTATAGTTAGAGTAGGAACTTGTTTGTTCCACAGAACATGAATACCGTAATATCGGAATAAATGTAAATCTAGAGCACAGTTCTCCTCCTCTGAGCTGAGAGACCTTCGCTGGTCCCCTTGAGGAGCAGTTCTTACCTTGTAAAGATACAGGACAAAACATTTAGTTTCAATGATAAAAGCAATGTTTTTGTGTTGTTATCTTCTACTATATTGAGAGGGGAGACATTAGGTTAAGGTGCTGCTTCTTGTTAGCAGCCCTGAGAGTAAACAGTTTGTTTGAGGATGGCTGTGGGAGAAAAACGTTTGGTTCATACAAGCATTGAAAAGTGGGGAGAGACTCTTGTAGTGTTGTCGGTTTCCTGAACCCCTCCATTCCAGATTTGATGTGGAGACCCGGAATGTTTTTATTGGTGATCATTCTGGGCAAGTGACCATCCTTAAACTAGAACAAGAAAATAGCAGCCTCATAACAACTTTCAGAGGACATACAGGTATGATGTTAAACCACTCTGACTTTTCTGTGATCAGCATAAACACAGATTAAATACTCTACAAGGAAGAGTCACTCTGAGAATGAGAAGGGCAGTACCTAAATTAGATAGAGAGATAGAGACAGACAGACAGGCAGGCAGGCAGACAGACAGACATGGATGGGTGAACAGACGGACGGACGGATGTATGGTTGTAATCCTGAGGTTCAAAGTTCTGTGGAAAAAATTTAAATTTTAATCTGAGTTGTCTACATTTTGTGGTTACTTAAAATATCTTAGCACTTTCAGCCCCAGGAGTATTTTTTGTTGCATTACTTGAGATAGTTTTTCTCATACTGCTGGAGGGCTTTCTACAGAATTTGCCTCACAACCAGATATTTCGAATATGAAACAAATTTTAGGAAGGTTAGGGGAAGCTGAGTGCCTGTAAGCATGAGTAGTGGGAGAGAAGGAGCAGTGGCTAGGAAAGACAATGGCTGAGAATTAATGTAGAATGGGTTAATCTGCAGCCACAGAGCCAGATTTCCAATGATCTCTAGAATTGATTGAACCAGACTTCTAAAAGCTATCTGTCTCTCCAGTCTTCTTTTTATGGGACAGAAATAGTGTATCAAAGGAAAAAAGGACAGTGAACAACATAACCCATAGCAACAACATATGCAATATACATATCCCAGAAGGATCCATTACAGAAAAGGCTCATTTCTTGGGGGGGGGGGGAGGGAGGGCTTCCACCCGCCTGCTAGCCAATGAGATCTCCTAGCATACCCTCTCTGCTAGCTGTTAGGTGAACAGATGCTACCTGGAGTGTGTGGTCTCAAAGGTAGTGGCTACTCAGAGGGAAACGAGATTGAAATTTCAGGGAGAAGCATTGGAATGTAGCAGTAGCTGGGCCATTTTGTTTGACAGAAGATATGTTTCTCTTCAGGTATTCCCTAGCAGGCTAGGGAATGGCAGATATCAACATCCAGCAGCCAGAACTATGAATATTTTTCCTCATGCTAATGGTAGCTGCCCAGAAGGTAGAGTGAAACCCACTCCATTCATTGACAGTCAATTAATGGGCCTAATGCTCAACAGCAACCCTTTGAGGTAGGCTGAGCCAGGAGGAGTAACCATCTCAAGTCACTGAGGTTCCGTGGGCTTTTTCTGCCTTAGTCCAACTAGTGTGGTTGTCTGTATTGTCTGCCCAGGTTCTAATGCCTTATAGAAAATAGCAGATCTTTAGTTACGGTCCTCAATAATAGTGCTATTATATGTAGTTAGGGTAATACAAACCTTCATGCTTCTTTTCTTTTCTTTTTTCCCCCCATCCTCATCTTTTCAGGTGGAATCAGTGCCCTGTGTTGGGACCCTGTGCAGCGTGTTTTATTTTCAGGCAGTTCTGATCATTCCATCATTATGTGGGACATTGGAGGAAGAAAAGGAACAGCCATCGAACTCCAAGGACACAGGTACAAAATGAGCACCAGGTGCTTCTTTCTATAGTCTTGCTCTTATTATCCCAGTCCCAAAATGTGCTTTTGGTCGCTTACACTCAAGGAGAAGTATTTCATTCAGAACTGCGATTAAGCTGAAATTTTTCAGAATGAATGAGATTCATTCCCCAATACGTTTCTAGCAAATGAAAATGAAATAATCTTGTTTCATATTAACACAAACGAGCCAAAATAAACTGAAGGCCATTTGGGCTTGTCTCAAACTCTGAACTACTACAATGCCTAGGATGCCTCAAAGTATCAGCTTTCTATGAGAGATTTCATGACATTTTGGACATTTAATTATTGTTGACATCGAAAAACACTGAAGTCTCTCAATAGGGCCTGTTATCTGAAAAAATATATTAATCATGAAAATACAATAATATCTTCAGGGATTCATAAGAAAGCTAATATGCAAATATGACACATACATTTATTTTGAAAGTTAAGCCAGGCATTTCACTGAAATAATTCCATTATCTTTTATTAGTGAAATAGAATTTAGAGGCAGACACCACTTGAGGTCATACTATCTTCAGATTATGGCTAATTTTTAAAATGGATGTATAACAGTTGATAGTTCAGTTACATAAGATTATTAAAGTATAATAATAATAAAGTATAAATTGAAGTATAGCGGGATTTACGTACAAATGTCTGGAGTGGAACAGTTCCTTATTGTTTGACCAGTTTAGTTTTTAAAGTCTAAATTACACAATTGGAATCTCTCTCAAACACCCGGTTCTAATTGTTGAATCTCGGGGTTCTATTAAACCACCAAAAAAAAAAAAAAAAGATCCTGACATCTGTCTTTCCTGTCTCAAAGAAACGTAGAGATCATTATTTGTTACAGAAATAATCAGATTATGGAGCAGTGTGCTGAAATTGTAACACTCTCCCAAATAAATGGCACACCATATGATATTGCTCTCAATTTTGCTGTGCATAAAGGCAGGACATGGAGGGAGATTTCAGATTTTATATGTGTAACAGACAAGAGAGATGGAGGAAAGTTGGCATGTTCCATTTACTGATCCTATTCATAAATGATTCCTAATATTGTTTTTATTTTACTCTATGTGCCCTGTAGTGATAAAGTTCAGTCCCTCTCTTATTCCCATCACACTCGGCAGCTCATCTCTTGTGGGGCAGATGGCAGGATCGTTGTCTGGAATATGGATGTTGAGAGGCAAGAGGTATCCAGTCAGTTCTTCCTCTTTCTCTGATCAGGGAAGTTATCGCTTATATAATCTTCAAAAGATGCATCAAAAAGCCATTTAAGCCAGAGGTGACTGCCTGAAAACTCAATATAATAACATTGTGTTTTCTGTTGGGGGCTGCTTCACTACTGTCCCCTCAGCCTAGGTCAGGGACTTAATTTGGAAGGTCAAACTAAAAATGCTGCTGGAAGACATCTGCTTCCATTCCTGTTTGGAAAACTTTATTAAATGGGACCAAAATTTGGGAGGCTGTTTTACAAGGCTGGGGAGTTTAAGGGTAATAATGGAAAAGATTTCCACTCTTAATTTGAGAGAAAGGAGAATATCTCCTGTATTGGGCAGTTCTACCAGCAAATGTTGGGGGTACAATCTCAGATTTGTGAGGGTTACAGGTGGAATGCTTGGGAGTCCATGTATTGGAGCCACGGTGGCACAGTGGTTAGAATGCAGTACTGCAGGCTATTTCTGCTGCCTACCGGCTGCCTGCAATTTGGCAGCTCAAATCTCACCAGGCTCAAGGTTGACTCAGCCTTCCATCCAGGGATGGGTTCTACTTACCTTTACCGGTTCACAGTGGGAGAGGGCACACACACTCATTTTGCTCATGCGCGCACACTTCTGCGCATGCACAGAAGTTTCTGCACATGCGTAGATCACCTATGATGATGATGTGGCGGGTAGGCAGAGCCTCCCGCCAGTTTTACTACCGGTTCTATAGAACTGAACCAAATCGTGAGCAACCCATCACTGCGTCCATCTTTCCGAGGTCAGTAAAATGAGGACCCGGATTGTTGGGGGCAATATGCTGACTCTGTAAACTGCTTAGAAAGGGATGTTAAAGCATTGTGAAGGGGTATATAAGCCTAAATACTATTGCTATCCAATGAATGAATGATTCTCCATCCCAACCTTTGGTGCTTTGTAGGGCCATTGCTGTTAGGAGTAACATATATCCAATGCATTCTCTCTCACACATAAGTACACATATCATTGGAACTATTTCTCTACATATATTGAATATAATTCAGTATGGTGCTGGATACACATATTTGTTTCTCTTAGAAGCTGGTTTAAAGTTTTTAATGCAGGCAGTTTGATATTTTGATATCTTTAGTTTGATATTTGAGAAAATCCATACAGTAAAACCTTAATTTAACAAGCCTCGTTTGCCAAACTTCAAATGCAATAGACAAAATTCATGTTTGTGTATCCCCTCAAAATAATGATATACTAATTCCACTATACTCAAAGTCATCTGGATGATTCACTTAATTTGGTATTTCTGTGTATTTACCTCAAATGCATACATTTGTAAGCATACAAATGATGCAGTTTACAAAGTTAGGCATATTTTCATGATTACATGCTAAAATAAATGCTGTAAATTGACATGAATGATATATATTTATATCTAACAGATATTTAAGAGTAGCACATATCCCCTCTTCTAAATGATAGAGATTTTGCTGTATTCCTACAGAGGAAATTACTGCAATTTATACTTAAGATTTTATTAAGGAAGAATTAAATTGCTCAAGGAACATATATTCATATGCAACAAAGGAAGATTGTCAGCCTCAGGTAGAATTTCAAAATAATTCACTATGCCAATCCCAGCGAAAAGAGGAGCAGCATATTTCCTTAAGTGTATAGACTTGGTATCTATTTATAGTCAGTACACAACTGAGTTTAAGGATTCCCTCCTCCCTTCTTCTTTTTTTAGACACCAGAATGGTTGGATAGTGACTCTTGCCAGAAATGTGACCAGCCTTTCTTCTGGAACTTCAAACAAATGTGGGATAGCAAGAAAATAGGCCTTAGACAGGTATGTGTCATGCTGCCTTTTGAGAGGTTGAAGATTATCTCCTGTTCTTTTTCATACAAAGTCCTGTGTGCCAACAGTAAACATTTCAGGAAGGTGGGTGTTTATGGAACCAAAACTACACTACTGGTGCAAAAGAAGGAGCTTGTCAATTTGGAAAAACCCTGCATTCTAGAAGTCAACAAAACATTTGAATTTGACATGTTTCAAGTATTCAAATTTCATTGGAAGTATTCTGATGTTTCACTTTGCTGAAATGTAGTTCAAAAATATTTTATACAGTTACATGTTCAAAGATAACATATTTTATGCCTTAGTAACCATAAGATATTGGGTGTCTTAGAGAGGGGAAAAAAAACAGGAAATAGGGTTGGTGGTTAAACTGAAGAGTTTATAGGAGTTGGAGGCTACAGCTGAGATACTGACTGGTTCAACATGTTTAGTGAGTAGGGGAAAAATAAAAGTGAGATTTTCCCAAGTAATCAATGCTATATTTTATTGCAGGTCCTTCCTAACCTTGATTCTCATTTCTGAAACTCATTTATATCTTTTTGTTAAAATTCCAAAAGTTAGTGGGTATCAAAGGAAATTAATTTGTGTGACTCAGCAAAAAATTATTGAAGATTCACAGCAACATTTCATGGAAACAATGGAACATTTAAAAAAAATCATTTCACATTAGTGTGATTACCATATTATTATATACTTTATTCATTAAACATGAAACTCAACAACTGAACATTCAAAAATGCATCACAAATACCATTGACTGGTGCTAATGGTTGATATTGGTTGCATCCTAGATATCAACCAAGTACCTTCTTATGATGTACGATGTTCTGAGTAGCACAGTTTTATGCAGTTCCGCTGCAATGTTATTGCAATAATATGCAATAATAAAATATTATTATTATTATTATTATTATTATTTTATTATATACTAATATAGTTTCTAATTTTTTTTAACGTGGCATAGCAGAGCTTTGGGGACAGGGAGGGATATGTTTTGATGAGATAGTTCTTTCAGTTCAGTTCTTTCACAATGAATCTTATGTGCTTTTAAATTTCAGCATCATTGTCGAAAGTGTGGAAAAGCAGTGTGTGGTAAATGCAGTTCGAAGCGCTCTTCCATACCTGTGATGGGATTTGAATTTGAAGTGAGAATCTGTGATACTTGTTATGAATCAATAACAGATGAGGAGTAAGTAACTTACCCCCTTCCAGTTGCTTGGGAAATTTATGCAAGTTTCTGGAGATAAACGAAATGTCAGTTTTGAAGTTTTTTCTAGATCTAAATCAGAGATGATAAATTTTTATGTTGCTGAATGATATTTCCCCAAATAATTCATCATGGTTATGGTGGCTAGAAGAAATCATAGTTTAGCAACTGCTGGAGGCCGCAGGGTCTGAATTAAGATTTAATTTACTTGTTTTTAGCATCTAGATATGATATTGTGATCTTCCAATTCCTATATTTTCATTTTGTCCTGTTATGTGCTTCCTTTAGACGTGCTCCTACAGCTACTTTCCATGACAGCAAACACAACATTGCCCATGTACACTTTGATGCAACACGGGGTTGGTTGCTGACTTCTGGAACAGATAAAGTTATGAAGGTGAGAATGCAACTTATCCCAACCGAATCTACATTGATTCTGGATTGTTTTAATAATTTTATTCTTTTTTCTCCTTTTGAACAGTTGTGGGATATGACACCAGTAGTATCCTGATGCGGTGCTGAAATGGGAGCAACACAGTATTAATGAAGAAGAGATTCTTAATTCTGTTACAGAAAATGAAGCAAGTTATGTATTGACTGATAAACGAGAGAACTAATATTTCTGGATGCATTTTTTCAAGTAACCTACCAAATTCAAGGTGAAGACTTTGCACCAAATGATCTACTTCACAAAATGCAGATTTTTTTTTTTTTATAAACAAACCTTAAAAGACTTCTCTTGTCTGGCTTCATTGAGCCATTTGGAACTCATCTGGAAGTTTCTGTGTGTAACATTATTTGTGTTTTGTGTTGATATGCTGCTGAGGTGGTGGATCTTTGCAAATGTGACCAGTTGCCTGCAATATTAGATTGGTAAAATTGTTCTTAAGAGACAAAAGGGAAAACCAAGTATTCCTATTTTTTGTTTCATTTTCACTTTCATTATGAAATACAAAAGTTCAGGTCAACCAGCTCTTTTGCATTTATATTCTAGAAAATGGTACTATGAATTTGGGAGTGGGCGTGCAGAGAAAATAGGCGAAGTCAGTCTTCTTCCAAAACCAACTGGAATGTTTAGTTTATTGCATCATCAAAATAGCCAACCAAAACTTTCTAGTCCTGGACATAGCCAGTAAGTACACAATCCAGTTTTGACTAAAAAAAACCAAAAACACCAACCTCAAGTGGTTTTATAGTTGGCAGTAATTAAAAGGGCCCTCCGTGTGAGTTGGATCACTTCTGAAATTTCCTCTGGGGAGTCTGCTGAAATTGTGCTTTACTAAGTATGGTTTGAAACGAATTGTCCCTTTCTTGTCACTTCTCTGGAAGGATGTATATTTTTTAAAAATGCTGATAATTGTAATTTTTAATTTTCAGTGTAACTCTCAAATTAATATAGTGAAACTTCACATTTTGCATTCTTGGGCAAATTTTTCAAAAAAAATAAAAAACATGAATTAAAAACATTTTACTTTTTATTATGCTTTAAATGTCTCTCAACTAAGCGAATAGACAGTCCTATATTCAGCTAATGTAAAGACTGATGCCTGACATTTGTTGCTTTTCCTTTGCTAAAGAAAACAGGCATTTCTATTTACATGCAGGTGCTACACTTGCAAACATTAAGAAGATGTCCTCTCATACATCAGAGACAACACTCTTTTTCATTCACTTTTCAGCACCTATGGTGCCTAGCTGTTGTCCGCAATTTGAGTCTGAGCCTCGTGCCAAGGCCGATGAAGAAAACCAGACAAGAGGTGCAGGTTTCATTTCTTTTTATTGAAGCGCTCCAAAAAAAGGGGTCCTGAACAAAATGCCCAGGGACCTTGAACAATAGAATTAAGAAAGCTTTATACATTTTCACTAAAGCATAAGGCAGGATATATAAGAAATATCATCTAATAAACATTTTAGTAATGCTCTAACAATTATTTTATTGGTCTCTAGCCATTCCTATTCCTAAGCTTTGCCTAATAAATGCTTCAGGAGTTATACACATCCTTTTGGTCCAGGCCATCTCTATTCCTAACTTCTAGGAAGTTTGCAAGATATCTAACTCTTTGTTACTTTGTTACTTATCAGCTTTCTAACCCCCCAGAATTATTACAAGCTTTACACGTGCTTATTCCCTGTGAATAAGCATTCTTTGTTATTTCCAGACGGACTTCACAATTGCAGGCTTCCTGGTTTTCTTCCAAGTGTATGCCATAACCTTGCTTTCTTTTAGCAGACAGCCCATCAAGCACTTACATTTTATACTGTCAGATATAAATAATAACTATGGGAAGCCGGATAGGGAGAGGATTTTGGAGCCCCGGGGCTTCTGCTTAAGAAGATAGTAGTCTTTTTACATCAGCGGTGACCAACCCCCTAGGCCATGGCCCACTACCAGGTCGCGACCCATTCAGAATACGTGTGAAGGTTCATTTGTGTGAGTGGCAAGTGCAAAGTCACACAGAACCATCCCTTCTCTCCCCCTCACTGGTCTGCCAAGCTGGAAAAAATAGGGACTGCTGCTTTACATTGTAAGCCATATGTATTTCCAACGGAGAATATCCATGTTATGACTTACATTTCGAGACTGCACTCTGAATACAAAACCAAATATGACTATGCCAATGTAAGTGGCTGACTCACAATTGTGCAACTGAAACCAAAACACTGAAGCCTCTGATATAGAGGGGCAGGAAAACGATATTGTTCCACTCAGGCAGGACATTGTTCCACTCAGAAGTCTGAATAATTTATGTTGTACTGCTTTGCCTTCTGCTTCTAAAGTGCATAGTTCAAGCAATGGATTATAGTACTAGGATATGAGGGCAGCAACAGATTGTGGAGATCATCTAGTTCAACCCACTGTCCAAGAATCTGCTAAGCACATCCCTGACAGATGGCCAGGCTGTTTAAAAATCTCAACATACTTTTTAAAAACTCTTGACTTTTAATGGAATTTTGGGAAGTGTCAAGAGATGTCAAAATGCCTTTTTCTCATGAAAGGGGTGCTGTCAGTTTAATCATATAGTGTGTCTCGTATTTGGGAAGTGATTGATCAATTCATGAGTATGTTGAGTTTATTGCTGCAAATAGTACCGTGAGATTTCTCAGGTGATAGATACTACTGGCAGATTAATAAGACTACCTCATCCTCAGAAAATTATAATGTGCCCAGGACTTTTAAATAGCCAACACCTGTATAAAGAACATGCTGATGACGAAATAGAAGCAGCCATGGAGATGAATAGAAGTATTATAGACTACATATATACCGTACATATGTAGTCTATATGTGTTGTGGCCCGCCAGCGGCCTGCACGGATTGTGGCTGATCCCGACAAAGAGGAGGCCGGTGTGGTGTCACGCCAGCAGCCTGCGCAGCCAGTGCTCGCGTCAGACAGCGAGGAGGCTGAAGAGGATGTGGTGCCAGAGGCAGAGACTCAGTCAGGGCCTTCAGAACCTCCAGAGGCTCCTTCAAGTGGAGAGAGCGAAGTGGAGGAGCCTCTCCTCAATGCTCAAGCACGCAGGGCTGCCAAAAGGCAGGAGTGGCTACTTAGGAGGAGGAGGTCTACTCGAGAGTAGGGCTTGAGGATAATTGGCCACTCCCTTAGCCTATTTAAATCGCACGCAGCTAGTGCTTTTTTGCTGGAAACAACTCGTATTTATAATCAGTATTTTGGTTTATCATATCTTGCTTTCTGGGCTGGTTGCCAACCTTTGCCGGTCTTGTTTATTCTTGCTACTTAATAAATTTGATAAGGACCGTTGGTGTGTGCAAATATCCTCGGAAATCCGGAGCTGGGGCAGAACAATATGTAGTATAATTTACAATAAAAAGTACTATAGTTTACAATAAAAAGTCAATTTAGAGATATCCCTGCACATATATAATAATGAAAAAAATAATATTAAAATCAATTATATGCATTATACACTACTTTTCCTTAGCTGCAATCTTGCTTAAGGGTTGTTGTTTTTTGGTGGCTCAACTGTTAAGAGGCAGACTCCATTATGGTTGTAACTTGAAGATTACCTATAAACCGCATTATTGATCAGTCAAATGTGTAAATCAGAGCACATTGAATGTAATAGTAGAACTTTGCTATAGAGCCTATGTATTCTATACAACTGTTCCAATAGTTTCATACCTCTGATTTTATACTTAATCTTCATCTGAGAGAACCAATTTACTCTAGTGGTTAAGTTTTCAGGCTAGAAACTGAGCAATCTTGAATTCTAGTCCTGCCGTAGACCCAAAGCTAACTGGGTGACCTTATGCCAGTCACTTTCTTTCAGCTCTAGGAAGGAGGCAATGGCAAACCAATTTAGAAAAACCTTGCCTAGAAAAATATAGGGACTTGTCCAGGAAGTCTCTGAGATTTGGACACAATTGAGCAGCAGAAGAAAAAAAATCTTCCTCTGCAGCGTATTGTTACTTGGAATTGCAACAGAAACATGAAGGGTAAAAGAAAAGAAAAGCCATCACTGTATGACTAGTCAGAAACATTTGAAAAATGTGGGGGAGAAATCCCCCAGAGTTCATCACAGTCATATTGAGGTTAATGGAAAGATAGGATGAAATTCTGCAGGTGGAATGAAAACATCCTGCCTGGGATGAACCAAAGAAAGGGAAAGATGGAAAAAGCATGAAATGAAGGTAAACTTTGTGACTATTCTGCCACCGTGGAAGTTTTGTCACTGTCATTGTCATCCTCAGGCAGGAGTGATCTGGAAAATGATTGCCTCATACTAGTGGAATCCAAAAAGCTAGCAGTTTAATAAAAAAAAAAAAGCAATACAGAAGAAAAAAAATTCACTGAAGTGCAGATAAAAGCAGTTCGTCAAAGTATTGGCTGCTTTATAATACATTTCTGTTAGTAGCTTCTGTGCCTTTTGGCCAAGGTTTACATGTGTGGCTATGATCTAATTAAACTAAATATAGGAGTTGCAGGCTAGATCACAAATAATCATATATCTACATTTTATATCTACATTTCAAGAACCTACTACTCTTTCTAAAAAGTGGACTATACTAAAGCCAATATATTTTGTAGGAGGGGGAGCAGTCTGTAGTCTGAGACTATCTTCCCATCCAGCCTCTTTAAAAAAAGAGAGCACCCCTCAACAGGTTTGCAATAATAGTGCTTCCTTGCAGAATAAGTTTGCCATGAGGCAGCCTCTGTAGGAAAGCTGAGCCTTGCACCACATTTCATCACAGCATCTGGCACCTCTCTGAAAAACAAAAAAACAGTTAGGTGCTGCTGGGCCCTCGAGCTGACTGAGGAGCAGGTGGAGTCCTGCAGGTGCATGGGTGACTGGATGTGAAGGCCTCAGCCTACATGTTCTCATAGCTCTCCCACACGCTGGTAGCATGTGCTGCCTGGCTTTAGCTCCCTTTTGTGGCTAAGTGGGGGAGGGACCCCAAGGCGTAGGAAGTGGAGCATGGGGTGCCTTGGGGGGGGAAGGCCTTGTGAGGCCCAATGGCAGACAAAAAAGGTGCTTTTAAAAAAAATATGCTCTGTACATTGCTTTCATAATGTTTTCATCGATGTGTCTCAATTCTTGTGGAATAGTTATTGTTATGGGGTACTTTTTTGTGGTAGAATTTTTATGGAAGTAGTCACACAAAGCACTCATACCAGGAGATTGTAATTCTGCAAAGGGTAATGTCCACAAAGTCTATAGCAGTTGCCAGATGATAGAGAACTTCACTTCCCGCTTCCCAGACTCTTGAGCTGTACTATAGAGAGTGTTAACAGACAATATCTGGAAAGCTGCAGTTTGCCTGCTTCCAAGTTACACTTCTTGTTGAATATAGAAACCGATGTTATCCCTGCCTCCAGTAAACAAGTCCCAGCCAACATTAAATTATAACATATTTAAAGAAACAAACCAGCAGGGGGAAACAAACTTCTTCTAAAAGCACCTATTTGCTTTGGTTTGAAGATATGTCACAATCCTGAGAGATGTTTGAACACGGCTTTAGCAATTAACTAACCCAACGTTTATTTTCGTTATTTTCTTTGTTTCTACTAGGAAAAGTTACATCAGATACTTCTCAGAGGCTTCCTTGAATATTTATTCAGTTTTTCAAAGCTAGAGAAACTCCTTAGGGAAGATGCAAATGTAACACATTTCTTTTTCTAGTATTCGCCTGCATATTATCCAGGCCACTTCATAGGGGGCTGAGAATGTTCTCATGACTATTTCTTCATGGATAATGAATTTGAGCTGTCCACAAGTGCAGGATTGCAGCTACAAGTAGCTTTGTCTGGAGTAGCCATTCTCAAACAAAATTTGAATGAGAATTTCACAGAGGAATGCAAATGTTATTTTCAGGCTAATTTTGAAATTTCTTCGGTAAGCTACAATGCAATAGACGAAATGAAGCAACTGATGAACTACAATAGTACAAAGAGCTGCAATTTCAGGGGGCTCTCATTCTTTTTTGCAATGATCCCCTTATGCTGCTGGGAAAGAATCATCCATGGAAGCATAGATCTCTATTCCTTGTTTATGGAGATTCCTTGATGATGGAATCACTGGAATTAAATATTCCATTTCAGGAATATAAAATTCCACAATTCGCCATCACCGAGTCTTACACACCGGGCAACTTTATTTGGCAATTTTGAGATAAATTCCAACTGATTAAATACAGCACAGATTTTCATGGTGAAGCAATGATTTCAACTGCTTGCCCCTTTGTACATTCCAACAGTGATGAAATCTGAACTGGTTTACTACCGGTTCGCTGGCTGCACATGCGCACCGTGCACCAAATGCACGCTGCAGGCGCGCATGCCCAGTGCACACATGCCAAAAGGAGGCTTGGGAAGGCAAGTAGAACAGTGCGGGAGGGTGATCAGCTGTGGTGCGCGATTGTGGGAACCTTTTAAAAAAAATTTTTAAAGCATTTTTTACTACCGGCTCTGGTGAATAGGTAGTAAAAAATGCTTTAAAAAAGTAAAAAAAAGGTTCCGACAATTGCGTGGCACAGCTGTGATCATTGGAGCCTTTTTTTTTTTTTACATTTTTAAAGCATTTTTTACTACCTATTCACCCGAACCGGTAGTAAAAAAATGCCTAAAAAGTAAAAAATAAAGTTCCGACAATCAGCTGAGCAACGCGTGATCATCGGAACTTTTTTTTTTTTACATTTTTTGCTACCAGTTTAGGTTTAGGTTTAGGTTTAGGTTTATTTGATTTGTATACTGCCCTACTCCCGAAGGACTCAGGGCGGTGAACAGCCAACAATAAAATACATAAATACAAAAAATTTAAAAACCAGATAAAATCAAATTAAATCATTTTGGCCCAGACAGATTAAAACACCCCAATAATTTAAAAACAGATTAAAATTTACATATTTAAAAGGGGAAGAAATTAGGCCAAGCCAACAAGTTTGGCGAACCAGTAGCATTTTTTACTACTGGTTCTAGCGAACCGCCCTGAACCGGTAGCATTTCACACCTGCATTCCAAGTTTCAACATTCCCAGCATATACAAAAGCTTTCATGATTTTATGAAGATTTTTGATGCATCTTGACTGAGTGCCAGGTTCATTACACATATTTTTCCCTTCCCTCTCTTACTTCTGATGGTAATTGGAATTAAAGTGTGTAGATTTCATAAATAAATGGCAAATGTGGATTTATTTTTTAAGGTAAGTTGCTGCAGTTATATATATCCACAATAACTATACTGCATGAAATGCAATAAATATTGGACGAAATTATAAAAGAAATTAGAGATTGTAAATAATTATTTTCGAACAATGTATATAAAGATGGTTTTTTAAAAATTTCACATAGGAAAAAGAATGGATTTATTTACTGCAATTTGGTTAATTATGATTTTTTTAAAAAAAACACTTCCAAGTCTATTTTTCAACATTTGAGGCACTGCTCTAATTCCAATATTAAAAAAAGATAAATATAAATTCTTATTAGAATGTTTAGGGAACTGCCATGCCTAACAGTACTCTACTTTTATTGCCTTCTGAAGCTTAAGAAACATTTGCCTTTTTATAGAACTTGAGATTCAGCATCATTAAGAGGAAACAAAATACATAGAACAGCTTTCCATACGCTGCTTGATCCAATATTATAAAATGCACGTGATATGAACAAGCCTGAAGGTTTCTCTTTTACTTTGCCTTCTTTAAGATGAAGCAGTAAAACAGACTGCAAAAAATGAAAATACAGCATACCCTAAAAAGTATGCTTACTTCTCCTCCACGCCCTACTCTGAAGTACAACCAGCCTGGTCATTCATTTCAACAATCTTATGAGAATATGGTTTTTCTGATATTACTTCAGGGCTGTCAAACTCAATTTCGTTGAGGGCTGCATCAGGGTTGTGTTTGACCTTGGGGTGGCAGGGTGGTGGTGGCCAGGGTGGGCGTGGCCAACTCGACATCACTCGTGTGGGGGGTGCCTGTGGCGGCCCAAGTGCTTTGCCAATGAAAATGGAGCTTGGCCCTCCTAAACTACGTTTTCACTAGCAGAGGGTTGCAGGAGGCCATCACAGCTGAAAATGGAGCTCGGCTGGCAGAAGCACCACAGGCCGGTCCTTCACTGTTTCCACAACATCCCCATGGGCCAGATCTAAGCACCCCACAGGCCGGATTCCCTGTATTACTTGATCTAAACATGGCAGCATTTGGTAGTGAAATGCAAGCATTGCTCTGTTCTTTGATACACATATTATAATTAGCCCATATCCTAATCCAGGAGCCACTGGGATCAAATGAAGGTACACTCCTCCATTCAGATGGGAACATGCACCACAGTGCACCCCAAATACACTTCTCTAGATGCTCCAGAAACAGAACCTTAAGCCTCTCTTAGTCCCATCCTTGAACCCTGCTGCTCAGTATCATATTTTATATCCTTTAAATATATTGGTCTTCATCCTGACTGTTGGTGAGTAGTGACCATTTGTCTGCTCCATCTTCCAAGTCTCCTGATTCTATGTCTGAAGTCAGGGAACAAAGAGATACTTGACTGATATTGTCCCAGGTGGCTAATTTGGGAGGTTTCTGTCTTCGATCATCCATCCCAATATGGACACTAATTTGAGAAGGAGTCAGTGGCTTCATACAGCCTTGGGCCTCAGCTTCATATTTTTCCAGGACTGTTTTCTTGTAACTATGGAAATAGAACAAATAAAAAACAAATATGTATCCAATAGAAGCACAGAGTTGAATATGACATCTGTCTAGCAAATATTAGAACAGGGAGTCCTCGACTTACAATAGTTCATTTCGTGACCGTGCAAAGTTACAATGGCACTGAAAAAAGTAACTTATGACTGTTTCCCACACTCAACGACTGTTGCAGCATCCCCATGATCACATGATCAAAATTTAGATGCTTGGCAACTGGTTCATGTTTATGACCATTGCTGTGTCCCAAGGTCATGTGATCACCTTTTGTGACTTTCTGACCAGCAAGGTCAATGGGGAAGCCAGATTCACTTAACAACCGGGTTACTAACTTAACAACTGCAGTGATTCACTCAATAACTGTGGCAAGATAGGTTGTAAAATGGGCCAAAACTCACCTAATAAAGATCTCACTTAACAACATAAATTTTGGGGTCAATTGTAGTTGTATGTCAAGGACTTCCTGTAATCTGTGAATCATGAATCTATTAAGAAATGGGAGTGTTGAATTGAAGAAAATATAAGGACCAAGTTTGTCTAGCCAGAAGAGCTCTTGATGTGTTAATTAATCCATGTCTTGATTTTGGATTGCTGACCACTTAATTTGTGAAAAACATGAAGTAAAGTGGATGCAGTAGCCGCCATCCGCATTATCAACAATATCATCCTATTTTGTACCAACATGTCAAGTGGAAAAATTAGTTCTCAACTTACGACCAGTCGTTTAATGAGCATTTGGAATTAAGATGGCCTTGGAAGGGTGCATTACAGTTCACAAAGCACTTCTTTATCATAAAATGTTGCCCCCACCCCCACCCCATGATCACATAAGCACATTTCAGGCACTTGGCAACCGGTTCAAATTTAAAACTGATTGCAATCATGTCCCGCAATCGTGTGTGACCGCAAGTTTTTTTTATCAGTTTCTGGGATTTTTTTGCTGGTTTGTGGCCAAAAGTGCCCATTCCAGAGAATGAATTTAGACGTACGACTGCATGATTCACTTAACAACTGCATAAAAAAAAACAGTTGCAAAATGTAGTCTGGTCAAGTGGATACCTCGACTTACGGCCAACATGACATGATCGAAATTCTGGCTCTGATTGTAGTTATAAGTTGAAAACTACCTGTAGTTGAAGGCATTTGCTCAGTATTTTGCTTCTTAGAACCAGACTAGCCACTACAGCTGTGGACCATGTTTAGAAGTTGTCAGTCCTCTTCAAGCAAACTTATTTAGAAAGTTCCAGCATGATGCTGGGCAGAGCTAGAAGGAAGGTATCACCAGAGGTGGGTTTCAGCAGGTTCTGACCAGTTCTGGAGAACCAGTAGCGGAAATTTTGAGTAGTTCAAAGAACCGGTAAATACCACTTCTGACTGGCCCTGCCCCCATTTATTCTCTGTCTCCCGAGTTCCAGCTGATAAGGAGGAAATGGGGATTTTGCAGTAACCTTCCCCTGGAGTGGGGTGGGAATGGAGATTTTACAGTATCCTTCCCCTGCCATGCCCACCAAGCCATGCCCACCAAGCCATGCCATGGCCACCAAGCCACATCCACAGAACCAGTAGTAAAAAATTTTGAAACCCACCACTGGATATCACCCGCCTTGTTTACTACCAATAGCCTAGATTTAAAGTTTTAGGAAAAGGATACTACCATTCTATATGGTGACTCTGGGCAGAGCATATTAATATGGGACTGGGAGATGACCTACCATTTTAGCTGCAGGGAAGAGAGCAATACTGATACCGAAGATGCAGCCATTGCAGCTGACCCCATCCATGGCTGTAGCACAAGTCCTAAAGGCATAAATACTCCTGACACAAAAAAATAGGTAAGGTTTAGAATATTGGCTAAATACATGTAGCCCTCGACTTACAACGGTTCATTTAATGACTGTTCAAAGTTTCAACGGCATTGAAAAAAGTGACTTATGACCGTTTTTCACACTTACAACCTTTGCAGCATCCCCATGGTCATGTGATCAAAATTCAGATGCTTGGCAACTGGTTCATACTTATGACTGTTGCACCGTCCCAAGGTCATGTGATCACCTTTGGCGACTTTCTGATAAGCAAAGTCAATGGGGAAGCCAGATTCACTTAACAACCCTGTTACCAACTTATCCACTGCAGTGATTCACGTAACAACCGTGGCAAGGAAGGTCATAAAACGGGGCAAAATTCATTTCAGAAATGTTTCACTTAACAACAGAAATATTGGGCTCAATTGTGGATATAAGTCGAGGACTACCTTGTAAAGTTATATGCAAGCAACTCTTAAGAATGCAGAATTTAGTCTTAAATCATTTTCTTATCACCTGCCTGCTCAAAGCTGAGGAGTTTACTACAAAACCAAATTACTTTTGGTATATGTGTATTTCTTCTCCCACAAGTTTATTGTTTGCTTTCTATTTTTCATGCTCAGAATAACGTCAGTTCAGTACAACTGGAGCTCACAACTGGCATTCCATTAGTAGAAGGACTTCACATCAGCCAATTTGTTGTCTTCCTGAGGCATTGGACTTCCACTTCCACAAAGTCCTAGTCATCATCATCAAACAGGATCAGCAAAAGCTAAGTAAATTAGAATATTTTTGACATTAAAATCCAACTGCTTAGGCAGCACCACAGTGAGGCTGCTGAAGGGTATATTATTAATTACTGGTAAGCCAAAAGCTTTTTCACCACAGTGCATTTTCCTTTTTAAGCACTCAGCAAAATCAAAAGTCTCTTGTGACGCAGGTTTCCCTCACTTACATTTTTCTGTCTCCTTCCTCTGCTTTCAAATAATTGATTATAGACATAACGTTACAAGGCAGCTCTTAAAAGAACAGGAAAAACAATCCCATTGTGAAGTTTTCCACCTTCCACCAACCCATTGAGAATCATAGTATGAATAATTTACCTGCTGCTATAGGTATGCCAATGAGATTGTATATTAAAGCCAGGATTAGGTTTACTCGGATTCTCTTCATTGTCTTCCTGGATAGATGGATACTTGCAACTACATCGAGCAAATTACTCTGTACCAAAAAAAAAAGGGGGGGGGTTGTTCTAACGTCTCAAAAAATCCTAAGAATCTCCCCCCCATCATCACTTTACATTTTGAAAGCTCACATGAATCAGCACAACATCTGCTGCTTCAATGGCGACATCTGTGCCCGTCCCAATGGCAATGCCGACATCAGCCTGGGCCAGCGCTGGTGAGTCATTGACCCCATCTCCAACCATGGCAACTTTTCTTCCAGAGGTTTGGAGCTCCTGGACTTTGGCTACTTTGTGAGATGGAAGAACCTCAGCAAATACTTTTCTGATCCCAACCTAGATACAGAAATACACATAAGTTGTTTGAATCTATGTACTTTTATAAAATAGAGAATCTCTTGGAAGAAAAATACATTAAAACAGGTCTAGTGCTCTTCTAAACCATCTAGTCTGGCATCTGTTTTCAAAAATAGAGAAATGTGAAGGCAAGAATTGACATTCAGCAGTGTACCATCCCTAAACCCACTGCTGGCATAAAGCCAATATGACTACTTCCAAATATTCAATCTCTTTTTCAGAAATAGGAAAGACATTAATATTAGTTTCTCAAAGGCTTTGGTGGATGAGGAAAGGCAGAAATAAAGCACTATAAAAGATATAGATCTGTAAGAGGCAATTTTTATACTTTGCTATAAAAAATATTATCACATGCACAGAAAGTTCCATAAAGAATCATTCACATCTTAAAACGAAGATGCTAAGCACAATTCAGTATTAAGATTTAGATACTGTACAGTACTGGATTGTTGTGTTCTTTTTAGAAATCTGGTAACTTTAGGTATGAAGGAAATGCCCCATCCCAGAGCTGCCATTTACACAAAGAGTTTATACTTAGCTTCTAGGCTTCTCTGTCTGTTTGCTTGGAAGATTACTGATAGAACCTTTTATTTGAACTTGGAATTCTCAATCTGGGCCCTCACAAATTTTTTGAATTAGAATCCTGATAAACTTACCATTGCGGTGCTATCTAGAAATGATGGGAAGCAAACTCTAAAACTTCTTGAGAATACCAGGTTGCATGTCCTTAGCTTAGATTGATAGGCTAGAATAAGGATTGTTGGATTTAAATCATGAAGTAACAAACCTTAAAGAGTCAGTTTCTACCATGTCTCACGGAACCTTTTGGCAAAAGATTGGGAGGGAACATGTCATGTTATATTCCTGACTTATCTTGAGGAACAGTAGGATAAAGAATTATTGTGTATTTTTAATGATGGCATTGTATGCCCTCTCAATTTTATTCTAACTCAAGCCAGTATTACTTGTTTCTTTTCAATGAACCGTTCAGCCTGTTAAAATTGGTAGAATCCAATTTTGATGTCACACTCTATCAATTTTGTAGAATGTAATTCAGTTTTGTATGTTGTAAGAACCTCCAAGAAATATGAAAGGAATGGTTACCTTCCAATTCAGCACCCATTCAATGAGCCCAAGAAAGGTTAATAATTCTCTTGCATACCTTTTCGACAAGGAACCGTACCTGAGTTGCAATTGCTTTGGCTGTTTTCCTATTGTCTCCTGTAATAAGCACCACATCCACTCCCATATTCTGCAATATGTGCATTGCTAAGGCTGCCTCTGGCTTGACTGTATCTGCTATTGCCATCATGCCACAAAGTGCACCTACAAAAAACCCATATCTTTACTTACATTTATGAGATCTGTGTGCTATGGCTTCTCTGGGAAGCTATAAATAGTCCTTGACTTGAAATCACCATCAAGCTTGGAATTTTGGTTGTAATTTTTTATTATTATTAAGCAAGGTGCCCAAATGATGGCCTTGCTCAACGACTGCAATCTAAGCTCTTCTTGTTGCAGTTGCTAAGTGACCACATAGGTCGTTAAGCAACTACACAAGGATATCTCAGGATGGAGAGGCCCGGGAAGGCCCAATATCCATTGGTATATGGAAACCTGCCATGGCTGGGCAGTGTCAGCTGGCTAGGACCACCAGTGCAAGGACCCTCTCCTGCCCCACTACACCAGGGTGCACTTATGTTTCTGTTGCCATGCTCCATCCTGCAGATGGGCCCCATTCTCGCAATGGTTTGGAAGACTCCTGCAAATTGTGCAATTTGGAAAAGGGGCTTCTGAACCATCATGAGAACAATGTCAATTGTTAGCATTTTCTCCTTTGGAGAGGAAGTTGTTAGCGAAGCTGGTATTCTGAAAGACTCCGAGCCTCAGACCTTCAGAACACTGAGGCTCAGAGTCTGTAGTGTTTTCTCCTCTGGAGAAGAGAAGGATGCTAATGAAAGAGGATTCCGGAGGAGAAAACTCTAAAGGCTCTGAGAATCAATGTTTCCAGGTAGCTCTCTCATTCTGTGTGCAGAAAAAAACAATTTCTGTGGGCAGGCTGAACAGAGCTTGGAAAGATCCAAGGGAAGGAGTCATCCAAAGCAGAGGTGGTATTCAGCAGGTTCTGACCAGTTCTGGAGAGCCAGTAGTGGAAATTTTGACTAGATCGGAAAACCGGTAAATACAACTTCTGACTGGCCCCACCCCCATCTATTCTCTGCTTCCCGAGACCCAGCTGATCGGGAAGAAATGGGGATTTTGCAGTAACCTTCCCCTGGAGTGGGGAGGGAATGGAGATTTTATAGTATCCTTCCCCTGGAGTGGGGTGGGAATGGAGATTTTACCCACCAAGCCATGCCACACCCACCAAGCCATGCCACACCCACCAAGCCACACCCACAGAACCGGTAGTAAAAAAAGTTTGAATCCCACCACTGATCCAAAGGTGTTTTTTTTCCAAAAGGCAACTGGACTTATTTGCTGTTTTTTTCCTTTGAAAATGTTTCACTTCTCATCCAAGAAGCTTCTTCAGTTACAACTGAAGAAGCTTCTTGAATGACAAGCGAAACATTTTCAAAGGAAAAAACAACAACAAGCAAGTCCAGTTGCCTTTTGGAAAAAGCATCTTTGGGACAACCATGACCTGGAAGATTGAGAATCTCCATAGACAGGGAAGGAGTTCTGTTCCACACAGAGACTGAAAGAACTGCCTGTCAAAGAAAGGCAGGTAGTTCTTTCACTGTTCCTTCCCTGGGTAGGGGAAGGACCCAAGAAACAGCTTGGGTCTTTGGGATTCAAGCTTTGTTTAGCTGGCCCAGCATAGGTGTTTTTCCCATTCTGTGTGCAGAACGATTCCTCAGCCAGCCCCTTTGAGAGCAAAAAAGTTGCCTGACCGATTGATTCGGCTCCATGCAGGGCAGAGTCCTTTTGTTAAGCAGGTCTTTCACTCTTAAAGAGGCTGGCTGAAAAAGGTCTTCAGAACGGACCTTTTTCAATCATTCCCCAGGAACCAGCCAGGCAGCAGCACCTTGTGACTTTCCTTTGCCAGCTTCCCCAGTTGACTTTCTGGGGAAGCTGGCATGGAAGATTCCACATGGCAATGATTGCGGGGTGCTTGACAATCCATCATATTGCGGGATGCTTGACAAACCATCATAAGTGCGAAGTGCATAGATTGCAGTCATGTGATCGCGGGGGTGTTGCAATAGCCATAACTTTGAGCACAGGTCATAAGTCCCTTTGTTCAGCACTATTGTAATTTCATATCATCACTGAACAAATGGTCATTTAGTGTGGACTGCCGGTATGCGGTACTCCATACTGTAACCTTCCCTATCCTAGTGTCCTCCGGAGGTGCTGGTTTTTTATGTCCTGTAATTCTCCATCAGGCATACCCAGTGGTGATGTTAGCAGAAGGAATTGGGAAAGCTAACATTCAATGTATCTGGAGGGCACTAGCACAAGGAAAGGGGTTAAAATACAATGGCTTTTTAATTTGAATTTGTAGCTACAGAACTGAACAATATTTCAGTAGCATGGCTTTTCACATTTTTCAGAAGTCAAGACATATCTTCCTCTAATCCAGATTGGTTAGCTTACCATTTATGGCCATCAGAATTGCTGTCTGTCCTTTCATTTCATGGTCTCTCATGGCCTCATGAACATCACTGGAGATATGCAAACCATTCCGTCTCATCCATTCCCGATTCCCAATCAACACTGAATACGTATGAGAGACAGCAGTATCTGTCAGATATAAAAATGCAGAATTGTGAGAATTTAAAGGAAGACTTTTATAAGTTACAGGGAACACTTTCTTAATAACTTATATTCCAACCTGTTTGCTTAATAGGTATCAATCTATATAACTTGATAAGTATGATAAAATATATCAATTTACATCTTGGTAAGCCAATTCAGAACATTCTTCAAAACTTTCAGGATGTTATGAGAAGTACAATGTTCTGGAACTAGATTTGTATAAGATCCCTTTACTGCTTGGCAATGATTAAAATTAGATAGGAAAGAGACCAGAAAACAAATATCTTTTTAAAAGGCACTATGAGGAACTAGGAACTAAGAAAAACTGAATTCCAGAGGGAAGAAAGGACTTTTGACTGCAAGTCAAAAGGGAACTGTGCTGCAGAATGGAGTACATATAATCAGACAATTCAGGCCAGGCTAAGACAAACTTCTTTCACTTTGAACATTACAAATACACTGGCATTAAGATAATCATTGTACAATCCTGGGCGTCTACCTTGCCTAACAAACAAATGGGCGATTTGATGGAGTTTTGCTTTCTTCAAACAGGACAGTTTGATATTTTTCTGTACTTGGGGCAAGAACGTGAAATTGCAACCACTCTTCAGACTTGGTTATATTGCCCAGGTCTCAATTTGAAGAAGTTGGAGATATTTCATTTAGGAATATTCATCCATTTATTTCTCCTTCTGTTTTATGGGTTGTTTAAATTACTCCAACCTTTTTGAAAAAGCTGTTTCCTATAGACCTTAGAAAGGTTTAGGATGAATACAATGAACCCTAAGTTTTTTTAAAAAAAAAAAATTTCTAAACGCCATCTATTATCAATTACCGTATTTTTCGGAGTATAAGACGCACTTTTTACCCCAAAAAAGAGGGTGAAAATCTGGGTGCGTCTTATACTCTGAATGTAGCCCCGCCCAGCTTCTCAAACGGAGGTTTCAGCGGCTGAAAAAAGCATCAGAAACGAAGCTTCAGAAAAGAAGCCCCCAAACAGAGCTTCAGAAAAGAAGCCCCCGAACAGAGTTTCAGAGGCTTTTTTTCTGAAGCTCTGTTTCGGAGGCTTTCAGAGGCAGGAAAAAAAGCAAAAAAAGCAAGGCACAGAGCTCACAACCAAGGAACCTGTTGCTAAAATTCACCTCTGGAAAGAGTTGATTGGGGGTATTCCGGGAGGCCAAGCCAGCTTTTTTCTTATTTTCCTCCCCAAAAACTAAGGTGCATCTTATACTCCGGTGTGTCTTATACTCCGAAAAATACAGTAGGTGATTTACTAAATCTAAATTAGTGTTCCTTTTGGTCTTCTTTTTGCCAGTGGCCTGTTGCTTGCTAAATTTGAAGCTTCTAAACTAATCAGAACACTCTACTGTCCATGTTTTTTTTTAAAAAAAAATCCTTTGGAGGCTTTTATGAAGTCGTCTTCATTTTTTAAAAAAACCCTAAGAAATAATATCTAATCTTGACCTGTTTTCCCACCCCTTCCATATTTCTCCTTACCAGAAAAGATGAAATCGGGAAGGAAAGATGGCACAATACCCTTTGACTGGTAGAGCATTTGAAAGGTTTGTTGTTGTTTTTTTTAATTTGATTTATATGCCGCCCTTCTCCGGAGACTCAGGGCGGCTTACAGTGTGTTAAGCAATAGCCTTCATACTTTTGTATATTTTATACAAAGTCAGCTTATTGTCCCCACAAACTGGGTCCTCAATTTACCTACCTTAGAAAGGATAGAAGGCTGAGTCAACCTTGAGCCTGGCAAGATTCGAACTTACTTTAATTGCAGACAGCTGGTGTTAAATTACAGTGCCTTGTCTGCAGAGCTATCCAGGCCCCTTTTTAACATCTTCAATGAGCTGGTTGGACCTACTGTAACTTAGGTAATTCCTTAAGCAAACCTTCTCCATTTATAAATAGCACCTTGCTTACCTCTTGCTTTGGGGAGTGGAGTCTGATCTTGAACAGCTTTATCAAAGCCATCAATATGAGCGCTGAGACTGGTCATATCCTGCTCAATCTCATCACCCAATAAGGTTTCAGTGCTGCTAACATTACAGCTTATTCCACATCCAGGAACTGTCTGAAAATCTTTACAGCATCCAAGGATCTCTGTGCCAAGTTCCTGCAAAATATGTATTTTAAACCTCACTTTGAAGCAGCAAAATGCTTCATTTTCATGCATAAATAGAAACACTTAAAACTATAAGCAGTTTTCAAAAGCTTTTCTGAAATGGTGATGATGTGAATGTATAAAGTGCCTCAAGTTAATTTGCTTCACATTGTCTTCTATATTAATGTAGGGTTGTGTAGACTGAATACTATGTTGATTTAATTTGTTTCATAGTGAAATTCCTCAAATTTAAACTTGAAAAACCGTGTACAAAATTAAATTCAAATTATGCATCTCACTATACTATCTCTATTTTAAATCAAATCAGTACTATCAACTGGCTTGAAGAATATTTTACAATTCAAAATGAAAAGTTTCTCACAGGTATTTTGAACTTGGCTTAAATGTCATGAATTCCCTCAAAGCAAAGTAGCCCTTCTCTTTTTTAAAAAAGAAAAGTAGCTATAGCTTTGGGGGATATTTGAGTTGCTTAGGTCTGTTTGACAGTACTAGGAAATTATGGCCCTTACGAGGTTACTGAATTGCAACACCTGGTAATCCAGCCAGAATAGCTAATAGCAAGGGATACTGGGAACTCTGGTTCTGTCTTTTTTAGAGAGCTTTCATCTCTTCATTTTAGATCAAGTTTGGCAGCTTTGTCCCTTCAAATACTGAAGCCCCTATTGTTTCAGACTACTATCTTGAGCCAACCAAACAAGAATTGGGAGGGAGTTCATATCCAAGGAGTTCCCCGTGCAGCACATGTTCCTGGCTCTGCTCAGCTCAGGAGTGATGCTTAAGAACAAATCTGAAAAAGGTGGAGGCCACGATAATCTGGCAATAAGAAGGGAGTTTCCTCAAGAAGTGGTACTGACTCTGAAGAAACCGATCCTAGGGAAAAAACTACCATTTTCCCAAAAGAGCTGGGGAGAACCATCTCACATCCTAACTCCCTGTTCTTTAAACTGAGAGGGTTCAATTTTCTGATATTATAACACTTAGCACTGTAGCACTTAGATTTATATACCACTTCACAGTGCTTTCCAGTCCTCTCTAAGCAGTTTACAGAGTCAACCTATTGCCCCAGTGGTGAAATGTAAAATTTGTTACTACGGGTTCTGTGGGCGTGGCTTGGTGGGAGGTAATGTGAGTGGGTAGGCATGGCCAACATTTTTTTTTAATTTTTAAAAGCATTTTTTCTACAACCTCTTCGGCCGAAGAGGTTGTAGAAAAAATGCTTTTAAAAGTAAAAAAAAAAAGCCCCTGATGATCGCGCGGCTCATCTGGGCATGGGGGGGGGCAAGGATTTTTGCTACTGGTTCTCCAAACCACTCGCCGCCATCGCTACCGGATCAGGCGATCTGGTCCGAACTGGGAGCATTTCACCCCTGTATTGCCCCCAACAATCTGGCTCCTCATTTTACTAACCTCGGAAGGATGGAAGGCTGAGTCAACCTTGAGCCTGGTGAGATTCGATCTGCCAAACTGCTGGCAGCTAGTGATCAGCAGAAGTAGCCTGCAGTACTGCACTCTAACCACTGTGCCACCAAGGCTTAATTGTCACTATTAAGACCTCAGTGTGGTTTCTTTTGCCTCATTGAAGACACTTAAGGCTACTTAGGATGTTTTATATAAGATTTATATAAGATTTGCGGGACCGCCTTCTGCCGCCGATAGCCTCCCACCGACCAGTACGCTCCCACAGAGAGGGACTCCTTAGGGTGCCGTCAGCCAGGCAATGTCGGCTGGCGACCCCCAGGGGGAGGGCCTTCTCTGTGGCAGCTCCTGCCCTCTGGAACGATTTGCCCCCGGAGATACGAAGGATATTGGATCTCCGGGTCTTTCGCCGTGCCCTGAAAAGTTTTTTTTCCCATCAAGCAGGGCTGGCGTGAATCCCCCCCCCCTTTTTTAGTCTTTTTTAGTTTTTTAGCTTTTAAATTGTCATTGGGTTTTAATTCGAATTGTTTTAAATTGGGCTAGTTATGTAATTCTTTTAATAATTTTAAATTTTGTATTGGCATGTGTTTTAGTTCTGGCTGTGCACCGCCCTGAGTCCACTAGGAGAAGGGCGGTATACAAATTGAATAAAATAAATAAATAAATAAGATTTAACAATTAAACCATTTTAGAGCTTGTTCTATGCCAAGACAGAAATTTCTACCCGAAGCAGGACTGAACGTCAGCGAAAAGAACACACCTCTTTGCAATACTGAGTGACCGCCATTCCTAAAGGATGCTCACTGCTGGCTTCGGCAGTACCAACAAGAGCAAGGAACTTCTTCAGAGGCAGGGTAGCTTCTGTGTCTCCTAGCAAGAGAACGCGCATGACTCTGGGAACACCGTAAGTCAGGGTACCGGTTTTATCAAACATCACTGTCTTCACCTGGAAGAAATCATACTGCTAATTTGAAGCATCCAGAGTATAGTTCCTTTGTAACAGAGAGGATAGGCTTGCTCATAGGATAGGGCATATTATAAGAAAAATAGTCCGAGGCTTTGGCAGGATAGTGCCCTGTTTTTTTCTTGGGAAAGGTGCCTGTTTTTATGGATGGCAAACGTGCCATCTTAATTAATTATAATTAATCTAATTTTTTTGAAGCACACAAATTGACCTAGTTCCAAAATCTTAAGTTACTGTCCCTCCTTCAATGCTGAGCAATTTATTAAGCAAATTCTCAATTTGTCATGTTTTGTTAGGTAAAGTCTCTTTCAAGTCAAACTTGACTCATGGACATATCCATGGGGTTTTCTTGGCCACAGACAGGAACGGTTTGTCCCAACCTTCCTCGAAGAAGTATCCGACTTTGTTAGGGCCATTAGTAATATTATCTGACAGATCTGCTAATGTCTTAAATGCAAATCAATCTTTGCATTTAAGTCTGACAAAATTTCATGTTTTGGTCCTTGAGCGCTAAACCAAATGTCGAGGACAGGAGCAGAATAAATATTTCTCTCTCTGAAGACCAAAAACTGGAACTATTCCCTATGTAAGACTTGAATTCTGAACATTTCAATTAAGCTGCATATTAAGATAGCAAAATGAAACCATTTTAGTGGCTAATCAGTAGGTATGCAAAGGAACACACAGTAAGCCTGCTTTCTGGTTTATTTTAAAAAAAAAGATAGTGGCACAAGTTATAATAAATTGCTTCCAGTTTAGGACTAATAGTCATAAATTAGCAATAATAATATTAACCTTGTGTGCCATTTCCAGGGGCTTCCCACCTTTGATTAGAATACCATTCTGAGCAGCAACTCCAGTGCCCACCATCACAGCAGTTGGAGTAGCCAGGCCCAAAGAACAAGGACATGCAATGCACAGCACTGTGATGGAAGTCTGAAAGGCAAACCGTAGGATAATTTCGGCTTTTGAGTTGTGTTTGCTGTGATGCTAGAAAGAAAGAAAGAAATATTTATTTGCAAGAGATATCTAGTTATTGGCGATCTTTTATATTAGCATCATTACGCACAAATATGCTCTCATATATCTTTGTGCTGTATTTTTGGAGAGAAATCACTATGTGCGAAAATTTAGTCCCTCTACCAATTTAAGTTGAAGCTGCTTTCAAAGCAGCTCCTCCATATTAAAATATTCTATCTATCAATTGTATTTAATTGCCTAGTCAGAATACATTTTCTTCTCCAGTAGTTAAATCTGATCATTTCCACTTTGCTCCAGTCTTTAATTATCCTATTTATCAGTTGTTCTTTTAAGCAGCATTTGGGGTATTTGAAGATTAAAAATATTAAAAACCTAAAACACTGTAAGATGACAAAGTTCCAAAGATTTCCTCATCCTGTTTAATGTCATGACTGCTGTTCTCGTTGGCAACCCAAATTAAACAAGGCTCTGTAACTGTATAAAGTAACAGTAGAATAAAAACTTCAGCTTTTGCCCAAATGATATTTGTCTATTGATCAGATTAATTCACATAGTAATATTTGCTCGCTATATTAATGTAAGAGAAAAAGAACAAATGTGTGTCCTGACACTGAGATGCTATGACAAATGGGTAGAAGTAAAAAAAAAGTTCAAGTGAATTGTTCTGCATTTCATTCTCAAATGAGATAGCTAATATCTTGAGAAACCCATTTGTCTTTCTTCTCTTTTTGATTCCCAGAGACCTAAAGAAACTGTACTGGAAACCAGCATATAAAAATAGTCTTTTCAGATTTAATAGATAAATGTGACAGATGTCTGGATCCTGAATGTCATACTGAATCTAGAATCACTGAATTGGGCTTCCCAGAATCTTAAATGTATGTGTCAATGTTTACAAAAATACTTTTAAATAATTGCAAAAAAAAAAAAAAAGATACAGGTATCTACATATACACACACAAGTGTACAAATCTCTGAGTACTTCCTTGCTACCTAATTCTTCTTGGGTATTCTCAATTTATTTATATCTTTTATAGTCTCCTACCTGTAGGAGGTCTCCCTGAAAAGTTATGAGTTGCTATTGTTCACTTGCAATTCTTATTAATGTACGTTGAACTCACTTTAAAAACTGTCTGGAATAGCAGGATATAAGTAATTACAATAATTAAATAAACAATACTTACAGTAAAATATTTCAGTACAACATCAAACTGTATAAATCCAATTACAATCCATGTTATCAGGGTTGCTGTTGAAATTATTATGATAAATGGAACAAAATAACCACTAAATCTGTCAGCTAGTTGCTGGATGGGTGCCTGCAAATCAGGAAGAAAAAAAAAGTCCTTATGAATGCACAATATTAAAAAAAATACATACATAAACTTATCAAATTAAGTATTTTACAAATACATCTGATTGAGAGAAATACAGATTTCCCTCCATATCCCTCACTTCTGATTAAAATGCCATTAGTAAATTAATTTGTCTCTTGAAAGTATTATGAAATGGTTTTAGCTTGCTATTGAAACAAGAGGATTTACTTCTAACAAAGCATATTCAGGACTCTAAGGACAAAAGGAATCTACAGAAGGTGTTTCAACCAATAGTTCTGCGATGACAAGGTCCCTGGCCTAACCGCTGCAATTACACGTGATCTTTCTGCAGTAATAGCAATAGCAATAGCACTTAGACTTATATACTGCTTCAGTGCTTTACAGCTCCCTCTAAGCAGTTTAGAGTCAGCATATTGCCCCCAGTAATCTGGGTTCTCATTTTACCGACCTCAGAAGGATGGAAGGCTGAGTCAATCTTGAGCCGGTCAGGATCGAACCGCTGAACTTCTGGCAGCCAACAATCAGCAGAAATAACCTGCAGTACTGCATTCTAATCACTGCACCACTACAGTTCATAAAAGTTTCCCACCTCTTGGCCCATGCTTTCCTTACTGGTTCCTTCATCCAACAGGACCAACTAATCCATTGAATTAGATTGGAGAAAACCATGTAAGCAGCCATTTGATCTAATGCAATTGAACACAGCTAGTTTAAGGATGTATTGTGAAACGGAGCACAGAAAATAAACCAAGTAGGCCAACTCAGTGGATTAGATTTAGAACTATCTTCCTGAATCAGGTGACCTCCAAAGGCTGGCCAAAGCTGGGATTCAGAAGACCTCAGATGGGGAAAGATGGGGAAAGACCTTTGAGAAATATTTTAGGAGAGTGGGTTTTAGTTTTATACACTACAGTTCTGGAGTATTTTCAGTCATTTGAACACCCAGGTGAACATATGAATCCCAATCAGGGGTGAAATGCTCCCGGTTCGGACCGGATCGCCCGATCTGGTAGTGATGGAGGCAGGTGGTTCGGAGAACCGGTAGCAAAAATCCCTGCCCCCCCCATACCCAGATGAGCCGCACAATCATCAGAGGCTTTTTCTTTTAATTTTTAAAAGCATTTTTTCTACAACCTCTTCGGCCAAAAAAATGCTTTTAAAAGTAAAAAAAAAAAGCCTCTGATGATCGTGCGGCTCAGCTGGGATCGTCAAAGAGATCGTCAGCTGATGATCCCAGCTGAATTGCCTGATCGGCAGAGGCTTTTAAAAGAAAAAAAGCCTCTGCCGATCAGGCAACTCAGCTGGGATCATCAGAGCCTTTTGAAAGCATTTTTTTACAACCTCTTTGCCGAAGAGGTTGTAGAAAAAATGGTTTTAAAAGAAAAAAAAAATTGGCCACGCCCACCCAGTCACATTACCCCCCCACCAAGCCACGCCCACAGAACCGGTAGTAACAAATTTTAGATTTCACCACTGATCCCAATGCCCCCCACCTCCCAACACTGTTTGTTTTACCTTTGACATCTGAGCTTCCTCAACTAGTTTCACAATTTGTGCCAGGGTGGTATCAGAGCCAACATGAGTTGCATTTACAAGCACAGAGCCATGTGCATTGAGAGAACCCGCAATAACCACGCTGCCAGGTTTTTTAGTGACTGGCATGGCTTCTCCTATAAATATAATAAGTTAATCCACCAATATGTTTTAATAGCATTTCACATACATAGCGGCAGTTACCAAAAAAAAAAAAAAAAAAAAAATAGAGGTGCATTAAGATATACCCTCAATTTTGAAGAAAGCCACACCTCAGTGCAAAGTAACAAGATCAAGGGGCTGATGAACTGCGACTGCTCTTTGGTGAAACTGAATCCTAGTCAGCCAACAATAACTCTTTGTTCTCTTTCTGCGCTATTTCCTTCCCCATGGCAACCTTGCATCTCATTCTCAAAACTTAAGTCACTCAAGCAGCAAAACCCTTTATTCAGAAACTGATTAGTTCTTGTTTTCTTTCCGAAACCATTTTATTGAAGTGTTTCTGCAATTTATTAGGAGAAAAAATTTGAATTCCAAGGAATGGACATAGAGTCAAGATTACTGGACCAAAAGGTATGGGGACAGAGCAGGAGAGGAGGGGGAAATGTTTGCTAATGGAGATCACTTTGTGATTTCATCCAATTATTAAGATCCAAAATTATCTATCTGGGGCTAAAGGGATCACCTTCCTTATTTTGGTTCTCTTCAGGCACCACTACTACTGGGATTCCAAATAAGATTTGGGCCACCATATGTGGGCTGAGGCAACACAGATAGAAGTCCAGCTTGAGGTTCAGAGGTAAAACTGCCTTCAAATTGTGGTAAGTCCTTTAGCACATCCATATAGGTTTTTTTGGAACAGAGTAGAACAGAAGTAGTTCACCTTTTTGTCTTCTGAGACCTTTTTTTTATTTCCGACTCTATCCTAAACCCTTCAACTTCCAACATGCTTCCCCCATTGTAGTACTAACTAAAGTGAACTTACCCAGTTTAGCCTTCTAATCAATCAATGTCAGCTAGATGTTACCGATTTAAATGCTACCTAGCCCTGATATATTTCATCTCTCCCCACCCCCTGAGCTTCTTGCGTAACAGCAACTCTTTGGAAAGGTAAATTATTTATTTTTTTAAAGTAAGGAATTACCTGTTATAAGAGACTCATCAGCCATAGAGCTGCCTTCGATCACTTTTCCATCAACTGGAAATTTCCCACCAGGGACCACCTTTACAATATCTCCTCGCTGAACTAATTCTGCAGGAATTTGCTCTTCTCTGTAAGATAAAGCTCACGGTTAAAATTCAATGCAACTTCTTTTTTCCAGATCTTGCTTTTTTCAGACAAAATAAATTATGCTATCTTAATAAAGTTAAATATACAAAGATAAATATAAAAAAGCCACATATGATACATAAGTTGTTTTAATATTCTAAAACTATTTTTATGTATATGATTGCATATGCCAGAAGATTGTATTATTGAACTAAGGCCAAGGATATCAGCTTCATCTCTACTTTCTACTTCAGAAACTCACTGGGTGACTTTGGGCTAGTCACTCTTTCAGCCCAACCTACCTCATTGAGCTATTGGAGGGAAACCTAGAGAAGAAATGCTATATATTCACTTGAGCTCTTGGAGGGAAGGTAGCTAATCTAATAAATCAATAGATTTCAATATTCTGTGAAATCTGAACTCTTTCTGTCCATGTACCGCATTTATTGTCCAAAGATATTTAATCTACATCTTACTCAAGTAATGTGCGGCATTGCAAAGCAGGTATTTACTTATCTTCGGTCAACTGACTTTTCAAGACAGAATAAAATTAATGGACACTAAAAGTCGTGCATTTGGCAGAGATGGCTAAAATTTCAGCATATCTTAAAGACCATTCAAACGAAAGATACATAACAGAATGGAGAAGATGGATTGACTATATTCAAAACAAGTATCAGACTAAGAAGATTCATATAGTTTATGAGTGAAACATTTTTAACTTTTAGTTTATGTTTATAGTGTTTTAAGTTATAAGGAGTTAAAGACCTAGAAAGAATCTGAAGTCAACAATTTGTTAGCATATTTTGGTTTTATGTTTGTGGATTCTATACCCTGTGCTTGTTCTGGGAAGTCAAGGGAGGGGGGTGGGGGGAAGGCTGAAGGGGGATGGGTGAGGGAAGGGTGGGGAGGAGAAAATGTTTGCATTTCCTATAAAACTTTTCAATAAAAAAAAAGACAGAATAAAATTAAAAACAATCATTTATTTAAATTTTATGTAGAATAACTACATCTACATTCCACTTCCATCAAAATTAACTCTCAGCAATGAGTTAGAAGAAATATAAAAGAAAAAACAAGCATAACACCAGACATATACTTCTTAAAAATTCAGTCATATATATATCTACTTCAAAAATGTAAGGGGAAATTATTCAAAATTGAATTTAAATGTTTTCAGTCTGATATATACAATGCAGACTTTGTTAGATCTTTTGAGTGCTAAGATTAACATATTTATTATAGTAAACATATTCCTTGTAATAACAGTTAAATAAAAACAAGATGGCCTTCTTGGAAAAAACAAAGAGTAAATAAAGAATGTACTTCACTTATTTTATATGTCCAGCTATACAAAGGCCGAGCTATTCAGATTTACATGGTAATGCTGAATGTTTGTAGGAAAGATATTAAATATGACCAATGAAAAAATCCTTCTAAGCATCTAAAATTTTCATATATCACATTAGAAAATAAAAGTATTAATATTTGGCCCATTAAATAAGATTTTTTACCCCAAGTCAGATTTTGTTGCTTGTCAAAATCCAGTAACTGTTGTTTTCAAGTTGCAGTGTTTTTCAAACCTGGCAGTTTTAAGATGTGTAGACTTCAACTTTCAGAATTCTCCAGCCAGTTATCCCCAGTTCACGCATGTTAAAGATGCCAGCTTTGAAAAAGACTGCCTTACTATACAAGCAGTTTTCGATTTATGACCATTCGTTCAGTGACCATTGAAAAATACTATGGCGCTGGGCAAAGGGACATATGATCCTCTCCAAAAATTCTAACTTTGGGGTGGGTAACAAATTATTGCAGCGCCCCCTAGCACACAAAAATTCAGACTCTTCACAGTGTGCCCATTAGGCCAGGAAGCCTCAGCTAGCTAGGACCACTGGCACGTAGAAACCCACTGTGAGCAAGAGGCCACTGCCAGCTAGGCCACTGTCTCAGGAGGTTGGGGCTTCTCGCTACTCAACTGCACACTCTGCTTACCTTCCCTTTCTATATAGCTGCTGACCCTAACCCTAACCCTTCTGTATAGCTGAATGCAGGGTGTAGCTATTGTAGAAAGCTAGCAAAGGTTAAAAAGAGCCTCAGAAACGTCGCAAGACCATCCCTCAGCCAGAACAAGCCTTCCAGGAGTGGTGGGAAGAATTGAAGGCCCACACACCAGTGGGTGCTTAATGACTGCAATAACTCACAACCCATATTGTGGGCTCAGTTGTGATAGTGACTTGAGGACTACCTGTTTCCATGCTAATTGTAGTGGTTAGGGAGAGAATCCAAGGGTGGAATCCAGGAAGTTCTGACAGATTCTGGAGAACCGGTAGCGGAAATTTTGAGTAGTTCGGAGAACCGGCAAATACCACTTCTGGCTGGTCCCAGAGTGGGGTGGGAATGGAGATTTTGCAATATCCTTCCCCCATGAGTGTGGTGGGAATGGAGATTTTGCAATATCCTTCCCCCAGGAGTGGAGAGGGAATGGAGATTTTGCAGTATCCTTCCCCTGTCACGCCCACCAAACCACGCCCACCAAGCCACACCACTGAGAGAATCCCAAGGCGGAAAAAACTTGTTTTAGACTTGTTCTTGTTATTGGATGGTGAAGGGATCATTAATTTCAAAGGAGAGTTTTTCAGGAACAATTCCACTTAGCTATTTAACCTACATATAGCAGTTTCTAACAGATGGGTCAGAAGAACTATGTTTCATCCACTACAATGCATTTACAGCCATCCATAATGGCTTCCATAATACTTCCATAATACTTTTCAAAGTTACCAAAAGAACTGAAAATATTGCTGCATAAAAAAGCGAAACATTTGTACCAACAGCGTACCTGATTATGCAACTGTCAGGTCCAAGTGTCACTACAACAGCTTCTGTAGCTTGAAGAGAAATTAATTTAGCAAGCGCTTCTGATGTTTTACTCTGAAATAGAGGCAGATATATGTAGGTAGCCTTCACAATATACTTGTGCTGCTTCCAGTTTAATTTTACATGATGTATTCTAAATATTGATATACACTCCACCTACTAATTGAAGAGCAGAGTAATGCTGTATTCTAAATATTGATATACACTCCACTGTTACTAATTGAAGAGCAGAGTAATGCTGTATTCTAAGTATTGATATACACTCCACTGTTATTAACACAAGAGCAGAGAGGAATGATAGCTATCCTAAAGAGAGGGCCTAGATCAGGGGTGGTATTTTCGCTACCGGTTCACAAATGTGAGCGCACGTGCCACCTCTGCGCATGCGCAGAGCCTTCCGCACATGCACAGAGCATCAAAAACGGGACGTGATGATGTCCTGGCGGGTGGGCAGAGCCTCCTGCAGCCACTGCTCCCGGTTTGCCCGAACCGGATAAAACCGCTGAATACCACCACTGGCCTAGATCTGTGATGGCAAACCTATAGCACACATGCCCGAACTGGCACGTGGAGCCATATCACCTGGCAAGTGCGGCATTGCCCGTTCCTCTTCCGAGGATGCGCGCACGATGATCAGCTGGCCTTCGTGAGTGCAGCAGTGCCGGAAACTGGAAGAGGAATGGGCCGTTTTCCTGTGTGTGATCATGCGCACTGGCCAGCTGAGCGTTGCATGCGCATGCATGCTAGAAATCCGGAAGACTAGTTGGCCGGCACGCATGAAAATCAACAAGAAGTTGATTTTCAGGTGCACACATGCGTTCTGGGCAGCTCCTCTTCAGGGGCGTGCCCTCGGTGCTGAAAAGGTTTGCCATCACTGGCCTAGATGCTAGAATTCCATTCCACTAGTTATGCACTGTGCGGAAGCATTGCCATTTTAGAGAATGCAAGCCAAAAGACCATTGTGTTTTGAAATAATTAAACAATCAGCATCTCTGGGAAACTCCTTTTTCTGGCAAATCTTTCACTGCTATTTCTTGACTAGATGCCTGATTCAGAATTTGATTTGTTTGCTCTTTTTTCCCCTTCTCTCATATGGTAACCGCCCATCTCTCTCACCCTTTATAACTACTGCTACTTTTCTTCTATAGTATAATGGAGTACGTGAGAATTATTTATTTCTATGCAGTCCCAAAGGAATTAAATCACTTCACCAAGTTTACATTTTTGTATACAATCAAAATATGCCTTGGGAAAAAATTAAGAAAAGAGAACAATTGAATCTTTTCACCATACTATGCTAATGCACTTGATAAATACACTGAAACAACTATATTTTTTTTTACTACTATTCCAGAGATCTTCATATGGAATTCACATATTATATCATCTTATCCTTGCATCACAAGAAGTATCTTGAACTGAAATGGTCCAGCCAGTCAAGATAATAAATGAACTTCATGGAACAGTGGAAGATTAAATCCAATTCAGTTGCTCAACATACTGACACAGATCAATACTACTCTGAGTAACTGAAAGATTAGGCGAACAAAATCTGATGCTCTGAATGCCACTTTCTTTTCAAAACTAAGATGCAGCAGGAGGCTACTAAGGCAAGGAAATTCTTGCTAGTGGAGGTTGCTGGTAGAAAGTTTGTCCTAGAGAAGCTCACTTGTCCTTTATATTAAATGATATAATTTGAATAAACTGCAAAGAGTGATCTATCCCAATGGTTCTCAGCCTGTGATCTGTGGACCACTGGGAGGCTGCGATGTCGTCACAGGGGGTCCGGGAAGGCTTGAAAAAATGTTATGATTTAAATCTTGAGTTACGTTTTGGGGGTCCATGGCCATGGTCCGTGGCCACAAAAGGTATTTAAAAAGGATTTGTGATAAAGAAAAGGTAGAGAACCACTGATCTATCCTGTTTATCTTTGTCAATTATACTGGCTTGCATATTTCCACCTCTGATTGCTTTTGCATAAATCTTCTGAATATTTTTGTTCTACTGTCATTTTAAAAATTGTACGCTAAGCTGAATATTTTAAGGACATGGTGTAAGTTTCTAAGAACCTGTATAAAATGATGGGCAGCCACGTTTGTTTGAGATTTATAGGGGAAGTTGTAGGGGATACGCTAATGGCAGAAATGGACGGGGTCCATTTTATTAATTTGTTTTATTCATTTATTTCATTTGTTGCAGTCAAAAGGCCAGCACTAAAAAGATTACGTTCAATCCTTAAAGAATAAAATAAAAAGTATGGTAGAAATTAAAAGAATTAAAGTTAAAGCATTAAATCATTGTCCAGCCATATTCAACACTGAGCAGGCATTACTTTCAGAGATGGAAATTGTGGCATGTTTGCAACCTTGTATGTATATATATGTATATGAGTATGTGTATATGTATATGTATATGTATATGTATATGTATATGTATATGTATATGTATATGTATATGTATATGTATATGTATATATATACTGCTCAAAAAAATAAAGGGAACACAAGCAGAAGACATCCGAGATCTGAATGAATGAAATAGCCTTATTAAATACTTTGTTCGTTATATACAGTAGTTTTGTGTTCCCTTTAGTTGTTTGAGCAGTGTATAAACTACTGTATGTAAAGAACAAAGTATTTAATAAGGCTATTTCATTCATTCAGATCTCGGATGTCTTCTGCTTGTGTTCCTTTTATTTTTTTAAGCAGTCTATATATATATGTATATTTGTTTTCTGAGGTTTTCGCGGGTTTGTATGTAGGTCTTTGGTTATTCGGGTTTTCTCCCGCATAAAATTGGAAGTCTCCAATTTTACGCGGGAGAAAACCCGAATAACCAAAGACCTATATATGTATATATATATATATACTCTGTTAAACAAATAATTCCCTCAACACCATCAAACTATTTACTACGTCTGCACTACTATTAATCTTCTCATCATTCCCACCACCCATCTCCTTCCACTTATGACTGTATGACTGTAACTTTGTTGCTTGTATCCTTACGATTTATATTGATATTGTTTCCTGATTGCTTATTTGTACCCTATGACTATCATTAAGTGTTATACCTTATGATTCTTAATGAATGTATCTTTTCTTTTATGTACGCTGAGAGCATATGCACCAAAGACAAATTCCTTGTGTGTCCAATCACACTTGGCCAATAAAAAATTCTATATTCTATTCTGTATGGTATACAATACATTATCCACTAGCAAATATGTCTCATATCTAAAGATATATGAACATTGACAATGTGGTCATTTAGCAAGTCATCACATGATCAGACCTGATTTTACCACCATTTTAACCAATATTGTTAAGGAGATCACTGCTGTCATTAAGGAAATCATGTGGTTGCTAAGTAAATCTGGCCTTTAGCCCTCGAGAAATACCAACCTTTGCTATGTGTTCCAGCCATCTTCCGAGAGCTATGAATACAAACAGCATTGGTGGGGTGTCAAAAAATGTGATCGGACTCTGTTCAGCCTTTTCAGTAACTGCAACTATCAAAATGGTACATGAATATACATAAGCAGTTGATGTAGCTAATACTATCAGGACATCCATGTTGGCCATTTTATGCTTTAATGACTTGTAGGCTTGGACATAGAAGTTCCATCCACCCAGGAACTGGAAGGAAATAAGTGAGAAAGCGAGAGAGAGAGGAGCAATTAGCTTTCCATCATGTCCTGTTTACGTGTGTCAACAGAACTTTTTAAAGATGTATAGATAACTACATAAAGGGAGATATTAATAACAGAGTATTTAAAGAACCTCCATACCTGAACCAAAGTACAAAGTACAAAGAAGAGAAGGTTTAGAATAGACAGTCCAGGAATCAGGTTTTGCTCCAACACCATTGATCCATGATGTTCCTCAATGGGTAATAACATATAAACCATTAAGACCAAAACCGGAATACCAAACACCAGGCTGCATAAGAATGATTTCTTCCATCTGCAATGGCAGAGAATCCACACTGTTAGGAGGTGAAGCTTCCCTCACAACTTGATTGACAAAAGCAACTTATACCACGTTTACCTCCTACAGATCTCATTATCATCAGATTTGATACAAATCAGCCAGGGGTGGGTTCTAAATTTTTTTCCTACCGGTTCTGTGGGCGTGGCTTATTTTGTGGGTGTGGCTTGATGGTCATGTGACAATTATTTAGGATTTAGCAGAGGTACTGGTCTACCAGGCTTTTAACTGCTTGCAGAGCTGTACTGGTCTACCCATTTATTTTTGCAGGCACTGATCTACTCATTTGTTTTCTTTTAACACTAATCAGCTGTAGGGCGGTCCTTTGAAGCCCCATGGCAAGAGTTTAAACAGTTTTTTTCTCTCTAGCCATCAGCTGGGACTCAGGAGGCAGCAATAGATTTGGGGTGGGGTGAAATAAAAGATAAGAATAATGCTGGGAGAGGGGGTGGGGGGGCAGAACTGGTTCGGTGACGTCATATTGTCACCGCTACCAGCTCAGGAGAACCAGGCCAAACCGGGAGGAACCCACCACTGAAATCAGCCCTGAACATAGATTTGTGTGCTCCTATATTTTATTGCGGCACCTACGTATGTGTGCAGAACTACAACATTTGGCTTGCAGCAATCTGGATGACCATTAGCAAAATGTCACCTGGGGTTTTTGCAACTCAGCTATGATAGCCCATACATGCAGAGAAGTATGAAACAAAGGAAATTAAGACTCTAGTAAAAGGCATAGTGTGTAGTTGGCCAATCAGATCAGAAACAATTAGTTTAGAAGTTATTCATGAAAAATGAGAAATATGTCCCCATTTCTCCTCCCCACAATTCCATCAGAGAGTTGGCAACAAAGAATTCCTCAATCTGTAACATTTCAAAGACTTCAGGGAGAAGAAAAGCTGTTTTTTCAATGTACGGATATCTAATTGGAGAGGAATATCCCTGGAACATTTGTTTATTAAATATTCTTTGGTTGGCAGATATACTCACTGTTGGATCTCCTGTTTATGATCCAAGTTATGATCTTTTGGATCTCTTTTAGCCAAAGATGCTTGGAAACCAATTCCCTTTATAACAAAAAGCAAAGAAATACCATTACAAAAACAAATACAAACCATTATTAGATTATTATGTTATGCTAATAAACGGTACTTTATCAATTACCAGAGCTGATTTTGTAATGAGAGGTTTAAAAAAAAAGGTAAGCCTTAATAATAAAACTTTTATTTGCGGTCACAGACCAAAATACAAATATAATTACAAAAGAACATGGGGAAAGTAACATCATAAACAGTTGGCTACCAGAAGCCTTGGCTGAGAGGAATTATATCATTCTCCTCTAATAGTTACAACTCTTAAAAAAAAAATTGAAACCTGAAAAGTAATGTGTGAGGAGCCATCCCCTAAACAATATAAGGTCAAATTACTAGCATTGGGTCCAGAGAGATCTGTTTCTAAAAGAGACAGTAATTTAGTCCTGCCTGCGTTATACATAGGGCAGTATAAAAGAATATGCTTCATAGTTTCAACCTCAGCTCTACCACAGGGGCATAACCGTTCACTTATCGGGAGCCTCTTAAATCGTCCGTCCAGCAATGCTGAGGGCAAGACGTTGAAATGAGTAAGGGAGAAGACTCTTCTATATTTAGGGGTAAGCCTTAATGTTTGCTCATGGTGAATACCACTCAATGTCCAAATATTACAGGTTTGCTGATTAGGAATTTGGAAACTGTAGCCCAATAAGGTAGTTCTCAATTTATGACCACAATTGAGCCCTGAATATAGGTTGTAAGTCAGTGCCCATGTGACTGCCTTGCTCAATGACAACAATCCTGCCTCTCCCTGTTGCAACATTAAATGACCATGCAGGTTGTTAAGCAGACAGAGTGAAAGAACCGCCTGTCAAAGGAGGGCAGACAGCTCCCCGCTCCATGTGTAGAAAGGAATTGCAGCACTGGGCTGGAGAAAAGAAGCTCAGATGACGAAGATCTGACCTTCCTTGCTCTACCAATGGACTTCCTCAGTCGATCTCTTTGAGAGTAAAAGACTGCCTGACGGACTAATTTTATCCCGCTCAGGGTGGAGTTTCTCCATTAGGCAGGAGAGAAACTGCAGTACTGGATTGGAGCTCAGATCACCAAGATTTGACCTTCTTTGCTCTAGCCCAGCACTGTAATTTGAGAGCACTTTTGCTCTCCATGAGGCTAGGTCAGGGGTGTCAAACTCAAGGTCCATGGGCTGGATCTGTCCCACGGGGTAATTAACTCTGGCCCGCAGGGCGCCCTGGAAACAGTGAAGGACCAACCCGTGGTGCCTCTGCCAGTGAAAACGGTGCTCAGGGAAGCTGCCCTCTTGAGCTCCATTTTTCACTGGCAGAGTGCTCAGGCCTCCACAGGCATCCCCGACACGGGTGATGTTGAGTTGGCCATGCCCACCCTGGCCACACCCACTTGCCCCAAGGTCAAACACATGCAGCCCTCAATGAAAACGAGTTTGACACCCCTGGGCTAGGTGAAAAAGTCCATTTGTGAAGGGACTTTTTCACCCAGCCTCCCTGAGAGCAAAAATGCTGCTTGCCAAAGAAACTCCAGCCTGCTCAGGCAAAATCAGCCCATCAGACAGCGTTTTTGTGCTCTCAAGGAGACCAGATGAAGGAGTCTTTCCAACGGTGATTATCTGGAAAAGCCAGAAGGGAAGATACCACATGGTGTTCACATGACTGTGGGGAGTCTGGCAACCTGCTGTAAGTGCAAATGGGTGGCCAAATGTCCAGATCGCAATTGTGTGACTGTGGGGGCCCTGCAACAGCTGTAAGTGTAGGCTGCAGGTTGTAAAGTCCTTCATTCAGCACCATCATAATATTGAACAGTTGCTAATGAGTGGCTCTTGGGTGATGACTATCTGTGTATCTGGTAGATGCTGGGTTAGGGAAGATTACCATACTGATTTGTAACTTTCTAAAAAATGCAAAACAGCAGAAAAGTTGCCAATGGTCTTCTGATATCAATCATTCATCTAGGCCAGGGGTGGGCAAATATGGCCCCTTTATGACTTGTGGACTTCAACTCTCAGAATTCCTGAACCAGCATGGCTGGCTCAGGAATTCTTGGAGTTGAAGTCCACAAGTCATAAAGGGACCATCATTCCTCACCCCTGATTTAGGCAATCCAGTTGAGATTTACTACCTTTCCAGGCCTCTGGAGACCAGTCACAGCTCCTTAGGTGACGAGCATCTGTATATCTGGGAGATGTCAGGTTAGCAAAAACTATCTTATTGATTTGCAACTTACTAAAAAGGGCAAAATAGCAGAAAAGTTGCCAGTGGTCTTCTAATATCAATCATTCATCTAGGCCAGGGGTGTCAAACTCAAGGCCCGGGGGCCGGTGTGGCCAGCGGGTGCTTAGATCTGGCCCGGGGGCTGCCCTGGAAACAGTGAAGGACTGGCCCACGGAGCCTCTGCCAGGGAAAATGGAGTTGGGGGGGGTCACATGCCGAGCTCCATTTTTGCTGGCAGAGGGTTGTAGGAGGAAATGGAGCTCAGGAGCCCGTTTTCACTGGCAGAGTCCTCAGGCTACCACAGGTGCCCCCAATACCAGTGACATCGAGCTGCCCACGCCCACCCTGGCCCACCCATCCTGGCCCCCCGAGGTCAAACACAACCCTGATGCAGTCCTCAATGAAATCAAGTTTGACACCCCTGATCTATGCAATCCAGTTGAGATTTATCACCTCTTCCCAGGCCTGGGAACTGCGTAGCTATTGCAGCAGTCTCCTCTGAACATTCCAGAAGCGTGGACTTCAACTTCCTGAATTCTCGTTATAGAAATGGCTAGTTTATATTATTATGGAAAAGTAAAAAGTTGAGTTTTGATGTTAATGCTTTATTCTACTGCATACAGAGGGAGTCAACGTTTTTTTTTCTTTTCTCCCACCACCCTCACTTTTCTTTTCCCTTCTCCTCCTCACTGTTATTTTCCTATTTGCTTTTGTATTTTATTCTATAAGATAATAAAATGTTTAAAGACGGCAACTTCCAGAATTCTCAACAATGGCTATACTGGATTGCGTACTCTGAGCATAAAAATTTGGAGTGTGCCTGAACTGGGGAAGATTAAATATAATGTTAATATTAATTAATTAATATTAATTAATTACCATCATGGCTCTTAGAAATGTTCACTTTAATAGCTTACCTGAACAATTTTTATAATCTCTCGGGGACCAATCACTTCTGGATCATAACGAACACGGGCTTTTGAAGTGGCTAGGACTACAGATGCATAGAGAATTCCATGGGTTTCAGTAAGCTTGGATTCAATGCTATGAACACATGAACTACAAGTCATCCCTAGGATCTAAGCAAAATTTCAGTTAGTTGTCGGCACAAGAATTTGCTTTGGGCTGTTAGATCAACCATTGCTCCATTGTATTTATATTGCCCATGTTTTTAAAAAATACACTAAGTTTCATCAGTATGGTACTTTACACAACCTCCTGAAGTTCCAAATCAAAAGGGCATCTATAGAAGACAGAAAATGAAAGGGAAATACAGCCAATGAGAATCCCAAGGATAAACCAGCTTTCCCTAATCTAGCGTTATATGCTAAATCTCATCACATGCTAGCTGGGAGATGGGCTGGCAATATATTGGGGATTCTCAACTATATATATTTGCCTTTCATAAGCAACTTTGCAACAATTCTTACATTGCAAAGTAAGTACATTGGTCAATCATTTTTCCTGGGAACATCTCAGATGCTCACATTTGTCAGAAGTAGCTGGAATAAATGTAGAATTGTATGTATGTATACAAATCTATCCAATTGGCATTATGTTTTAGAACTTTAGATTCAAACAAAATTAAAAGTACAAACACTGTTATACCATGGGTGTATAACAGTGGTGAAATGTAAAATTTGTTACTACCTTCTGTGGGCGTGGCCTGGTGGGGGGGGGTAATGTGACTGGGTGGGCATGGCTAACTTTTTTTAAAAAACTTTTAAAAGCATTTTCTACAACCTCTTTGGCCGAAAATGTAAAAAAAAATGCTTTTAAAAGCCTCTGACAATCAAGCTAGTCAGCTGGGATCGTCAGAGGCTCTTAAAAGCATTTTTTTTTCTACAACCTCTTTGGCTGAAGAGGTTGCAGAAAAAAATGCTTTTAAAAGCCTCTGACGATCAGGCAACTCAGCTGGGCTCGTCAGAGGCTTTTAAAGGCATTTTTTTCTACAACCTCTTCGGCTGAAGAGGTAGAAAAAATGCTTTTAAAAGCCTCTGACGAGCCCAGCTGAGCCGCGCGATCATCAGAGGCTTTTTTTTTTACTTTTAAAAGCATTTTTTCGGCCGAAGAGATTATAGAAAAAATGCTTTTAAAAGTTAAAAAAAACAGCCTTTGATGATAGGGAGGCTCAGCTGGGCATGGACGAGGGCGCAGGGATATCTGCTACTGGTTTTCCGAACCACCCACTGCCATCGCTACTGGATCGGGCGATCTGGTCCAAACCGGGAGCATTTCACTCCTGGTGTATAAAAATATGACTTTAATTGCAAAGCTAATTGCATTTAAAATTTGCTGCTGGAATCTAAAATGTTTCAAAAATCATACGCATGAACCTAAAAGAAGGACAATCTATTCCTTGTTTAATATTCATATCTGTATTTTTCTGTTTTTTTTTTAATTTGATTTATATGCCGCCCTTCTCCGAAGACTCAGGGCGGCTTACAATGTGTTCAGCAATAGCCTTCATCCTTTTGTATATTTATACAAAGTCAGCTTATTGCCCCCACAACTGGGTCCTCAATTTACCTACCTTAGAAAGGATGGAAGGCTGAGTCAACCTTGAGCCTTGGTGAGATTCGAACCCTGCAGTAATTGCAGGCAGCTGGTCTTAATAACCAGCTTAATAACAGGGTGCCTTAAACCCCTGTACTACCAAGGCTCTTATGCTTATGTTTGGGATCAATATGAAGCTTCTAAGACTTTGTGTCATGATGCTCACCTTAAGATCTATGGTCCCGTCTGTGTCAGTATAATCTTGTAAAACTGAAGCTTCAAAACCCAATTTCTCAATCAACTGGATTATTTCAAGAGGTTGAATTTTATCTGGCTTATATATTACCTCCACTTTCCCTGCCATCAAGGCAACAAGCACAGAGACTATTCCTGTAAATACAAAGCTGCATCAGACAAATAAATTCTTTCCCATGTCATACCCAACAGCTTAAACACAGTGGTAGCACTCAGTCCAGCCTTAAAGTGTAATCTTTATTACCTGATCCAGTTACCATTTTAGGTAGCCTGATGAGAAAGTAGATCTTTCTCAAATCTATTGTATTCCCTTCTAAGCAGATATATTTACAAGGCATGTCTAACACCAAATCAAAGTTGTATTCATGTCATTGTTAAGTACTTAACACTTGAGGTTAGGTTCATTCCAATAGAGTTATTCACATAACAATAAGATGCTAAGGTCGCCCCTATAGTTATTTAGCAAGCTAAATAATCAGCAATGGGTGAAAGCCACTGTTTCAAAGGAGAACCCAAATAAGATAAAGAAAAATGTGCCATACTATTTTACCATTTTCTTTTTGTAAATTCTTCTCGATGCTTGAAACACACGATGCACAAGTCATGCCTGTTACAAGCAGGAAACATTTTTTAGTGTCTCTTTTGCTGGACAATTCTGGAAAATTAGTGCACAACTTCTTTTTTGGCAAAAATACATCTTCAGATGACAGTTCTGGGACTTTGTTTTTGAAGGTAACAGAGGTCATCTCACTCAGCTCTATACCTCCGTCAGTAGGTTTTCCAATTACTGTATCTAAAATAAGATCAATATTGCATGAATACGTGGAGCAGAAGAAACATTAGTTAATCATTATCCCAAAAGTATTTTAGTTTGCTTTTGGAAGCATTGCCTTCCTTCCTAGCAGTACTATATTTCTGAAGTTAAGTGAAAAATTATAAACAAATATGTATTGGAATGCCAATCCCAGATGGATTTTAATTTTCAAAACATGAACAATATGGAAACACATCTGAGAGATTTGAACTATTTAAAGCATGGACTGGCATTCTTTTTGTGCTGAAGACCACATTCTGTCAATGATAATTGATTGGGGGCTTTTAGGACAGAGCAAGCCAGCTGAGAAGAAGAACATCCATTGTCTCTGACACCCTCCTTTTTCCTTTTCTTGAAAGCTTCTTCCTTCCTTTTCCAAAACATAAGATTCTTAAAAGACCTGTGATCTCTGGCAAAACAAATTGTGAAATGCTTATGCCAGTCAGACCTACTTAATATTTTGATGGAAGACTATCTGAGAATATTAGGATTGTAGGGTAAACTAGAAAATTGTTCTTAAAAAGATAATGGCTAACCCAATGCTAGGGAAAAGGAAAACTCAGGGTTAGAGTTAGAGTCCATGAAGTCACCAGGAGTAAAGTCTGATCTAAATTTTTTTCCCCCAAACATTTTGTTATGTTAAAAGACAAACAAGTTACAATGATCTTATCCTGCACATGATGGATATTCCATCAGCAGCCCAGAATATTATTATTCTGAAATAACTCTATTGAGTTTATGGATATATCAAAGGAAGTCTGTGCTGGACATAGTTTTTGGCTTCCTACACAGGACATCTAAGTCTGATGGGCTTAAAAACAGTAAGCATAAAAATTAGCTTCTAACTATGTCTGAAGGAACTGAGAATTAGTTTCTATTTATTTACAGTTTATCCAAGCATCCTTTTTGACTTTCAAGTACAGATCTAACCCTGCAACTAAAAGAGAGACAAATTTAATGGATAGAACTCATGTGTTTCCATATTAATGGAAAGCTATAGCCACAGTTTCTAAATAAATATATGGGGTTCAAGACACCTGGTATTTTAGTATTAAATACTTAGCCTCTAACCCTAGGCCGGGGCTTATAAATTTGTGTTCTGAATTTTAACCCAATCAGAAGCATGTTTGGGAATTTAAAATTCATCAGTTAGCACAAGAGTTTTCATGCATCTTGATTCAATAGCAGAAAAAGCTGTATCATAAATACCTGTTAGGACAAAAGCATCAAATCCCATGTCTTCTACAGCAGCTCGTATCTCTTCAGAGTTGGTCGTAACAGAATTGTAAGACACAGCTGCAGTACCTTCAGTTAAAGATACAGAGATGTGCATTACCCCTTTCTTTTGGGATATGGAGCCTTCAATAGAATTTGCACAAGAATTGCAGGTCATTCCATCAATTCTAAGGAGAGCTGTACTGCATCCATTTGCCCCCTGTACTTGGGAAAGGTGACCGAAAGAAGGTACAGAAGAGGCAGCATTTGAGATCCTTAGTCCATTTTGGCCTTCCTTTCCACAGGAAAAAACTAGATTAAAGCTACCAGGGGTAATGGCTTGGATGGCTTGCTGCAATGAAGGTGGAGTGATGAGCTTTTGGTTGAACCACACAGTAATCTTTTTTTCTTCCAGGGATACCTTAGTACCCTGTACTCCAGTCATCTCTGAAATCAAGCCTTCCATATTGTTGGCACAAGATCTGTCATGCATTCCTTCGATTTCTAGTACTGCTACGCATGTACCGGATCCAATGTTGTCCCCAGTATTTCCATCACCATTATGTTCACTGGACATTTTTACATTTATCTGCTGTAAGCGTTCAACATCAATGAAACCTAGTTCCAATGGGGCTTGCTTATGCTTTATGGTGCATTCATATCCCAGGCCGTCTATGCTATTCTTTAGTTCTTCGGGCTTAATAATAAGGGGATGGTAAACAACGATAGCTTCTTGGTTGTTGAGGGCCACCTTGATTTTCTTCACCCCATGTAATTTCCCAATATTTTCTTCAATAGTATGGGCACAAGACTGACAGGTCATGCCTTCTATTTTCACCTTAATAACAGCTTCACTGGACCATTGGCCTGAAGCCTGGGTTGCCTCTACAACGTTGTTGTCAAATCCCAGTTTTTTAATTTCCTGGCAGATTTGCTGAGAGCTTATTTCCAGTCCCAAATATTTTACGGTTACTTGGCTTTGTTCAAGAGATCCCTTGACATTCACAATTCCTGATAACTTGGAAATGTTGTCCTCTATGGATTGGATGCATTCTTGGCATGTGATACCCGAAAGATCAATGGTAGTTGTGTTTATTTGAGAATGAAGACAAGGTGAATTACCCGAATCTTCCTCAAAGCTGAGGTTGGTAAAAGCAAGCTTCTGTTTCATTGCCAAGGCTGATATGTGGCCAGGTGAAAGATGCTGAGGCACAGCCTGAAGTGAAAGAAAATTTAAACCAAACATTAATTCTGCTGTTTTAATATATGAGATGAGGTAATAACAGCCTTTTTGTGTAAGCTTGCTACTTATTTGTTAGGAATACTATCTTTAGACATTTCTAAAGCAAACAGTTATGAATGTGCTATGCGTAGTCTTTAAAAACAAAATACTTCTGTGCTCACAAAGAATTGTTTAATTGAGAGATCACGTATTTTCTTCCAAAAGTCAAGCAAGAGAAGTGTCCCTTAGCAAGAGCAGGGGACACTGAGATCAAAATACAATTTTCTGATTGTTTTATTTACACATGTCCCAATAATACTTGGGAGCGGGAGGAAGGACTTTTGGAACTAACTTTTAGCAGGCAGTAACAAGACGCTTCAATCTGTGTTTTGTAAAAATATATATACACTATATTTAAATATAGCTGTGCTTAAAATTCATATTTATATGTTGAATGCATGTCTTTAGTGAAGTATTTCAGCGTTAAAGCTGCAGTCCAAACTTGATACCGGGTTCATGTCTTGCACTGAGCTACAGTTTTGTTTCTTACCTAAGCCTCACTTGCCTGGTTTATAAATTGTGCTAAAGCATAAACCATGATTAATAAAACATAAATTTACCAAACATGCTAAAATACACTCAACCCTTCAATGACCAGGACTCAACTCTTATAAAATTGGAGTGCCACATTAAATTAGACAGCCACCATACTTCAAAGTATGCTCTATACTTCTAATCAGTGGTGAAATCTGAACCGGTTTGCTACCGGTTCGCTGGCTGTGCATGCGCGCTGCATGAGCTCATGCACTGAGCGTGCCAAATCCACACGGCATGCATGTGCAGTGCAAACATGCACTGCGTGCATGTGCGCATGCACACTACACGCCAAAAGGAGGCTTGGGAAGGTAAGTAAAACAGCGGGGGGGGGATCAGCTGTGCCATGCTATTTAGCTTCACTAGAAAGCAGGATTTCCTGCTTTCTAGCAAAGCTAAACCGCGCGGCACAGCTGATTGTCAGAAATACCAGTTCAGAGGAACAGGTAGCTTTTTTTAAGTACCAGTTCGACCGAACTGGTAGTTTTTATCACTACCAGTTTGCCCAAAACGGAATGACCCCTGCCTCTAATCTAAACACAGTACAAAATCCTGAGCTTCTACTAGCTGAAAAACTGCTACTCAAAATCTTCAGTCTTCAGCACAGTTTCATTATATTAGGCTTACCCATATTTTCCTGTTTAGTGAGCCAACCATTTAAGGAAAAAACCCAAACTTAAGAATTAAAAAAAAAAAAGCCACATTGACCCAGGATACTATGAGTAAAATGGGGTGAAGTGGAGAGATCCAATAACTACGGATAGACCTCAACTTACAACAGTTCATTTAGTGACCATTTAAGTTACAATGCCACAGAAAAAGTGACTTATGACTGTTTTTCATGTTCTTACGACCACTGCAGTATCTCTATGATCACGCGAGCAAAATTCAGAAGTTTGGCAACTGACTCATATTTGTGAAAGTTGCAGTGTCCCAGGGCCATGCGATCACCTTTTGCAACCTTCTTACAAGCAAAGTCAACGGGAAAGCCAGATTCAGTTAACAACCATATTATTAATTTAACCACTGCAATGTTTCACTTAACAACTATGACAAGAAAGGACAAAACTCACTTAACAAATGCCTCACTTAGCAATGGTCATAAATGAAGGACTACTTGTATTCTGCCTTAGACCTCTTGAAATCTGTCACAACAAAAAAGTTTTCTAACAAGACCAACAAGCAAAACACCAATTTATTTTGTCAACTGACTTTTTTTTTATTATCAGGATGTTTCAAATTATTTTGTTTAAAACAAGTGATAGGAAAGAACTAAACCTAAGTGTAAAGTGATAAAACTAGGTACAGTTGAGTATTGTGTATGATCCAAGGCTTTTAAGAAAACTCTAACATTAACCTACATATCTACAGCTGCTTACACTGCTGCGGTTTATTGAACTGAGAATTATTGCTAGTTTCAATATCCAATAATGAGCTTATCTGTAATTACAGTTTGTCTTTCTTTCCAATCAATTACTATTATGAAAACCTTACATGCAGCCTAAGATTTGATACCCTGTAATAGCCAAACCACTGGCTGATGCAGTTGCGGAAATGTTTTCTCTGCCAATAAAAAAGGAATGTGTTTTTTTTTTAATTCTGGAGAGAAAAAGAGATGCTACTGGCACACATTATAATGTTACACAACCATAAGATTACAGAAACTGCTACTAAACTGAATGTTTCAAGAGAAGCCGCTGCATTCTCTCTGTATGAACACAGTTTACATTCATACCACAACTCGTAACTCCACCAAGTTACTCCATGTGGCTTCCCTCAAGGGCACAGACATTGTACTTCAGCCTGAATTTCCCACAAAAAAACCCCACTCCAAACACACAGCTCAAACCACAGCATAGGTCCAGATAGGTTAATCTGAATCCCTCCAGCCTCTTGTACACTGACCTGTCTGTCACTGCTGTCCAGTGTTCCTGGAAAGTCCCTGGAGGAAGCGTTTTTCTCTTTTGGAAATGCATCATTACCGGTAGTTCTCACAAGAGCTCCTTGCCTGCAACATTCCTTATCTTGTAACATACACATATTTTTAGAAGACTGCCTTTTGTCAAAATTAACCAGATTAATGTTTTTGTGGTTCAGAGTTGCCACTGAGGACTGGCTTGCTCTCAGAGACATTCTTCTTTTTTCCTTTGCTTTTCTACCTCCTCATGGTACTGACCACCAAATGAAAAAGTTTTGGTTGCTTCATTTAGTATTGCAAGAATTCCTCCTCCCCTGCCCTCCCTACTCTCTGGATGGTCAGATCACTGCATGAACCTTTAGCCTTCTCCCCTATCCATAGATTATGACTCCACTGCGCATGGTTACAAATAGGGTTTAATTTTTTCCCACCCATTGTCTGCCTCATACTCATTGAAAAATGGCATTTAATACGATTAATCTTTGTACACAGCTCTCCAGTGTCCTCAGCCAAGACTGCCTTTCACAAGCTTGTCAAATATGGCCTGGGTGAGGCAATCCCATGTATAATTAACTCTTCCAGCCAAACTTTCTTTCATCTTCAATCAAAAGCATGTTCAAAACACTGGGAACCCAGATTGAAAGAGATCAGTTTTTAAACATGAAAAGGGTACAATATTTATCAAAGTTTTGCTGTGCGACAGACAGAAAATGCGAGCTGTGTGATGAAAAATGATCATTCCTACTAACAAATGCAGGAGGAATGAAAATATCAAGCAAAGGTATTTTTTGAATTATATTTACCTAATAAAAAGGGTCTGAGTAAATTTTATCTAACTTTTCTTTGCTGCTGCAAGTTACTCCTATCTCACTGATATGACTTCTGAAGTCTGTGAGTCTCAGATCATGAATCGGTGGCAGTTTATTCTCCATATAAAATTCCTTTTCACCATTGTTTACTAAATGAAGCAAATCAAGTTTGCTATTTTTTCAAAATTCAATTGTTGTTTGTGTTGCAATATTTTTAGGATCAGACTCAATAATAATAATGAGAGTTAGAGGTTTAAATATATTTCTCTTTAATTATAATAGGCATTCTATATTCACTGAATATTCACAGATAGAAGCAAAGAAAATGGTGAAGGTGGCTCCTTATATATACAAAGGGTGGAGCCAAGAGTGGGAGTGGTGAATTATGAATACATTAAGAGTCAAAGAATAAGTTAACCCCTGATATCCCATATATACATTATTTACACATTAGGGAATAAGGCATTTACATCTGACAAATCCCCCTCTAAATGCCGGTTCGCTATACAACACCAATTACATTCAGATTCAGGACAATATAAGACATACAATTTGGAAGTTAAGTATTTGTGCTGTTTAGAAGGTAAAGGCTTCATCAATATGTCAGCTAATTGTTCAGAGGTATCACAATGCACTGCTTTGATAAATCCATCTTGAGACAATTGTCTCACATGCTTAAATTTTATATCTATATGCCTGGATCTTTGTCCAATGGCATCGGATCTAGATATTTCAATGGCCGCTTTATTGTCTTCATGCATAACAAAAGGCAAAGCAGGTTTTTTCCAAACATCTGAAATTAAATCATTAAACCATACAAGGTTATTTGCAGCTTTGGATAAACAAACATATTCCGCTTCTGTGGTTGAAGTGGCTACCAGTTCTTGTTTACCAGTGTACCAGTAAACTGGACAGTCATTTAACAGAAAAATATAACCAGAAGTACTTTTTCTGCATGATATATCTCCAGCCCAATCCGCATCTGCGTAACATGTAAGTCTTGGTTCTTTATTATCACTAGGTTCTAATACTAGGCAAAAGTCTAATGTACTTTTCAGATATCTTAAAATTCTTTTGACAGCTTCCCAGTGATACATTGTTGGTTTGCTAACGTGCCTTGATAATAAATTGAGTGGTAATGCAATATCTGGCCTGGTCCAATTAGATATATAAAGAAGTGAACCTATGACTGATCTATAAAATGTATTATCCCTGAATTCAGGGGAAGATTCATCAGTATTTCTAAGGAAATCAGTTTGCATAGGAGTGTCACAGGGTTTGGCACTGTTTAAATTGCATTTGTTTAGAAGTTCAATAATCTTATCTTTCTGAGTAAGTTTGAATCCCCTTCTAGTTTTGTTAATTTGTACACCAAGGTATTTGTTTACTTTACCTAGAGATTTCAACGAGAAATGTTCATTTAACTTGTTTACAAAGATTTCTCTTCTCTCTTTGTGTTTTCCTATATATAAAATATCATCTACATAAATCAATACAAATTCAATGTGATCATCACTCTTTTTGACAAAGAAACAGTTATCAGCAGTGGTAGCGTTGAAATCCATGGTCTTAAGTACTTTTACCAAGCAATCGTACCATCTTTTGCCAGATTGCTTTAATCCGTATAAACTCTTGTTCAATAGCCAAATTTCATTTTTATTAGTGTATTGACTGTGAGGTGCTCTTACATATATTTCCTTATCTAGTTTTGCGTGTAGGTACGCAGTCTGTATGTCATATTGAAATACATCAAGATTGAGTGCGGATGCTACTACTAGAGCTGTTTTAACACTCTCTGTTCTTACTGTGGGAGAGTATGTGTCAGTATAGTCCTCCGGATATTTTTGTGCATAACCTTGTGCAACCAATCTAGCTTTGTATAAGGTATTGCCTCCTTCTAGGTTCTTAATTTTATAAATCCACCTGGTACCAATAATTGTTTTATCTTTAGGTGCAATCGCAGGTGTGAATACATTTAATCCTTGCAAACTTTCCATCTCTTTTTTCATAGCTAGTTCCCATTTTTCCTTTTCTTCACGAGGTAGTTTTAATACTTCCTCATATGTATTAGGTGTTATTTGTTCACCATCCATATGCATTATGTAATCTCTGTATTTATTTGGTATTTGATTTCTGTTGTTCCTAATAGCTCTTTCTGGTTTGCTATGGTAGTCATGCAAATATCTTGCTTCCTTTTTTGTTAATGTGTCTGTCTTTATTTTGTGTTGACTATTTGTCCATGTTTTGGTTTTGTTTTTATTTTTGTTGACATTTTGATTTTCTATTGTCCCTTCCTCACGAGATTTGGTATCTTTGCATTTATTTGGAAATATTTCATTAAGATGTAATTTAGACCAGTTGGCCTGTTCATGGAACACAGCTGTTCTGGAAACTATAAATTTATTATTATTATCAATGAATCTGTACCCTTTGGTGCCAGTTTCATATCCCATAAATCTTAGTCTTCTGGATACGTTTTCTCCCTTTCTTCTCAACTGTTTGGGTATGTGTACGTCTGCAGTGACCCCAAATATGTGCATGTGTGCTAATTTTGGTTTCCTATTATACATCACCTCATATGGTGTCTTATTCACAATACTGGACCAGGTTCTATTTTGAGTGTAATTTGAATAATGTAGGGCTTCTGACCAAAATTGTTTGCCTAAACCAGCATCCTCTAATGTGCATCTAATCATGGTTTGTAATGTGGAATTCTTTCTCTCTGCAATCCCGTTCTGGAACGCAGAAAATGGACTAGACGTGTAATGTAGCATTCCTCTATCCTTTAACCATTGGGAGAATTCTTTAGACATGAATTCACATCCCCTATCTGTCATAATTTGTTTTATTCTGATATTATGTTGTGTTTCTATGCGTTTGTAAAATTCCTTAAATTTTTGAAAGGTTTCATCCTTGTGTTTTAATGTGTAAACAAAACCATAGCGACTGTAATCGTCTACTATTGTTAGGAAGTAACGTTTTCTATAAGTGATTGATGGAGTTAATGGGCCAACTAAGTCCATGTGTACTAAGTCAAAAATTTTGTTAGTTGATCTGGTGGATTTTTTTGGCCTGGGACTAGTTTTTAATTTAGTAGATTTACATACTGAGCATTCCAAATAATTTTCACAATTTTTTATTTTGACACCTTCTGCGTGTTCAGTCATTTTTTGTACTACAGGAAAACTTGCATGTCCTAACTTCCTATGTAAGATATGAGCACACTCGTCATGAATTGGTTTACCTATTTTTGGTTTCTTCTCATTGTGTGTATCTGTGTGATCATGAGATATTTTACATTCATCATTGTCACTGTTACTAATATTTTCATCATCTGCCTCAATACAATCTTCCATATTTGAATCAATGTTATGTAACCATCTTTCTTTTGTTATCAGATAGGGTAGGCCTCCTTTAATCATCACAGTGCCTACATTTGTTTTATTCTTCTCTAAAGTTGCTTTTCCCTTTGAGAAAACTATATTGATGTCAGAATCTCTGCTTAGTTTTATGGCACTTAGTATGTTATGAGGTATTTCTGGTATTAACAATACCCCCTCTATTTTTCCTAGACCAGGCAAGGTCACATTCCCTCTGCCTAATACTTGAACTTTTTCTTGATTAGCTACCTTTATTACAAACTTATCTTCTGTAAATGAAGACAATATATTTTTGTTATTAGTGGTGTGATTAGTTGCCCCAGAATCAATAAGCCAATTATTGTTCTCATTTTGTTGCGTTTTAGTGCTGTCTTGTTTATTTAGTCCATTCAGTGAACCAGATTTTCTCTCTTTTGAATTTTCTCTGCCCCCTCTACTTTCTCTGTAATTTGGTGGGCTTCTATATTTATGTCTATCTGTGGAAGACTGTCTATAATTGTATTTATTCCTATATTCTGACCTATGTCTTTCCTTTGAAATTTTGGGACAATCTCTTCTATTGTGTTCCCTGGACCCACAATTGTGGCATTTAAAAGTTTCATTATATTTTTCTTGGAAAGCTACCTTCCTAAAAGATTTGTGTTCTGTGTGATTGCTATAACGATTTTTTCTTGAATTGTCTTCTGCTATCAATTTGTTAGACAGACTTTCTATTGATAAATATCCTAGATTGATGGTGTCTAAGTGTGACATAAAACTATCCCATGATGAATCAAGTGAGTTGATAATAACACTTTTCATTGTTTGATCTGAAATCACTTCCCCCCTCAAATGCAGCTCAGCTCTTATTTTGTTTAAAGATATTAAATGCTCACTTATGGAAACCCCTGGTTTTACTCTGGAAGAAAAGAAGTCCTTAGACATTCTTGTGGTGGTAGCTACACTATCGCTGTGAAACAAATTAAACATGCATTGAATTATTTCTGAAACAGTTAGATTTGGTTTGATGCTATGATACATTGCAGGAGACACGCTAGATATTATTAAGAAAAATGCCTTATGGTGTAAACAATCTATTTTTAAAGTCCAAGGTCTTCTTGGGGGACTAGTGATAAAAAATAGTAAATTTTCTTTCATAAAGACAACCTGGAGCTGTTGATACCATTTTTGTAAATTAATGCCATCAACCCTAAGTTTTGGGAAGTCACTGGGTAAGTTACCCACATTATTTTGTCCATTACTTACAACCTGAGGTAGTCCGTGGTCTCGCAAGTGTAGGAAATTGCAAAACGGCATGGGGATGCTCGCAACGAGTCTGCGCGGTTCTCTGGCCAGTTCAAGTCTTTCCGGACCGTCTACGTAGTTTCGCACATGCGCGTTGTTCATTTCTTCTTTGACGTCGTCGTGGAAGGTTCTCTCCATTGTAGCTCGCTCGCTCCGCTCCTCTTCAGACGAGTCGGTCTCTGGCTCGGTCTTAGGAGTTCTGATGGCGGCGACTGTTCTTCTCTTTCTTTTGGGTGCGTTGGCACTTGCTTCGGTCTGCGGTGTAGGGCGGAATCGACATGGCTCTCTGGGCTCGGGCGTCGTCGTTCTCGAAGTCAGGATGGGAGCGTGCAGGTCTTGAAGTATCGGCTTGTTCGCTTGCTTCTTCGTTGGCGCTTTGGAAATTTTTAATTTTGGCCCAAATGCAGCAAAAAGCGTCTTCATTGCTGACTTTACTTGGGATTTCGTTAAGTCGTCTTCATTTTCTGATTCTGGCTCTTCCGAAGAGTTTGAATCCTCCTTTTCACTTTCGTTGTCTGATAACGTTTTCCGCGCCAGAAATTTTGAACTGAGCATTTTGATTGGCTCTGCTTCGCTCACTTTGGAGGCTTGTTGAAACCAAGATGGCTGCCATTCAAAATTTCGCGCGGGATCACATTTTTTCTTTTTCATAACGACTTTCTCTGTAGTCATATCACTCACAGTTTTTTGGTCTTTGGGTTTCTCTTTAGCGATGTTTTTCTCTCTCGCTGCTCCGCTGTTCTTCAGCATTTCTTGGAGGTTCGCGATGAGGCTTTCATCATTCTTCTGGCTTTTTAATAACTTCAGTATCTCTGACCTGAGTTCGTTATTTTCTATTTCGATTTCCTCCTGGCCATCATTTTCATTTATTAATTCTTCTTCTTCAGTGGTGTATTCTTCGGATTCTCTCGAAATCGCGTTTGTGGATTCGTTGATTATTTCTTGTTCAGTTTCTATTTCTTTGCTGTAGGCCCTGGTGTTGGGCCTATCTTTCTTAGACATTTTTAGGTATTTATTGAGTCAATTAACCATCCTCTGCTACCAGTTTGTTGCAATATTTTTAGGATCAGACTCAATAATAATAATGAGAGTTAGAGGTTTAAATATATTTCTCTTTAATTATAATAGGCATTCTATATTCACTGAATATTCACAGATAGAAGCAAAGAAAATGGTGAAGGTGGCTCCTTATATATACAAAGGGTGGAGCCAAGAGTGGGAGTGGTGAATTATGAATACATTAAGAGTCAAAGAATAAGTTAACCCCTGATATCCCATATATACATTATTTACACATTAGGGAATAAGGCATTTACATCTGACAGTTTGCTTTCAGTAAATTCTTATGAATTTGCATATGCCAACTAAAACACTACTGCCAGGCATCAAGCTCCCTAAAATTTTACCAAAACAAGCTTCCTTTCTCCATGCCACAACTTCAGCGAGGTTTCATTATACTTTCTTAGGAGAGCCGTGAGATAACTTTTCAGGAGATTCTTAACTATTTAAAGTATTGTTCCCAATTCTCCAATCAGTAAGCAGCTTCTTGGAGCAGCTTTGATTTCTTTTGAAATAAAACTACAGCATATTGGCATGATGCACTGTTATGTTTGCAGTTATTTGCATATTCATAAAGTAAAGGTCAATGCAGGCACACAACGTAGAACCAGGGAACCTGTGGACCTGCCAATGTCACTGCACTATATTTCCCAGCATGCTTCATCATTTGCCATATTGGTTGTGGATGCTGAACTCCTACTTCATTAAACATCAACAAACTCACCTCAAATGCTACATAGCTCAATCCAAGGTTGTCAAATATCTCTATCCTCACCCCCAGCATACTTATCTAACAGTTTTGTGATAACATCCTTCCCTAGTCCCAAAGGTGCTTTTTCAAGAGGCAACTGAACTTTCTGGTTTTTCTTTGAAGATGTTTCGCTTCTCATCCAAGAAGCTTCTTCAGCCCATCCTTCCTAGTGTCCCTAACTCCCCAAACCCCCAAAACTTTAACCTTATACTGTCTACTGTTGACCTCACCCCATTCCTAAGAGTTCTGTAAGGGGCATATATAAGCGCAACAACGTACCTACCGTCCCTGTCCTACTGTGTCCATTTATTCATATCCATTTCCTGTATTCATAATCATGTTTATTCTTATATCCATTATCTTATACATGTTTGACAAATAAATAAAAAAAATAATAAAAAAAATAAATCTTAGTTTCTTCTCAGAAAAGGATTTGCATGAGATCATCCTCAGGTCGAATGAAGAAGACCTTCCCCTGGTTTTGATGTCTCCCCTCTAATTCATATCTCAGTTTAAAGGAAGGGTTTTTCCACATAATCACAGAAAATGTTCTTACAAACTGTAGCATGAAAACAGGTAGCCTGATCTTGGAGGAGCAAATACGCCCCCTTTTCAGAATCTTTTGAATCCTCTCACAACAAAAGCTTCTTAAAAGGCACTAAACAAAAGGAATGTAATTCGAACTTCAGTCTCTAAAATAAAACTGAAGAAAGGGAAAAGATGTAGATCAGATGTGCTTATGTATTAAAGCAGCTTATTCTCTAAAAACAGGATGCCTCTTCCCTACGAGTGAAATGGGTTAGGCTGAGAGAGAGTGACTGGCCCAAGTCAACCATGCCTAAGGTAGGAGTAGAACTCATGCTCTCTTGATTTCTAGCCTAGTGCCTTAGATCAAACTGGCTGCTAATCTTATTTCAATAGGAGAAGGAATCATCTTATTTTAGATTAAAGTATTACTTATTTGTTGGTTTAGAGAAATGATGGTTCTTATTGCCTAAGCAGTGAGAAAATAATTTCAACAGATGCATCCCTTGGAGTTGTCCATTCTTCTGGAAAGAACCACAATGCTTGTTAGAACACAGTAACCGGTGTTTACATGTCACTCTAAGCTAAGCTTCATACATTAATGCATAAATCATGGATTTCACTATGATTCTCTCAGTTTTAAGACAAGATTGTAAAATATGTAACCCTTCATATTTTGTGTCTTGTACTCATAACTCCCACCTGGTAAAAGCATTGAGAATGAATACTGTAATCCAAAACACTTAGATCATCTGTTTTCTTACCACCGTTTGGACTTGATAATGTTGGATTACAACCTCTATCAGTCCCCATCACATGATCAAAAACCAAGAAAAAAATTACAGTTTAGCAACATATAGAGAACACATGCCTTTTGTATACTATTGTATTGTATTCGGGGGTGAAATCTAAAATTTTTTGCTACCGGTTCTGTGGGCATGGCTTAATTAGTGGGCGTGGCTTGGTGATAAGGTGACTGGGAGGGCGTGGCTTGTTGGTCAGGTGGGCGTGGCCAAGTCAATGTCACTTCTTTGCCCTTTTTTAATCTACAAAACACAACACAACACAACTGGCTCACCCACAATATAAAAGCAGCTGTGCTAGACCCAAAATGGCCCCTGCAACAAGCAGGAACCTCACACAGCCACAAAAAGCCCAAAAAACCAACTTTCACACTTTACACACACACACAAAACACAACACAACACAACTGGCTCACCCACAATGTAAAAGCAGCTGTGCTAGACCCAAAATGGCCCCTGCAATAAGCAGGAATCTCACACAGCCACAAAAAGCCCAAAAAACCAACTTTCACACTTTACACACACAAAATTCCACATACAGCTTTGTGAGATCTTGTGTGATTGTATAGTTAGAGTGAAACACTACAGAAACACACTAAATCTCAGAAAGCTGCACAAATATTATTTTATTTTTATTTATTTTTATTTTTATATAAAAGCAGCTAAATTTAAAACTTCCTAAACTTTAAATGGCTAGGTCTAAAAAAAGAACAACTAAAAAAAAAACCAATTAACTATTTTTTTAAAGCTCCCAAAGGGGAAAAAAACTTACCCAATTGAACAGGGGTCTCCAACTTTGGCAACTTTAAGACTTGTAGACTTCAACTCCCAGAATTCCTCAGCCAGCTTTGCTTTGCTGGCTGAGGAATTCTGGGAGTTGAAGTCCACAACTCCCTGCCTGCTTGATTGCAGGCCGGGAGATTCAGTTGCTTGCTGATGCAATCGATTACAGGGATTACATCAAGGCGTTGCGACCAGCAGCTAAAGAAAGCAAGATGAGGGGGGGAAGGGGAGGGATTTTTGCTACCGATTAGCAGGCAGAGCCATTTAAAAGAAAAAAAGTTTTTTTTTCTTTTACATGGCTCTAGCGATCCAAGCTGAGTTGCCTGATTAGCAGGCAACTCAGCTGGGATCCTCAGAGCTTGGCTGGTCAGAGCCATTTAAAAGAAAAAAAAGGCTCTGATGATCGCGCGGCTCAGCTGGGCATGGGGGGCGGGGGCAGGGATTTTTGCTACCGGTTCTCCGAACTGCCCGCCGCCATCGCTACCTACTCGCCCGAGCTGGTCCGAACCGGGAGCATTTCACCCTTGATTGTATTGTATATTGTATATATTGTAAACTGTATTTTTAGCCCAGATGCATATTCAAAAGTTCACTGTTTTATATTCTAACTTGTCCAGGAAAAGAACTAAAATATAACATAATTGTCTGGAGAATGAGGACAAAGCAATGGGCAAGAATTAAAATCATATAAATCTAAGATTATGTCTACAAATTTAGGACAATGCACATCAAAGAATGCTGAATCCAACAGGCCTACATAAAGGATTTATATACTCCTTCAGAGGAATGAAACATTCTACAGTACATACACATGAATCCAAATTGATACTTGATAGCTATCACAAAATGTTGATGTGCCTGTGATTTTAAAACAGGGAGCGAATTGAGGATTGGCCAATACAACAGAATGAGTATAGTTCACAAAATTCTAGCATCATTGAAGAACAATATTAGGTTCATATTTTATATTAATTACCAATATAAATATTTCTGCCTTAGTAGCTTTTGAGGGACATATCTATTTTGATTGTAAATCATAGTACATGGATTATTATATTTTATTAAGCAACAGTACTTTATTAATTAATCATTATTAAACCACTGTTAACTTATTCTCATACAATTATATTCTTTTATTCTAATCTTCTAGAGGAAAGGACAACTGTTCAAGAAACTTTTCTTCACTCCTTTTTTTTTCTAGAATTACAAGAAACCATGGATATTAAAACAAAAAAGTTTGTTTTTTTAAAGGAAATAGTACAATGCACTTATAAAATATAAATGGAAATTACTAAAATCATAAAATATCAATTTCTGTGGCTTCATATTACTCTTTCTTTAGAAGTACAAGAACAGATTTAGTCTTCAAATAATTTTCTACTTTGCAACAATCCTGAAATGTCCCTATTTCTTTTAACCAAGTATTGCAATTTGATCCTGAACAGGTTTATTCTGGCTAAACTCAATGATATGTATTGCCAAAAACCTATACAGAATTACGTCATCAACCAATTATAGATGACACAGCTTATTCAGTGAAACACACACATTCAATGTGTGGTACAAGAAATCTGACTATCAATATTGCTACTTACTGTGTATGTCTCTAATTTAAAATGTCTTCTGTTCAAAATATTTGAATGCATTCTGGAAGCTAAGCATTCCACCATTGTTAGTACTGCTACAATGCATACCATGAGAAAAGCAAAAGCAGTCAGGAATTAAAAGCCACATGCTGATCATATGAAGGGACTTGTGCTTTATTAATCTAATTTGGAATTTAACAAGTTTATTGCAGGAAATTGCCTGCATATGTTTTATCCAGTAATTGTTTTGAAATATCTGAAAGATTGGAAAAGGGATTTTTAATTATTATTTGCAGATGTCCCTTTTCCTGAAAACTTGAATAAACCTTATTTATTTTTCACACTTAACTGTCCATATCCCTCAAATGATAATTATTTCTTTTTAAATTATAACATAAAATAATTCAGCTAAAAGATAAACTACACAATGTTACATAAAATGCTAAATCAAGATATAAACTAATGGATGAAAGGATAGAGAAACTTATCACAAATACAAACGACCCTTCAGTTTTCAGAAGTCCAGGAAAATAAACTGAAACTGATAGTGATCCTATTCAGATTCAGAAAATAAAAAAGTAAACATTACAGGTGTCAAAACATGAATTCTGAGCCTCAGTCTATGACAGCTTTGTTAAGTCTGTGATGGCTAAAATTAGGAGATTAGTAGCATCTTTTCTGAGTATCAAAAGGAAAGGCAGGTTGGTTACACGGATGCAGACTACAGGTAGTCCTTGACTTAAAACAGTTCATTTAGTGACTGTTCAAGGTTACAACAGCACTGAAAGAAGTGACACTTATGACTGCTGTGGCATCCCCATGGTCACATGATCAAAATTCAGATGCTTGGCAACTAGCTCATATTTATGATGGTTGCAGTGTCCCGGGGTCATGCGATCACCTTGTGTGAACTACTGACAAGTCAATGGGGAAGCCAGATTCATTTAACAACCGTGTTACTAATTTAACTGCAGTGATTCATTTAACAACTGGCAAGAAAAGTCATAAAATGGGACAACATTCACTTAACTGTCTCACTTACCAACAGAAATTTTGGGTTTAATTGTGGTTATAAATCAAGGGCTACCTGTACTTGTAATTACAGGTTACAAGTAATTATTAATTACCAATTGCAATTCGTTAAAAACCCATTGTGTTTGATGAGGCTTTCTGGGATTTCCTCAAAATCTTTGCTGTACAGGGTTTCTCACCCAACAGTGCTGTTGAACGCCCACTTTTCCAAAACTTTGATCTTGAGGTCTGTTATGGGGTGATCACAGAAACTGAAACACACTGATGTTACTTTGTCCTTGTTTTGTGTTTTGATGTGTCCATTAATTCTTTTGCACAAAGATTGACCCATTTGTTCGACATAGAATCCAGAGGAGCAATGCTGGCTGATGATGGCGTATATCACCATAGAGAAATGGGGGGGGGGAACCTCTTTGAACTTTTACACCTGTTTGTGCCAGCTTTTGGTTTCATAAGTTGTCCTTTGTCTATGGCCCTTTCATTTTTTAAAATCAAAGGCTTCTTGTGCAGAGAGGCAGCCACATGTTGTACATTTAAAGCAACAGCATTTCCTGAATTTAAATGAAAGATCGATCATTTTCCTTGGGACTACAATTCATTCAAGGGAAAAATATAGTGAATTATGATTTGTTGAATTCTGGGATAATTACTACTGCTACTAAAAGCTCTGCAGTAGCCAAGAATCAGCACAAACATATACTGTATACTAATAAACAGGGAGGATTTTCATGTTAAAGTCCAGTTTTTATGCCTTCAGATGGAAATCAAAGAGATGACTGAAAGTGTAACAAATTATAATGAATTCACTTTATAGGAACTCACAATTGCAACTTTAAAACTTGTCTTTCTTATATCAAGAAGAGCACTATAAATAAATGGAATGATAAACGTGTTATAATTTTTTCTTTATTATGAACATCACTAGTCTATTCCCTAGTTTCTTAGTTGCTCCCAATTACCAAAACTGCCCAACAAAGCAAAAAATATTTGTTTAGTTAAGTCACTCAAATAAAAGGATGTTGACTTGTTCCTTCTCTTATCAGCCAAGTGATAAAACCAAAATTACTTCTTGGTAACAAGAGTTAGCTTGTAACAGAGGCAATAAACCAAAACTGCTTGTTTGGATTGATTTATACATCTATTCACTATATTACACTATAAAAATGCACTCCATATATATAGAGGAGAACATATTTGAGAGGAGGTGCAAATCTGAAGCAAACAGACTACAGTAGTTTATCCTTCTGTGCTTCACTCAGTAATGTCCTTTAATGCTTGGCAAATGAGAGAAACTAATCTTGACATGAGACCTATTAAATAAAACCTCATTAAAAATTGATCCTAGCTTAGGATATATAAGATTGCAATTCATCTGATGGCTATATGAAGGAAACTTTTAAGAAAGAGCACAAGTGACCTTCTCTTTGAAGTGTCCTCTTTAGCAACCTTTTCTCTTCAATTACATTGCAGCAACTGCTTTGTGAAGTTCTGCTCCATTACAATGTCACTAGCTGATGATTGGTGTGCCTGCAGCATTATAATTTATAACATGGTTTGTTCAGTTTTGTCTGAGTACTTTCTGTAAATTCAACTGTGGTTTATAAACCTCATCCATAGCTTAGCATCACTTATGAACCTAGCCACAGTGACCTTTTGAACAGTACGCATAGAGCAAATCATGGATGTGTAAAGCTAGTCATTCAATCTTTCTATGAAATGTCAGGTATTATTTCTCACAGCCTCTCAGAATTTTATGTTTGCCCTATTACCGTGAAACTGAATATGGCAGAGTTTGACTATTACCTGTTAGTGCGGGTAAAATTTAGCAAGACTGCTTGCAAAAGTAAAGCGTTTAAGTGCATTAAAATCAATTTAAGAGATTGGAGACAAGAAGCTGACATAGGAAAATATATACTAAAAAAAAAACACTGGTGACCTCTGTGAAAAATTAAACCATTGTTCTGTAAATAAGGATAGTTTTCTAGACCTCTGGATGGACACAATTTCTGTCCATATTATTTGCTCACACAGTGTTTGTTATAAGATTTAACTCTTTACAACAAACTAGTCCTTTGAGTAAATGAGATGTATGTTTCTCCCTTCCTGGAGAAACACTAATAACTAAGAGAAATAACCTTCAGTATAAGAACTCTGTCTTGATTATTTTGAAGTAATGGCAACAACAGTTCACCCTCCATTTATTTACCCTCTCCCAATATTTTTTTAAAAAATGCCACTTTTGCCCAAATAATCTCATTTTTACCATAGCCTGTACTGAAGTCTGCAGTAATAACTTATACAGCCTGAATGACTTAGGGCCGTTTGATGGAAGGAACTGTGTCTTCCTTTTATGATCATAGACAAATGATCCTAGATTTGCAGGTAAAAATATTGCTCTCAAAAGCAAGCAAGGAAGGCCTTCTGCACTGCTCCCAAGCTATTGGGCACAATCTCTCCAATTCTGCATTACTGAATTACTTTTTTGTTCAGCATCGAAACAACTATAAAAATGGGTCTCTTTTTCCAGGCTCTTAATTGTTGACTGGCTTTAATATTAGTTGTATTTAAACACCCAAATTATTTTCAATAATCCTGAATGCTCACTGAGCAAAAAGGTAAACATAAATTACTACATATCTTAAAGGAAAGAAATTTTTAACTTTCCTACAAGAATAATCTAACTGCTCTATCTGGAAAATCCATTCTGACTCTAGAAGAAATGAATTACAAATGCTGTCATCTTGATTGGCCATTTTGAAAATCTAGTATTACTCTGAAGCTAATCTGTAAGCATTTAGTTTAGGCCTACCTTTACATTATAGGACAGTGGTTCTCAACCTGTGGGTCGGGACCCCTTTGGGGGTCGAATGACCCTTTCACAGGGGTCGCCTAAGACCATCCGAAAACACATATTTTCAATGGTCAATGGAATAATTTTATGGTTGGGGGTCACCACAACATGAGGAACTGTATTAAAGGGTCGCGGCATTAGGATGGTTGAGACCCACTGTTATAGGAGGAAGAACAAATTGCAAAGAAATGCCTTATACTGTATTCTAAATCATTCAACAAACTGAAGCTAAGATAACTGTAGCTGGAAAAAAGTATCCTAATAAATGGAAGCATCTCTTTTTCATAACAATACAATTTTTAAAAATGTTCATGCATTGAAAAATAATTGGAAGTCCTTTGTTTTATATAAAATATAAAATGAAAGACAAGTAGAGGTTAAAATTCTAGCCAAGAAAACGATTAAAATTAGGAGAGTCCAAAAGGAATTGTTGCACTCGGTTTTTCCTCTTAGGGAAAAAAAAAACCCAGGTTATTCTTACCCCTATGTTTGCATGACTATAGATTCCCAGAAAGTCTTTGTCTTTGTTAAATCTTGCTGTCTACTTTGAGATTTCAAAGTGCTTGAAAGAGTTGTCTATGGAGATGCTCAGTCATCCAGGTCATGGCTGTCTCAAAGGTGTGTGTGTGAGGTGGGGGTGTTTCCCAAAAGGCAACTAGACTATGTCTTTTCTTGAGGAAGAAATGTTTTTTTCCTTGAAGAAGACAACATTTTGCTTTTCATCCAAGAAGCCTCATCTATTCTGGATGAGAAGTGAAACATCTTAAAAGAAAAAGATTCTTCCTCAAGAAAAAATATAGTCATTACCTTTTGGAAAAAAACACTTCTGAGATCCTTGAAGCAGGCATTTCTCAAACCTGTTGAAAAAGCCATGCATTGGACAATCCTATAAATAAATATTTTTGGTCTATTTTTAATTTATGTATTATTCTATAGGTAAACAAAATGGTGGAAGAAAATTCCTCTGATGGCAAAGCTATGACTGAAAATGAAAATTGGATAGGCAAAATCATATTCCGAAATTACTGAGTAGCGTATTCTTTTTTTGCACACTAAGGTTACATATTAAATCAGCAAACAGCATCTTTGAATATTGTGTTTCTTTCACTTGTGATTTTAAAAAACATTTTATCTTGACTTCCCTTTTTAACAGCAAAACCTAATATATTCCATAAAATGTGAATGTTTTTCCCCCCTCTTTGTCTGTCCTAGTCACCCAATTTTCCGGCAAGCATATTTTCATACTTATTGATATTCATAATCATTGGCACACCTGAAGAAGTGTTTTTGTAATAACCAGAGCATAAATTACAAATGGCATAAAATTTTAAAAATCAAAATTGCACATGGTGGAAATAATCATATTGAGAATTATGATACACTTTTCATATCAATTTTTCCATAATATGCCTGGATTTTGAAGAAACAGAAAACATAATTTCCTTTAAACAATATTTTAAAAAATAATTATTTCAAAATCAGCCTGTGGAGACTTTAGACAAAATTAGTGCGATTCTTCTCTGCAATAATGAAATACTCTTTAGCAATGTTAATAGTACCACAAATTATATTTTCACCATATTCTCATCTAAAGTCACGTCAAGTTCCTTAGTGTGTGGGAAAAAAAATCAACTGAAATAATTACTAACTATATCATAACTACAAATAATTAATTAAAATAACATTACAGAAAACTCACCAATGTAAGTTTAATGCATTGCAAGTTTTAAGAGAGTATACTTTAGAAAAGCATCAAAGAGCAACACCTTGTGGACTTCAATAGACATGAATTCATTTTGTAGCTCCTATAAGCCTATATAAAACCAGTGGGGTGTTTATAAAATAATACTCCAGTTTTAACTATAGTTTAGCTGCATGATTATAATCGATCAATAAAACTATATTTGCTAATAACATTTTAAGAAAACTATCTGCAAGTGGAAATTTGAATTCATTCGTATTAAACAGATTTCCTTTTTAAATTGTTAGGGGTTTTTTCCCCCCTCCAAGCGGCTGTAAGAATTTAAGATTGTTTTACAGATTAATATGATTTACCCAGACATTAGCTGCTCTTTTTTCATGCCTCACTGAAAATTTCTTCAGGAGCCGCTTCCCACCTCCAAATTTTAGCTTGGTTTATCTCTGGCTACTTTTTGGGACTCCCATAGGGTATTTTGTAGGAGGAGAGAGACGGGGCAGTTTACGGTAGTCAAAATTTAGGGATCTGATAACAGCTTTCCTGACTAACACGTCTTGTTCAAAGACATAAGCTTCGTAGGCTGCAATTCACTTTATCAGCTGCATTAAAGTGGGTGTTTTGACAACCTATGACAACCTCCACCGACAGCAATCTTCCTTGTCATAGAAACGGCAAGAGACTTTTGGCTATTAGGAAAGGATCGCAGGTCTTTGAACAAAGAAGAGGCGGACACTGTAAATCTGAAATCGTTATGGGAAACAGGTACGTCTACATGTTTTCGTCCCTCCGCATGAAACGCTATCAACGATCATTGACAGTCCAGGAGTAGGGAAACTATGGCCCTTTTATGATTCGGAGACTTCAAGTCCCAGAATTCCTGAACCAGCATGGCCGGCTCAGGAATTCTGGGAGTTGAAGTCCACGAGTCGTAAAGGGGCCATAGTTCCTCCGCCTCTGGTTTGCAACCACGTCAACATCCACAATCCGTATATGGGAAGGGAGTAGTCGTTTCAGGGCTAGAGCGTCCGGGCGGACCAACGACTTCCGAGGCCGGAAGGGCACGATCCTTCCCAAAATGCCGGTTTTCAAGCAGCTTTTCAGGTGAGACCTTTAAAAGTGATATTGTGACATTTTTAAAAGAGAAACAGATGCATCACGGTATAACATTTCCTAGATTCCTTTCCTATCATCGAATGCAAGGCCTGGCAACCTGAAGCGGAATAGGTAGCGTCTTCATCGTAAAGCGGAAACTGCAGGAAAATTTCGCACGGTTTACTTATTTTCTCAGCCGTAAATGTCTGTGTACAGTAACTGTTGTAGTTCGTTTTTCATTTTTCTTCTAAAAGCTAAAAATTAGAGTGAAAGAGACCTAAGCTAAAACGTGTATCTGCTGCTCAAAAAAAAAAGGAGGGCAAAATGGCATGCCAACACAATCCTCAATTTACGACCACGAGCCCTAAATTTCTGTTGTTAACCGAGACATTTGTCAAGTGAGTTTTGTCCCATTTCACGACCTTTCTTGCCTCCGTTGTTAAGTGAAACACTGCAGTAACCCAGTTGTTAAGTGAATCTGACTTCCCCATTAACTTTGGTTGTCTAAATGTTGCAACAGGGGATCACATGTAAATATGATGCCAAGCATCTGAATTTTGATCACATGATCATGGGGAATGCTGTAAAGGTCGTAAGTATGAAAAACAATCGTAAGTCATTTTTTTCAGTGCTGTTGTAACTTCAAACGGTCACTAAATGAACTATTGTAAGACAAGGACTACCTATATGTTCCGTCCTCCTTTTTTATTCTTCAACTGTATGCGTTTGTCAGATCAGCCTTCTTGCCCCTTTTTCATTCAAATGCCTAGGATTTTACTGGGATGCTCCTACCATTGAGAACAGAATATCTTGATTCAAGAATCAGTAGCAGTCACGCTGAAAGAACTGCATTGTTAGTCTATCTGTCTTGAATAGGCCATTTATGATTGTAAGGGTTGCTGCAGCGCAGATACCCTTATTAGCAAATGCTTTGAAATTGAATCCTTTCCTGTTGTTAACCCAAACGAGCAGATTGATTATTTATTTTGGTGTTGTGGTGAAAGTGCTGGGCCAGAAAACCAAGAGGCTGGGAGTTCTAGGCCAGCTGGGTGACCCTGGGTCAATCACTGTCTGGCAGCCCAGCCCAGCCCACTTCAGAGAATATTGTGGGGAAAATAGGAACTGGGAGTATTAGGTATGTTCATTGCCTTGAGACAGGGATGAAATCCAGCAGGTTCTGACAGGTCCTGGAGAACCGGTAGCGGAAATTTTGAGCAGTTCGGAGAACTGGCAAATACCACCTCTGGCTGGCCCCAGAGTGGGGTGGGAATGGAGATTTTGCAATATCCTTCCCCCAAGAATGGGGAGAGAATGGGGATTTTGCAGTATCCTTCCCCAAGCCATGCCCACCAAGCCACACCCACAGAACCGGTAGTAAAAATATTTGGATTTCACCACTGCCTTGAGATAACAATCCATCTGGCTTGATGCTATTTAAATATACACAGACATGCAAAGCCCCTTCTCTGTCACAGAACTACATTGCTGAGTACATATAAAAGCTGTACAGGAAGCCCTTACATAGATACAGTAATACAGTAGATGGTTTCTTGATAAAAATGTATTATTCAGTATGGCTGAACCTACAAGATCTGTGGATATGTACTGGTTTTGAAAGCTGGCTAAAGTAGATTTGCTTCTGATATTACTTCTCCCCACCTCTGCAGTAGAATACCCCTTTATGGTAACTGGCGAGATAACAAACACATTCCCTAATAGGGGATCAAAGAAATTGACTTTTTGTTTCTACCTTATTTGTAAAATTTAAGTTCTGCTCTGTGGATGATGATCTTGCACTTTGGCCCTCATAGCTGATTTACTTAAACAGATGACAGCATTGATGTATGTTATTATTAAGAACACAAAGATTTCAAGCATTGTTTATCTTTTCTAAGTTTCTGAATAGTTTCCAGAGTTCAGTATGGTGTCTGGAGGCTATATTTCAACTTCCCATCTTCTTTTTTTTCCAGGTTGCTCTCTTCATTGATTATACCTGCCTTGGTATTAAGTGGAGGTTTATTTCTCTGTCTGTTGCTTCTACTCTGTGCTTTACGATTCTGGCTTCAACGACAGAAAGATTTGGAAATGCCTCCAGGAAATGATGGGAAAAAGCCACTTGTAGTTGCATTTTTCCATCCATATTGTAATGCTGGTGGTGGTGGAGAGAGAGTGCTATGGTGTGCTTTGAGAGCTTTACAGAAAAAGTAAGTAAACACATTTTTCATGCTTAAATATATGAATTACTGTATCTTCTGTATCTTGAGCCTATCTTCTGGAGTATTGGCTATTCCTGCCAGCTTGGTGCAATCTGCAAATTTGATGAGTTCCCCTTCTAGCCCCTCATCTAACTCATTGATGAAGATATTGAATAGTAGGTCAGTTTTGAGCCAAATGTATATAATTAACTAGACAACTCATACCCTTCCTGTTGGGTCATTGTTTGTGACTTCTGATTTCCCCATTGACTTTCTGGTGGAAATCTGGCAGAGAGCATTGGAAACCCTCTCCCCTCCAGGCAGCTAAGTGGCTACTGGTGGGTGGGAGAGGGAGCGAGGGATTGTGAGCTGCTTGGGAAACTGTCACAGAACATTGAAAATGAAGATTATGTGACTGCAACAGCCATGAAGTAGCAGCACTTGAAGCAGCCCAAACTTCCACAAATTTCATTCCCTTGAGAGTCATAGATCCCAGATTTTGGACACAATCTGTAAGTTAGCCCATTTGAGGTACCTTGGTTCAAAAATGGTTGCCCTGTTGCTGTCCCAGCCCAACACTAGGTTCATCGCTTCATGTGCCGAGGCCCAAAACTGAATACACTGAAGTAGAGATTGAAAACAAAAGTTTATTTTTAGTGACAATGGGAAATCTCCCTCAAAGCTGTTGTACCCCATTGATGTCTCATGGTGGCTTTTATACAGTAATTTCCACTATTTCACCCAGTTAAAGGTCATGGCAGTGAGTGTTTTAGTAGTATATGAATTCTCATGTGGGACCATTCTCAGATAACAGTGAATACATTTAAGGAAAAAACCCTCAGTACACCATGCTTAGGTTTACATTGTCCCAAACCTAATTTAGAATTGATTTAAATATCAATTTAAATATATGGAATATAATTTAGAACATACACACACAAAAAAACATGTCTGTCTGTTTACCTACCTACATTTGTGAGATGGGCCTTGTAAAATCTTGTGTGATACCCTAAGTGGATTGGAGCTGATAATAGCATTTTTTTTTAAAGAAACCAACTATAGTACTCTGCTATGAGCATAGTGTGACAGTATAATTAATCATCTTTCCTCATTTAAAAGATTTGTAAATAAAAAAGAATAACAATCTGCAAGGGGTTCTTGCAGATGGGAGCTACTTAGATTAACTACTCATAAATTCATTCATGTGGTCCCTTCATTTGTTAATATTTTTGAGGATTTTCTGCAAAGCCTGATAGTGAAAGATTTGGGAGTAATTTTTAAATATCCAGGTATTATATAGCATTAAGCCATGGATTTAAAATTGGCTGAAAAGAGAACAAAATGTTGTCTGTATCTGAAATATTTTAATAGGAAAAAAATTTATTTCCAGGTACAAGAATGCCTCCTACGTTGTCTACACAGGTGATACTGGTGCTACAGCTGAGAATATTCTCGATGGTGCATACAGGCGATTCAACATCAGACTGAAACACCCTGTGAAGTTTGTGTTCTTAAAAAGGCGCAACTTAGTAGAAGCTTCCCAGTATCCGTATTTCACTCTGTTAGGTCAGAGCATAGGATCCGTGTTTCTTGGCTGGGAAGCTCTTAGAAAGTGTATCCCTGATATTTACATTGACTCCATGGGTTATGCATTCACACTTCCTCTTTTTAAATATCTGGGAGGTTGCCGAATAGGATGTTACGTTCACTATCCTACAATCAGTACTGATATGCTTTCTGTGGTCAGGAATCAGCATGCACGATTTAATAATGCAGCCATTATCACAAAAAATCCCCTCTTAAGTAAAATGAAACTTGTATATTATTACTTTTTTGCTTCCATATATGGGCTAGTTGGTTCTTGCAGTGACACTGTCATGGTTAATTCTACATGGACTCTCAATCACATCCTTTCCCTCTGGAGGTGTACAGACCGCACAAGCATTGTGTATCCACCTTGTGATGTACAGACTTTCCTGGATATTCCACTACAAGAAGAAAACAGGATTATACAACCAACAGTTGTTTCTATAAGCCAGTTCAGGCCGGAGAAGGACCACTCCCTGCAGATTAGAGCCTTTGCTAAATTGTTGGCAAAAACTAAAGGACAGCCACTATTGCCAAAGCTTATTTTGATTGGGGGCTGTCGTAACCTAGATGATGAACAGCGTGTAAGTGAACTTAAGAAGCTCTGTGAAGAGTTAGGCATTGAAGAACATGTGGAATTCAAAGTTAATATTCCATTCAAAGAACTAAAGAGGCATCTGGCTGATGCAACTATTGGACTTCACACCATGTGGAATGAACATTTTGGAATTGGTAGGTATTTTTGTGTATGTCTATAAACTGCGTCTTAGAAAATTTGGGTCCATAAAATAGATTGTATAACGAAGATTTAGTTTGCATTTTCAGATCAAAAAGTGACATTCTGTCCTCAATACTACATCAAATTTGCATGGCAATTTACTATACTGGCCTGACCTAAAATGGTATATAAACTGCCACTAATACTTGCTATTAATAAGCAGTTATTTATTCTCATCAAGATTTTATGTGATTATCTCAGGTTTTCTCTGTTCATTCATAGTCCTAAAAAGTAACAGATGCTACTTGTTATGATTTGCATGTCATAAACATTATATATGATTAATTTTAATTTGTTTAATATTTTTGACATTCATGGCCAAATTGTCAACTGTTAAATACGGAAACTGAATACTTAGGAATTTTAAATAAAGACATAAAGATCAACAAGCAAGAGGCAATCTCCCCAGAAACCCATACCAGTGAAATGTTTGATAGGAGAGATATACTAGTATGCTGCAACACATTAAACATTTCTCTGAAATTTATTTATTTCATAGTATCTATAGCCTGCCCCAATTGTGCAGACTGAGCAGTAACCAACATTAAATCAATATTAACACAAATTTCATATAAGAGTACATCCAGTACATTTGAACTCAGAAGCTTATTAGCAACCAATGATATGACCTCAAAATCAGTGTTACTCTGCTCTTATCAGACACTACATTCTGTATCTCCTGTTGCTTCTGTGTTGTCTTCAAAGGTAGCCCGGTATAGAGTGCAGGACTTAATGTTGCTAAGGTATTGTTCTTCAGATAGGGCTGAAAATATTGCAGCAGCCAAAGCTGGTTAAAAGTCTCTCCTTACTGTTGAAGCAAGAGCTGCCAGTCAAGGAGACCATGTTTTTAAATTTCCTCTTAAATAATTTACTTGGATTTTGTGACTGCAGGATCAGGACTGGAATCTTAGGAGAAACACAGAAATGAACTCCGATGACTACTTTTTGGAGAGCATTCTTTATCTAGTTTCAAATTTTCATTGGTGCACGTGCTACTTTAAAATCAGAAAAGATAAAGAGTCTAAATTGTGCCTTTTCTTTTGTGTGCAAAGTTGCAATAGACAATGGCATTCTTGGTGGAGAAAGAATGGAAGAACTACAGTATTAACAGCAATCTGTTCTATGTCTGTTATAGGAATTGTTGAATGTATGGCAGCTGGCACAATTATTCTGGCTCACAATTCTGGAGGCCCAAAATTAGATATTGTGGTACCCTATGAAAGGAATATTACTGGATATCTAGCAGAAGATGAAGATGGCTATGCAAACTCTATGGCTGATATCTTTTCATTGTCTCCTGCAAAAAGGTTGCAGATCAGACAAAGTGCTCGTGAATCTGTGAAGAGGTTTGCTGATGAAGAATTTGAGGAAACATTCCTATTATCTGTACAGCAGCTATTTAAATAAAATATTTTGCTGATAAATATATGACATTCTTGAGTTATTATGGCACTACAAATATTCTACATTTCTATTTATAGTGCAATAAAGATTTTACTTTTTAAATACTAAAGATACCCTGATAGAGCATGTTTGACAGATTTTTTATTTTATAATGTCAGTATTTAAGGTCCCACTTCCAAAAATTATCACAAAATATCCAGCATTCAATAGTGATTATCTAATTCTTGTCATAATAGCATTGGCAAATATTTTAATGATTTAATTGTATTAGGGCTTAAATCTATTTCATCATTTTAATTCTTTCCATAATCTGTTCTTTAGTTAACTAAAATCTATATAATTCAGGGGTATCAAACAGGTGAGATGTCGTCACGTGACATATTGCGACTTTTTTCCCCTTCACTAAAATGGAGGTAGGCATAGCCAGCCCATGCCGCATCTGGCCTGTGTGTCGCAGGTTTGACACCCTTGATATAATTAATCCAAGATTGAATGCCTAAAACCTTCTATTACCAAGTCAAAATAATGTTTATTGAAAAATGTCTGTCATCTGAAACATTCAAATTATACATTATCTAAAGTTTGTCAGATAGTATATATAATGAACATGATTTCAGAAAAATCAATTTTTATATGTGTGTGTGTGTGTGTGTGTGTTTTCTGAGGTTTTCGCGGGTGTTTGTATGTAGGACTTTGGTTATTCAGGTTTTCTCCCGCGTAAAATTGGAAGTGTCTTGGCGAAGTTTCAACGAAGTCTCATTCGTCATCTTCAGGCTGGTGTTTTCGGCTTCGTGCTCACGAAGCCGAAAACACCAGCTTGAAGATGATGAATGAGACGATGTTTTAGTCCAGTCCAGATCCAGGTTTACCATTTCATTGAGGATTAGATCTAGATTAAGATCTGTCTTCATCCAAAAAATGAAACATGGTGATGAGTAGTGAAGCTCTATATTTATTGGTGTTATAAATTTGGTTTTTGAGGTACATCCTTGAAAGTATCTCTACGTTGACTGTTTATTAATGGCAAAGAGGTATACGCAACCCAAGACAGAAGAATTCCAGCTCTACAGATTTTTACTTTGGAATATTAGGCAACTGTGTAAAATTTACAACGAAAGGATAAAGCACCCACTTTCTAAACTCAGGTCTTAACATACATACAATTGGTTATTATTAATTCTTAAGTATTTATTATCCAAGAATGTGTTAACTGATTGCACTTTGTTTTTCTCCAGTCAAGTAATTATTATCTTCCAAGCTGTCATTAGATTTGCTAAGTTTGCTATTGGCTATAGATTGTTTTTGTTGTTCTGTGTTTGCTGATTCAATTGGACTTTTTGAAATCTCCTCCTCTAGAGATGTAACCACATTTTCCAAAGATTCAACTAGCTCATCTCTCAGTTCATCTTCAGATTCTTCAAAGTTTCTGTACAAGAACAAACAATAGCGTTATGTTTTTACTAAATTACCAAAACGCTATGTTTACAAATAGGGTAACACTTCTGAGCATTAGAAGTAGCAGTGGTGATATGTACATAACACCTATATAACAGGCTTGGTTGAATGCAGAATCTGAATCAGGATTATGATTTGGGCAGAACTGTCAAAATGATATTTATAGAAAGACATGTTTTTATAGTTCCATTAAATAAACAGTATCACGTCTCTATAGCAATCTCCATATTATTGGTATAGTATATATTTGAATCCATTGTAAATAGAAAACTAGAGTGATACAGTGTCATCATGAGGGCCTTTGGTTACACAAATTCACAGCTCCACACAATTCCAGTCAGCTAATAAACTCAACATGGGGCATGTAAGCTCCTTGTTATCTCAGTAGAGTTTATTACATACGTGAATTATCTATGTGCAGTGTAATATTTTATAAGCCCATTCATACAGTTAACTTCGAATGCTACAATTGGGAATTGATCAGATAACTGCAAAATTTAACTCATCACAACAATTTTGCTCATCTTATAATGACTCATATTGATTCAACCAATTTATATATTATCAGTTAAACTTATGTTAAAACATGAGTTCAGTTATGTGTGGGCTGATGAACTTCCTCCATTACTTTTTAGAATATGCAGAGCAAACTTGTTTATGATTGGCAATATTTTAATTTATTGTTTTATTTCAATGCGTGTATTTGATGTGGTTGTCATTCTCAGCTTTGTATACTTGTACATATATTAAAATATAAACTATTATTAATTTAAAAAGAGTGCTGAAGAAAAAATTGTATGAACCAGCTTTTCAAAAGGCCAAGTTACACATCCAGCAGTTGTAATGACTTACGTATCATCATCATCAGATCTTGGATGAAGTTTATTTTCATCTGGGTTAGCAGCCAAATTAATTTCTGGAGCATCTTTAATAGATTCTGGAATCTGGTGATTTATTGTTTCTTCTGAAAGAATAGTATTTTCATTTCATGGTGATTTCATGTACAAAGTTTCATGTACCGTTTCATGAAATGTACCAAGATAGCTTGAAGTAATACCAAAATATATTGTATTAAAAATAAAAGTTCTATAGATGGAGGATGAAGGACTGCTTTCATATTCATAAGTCTATACTAATTTTACATAAATGTATTTCTTACTTGATCTGATTCTTGCATTGCACTAAAGTATTATGTACTTAAATCTGATTTGTTGAATATTCCACAACCGACTAAACAATAAATCATGGCTTATATGATTTACAAGCTACAGTGGCAGGGCTCACACAATAGACTTAAGTCAAAGCCAAACATTAAGGCTTAAATTGACAAGTGAATCCAATTTATGTGTAAGTTGGCAGTTTTATCTTTAATGTTGAATGTAATATTTCCATTGCTGACCTGTCAGGACTGACTGTGCTCAGTCTTAATTAAAACTTGTTTTTTCTAAGCAAAAGGTCTTGTTTTTAACTCTTGGGAAAATATATGGACTCAAAATATTCATATTTGAGTTAATGTTTCAACATCTCTCCAAGCTGTATTTAGTAAGCTATTAGAATTGTTTGTCAACATAATATACACATTAGCTTGTTTTCTGTCACTTACTATCTCCAAAAATTTGTGAAAGTGATTGTATTGTTCTCCCATAAGGCTGCAGAGTGGGTCAGGAGTGGGATGATCCATCTGGTCTGGCCAATCAGTGAGTCGAATTGCTTCGGCCACGCCTCCTTGGGCCTCCATTGCTCCCAGTTTATTCGACTCACTGGTTCTGACCAGACCTTTTTTTCTGAGTCTCTCACTCCTGACTATTGAGATCGTGAATATTTCTGTGAGCCTGCTGGCCACTTCAGTTGCGGCTGGAAACGCCACTACCGCTTCTCCATTGCTGCTGCCGTCTCAACGCTCACCATCGGAGAGACGTTTTGCCTTCAGCAGCATTTCCAGGCGAGCAAGCCATCTCAGCTTTGGCTGGAAGCGCCGACGCCACGTTTTGCGGCCGCTGCCGCCTCAGCGCCCATCAGCTGTGAGGTGCGAGCGGCTAAAAGGCAATTTGAAAGCGGAGCAGCGCGATCTCTCCGCATTCTCCGCCGCCACCCTTTCATCGCTCAGAGGAGAAGCGGGGCTGCTTTTCAGCCCCTTTGGATCGCCGCTGCTCGAGAGGGGATCGTTCTTGATCTCCCACAGCTGTCACCGCAGCCGCTTTACCAGCATCACCTACTCACCGTTCCTCGGCTGAGGGGCGAGAGCGGAGGTAGGGAGACCTCTTTTATTACACAGAAGGAGGAATCAACCCTCTCCCATCGCGGCTATCACACTGCTGAGGTTTCAACTGTTCAAAAGGTATTTGGCTTCATATAAAGGGGCTGGCGGCCATTTTGATTTAACTAGTGGCAGAAATTGGGTACTTCAACTGAAATCTGCCTAGTAACACCTTCCGGTGGCCATTTTGTTTGGCCATAATTACCTCACTGTTTGTGATCATTTTACTGAACTGAAGACAGCTTTCCATTACTTGTCACTGTCAGTTGCAGCGGCCATTTTGACAAGCCAGACTTTCCTCATAGCTGGTGGCCATTTTAATGTTAGTTAAAGAGAACAAGTTTTTACTCTAACTTCAAGCCTCATGTTCTGACATGGGCTTATTTTAATTGTAATTTTATTAATACCTCTCATTGTTTCCATTTTGTACAGGACTTCAACTCTGTATTACATTGTACATTGTCATGGCAGAACAGTCGGCTACCAAAACTGACCTGGGTCGCAAGGCGATGTCCAACTCAGGGTCTGTTAAAAAGCCCCATCAGCGAAGTTCTGATCAGGCAGTCCAGGCCGACAAACCCAGGCCTTCTCTCAGTACTGACCTTGATCAAGACCCTAAAGACTCTGTGGATTTAACTAGGGCCCTGTCTCCGGAGAGGCACTCCACAGCCTCTTCCTGCTCTCCACCAAGACTTAAATAAAATTATTGCAGCCACTCAATTCGCAGCCGATGCCACCCTCAATGCAGCCAAGTTCGCCTCTCGAGCCATGGCATCATCGGTCACATCGCGACACCTCTTGTGGCTGCGACAATGGCCCGCGGACCTTAAAACCAAATGGCGCCTGGCATCTACCCCTTATTCGGGGTCGAAACTTTTTGGGGAGCCCCTTGAGCCTTTACTAGTCGAGGATAGGGACAAGAAGAAGGTGTTGCCTTCTATCACCAGAAGGGCTGATCACCAGGCAACTCCCTACTACCGTAGACAGCCGGCTCGCAATTTTTCTCAGGAGGGTTCCAGCCACAGGCCATATTATCAAGGATCCGGCCGCCCTCAGGATAGGGGTTCCTTTCGGGACAAACCTAAATTCTTTGGTCCGCCCAAGAGGTCCTTTCGCGGGACTGGCGGACGCCAGTTCCGCCGCCAAAAATGACTCCTCAGTCAGCACCCATTGGCGGCAGACTGAGTCTTTTCATAGACAGGTGGGTCTGCAGCACGACCGATCAATGGGTTCTTCACACAATAGAATTTGGCCTCCCGCTAGAGTTCCTCTCCCGCCCCCCGAGTCATTTCGTACCATGCCCGGTCTCCAACTCCTTCCGCAAGGGTCGTCTCATGGAGCTTGCCATTCAACACCTACTAGAAATCAGGGCGGTGGAGGATGTTCCCCATGACCAGCGGAATCGGGGGTTCTACTCCATCCTTTTTGTGGTACCGAAACACTCTGGGGGTTGGAGAGCGATTCTGAATCTAAAATCGCTGAACAAACACCTAGTGTACCGGAAATTCAAAATGAGTACACTGAAATCCATTCTAGAAGGCATACGGCCCGGAGACTTCCTAGCCTCCATCGATCTCTCCGAGGCCTATCTACACATTCCCATATTGCCCGCCCACTGGCAGTCAGATTCAGCTATGAGGGGCGTCACCTCCAATACCGTGCCCTTCCCTTTGGACTGGCATTGGCCCCGCGCAGCTTCACCAAAATCCTAGCGGCCCTGGTAGCCTATCTACGATCCGTCCCAGTGAGAATACAGGCCTACCTGGACGATATTTTGGTCCAGGCTCCCACCCTGCAGAAGGCCCAGTCAGACCTGCACCTAACGTTACAGGTACTACGGGATCACAGGTTTCTGGTCAACGTGTCCAAAAGTCATTTGGACCCCAGACCCGTCTCACACACCTAGGGGCAGTCATAGATACCAGGGCGGGACAGGTCTTCCTCTCTCCCGAGAGGAAGGACAGCCTCAGACTGCTCATACGACAACTTCTCCGACAACCGACCGTGACCAAACTCGATCTCTCTCGCCTACTGGGGAAACTAGCGTCCTGCATAGACATAGTACCTTGGGCTCGACTAGATGCCCGCAGCCTTCAATGGCTATTACTCCCGCACCAATGAACTATGACCGCCGCCTCTTGAGCCAAGCTCAGAGTTCCACTGTCGGTTCGCCGGTCATTGCATTGGTGGCTGTCCCCGGCCCTGGACAAAGGGTGCATTTTCTTTGACGTCCAACCTCTTCTAATGACAACAGACGCGAGTCTGTCCAGCTGGGGCACTCATCTGGACACCCAAGTCGCACAGGGCCAATGGTCTCCCACGGAAGCTCGGTCCAGCATCAATCTGCTGGAACTACGGGTGATTCGCCTGGCCCTATTGGCCTTCCAACCATCGATCGAAAGTCGCCATCTGCTAGTCCTTACCAACAATGTGATGGCGAAAGCCCACGTAAATCGCCAGGGCGGGACCAAATCCAAAACCCTGATGCAAGAGGCTCTAATCGTGGGGCGGTGGGCGGAGGCCCATCTTCTATCTCTTCGGGCCGATCACATTGCGGGGAAGGACAATCTCCAGGTAGACTTCCTGAGCCGAACAACGGTGGACGCATCAGAGTGGCGTCTTTGTCCCGATCTTTTTTGGGCCATTTGTCTTCGCTTCGGACTTCCTCAGGTAGACCTATTCGCCGCCCCAGAGAACGCTCAGATTCCACGCTACTTCACCCGCTATCCAACTCCGGGAGAGGAGAACACGAATGCGCTCCGCTGCCCCTGGCCTCGGGAACTTCTTTATGCATTTCCCCCTCTGCCACTAATTCCACGGGTGATACGCAAGATCATTGCAGAGGGAGCAGACATCATCCTCGTCGCCCCTTACTGAGAAGGCCTTGGTTCTCGGACCTCGTAGCACTGTCATCAGCTCACCATTGGCGGCTCCCTCCAGAGAGAGTGTCCCTCAGCCAGGGGGAAGTCAAACATCTGGAGCCCCAATGGCTCAACCTAACCGCCTGGCTCTTGAGGGGCTCCTCTTGAAGGAGGCACATTACTCGGAGAATGTCATCCATATTATGCAGGCAGACAGAAAGGAGTCCACCATCAGACTCTACAACATAACGTGGAAGGTATTTATTTCTTGGTGCTCGGCGTGCGGAATTAATCCCTTGTCAGCTTCTGTTCCGCAGGTACTGGAGTTCCTCCATGATGGATACCGCAAGGGGCTGGCGCATAACACCCTGAAGCGCCATGTTGCAGCTCTCGCCAGTGTTGCCACCCAGGGACGGCATAACCTTGTCTCAGCATTCTTCCGTTCAAAGGTTTTTGTGTGGTGTCCGAAACCTTTGCCCTCCCATAGTACACCGATACCCCACATGGGACTTACCACAAGTATTAACAGCACTTACTGAACCTCCTTTCGAACCTCTCCGAACTTCCAGCCTGAGGTTCCTTACCTTGAAAGTAGCCTTCCTGGTGGCCATAACCTTGGCCCGCCGAATCTCAGAGTTAGCGGCCCTTTCCATCAGACCAGACTTGTGTATTATGCATCCAGATTGAGTAATCCTTCGTTTGGATCCGGCCTTCGTACCAAAAATTAACTCTCGATTCCATCGTGAGCAGGAGGTTATCCTTCCAAATTTCTGTCCCAATCCTACCCATCGATTAGAACGCAAATGGCACACACTCGACGTCCGCAGAGCTATTAAAATCTACGTCTCGCGGACCGCCTCGACAAGGCGTTCTGAGGCCTTGTTCGTCTCGTTCCAACCGGCTTCACTGGGATCAAAGGTGTCCTCGACCACCATAGGTCGGTGGATCCGTGCTTGTATTGCCTGTGCCTACGAATCACGATCTCTTCCTCCTCCGAGGCGTATTCACTGCTCATTCCACTCGCAGTGCAGCTACCACCGCTGCTTGGGCCACGCGGGCCTCCCTCGAAGAAATCTGCCGGGCAGCTACCTGGACTACTCCTGTCCCATTTATTAAGCATTACCGTGTGGATGTCTTCGCATCTGCAGAGGCTTCGTTCGGCAGGAGGGTCCTTCAGCAGGTACACCTGGCACCATGGCTCCCTAGATCGCAGGATTCCCACCCGTAGGGCTGACGAGCTTGGCTTTGTCCCACTCCTGACCCACTCTGCAGCCTTATGGGAGAAGAGGCGTTGGACTTACTGTGAACGCTGTTTCTCCGAAGGATGCAGAGTGGGTCTGCCCCTCCCACCTGCGATTGTTTCTTGGTTCCTTTTGTCATGTTGTTGGAGCCTGTCTTGCAGATCTGCATTCGTCAAACAAACTGGGATCAATGGAGGCCCAAGGAGGCGTGGCCGAAGCAATTCGACTCACTGATTGGCCTGACCAGATGGATCATCCCACTCCTGACCCACTCTGCATCCTTCGGAGAAACGGCGTTCACGGTAAGTCCAACGCCTCTTCATTGGTTACATAAGAATCTGAAATTCCTAACCAGTTTTAATGATTCATCCATTTATTCCTAATATGACTATCTATTTACTTAGAAAGTAGCATCAATAGCTTCCATGGAACTTAATTCCCAGAAACAATGAGATGAAAAATTAAAAGGATGTTATCAATAAAATATCTTTTCTCTAAAAAGTGAATGTTTTAAGTAATTTGATTATATGGCCTAATGATTGGAGGATCACTCTCTTGCCTATATAAAAAAATTCCCATTATGAAGAATTGATCATGCTAATAGAACTGCAAAAATATATTTTAAAAAATCAGGCTGCCTCATGTAAAAACCCAAGTAAATATTGCTGGTTTAAGGTTACATCATCTTTGTAATTAATATAATTGTGTGTACATATATGTATGAAGTGTGGGGAGGTATGTTACTGTGAAACTTTGCAACATTATCATTTATTGCTTACAAGCAGGCAAATTATTTTGATTTCATTTTTCTTAAGGTGACTTTTACATTCTTTGCATGCACATGACATTTAGAAATTACTTTTACAATATTTAGATACATTTGTGTCATATTTTTAATTAATTTAATTCTTCAGGTTTATTCCTCTTATCCTGGTAGAATAACCTCTCTTAGGATGAGGGTTGAGTACGCTGACTTCCCTGTGCACAATTCTCCCCTTTCCTTCTTGGAACATTCCAAATATATTCTACACCAGGAGTGCCAAACACAAGGCCCGCGGGCCAGATCCGACTCGTGATGTCAGATCAGGCCTACAGGGGCTGTCCTGGAAAATGTAAGGGGCCATCCTGCATCATGTTGGCCCGGTCTACCCAAAGCGAAGAGGAAACATTGGGCCAGCGTGGCTTCGGCCTGGTCTACCCAATGCAAAAAGGAAACATGCCAGCAGTTTGGGGAGTGGTGTCAAGCTGGCCGCGCCCACCCAGTTGGTCACACCCAACCAGTCAGCCACGCCTGCCTGGCCCCCCGAAGTCAATCACAGCCCTGATGTGGCCCTCAGTGAAATTGAGTTTGACACCCCTGTACTATACAATCCCCTAGCCGAGGACACTGCAGCAGAAATTGGGGGAGTGAGGAAATGATGGAAGAAGTATCTATTCCACTCTTCCACCTCTACATGGATATCAGCAGATACAAATCTTAGATGCTATTCTAGTTCTACTCAAGTTTCAACCTTTTATGCAGAGATATCCTTAACTTTAAATAATAAAAGATGCAAAAAAATAACTTACTAGGTTCTTCAGCTTGGCATAAGGTGTCACTGGTGCATTCTGCTTCTGCTAACATATTCATTAGAGTACTTGGTAATTTTGGGCTCCATTTTTTCCTGGGATCAGGGAACTCAGAATGTATTTCATTTACCTGGCCATCTGAGGAAAAAATGTTTCATTCCTTATAATGGTAATCCTTGACAGGTAAACCATTTGTTTAGTGACTGTTCAAAGTTACGATGCTGAAAAAATTACTTACGACTGTTTTCACACTTACAATCATTATAACATCTCTGTGGTCACGTGATAAAAATTTGGACGCTTAGCAACTGGCATATATTTATGATGGTTGCAGTGTTCCGGTGTCACGCGAGCACAAGCAAAGTCAAAGGGGTAACCAGATTCACTTTACAACCATGTTACTAACTTAATAATTGCAGCGATTTATTTAGCAACTGTGAGAAGTAGGGTCATAACATGGGGCAGAATTCACTTAACAACTGTCTTGCTTAGCAATGGAAATTTTGGGCTCAGTTGTGGTCATAAGTCAAGGACTACCTGTATGTTGAACAAAAAAATTAATATAGATTTGATCAGGGGTGGTATTCACTTACTTTCGCTACTGGTTCGCAAATGTGAGCGCACACTTGTTTTGCTTACGCACGCCACTTCCGCACATGTGCAGGATGTTCTGCACATGCGCAGAGCATCAAAAATGGGATGTGATTACATCCGGGCGGGTGGGTAGAGCCTCCCGCCGCTGCTGCTACCGGTTCGCCCAAACCAGCTGAATACCACCACTGGATTTGATCCTCTTTGTGATACATTTCCATTTTTCTTCATCCCTCCTTTTTTTCACTCCTATAAATTACTGAATTATCCTCCAACCAAGATTATATGTCCTAGATTTAACGACTGATCACTTAGTTTTGTTATGACAGATTCAAAATTACATATGATGCATCCTTGAACTTATAACTGTCGCAATCCCCCCTTATGGTCACATGATCGCATTTTGGATACTTGGTGACCAGCATGTATGACCAGGATGAATACTTTAAAGCAAAAGCACTTAAGACCTCACAGTGCTTTACTCTCTGAGCAGTTTACAGAGTCAGCCTATTGCCCCCAACAATCTGGGTCCTCATTTTACCAACCTTGGAAGGATGGAAGGCCAAGTCAACCTTGAGCTGGTGAGACTCAAACTGCTGGCAGTTGGCAGAATTAGCCTGCAATGTGCATTCTAACCACTGCGCCGCCACGGCTCTTATATCTTGAAAACTACTGAAATAATAGTTTAGATCAGAACGGAAAGCTAAGGTCTATCGCACTGCATTTCTGAAGATACAATGAACAAATTTTATTTAAAACAAAGTAAAATATTTCAGAAAGGTCACCTTCATCCATAGTATTCCATACAGATGTGATGTCTCCATTTTCTAAGAGATTCAGTAGTGTCTGTGGAGTTGAGATTTGCCAATGTTTTCTGTCATTTATCACATCTTCATTGTCAACTTCTAAGGAGAAAAATCTTTATTATTTTTTCTGAAAGGATAAAATAATGATGCTAACTATAGCTTATTCCAGTGGTGAAATCCAAAGTTTTTTACTACCGGTTCTGTGGGCATGGCTTGGTAGGCGTGGTGTGGCTTGGTGGGCATGGCTTGGTGGGTGTGGCAGTGGAAAGATACTACAAAATCCCCAGTCCCACCCCACTCCAGGGGAAGGATACTGCAAAATCCCCATTCCCTCACCTCTCCTGGGGGAAGGATATTGCAAAATCTCCATTCCCACCCCACTCTGGGGCCAGCCAGAGGTGGTATTTGCCGGTTCTCCGAAGTGCTCATAATTTTTTTTTATTTTTTTTAAAATTTGATTTATATGCCGCCCTTCTCCAAAGACTCAGGGCGGCTTACAATGTGCTCAGCAACAGCCTTCATCCTTTTCCGCTACTGGTTCTCCAGAACGTGTCAGAACCTGCTCGATTTCACTCCTGGTTTATTCATGCCATTATCTACAGATAATCCTTGATTTATAACAGTTCATTTAGTGATCAATCAAAGTTACAATGGCACTAAGTGACTGAAGACTAGTTTTCACATTTATGACCGTTGCAGCATCCCCATGGTCACGTGATCAAAATTCAGACTGTTAGCAACTGACTCATATTTTATAACGGCTGCAGTATCCTGGGGTCATGTGATCACCTTTTGTGACTTTCTGACAAGCAAGGTCCATGGCGAAGTCAGATTTATTTAAGAATTGTATTGCTAACTTAACAACTGCAGTGATTCACAACCACTGTGGCAAGAAAGGTCATAAAATGGAGCAAAACTCACTTAATAAATGCCTCACCTAGCAACATAAATTTTGCACTCAGTTGTGGTCATAAATCAAGGACTAGCTGTATTTCATCTAGGAGATTTTTTTTTTAAAAAAAGAAGTCTTATGATAAAATTTTGTTTAAAAGCCATTATTATTATGGACTAAATAATCAGTATTAAATTGTCCTGGGACTAACACACACTTTTCTCAAAACATTATCAAGATGATCAAATGCAGATTGCAGTTCCTGTATAACCAATATAGATGTAGACATTCTACAATAGGAAAGGGAGTCAGTTCTCAAAAATGTATATTTATTAAGAAACAGAGATTTGATATGGAGAAATGCAACTATTTATAATAAGAACATGATTATTGATTGATAGATTAATCAACTTTCTATGTCTGTCCATCTGTCCAAAAAAAAAAAAAAACCCCAGCAAAAAACTGACTAGCAAGCCTAACAGAAATTACTATTAAAAACACAAACAAAATCTAAATTGCAACCCCTATAAAAATAGCCTACATACACCAAAGCATCAATAAATTATCATCTGAGCTCTAGTGCCTGAGGAAAGAGCCAGGTCTTCATAGCCTTCAAAAAGCCAAGTAAGGTTAGGGTTGTCCATAGCTCTGTGGGGGAGTTGCTCCAAAAGACAGGCATCATGACAGACAAAGCATATTTTCCAAGATCTGTTAGGTGACTTTTTTTTTTCCACTAAGGGAACCCAGAACATGGGATTGGAGTCCGAAAGCATCAGGTATTGGCAATCCCACAATGCCCCTGGTCCCATGGCATGCAGGGCTTTTAAGGTCACCACCAGGCCAATCACATTCCCAGCAACCTTCCCCCCAAAACTGTCCAATACAGCTGGGTCCAGCAATGGCTTTTTAAGGAACAAATAGACCACAGCCTCCTTCAAGGCCAGAGGAATCACATCCTCCTGCAAAGAGGTATTGGCCACTGCTTGAAACCAGCTACATGTAACTTCTTGGGTAGCTACATATAATTTCCTGGGTAGCTAGGACCTACTAGGAGAGACACGATTCTAACATACAGATGGAAAGATGCAACACCCCAAGGATCCTGTCCTCTTCCTCAGGAAATAGAGTGGGGGGTTATTATTTTTTATCTTTTTAATTTTTTTTTCTATTTTCTATTTTTTACTGTTTGTAAGCCTCTTAGAGTTGCTATGAGCGAGTAGGAAGCTATATAAATGTTCTAAAATAAATACAGGTACCTACCTACCTACCTACCTACCTACCTACCTACCTACCTACACACACACACACACACACACACACACATACATACATACATACATAAACTAAGCCCAAATAATCAAACAAGACTAGGCCACAGTCAACTACTGATAACCAACATCGCTGGAGTCTAACTGCGAGTAGATCCCAGTGATTTTATCTGACTGATAACAATGTTAATAATTTCAAGAAGCATACCCATCTTCCAATGCCATAATTCCTCCTCCAGTTTTTTCTTAAAGTTTTCTCCATGTTTAAAAGTCAGTGTTTCATTAAGTTTATCATGCTGCTGAAATCAAACACACACAAAAATCTGTTTTGAAAAAATTAACTTACATTTTTTTGAAGCAGAAGCACTGAAATAACATCAGAACCAGACAAATCAAATTACTAAATATCATCTATTATATGCTTTTCAGTAAGACACTCACTGAAATAGCACATTCCGTATTTTTTGGAGTATAAGACGCATCTTTTTACCCCAAAAAATAGGGTGAAAATCTGGGTGCATCTTATAGTCTGAATGTAGCCCTGCCCAGCCTCTGAAACCTAGGTTTCAGAGGCTGGAAAAAGCCTCTGAAGCCTCCTTTTGAGAGGCTGGAAAAAAGCCTCTGAAACAGAAGTTTCAGAAGCTGAAAAAAAAGCAAGGCACAGAGCTCGCAACCAATGAACCTGTTGCTAAAGTTCACCTCTGAGAACAGTTGATTGGGGGTATTCCCGGGGGGGGGGGGGATCCACCCCCAATCAGCTTTTTTCTTATTTTCCTCTCCCAAAATTAAGCTGTGTCTTATACTCCGATGCGTCTTATAGTCCAAAAAATACAGTAATCTCTCTTCAATTTTTTATGAGAAAAAATTTCACAGAGAGGATGACATATTTTCTGTCGATCATTTTGAGAATCTCTTTTAGATAGAAATCATAACCTGATTCAAAAGTTTATTATGTGACAATCTGCACATTTTCTGTGTGACAGATACTATATTTATCCTAATTAATGGAAACATATGGTGTAACTAAAAAAGTCTATGTAGTAATACTTTATTTTATTGTATGTTTGTGGAGTTTTTTTAGATTCTGTGAGTGTCCTCCAGGAGGTTATAAAACAAATAATAGGGTTGTGCATCAATCTAGACTCCAAAAGGAAAAGATGGTTCATACTGAAAGATGATTAGATGGATATAGATGGACTAATAGATTCCACATAACAATCTGTGCATCTTGCTTCCTTCCCATCCCATCTTTTAATTATAATTTTGAATACTTTTAATTATAATTTTGTATTCTTATTGTTATGGTTTTATTGCTTTCAATGTGGTAAGATAGGCAGAGAGAGAGAGAGAGAGAGAGGAAGGAAAAAGAAAAAAGGAAAAAGAAAGAAAGAAAGAAAGAAGAGAGAGACAGAGATGGAGATGGAGACGGAGGGAGAAAGGAAGGAAGGAAGGAAGAGAGAAAGGGAAGGAAGGAAGGAAGGAAAGAAGGAAGAAAGAAAGAAAGAAAGAAAGAAAGGAAGAAAGAAAGAAAGAAAGAAAGAAAGAAAGAAAGAAAGAAAGAAAGAAAGAAAGAAAGAAAGAAGAATGGGAGGGAGGGAGGAAGGAAGGATGGATCACACACAATGTTTGCTCTAGTCAGGGCAGAGCCCTAATAACTACATAGTTATTTTTTTACATTTTGTATGGAAACATAAATCCGTTTTGCTTGCTTTGCCTAAAATTGTTATGGCAAAGATGTTTCAAATGAAAATTAAATACCAGGAGTTCAGTTGGTTACAAAAATCAGTGAAATAAATTTAAGGAAAGAACAAGCCTTTTAGTTAGAAAATCTTGCTAAGATCTAAAGACAGATATTAGTGGCAGGCGATAAACAGAAAGCCATGTTGAAAGGTTATACAAAGCTATACATAAAGAGCAGAACCAGGAGTCAAGCAAAAGTCTGGCCAGAGGGAAATTTCAATAATTATCCCTTGAAACATGACTTTTCCTAAAAATCAGATGCAGCAATAAGAGATTTTGCAGAGGAATATTGATGGTAATATCTTCTCCTATTGGAATATAAAAATTGGTAGGAAGGTTGGAAGATCTGGACCGAGAGAAGAAAATACTGACAGCTGATATAGCTGAGAAGATGTCATTATCAATAAGAAAAATGAATTTAAGCAATTCCATCTTTCAAGATAAAAAAACTCCCACTGTATTTATTTAAGTAAATTCACTCAATAAACAATGGGTGGCACAGTGCTTCAGGTTCAGAGGCAAAATGATACTTCAGAATGTACCAGCACTTAACCTAACACATGACTGTAGCTGCGTAAATTAATTCTTGGGATTGCATAGGGATTGCGTAGCTGTGGGAAAAGACAAGATCACTTTAAGAAATTGTAAACAGATACTACTTTTGCACCCTGAAGCATTTTCAAATCTGAAGTCCTGTATAACTCCAATTATCTTTATGTTTTTATTGTGCCAGCTTGTCTGTAGAAATGGTGTCAATTTCACACCTATACACAAGAACAAAGCAATTCAGCATAAAGATAATGGGAGCCTATTTTGATGGCAGCGCTTGTATTATTTTTCAGCTCAGGGTACATTCCATAGTTGTGATATCTAAAGACTTTTTCAAACAATGAGGTAGGAAGTTCCATACTGTATAACCTCAATTTTTTAAAAAAGGGAACACTGTGGAACACTCACCTTGTTTTAACACATAATCTTTATATAGGCAGGGAATCTCCATACACAGATTGATGGTCATTAACAATTTTATCATTAATTGCAAATACAGGTAGGCCTTGACTTACAACAGTTCATTTAGTAACCATTCAAAGTTACAAAACTACTGAAAAATGACTGTTTTTCCCAGTTACAACCTTTGCAGCATCTCCATGATCATGGAGATCATGTGATCAAAATTCAGATGCTTGACAACTGGTTCATATTTATGACCGTTGCTGTGTCCCAAGGTGATCACCTTTTGCGACCTTCTGACAAAGTCAATGGGAAATCCAGATTCACTTAACAACTGGGTTACAAACTTATCAACTGCAGTGATTTGCTCAGCAACTGTGGCAAGAAAAATGAGGCAAAACTCAACTTAAATGTCTCATTTACCAACAGAAATTTTGAACTCAATTGTGGTCCTAAGTCGAGGACTACCTGTGTAACTATGATCCAAAAAGATACCTCATTTTCTTCCTGGAAGTTTTCCTCATCTGCTGCATCATCTGTTAGATCAACCTGAAACTTTACACCTCCCTGAAAAATAAAATGTAAAAATATATAACTGCTGCCATAGAAAATTAATAGCTAAAATGTAAGTTAGTGCAGAGAGAGAGAGAGAAATGATCATTTCTCTTGTGCTATTGAACATAGCAACATAAAAAATGGACAATCATTTTTCTCCCTCTAGGAAGAGGGAAGAAGAAAATTAAGTAAAAAGGACAACGAACAAGGGATTTCTTTCCTTTACTTTGCTGAGATGTCCATTATAGCAAAATGAAAGAAAAAGATCCCTTGTTCTTCATTCTTTTAAGTTTAGATGATATAATACAAAGGTGGTATTATTATTTTATATAGATAAGATATGTATAAATTGAACCTTTGCTTTCTGTTGTATTTCTGGGTTGTTCTCCTGCAATCTCTGCAGTCCAATTTGTTTCAAATTTTGTTCCATGTCCTGGGGAGAGAAGAGAAGACAAAAAGCAAACTGTATATCTATTTGTACTAAAAAGATACAGTATGCAAGTATTAATAGGCAACCAAATCCAATAACAAGACTCATGGCTGGGCAGAAGGGATCTTTTATGAATGCTAAACTTTTCTACAGAATCATTTAAAAATACTTTAGTAGAGGGTGACAGATAGTAGAGGGTGACATAAATCAGGATTTACTACTACAAGAATGGGCAGTGTGATAGATGTGATAACCTAATATTACATGAATGGCACCAGAAGCGTCCCACCCTCAAGGGTTGATATTTTTGAAACTTGTTTCAGGTGATCAGATGTTTAAGGGATAAAACACGTGCCTTCAGCTTTGCAGTGGCTTAATCAATCACAGCAACCCTAAAAACCTGAACTTTTCCCCCCAATATTTTGAAAGGTTTAAACAAGCAGCATGGATCTTACATTTCTACAAGGAGTATGAGATTAATTTTACTCTTTAACCTCCAAACCCCGAAAGTAGGAAAAAAGAATCCAAGATTCTTAGCCTGCCCAATCTTGTGGCATCAGGTCATCTGGCCATGTGCCCAAAGCCCTAAACAGGAGCCAAGGTCACCCCTCCCTCAGAAAGACACAACTCTATCCTAGTAGATTTCTGATTATTTGCTGTAGATGGAAGGGGTTTGTTTTCAACCACCAGTTTTTTAACAATTCTTTCCGAATCTGTTAGCATTCTTAATCTGTGTTAATTTTGATGTAGATTTGTATTTTCAAGTTATCCCAGTATATGCCACATGCAATATTTTTATAATAGCTTGGATGGATGGATGGATGGAGGGATGGATGGAGGGATGGATGGATTGATGGACAGAACATACATACAGACAGAAAAAGCTACAGTATAACTAAAAACTTAAATTTACACTTTTCTATTAAAAAAACTTAAACAAATATATACCTGGTGGAAATTACAATAAAATCATTTATTTGTACTTTTATTTTATTCAAACAAAAATAGCGTTCTTCCCATTAATGAAGACACTGACTACAATAAATCAAAAGAAAAGTTTGTACCAAAACCAAAAGTGCTGATACCTGGACTGGTTCATTTCTTTCTTCATAATTAGTATCAGGAACAGACTGGTCCTCACTCTTCCCCTGCTTCACAATATAGGTTTTTTCCTTTAGGTTTTTATTTTCCTTTAAGATAACAGTCATAAACATAACATGTTTTAGGTTCAGCAGATGGATGTTAAGTATAATCATTAAAACTTTCTTTTACATGAAAATACTGCCAATGAAGTTTTACAATGTCATAACAAAAGAACTAAATGATTGCAGAAAACAGCATTAGAATATGGATTTCCACCCAAATAATAATATCCAAATATTATTTCTAAACTTGTGGAGTATTTGCATTAAAGCAATCTACATTTAGGATTATGCACAGTAACTTTACTGTTACTTTACTGAACTTCTAAGGAAGAAATGATAAACAGAAGATGGTTCCGGTGAGGGCAGAGAGGACAACCACAGTGGATGAAGAACCAGTGAATGGACTGACTCTTCAACAATTTCTCTCTGGAGAAGGAGTGGACTTGGATCACCGATAAGTGCTCCAGACACTTGCTTCTCATGAGGAGACCACAAAACAGTGGTCTCCAATGGGTTTAAAGCTCTGGGGGATGAGGTAATACCATCATAGCTCAAGCCATGGTTTGACACCTACAAAAGGACACAAGATTTGTATATTTCCTTTCTAATCACTTTTGGAAATTGGTTGTTTAACTATTAGGAACTTTTATAATGGCACGTTTTTACTACACTAGGAGAGTGTCTTAAAATCCTTTGAGAAATAACTTTTTAAAAAGGAGGTTTTGTGTAGGGGAGGTTATGAAAAAGAGAATTCTTAGAAGTTTACCCATGCAACCCAGAAACAAAGCTTCCATTAATATGATACTGTAAAAAAGTTGAGATCCCTCCCTCCGTATGAATGTAAGATGAAAAATTATTTTGTGTTTCTTTCAAGAATCTCTCAGTCTTTTTCAACTTAAGAAGACAAGTTTTTAATTTATTACGTTAGATTCTTATGATCACAGAAAAACATGTATAACAACTGTATGCCAGTAGCAACTGTTACTAACCATGACACCTGAATCACATAAACACAATGATAAAGCATATAAATGTATAATATCCAAATATGCTAGCACGAGTAATTAAATTACAGCATTTATATGAATGACATCATATACATATTTTGTCATCTGATACCCTTGACCCTTCCTCAGCCATCCATGTGGTACCCATTAGCCCTGCATTTGAAAGAGGCGTTTCACATTATATGTTAGCCTGAATAAATCTTCTTTGGAGCTTTGAAACAGCCACATCTTTTGCAAGGCTTGAACAGTTGCTCCAAGAGCTGTTCCTGACTGTCTCAACATTGGTGTGCATGCACAGCCACTTTTGCTTTGTGCAGTCTCATCAGAGGTGGTGTTGTCTATGCATGCACGTGCATATTCAAAACAGCAGGAACAGCTTTTGAAGCATCTATGCTAGTCTTGCAACTTTTTTAATGCTTTGAAGGAAGATCTGCTCTTTGGGTTAATATGCTTTGCAAATCATCTGATTCCAATGCTTTCCACAGCCCATCAAGTAACCATTTGGTGCAAAGAAATTTACCTTAAGTGCTTTAACACGAATTTCATTTACTTCACTCTGGTACTGTTGGCGAATTTCATGCAGCTGTTTCAGATACTCCTGCATAAAGATTTGAACAAAATGTATCTTTAGAAACAATTCTTAATATGAAAGAAAATATGCATTAAAAACACAATCTTATACAAGTTAATTCCAAACTAAGTCCCACAAAGAATTAGCTTCCCAGAAGTGTAAGAATTGGATTACAACTTTATGGAAACATGTAGGAAATGAGTATCAGTATTATGGAGGCATACTTGCTTTTTAAATTTTCTACTGTGAGCACACTGTAATCTGGCTTGTACTGACATTTTTAAAATCCCTGTAACATTTCAAATTATAAATAACTGTATAGTTTCTGTACAATTTTTTCACTCAACAATGGAACTGTATTTTGTTATGGATTAAGAGAAGTTGAATATAAATTGTATTTTAATGTTTTAAAAATGAGGAAACCATTTTTAATTGATTATAGGAGTTATACAGCTGCCCATCTCATTAAATATTAGCTGGCTCACAACAATCCAAATAAACAAAGTTAAAAATAAAAATATCCTCTTTCCCCCAAGAACTAAACCAAACAGGTTGTTTCTTTATTCCAACAGCCCTTGTAAAGAGAATTTTGGATTTAATTCGAGATGTACCTTTGTAATGCATGTTTAGTCTGATTCAACCTTCCATCTAAGACTGTAAAAAATATAGACACGATATGGGCATCAAACACTGTTACCCTCTTGCCTGTGGGCTAGATCTTGAGGATTTTTATTTATTTAGTTATTTATTTTTGATTTATATGCTGCCCTTCTCTGGAGACTCAGGGCGGCTTACAAGGCGTTAAGCAATAGCCTTCATACTTTTGTATATTTTATACAAAGTCAGCTTATTGCCCCCACAAACCGGGTCCTCATTTTACCTACCTTAGAAAGGATGGAAGGCTGAGTCAACCTTGAGCCTGGTGAGAATTGAACTCGCAGTAATTGCAGGCAGCTGGAAGCTAAATACTACTTTTAACAGTAGCATTAGTCTGCTGCACCACTCAGGCTCTTTAATTTAATTTAAAAGCGTATATGCTGTTTTGTTGCCTAACAAAAAATTTGCTTTACTATAGACTTTATAATTTTTCTTATGGCGAATGTAACTGCACATTAAAATGTAAAAAGTTATCCTGATCTTCTGTTGTGGCTTCCCCAAATCGCTCTGCAGAGAGTGCTCTTGGAAACAGCAAAAATTCTTACGTTCTTGTGGAATCCCTCCAAATAAGTGCTAAAAGCCAGTTTGAAGAGGGTAAATGTGAAAATCTTATAAGGGAAAACATGCAATACCCTCTGGAACAGACATCAGATATACCTGCAATGCTTTGCCATGGCATGTCTAAGAATGAGGGGAGGTTTGCAAAGGTTTCTATAATTAGCACATTAATCACAGGTGCAAAATAAGATGTCAATTAGAAACATGAGAAACTTATCAGTCTCTGAAATGCGCTCCCTGTAAATTCCTCATCATCTCTGCATCTGGGCATTTCCCGGGCCATGCTATGCATCTATTATTTTTATATTAAAACCCCATGCATTAGTTAAACGCAGCATTATCTTGATGCATACAGCTTCTCCCTGAGTTCTAAGACTGTGGCATGCTATTTAGACAAAGAAGGGATTTTCAAAAGCTTCTCGTATTGAAAGTTCACAAACAGTTGCCAATCAAGCTAAAATAATTTGTCCTGATCATTGTCAAATAGAAAAATAACAAAATAAGTGTATTATAAACCCATTGAAGGAGCTGTTTGAACCATATGGTTGGTTAAAACTAAATAATATAAAAATAATTTTGAATACTCCATCCTTAAACAGACACACTGAAAGAAAAATTAGGAAGAGATAGTAGAATCATAGAATTAAAATTACCTCAGAGGTAATTTAGTCTAATCTCTAGTTTATACAGTATTCACTACAACATCTATGACAGATGACCACCTAGTTTCTATTCTCTTCATAAAATACAGGTAGCCTTCAACTTACGACAATTACACAGCATTGAAAAAAATGAGTTATGACCATTTTTCACACTTACATCTGTTGCAGCATCTCCCCATGGTCATGAGATCAAAATTCAGACACTTGGCAATTGATTCATATTTATGACAATTGCAGTGTCCCTGGGTCATGTGATCCCCTCTTGCAACCTTCTGAGAAGCAAAGTCAATAAGGATGCCAGATTCACTTAACAACAGTGTCACTAACTTAACAACTGTAGCGATTCACTTAACAACTGTGGCAACAAAGGTTGTAAAATAGGGCAAATTTCACTTAATAAACGTCTCGCTTGACAAAAAGGGCTCAGTTGTGGTCATAAGGACTACCTGTAAAGACAATGTGTATATTTTTTTATGACAAAGTAATAAATACGGTACGTAGAGATGTCCATTATTCCAATCAGAGATTCTTCAGTCCATATCCAAATGCTCTGGCCAGGCTCTCTTACCTGTTCTTTCATTTCATCTTTCAGAGCATTATTACAGACTTTGAATTGTTCTTCCTTCATTTCTTGATTCTGCAGCTGACAAAACTCTGCAGAAGATGGCCGTAGCCCCTATTGGAATGCAAAATAATTAACTATTGTTAAGAGCAGTGTCAAGAAAAGGCTCTTATTTCACTTTTATGAGTTCATTACACTGAACAGAAAAATCAAAATGCAAATATTAGTTAAACTAGCATTTCATGTTAGTACCAGTAAATAAGAATAGGACTTTCAAAGTTTATTTGCTCCCATCTGTTTTCTTTGATTATAGAAATTGCTCACCAGTTGCTTCTCTACTTTTAACTTGTTTTGCTGAGCATTAAATCGTCTCTGAAGATACTCGGAAGGCCTGAAAAACATAAAAGTCATGGAAAACTCTAAACAGAAAAGAAAAGGGGCATCATGTCAAAAATCAATAGATGTTTCTATAGTCAAGGGAAAAAAAATACAACCTATGAGGTGGAGGAGGAGGTGGTTCTTGTCCTCTCTGCTTATAATACTCTTCCATTCTCTGGCCAATACTGGGATCATCATCTTGGACCAAAGCTCTCTTCTGCAAGCTTGCCAGCTTTACATAATAATGGTCATAATGTCCACACATTCTAATGACCTCTGGCTTCCCACATATTTTAAACGCAGGACCCTAGGCCAGAAAATATCAAATTTATAAAGACAACAAATCCAAAATATTGAATATTGATTAAAGCTGAATTGTTACCTCTTGTGACATTCATTTTATGAAAACAGGTTCATTCTGAGCCCAGTGAACGGAAATCAATTTTACATAAAATAGTGTGACCTGACTATTGTTCTGATAAAAAGAAACTGAGCTCTTCAATAAAAATGCTGTTTCCTCCACAGCAAAAGCAGAATGTAACAACAAAACAAGCAAATTGCTTTTCTGTATCCTATCCTTTGCTAAGCTTTAAGCATTAATCCTTCAGCTAAATATTTGAGCACTGATCCTTTATAACAACGATTGCAGTTGTTTGGCCAGGACCATACCATCCTTAGGTAAGGACTTCTATTTTGCTGTATTTATCCCCACTCCCCCCATCTCTGTTAATTTTGCTACTCTGCACCCCATAACCCTGTTGTCCAGTACTGCCCCAGCTGATTTTTGCCATCTTCTTTCTCCTGCTGCTTGATGAGGTATGCCAAGCCTCGCCCTTCGTGAGGCATTGTTGGCCTCACAAGGCCTTCCCAAGCAGTGGGAGAAAAAATACAGTTAAGGTTACTTGGGAGCAGCAGGGAGCACTTGGGGTCAGCAGAGCAGTATGGGGCAGTAGAGAAGTAGGGCAGAGAGGCCAAAAGCAAAGAGATGGTGGGAAGAAAGAAAGATGGAGGAGTTGAAGCACACCCTGCGGCCAAAAATATGGACAGGCTGACAAGCATCTGAATTGTGATTATGTGACCACGGGAGCATAGCAGTGGCTGTAATTTTGAGGACCAATCAAATACCATTCATTCAGTGCTGATGTAATTTTAAACTGTCACTGCCTGAATAGAATAGAACTTGAATAGAATACTTTATTGGCTAAGTGTGATTAGACACACAATGAATTTGTCTCCGGTGCCTACGTTCTCAGTGTACATGCAAAAGAACAAAGTAATAACCCTAACCCTAACAAAAGGTAACTTTTACCTTAATCATTGGATCCTGAATCCTTGAAGGAAAATAACATTCATTTTTATACAATAATTTTCTAGGAAGCATTTCCATCTTGATTTTTGGAGAACGATAATCATGGAGTCTTCGTTTCTGACCTTTAGAAGTTTATATAACAATAAGCTAAACAATGATTGGTTAATTACTTCTACATTTAATAAATACTAAGAAAGGGACTGACAGACTTGTAGGTTATCTCTATACTTTGCAATTGAAAAAGAGCATCGTTCCCTTGAAAATCAGCAGCATATACTGAGTTGGGAATCACTTGGTTACCACAACATACCCAGGTCTCTTCTAAATAAATGTTTTTCCATAATATATGATGTAAGGAAGTTAATCCTGAAATATATAGCATTTCTATTCTATGCTATTCACCAATTTATCAAATTCCAGTTATGTTCAATGGTTCAGTATTAAGTTCTAAGGAAGTGTTTAGTTATGCGTCACCAATGCACAATATTTATCTGAACCAAATTAATGTTCAGGTCAAACTTCTACAACAACCAGGGATTTAACTATATATAAGATGAAAAGTTCCAAGCTGCCAACATCCAACATAAAAGTTGGTTCAACTGATTTTCTTCCTGCCACCCCAACTTTGTAGAGCCATTGTCATCAACTGCTTTCTGGGAAGGATCCCTGAACAGAAACAAAAGGGATACAACCACCACAACAGATACTGTTGGATACACCACCCCAACATTAAAATCAACTTCTCTGTGGAATGAAAAGAGAAAAAACTGCTCAGTGGGATTTATTTCCTTCTTTCTCTCCAACCTCACAATTATAACCAACTTATTGCAGTAACAACTGCAGATGGGTACTTGCTTGTTTTTAAATAATATTTATTTACTAAGCATAGACCTGGATTTATTTTAATACAATTTTCTTGAAGAAAGAGTCATCCCTGACTAAAGCAATCTCAAGTTTCTTCAGTGTCCCTCATCTCTCCTATAAATCAGAAGAACCTATTAATTTTACCTTGCACAATGGAACATATCTTGAAAATACAGCTTTGAAGTTATAATCCATATTTGCTCGATTTCTGCTGCCATATTTTCCTCAATGAAAAAAAGGCATGCCGTGGTGGCACAGTGGTTAAAATGCAGCATTGCAGGTTAACTGTGCCCACTGCCAGGAGTTTGATCCTGACTGTCTCAAGGTTGACTCAGCCTTCCATCCTTTTGAGGCTGGTGAAATTAAAACCCAGATTGTTAGGGGCAATATGCTGATTCTGTAAACTGCTCAGAAAGGACTGTAAAGCATTATGGAGCCGTATATAAGTCAAAGTACTAGTGTTATTGCTATTGTTATTTTACAACATCTTCATTTCTTGAAAGTGGCCATCTCAGAATTAATCTCAGTATAAAACAAGTTTCATACATATTAATGTTCTTATTTTTAATATAAACAATCACTTGCCTGATGATGAAGCTGATGATTTTTTCCTGTGAATAACAGTATGACTAAATTCTGCCTCAATGATCTAGAAAGGAATACAACAGAATGCATTTATTTCTATGCTACCTCAAGGGTGTTTCAAGCAAATGTACCAAAAGTTAATTTATTCTAACTTAATGCAGGGAGAAACAAACAAATCTCCTTAGCATTTTTGTCCTGGGGAAACCTAGCAATACCAACTATTTTTATTTTGTAACTGAATGTAAGTGGAATTTACCTATGTATTTGAGGAAATTATAATACCACCTATCTTGCATACAGTATATAACCCTGGTCAGGTGGCAATCAACAAAAAGAGTTACATAGAAAATAAATCTATAATTGTAAAATATAAAATGAAGTTAAAATAACCATTCAACAATAACCAAGGCCCCATAACAGATTCACATCACAATTACATCTATTTTGGGCGCAACTAACATCCTGGCCCAGTGCTTGGAGCAAGTATTACTGTTCACAGTCTCCTGGAAAGTCAGCATGCTTGCAGCCCTCCAAATATCAGGAGGAATCCCATTTTACAATGAAAAGAGCCCCCCCAAAAAATCCTTCTTCCACAGAAGAACAGATAAAGAACAACACCAACAACAGATAAAGGTGTTTTGAGTGGACCAAGCAATTTTGTTTTTCTAAGCCACAAGAGATACTCACCTCAGATGGCAAATAATTCTTTATCTGCTTCTCCAAAAAGGCTTTTTTTAAAATAGAGTTAATAGAAGGGCGATCTCTTGGAGATGTTCTAAACAACTGGGATATTAACAATCTCAGATCAGAAGAATACTTCACAGACACAGGAATGAAATGGCCTCTGCAGATCTTCATTATAAGTTGGGGCAAATTGTTGCCTTCAAACTATCACATGAAAATAAAGTCAATATATTAAATCGAAACTTGATTTAAACAGAAATACACAAAAGTACTTACATAAAATAAAGGACAAATGAGGTCAGAATAGTCTTAGTCTTTTTTTTAATAGCACTGTCCAATTTATCAGGTCATTTCAGATCTACCATTTCTCACTTACGATACCTTCTGTTTCACTTATTTATGAACTACTATCCAGTTTATCAAAAAGAACTATTGTAACAGCAGTCAAAGTATGTTCTACTCGACTTTATACCCAAAAAGTCCACTATTAAAACACATCTAAAATATTGAGCCCATGTGATTATTTCACAAATGGTTGTCACTGAAAAGGATTTACACATTCTTATTTATTTAGCCTATGTCATATCATATATGGACTAGCAATACACTTAGTTTAGTAAAACACAATAAATACAAATGTCCAAAAGATCTATGTTCAAATATCAATGTCCAGGCCATCTACCATTGAAGCGCACCATCATTTATATAAAACAAAATCAGATACTGGACTGGTATATGCCCTCAGCTTACAATCAGTCACGATGTGATCGCAGTCACACTAAGTGGGGAGGATACTATGCCCCATTTATAAAGGGAGTCCCAGCAGTCGCCATGTGAGGTGTGAATCCTATTGAAGATTATCCATTGCTGACATAATAGTTTAAAGCCTGGCACCTTTTGTGTGGGGTAATTTATATGTCTACCTAAGTCTGGGCCTTCAGCAGCCTCTTTGGCTTTCCATAGAGAATCAATGTGACAGTTGTTGGGCAAATGTTGTGCAAGTGCTAGTGGGGGTTTCCTGGATTTGAGTCTTCCGGCTGATAAATGATAAAGGTCAGTATGCAGTAAGTAGCCAGTAGGAGTATACTCCTTGGTAGCAATAATAAAACAATAATTTACCCAAAGGCAAGCCAATAAGAATCTTCCATGCTATCTCTTAACTTTCCAAGATACTCCCTATTATCTCCAATCTATCTTGCCCTATCAAAATCTTGCTATTTTCTTTTCAATGATGAGAACGATATTTTTATTCTGCCTTTTTTTATATATATCACGTCAGCTTCCCAATTAATTATACTTATTTTTTAAAAAATTGAAAAAGTTAAGGGGTAGGTGTTTGGCTAACACACAAACTGTCCCCAGAGTTTCTTGTCTCTTGTTTTTAATACTGCTCATGTGGCAGCCTCTGTTTATTGTTTCAGTTGCCTCAAGTTCATGCTGAACACTGATAAAATATTACCTTGTCAGTCTAAATATTCCAGGATTTCATTTGTGCCATCAAAACAGAATTTCAACAACATCTGAGTTTTCAAAACCTCTTAATTTCCTGATTTTACTGGGAATTAAGGACAGAGTCATTCATATGACTTCACAGAGAATCACTTAAGTTAATATTTGCTCTAGAGGTGAACTGTAGGCCAACATCAACCCCAGCAAGAAAATATGACCAGATAATGTTCCTTCTCCATTATAGTTTTTCTTTAAGCTTTCTTAATTAATTCTCTATCCTTAACTCAGAAGAATTTGACTATATTGAAAGACTAACACTATCCAAAGAAATGGTGCTGGAGAAGACTCCTGCGAGTCCCTTGGACTGCAAGGTGATCAAACCGGTCAGTCCTAGAGGAGATCAACCCTAACTGCTCTTTAGAAGGCCAGAACCTGAAGATGAAACTCAAATTTTTGGTCACCTAATGAGAAGGAAGGACTCACTGGAGGAGCCTAATGCTGGGAAAGATTGAGAGCAAAAGAAGAATGGGACAGCAGAGAATGAGATGGCTGAATGGAGTCACTGAAGCAGTAGGCGTGAGCTTAAATGGACTCCAGAGGATGGTAGAGGACAGGAAAGCCTGGAGGAACGTTGTCCATGGGGTCGCGATGGGTCGGACACGACTTCGCAACTAACAACAATACCCAAACAAGTCAACATAAAAATGAGTACGAATATTCCCAGCTTTTTAAACAATGTTTGAAATTACCAGTGGTAAAATGACAGCTAACATTAAAATAGTCAGAACTGAAAACTAGGAACAGAATATGTACCAAATACAAGTTGGAGTAATTTAAAAAAAAAATTATGAAGAATACTCAAATTTATGTTGTACTTTTCATTTTACCAATGAAATCATAAGACTATACAAGCCATTCTTGATCAGCCCAAAGACTATCTAACTCCACTATTTTATTCCCACAGAGCTGACAAAGTGCTAAAAGAAACCCAGAGCAAGATAAAAATACCACAACACTGTTTTGTTCCTAACATTTTATGTCAAGACGCATATTCTTTCAATAAAACATATGTAGTCAGTATGTTTAATAGAAATTGTTGGCTTTATCAATTGTGAATTTGTCCATGTCTCTTCTGAAATTTAGACATTTAAAGAAACATTTTTAATGGAGTATTCCTTTCCATCTGAAAAGGAAAACTCAAGATGATTTTAGTACTGTAGAACTGATATCTTTCTACACTGTTCAAAATGCTAAAGGCTATATTTAATTTATGATTCTAATAGCTGTCAATAAATGATATTGATAAATATTTGGTTATGGCAGTATAAACATTTACTTACAGGATGCTTTAAAGTACACAACTCATATAACACACAGCCAAGAGACCATATATCTCTATAAGAAGAAAGTAAGAAATTAGAGGAACTGAAACAATATTTAGTAATCCAGCAAAAAACATATATCCCAACTATATGGTTATGCAAAAGTTAATTCTTAGTGTTCTGTTTAGTATTGTTTATACTATTTATTATTTTAACACATTATTATAGATCATCCTTGTTAAATAAACAGTTACTCTGATTTTGAAGTTCTGACGATTGCATCCCATGATCATGTGATCGCATTTTGGATGTTTGTCAATTGGCTCACATTTATGGCCTTTTGCCGCATCCACAGTCACGTAACCACAACTTTCAGCAGTTTTTGCCAGTATCCAGTATTTACTTCCAATTTCTGGTCCATTGAGTATAATGGATTCATTTAACAACTGCCACAGAAAAGGTGGTGAAATCAGATGTAGACAGGTGATGACCTGCTTAATGACTACCATGACTTACAACCAAAATTTTGGCCTCAATAATGGGCATAAGTCAGACTACCTGTTTTTGGTTATGAAAAAGTGGTAACTTCTTCAAAAGGTATAATTAAGCCAGTTATGGCTGCAAACACAATATTATTAAAGCAGCTATTAAGGCCAAATAGGACATTTTAGAACTGCATAAAATTAATGTGTGCTTCACCAGAAAGCTGATATTTTAAGAGTAGATTCTATAGAGAACTTTTCAAAAGTCTGAAGGCAAAGACAGCTTGCAATGTTATTGCTTATATTTATTGCTTTTTTTCAATTCAAGAAGACCTTCAAGAACATAGAGGTATGTTCTGAAACTTACGTTTTATTATTATATGGTTTATTCTCACAGATTTCAGGTGATAGGTAATATGGCGTTCCTACACAGGTACTAGCAAATTCCATCGTGCTAAAGAAAATAGCAAACAAAAAAAGTATTTTTTTCTTTGAAAATAATGTAATTACTGAAGCTATCTAGAGAAATTACAAAAATGTCCATTATTTAGAATGCCCTATATGTTAATCCATGATTATCTGAGATAGCAAGGTCTAATTTACAAATATCAATTAAAAAAAAAAACAGATTCAAACCATGATTTCAAATTCTGGTTTAGAGCATATTAAAGAGTTTCCCAATTTCAAATGTACAGGAAAACCACTTTTGGAAAATGCACTGTTTCTACTTTCTTTTCTCATATACAAAGGGAGCAGAAGGAACTCATAGATGAAATCCCAAATTTTACTGCACTTCTTTTCAATAAAGCTAAGACATTTTGCAAAGTTAAAGTCTGACCAATTCTATGCCCTGTTCACTGGAATTTTAAAGCAAAATAAACTCATCTATTTTTGACTTAATACTAAGGGAATAACATTGTCCATAAAAATATGCTTACTTGTTCAGCATCCTTGCAATCCCAAAATCTCCCAGTTTTGCTGTTATTCCATTTCTGCTAAGAAAAATGTTCTGTGAACAAAATATACCATAATTAAAACTGGATGTGTGTTTTATGTTTCAATGATGAGGCTAAAATTATCTCCCAAAATTACCTGTGTTTTTATGTCTCTGTGCAGAATCTTCCTGTCATGTATATGTTTCAGGCCTAAGGCAATTTGCACAAACCAACCCAAGATCTAAATATAAAGATAAAATATCAATATTTCATACAACACAGTTATTAAAATTTCTTCAAGAATACAGTCTCGGGGATGAAAAAACAGTTCATTATTTTAAATATATACATTCAGAAGTATGACAAAATAGGTCACAGAGTTGTTCAGATCTCAAAGTTAGAACATATTCTCTCTGTGTGTATGTGTATGTAGAGAAAGAGAGTGTGTTTTTATTGTTCAGAACTTTTGAGATTGCTAAACTTGCATACATCAAAAGATTTTAAGCAACCTCTCACTCAGTGGTATTGTTTTGTTTTTCCAAGCTGGCCATTTTGAAGTTTGTTCCTAGAGACTAAAATGCTGCTATATTAGTTTATCCTGGCTTTGAGTCTTGCCTTAAATCCATTAATTCTTTTGTACAAAACATGATATTATAAATCACATTAGAGATAGCACATGTGAAGACACTTCTAATCTTGATACCATCACATGTTCTTCCTGTAAAGTGATCTTGGCTACTCAGAATTGGTTTCAGATGGAGCTGGTAATCCTACTGGAGAGCATCTGGTTGGCCAGGCTGCCTTACCCTTTCATCAGCATTATTTTATTACAAATGAAACACATGTTTGAAGTATGCAACCTTGGAGCTTACCTTAGAAATACCCAGCATTGCCCAAGGTTTTTATCTACTGTATTTGTATAATCATCTTCTATTAATTGTGAATCTGTCCTAAATTTTGGTTTATTTTCCTTTCAGGTAAATACTTATGTGGAATTCTATCTTATTAAAGCATTATTACATGGTAACAAAAAATAAATAAAACACAATATAAGCCAGGATCTCCACTTTGAATACTTTGGTGTGATGAACAGTGAAGGGAATATAAGTAAAGTGAAAATATTCCTCAAATTACAAACTTACCTTATCCTCATCAAACAGCACTCCATATTGCATATTTATTCTCTTCATTAGGTCACCTCCATCGCAATATTCCATCATAATATACAAGTTATTTTTCTCTAAAAACATAATAACTTAGGTTTTGAGTCATTTAAAAAAAGAATACAATATAAAACAAAGCGAGAATCCTGCTGGATTAGATCAAAAGTCCACCTTGTCTAGTATTTTGTGTCCCATCGTGGATGATGATGCAACTGAAAAGCTCACAGGGAGGATATGAAGGAAAAGCCTGCTGCTAATACTAACAGCATATTTTGCATTTGAGGCATGCAACTTTGATTCTGTAATATACATGCTCACACGCATATATTTTCAGAGCTATAGCTGTTTAGTATTTCCCCAAGGTTTCAAATATATTGATCAAAAAGAAACTCAGATCCTAACTATTAAGTGAGAGATCCGGAGAGGACTTTGGACTGTTACTTAGTCAACAGAACTGCTCTGTGATGTGCTTCTTGACCTCCAGCTAAATTGGCTAAATGCCTCTTCCCCAAAGTTAAAAATGACATCTGCTAATATTCTGTATTTAATGTAATAAGGAGCACTTTAATGTTTCCTTTTGCAGGTAGATACCATACTCATCTCCTCAACACTGTTCATGTAAACATACATGGCATTAGGTAACTAGAAGCAAAACAACATATTACTCTACCCCACTGAACTCATATGACTCTTTATTGGTTTATAGGTTATAAAACTAATAGTTAAATAGTTCACCAAGGTGAGCTGAAATCCAACCAAGCAATCTTAACAATGATCATGAATATCACATCAGTCCCCACAGGAAAACAAAAGGAAATTCATACATACATATATAAACTGAAAGAAACAATCTCCAAAACCTGTTTTTTAAAGTTTTGGGCAGAAAGTACTTGTGTGCCTTTCAAAAGATGAAATTTTAGAAGGAGCTATTTATTGTTGCTCTATTCTAAGAGTTAGCCAAAATACAGGTCCTCGACTTATGACCACAACTGAGCCCAAAATTTCTGTTGCTAAGTGAGATATTTGTGAATTTTGCCCCATTTTACAACTTTTCTTGCCACATTTGTTAAGAGAATCACGGCAGTTATTAAGTTAGGAACATGGTTGTTAAATGAATCTGGCTTCCCCATTGACTTTGCTTGTCAGATGGTCACAAAAGGTGACCCCATCATAAATTGCAACTGTCATAAGTGAGAGTTGCTAAGAGTTTGAATTTTGATCACATGATCATGGGAAAAACTGTCATAAGACATTTTAGTGCCCTTGTAACTTAGAATGGTCACTAAATGAACTGCTGTAAATCGAGGACTACCTGTAACTATAGATCAAAATGATACCTTGAAGAGAAGCGTAGAAAGCTACAATATTGGGATGCTTCATCTTGGCTAAAAGAGTTGCTTCTTTTTGAGATGATTCTTTTTCCTTCCTTGGCATCTTTATTTATTTAAAAAGAATGCAACACAAGTTGTTATTATTTATGTGACTTTACAGGAATACCACAAAGATATTTAAAGAATTCTGAACGCTGCTTAGTGTAATTTTCCCTCTGAACAAATCTTATATTTCCAGTAAAGGTTCTTGTTGCTTGGGAATTAATGTGAACTGATTTTTTTATATTAACATCATTTCACAATTAAAAGTTACTAAAAAGTTACTATAACACATTTCATCACTTTCTTTCAACATCCTTTAAGAAATGGACTACTTCCTTAAAGGGCTACATATAATATTTTAAGAACTTTAAATTGTTATGGAACCTCAGAAACAGCAATAGCATTTGGACTAAATAACACACTGAATTCATTATCACAAGCACTCACAGATAAAACAAACTTACTTTCAGTCCTGCAAAGACATTAAAAATACTTCTTCAGAACTTAACCGTAATTCTATGTCAAATATTCAAACAAATTCTAAGCTGTCTAAAATATTGCTAATGATACTGTTGTTGCTATTAGACAGATCTTTCTATCCGATAGCCATCTTCATCTTGGACCAAATATTAACATGCTAGATAAAACTATTATAAAAGATATTACCTTAGTTAAATTGATCTCCTTGATAACACACTGTTGATTATCCTCTTTTTTTCTGGCTAAGAATATTTTGCCAAATGCTCCTTCTCCAATCATTTTAATTATTACATAATTATCCATGATTCTGAGTTTTGGAGAAACATCAAAAATAAAAAGAATGTAGTACTTAATATTTAAACATCAAACTTTTCTTCAAACTGTAACCTTTAATTTTTCATTGTAATTTTTTTTCTTTTTTAAATTTTAATAGTTATTTTTCTTGGTCAGATACTCACAACTGAAAGAGCAGTATCTCTATCCTTTTAAGTGAAGCAGTCACAAAACTAGGAAAATAATCATTTCAGATGAATTATGAAATGTGCATGAAATAACATATGAAATAAGAACATCATGGCTTCAAAATCTAAGGGACTGGTCTGGACAAAACTCAGCAGCACTTTTTCATATGGCTGTTGATAAAAATAGGATTGCCAACATGATTACCAACATCCAATGACGGACATGGCACAAGAAGAAGCAGCAGCATGAAATAACAGAATTCTTGGATTTAGAGGATGAAAGTGTGTTATACGTAAAAATCACTCTGTTTGTAGCCTATGGCTTATTCTAAGTCAGCCTTTCCCAATCTTGTATCCTAGAGATGTTCTTCTAGAGGAGGAGGAGGAGATGATGATAGAAGAATTAATCTGATGGCACCAGGTTGGAAAAGGCAGCTGTCTGATCTGGTGCCATCAAATTAATTAATCTGCTGGCAAATTAATTAATCTGCTAATTAATCTGATGGCATCAGGTTGGAAAAGGCAGCTGTCTGACCTACTAAACAGATCCCTGGTTAGATCCAAATGGATCCAGATAGAAGACAGTTTAGGATCCGCATGCAAGTCCCATGACAGAAGAAAAGCTACAGGCAAACATACTGTATAACAGATCATAACAAGACCTTTGACTGATTATTTAAATTGTTCCTGATTCCTTTCCAAGCAGAGTCAGAATATCTCTAGAAAGTGGGTCCCTTGATCTATTTTCCCTCGAAGTGAGGATCCTAGCAATCCGCCCATCAATGCAGGTGTGAATTCGAGGTGAGTGGCGGTTCTAGCAGACTGATAAATTACTAATCAATTCTCTTGAGGCGCCTTACAAATGGATGCAGGCTACACAACTTTCCACACACTTTACTCAGGAGTAAGCCCCAGTTATCTGTTGAGGTTTGCTTCTGAGTAAACCTACGTCAGTTTGTGCTGACAACCCCATTAAGAGCGAAGCTCAAGGGATCCTTTTTCCCCCGCGGGGAGGCGGGGAATTTCTCAGCATTTCCGCTTCTCCGTTGCCAAGGAAACAGAACCGACGCGCGCGCAGATTCCCTGCCTGCTCGCGCTCCGCAGTTCTTATTTTCTCCGTCATTCACCTGCCGGCGGGATACTTTCCTGCGCCCTTGAGAAACGGGGAAAAGGAAGAATCCTCCAGAACCAAAAATATCACTTATACCGCCTAAATTACCTTAAGTTCCACAGACGGTGGAAGCAGCAGCTTCTTCAGCGCCCGCGGAGGCGTTTTCTTTACACCCCGCCCTATTGTCCGGGTCATGGATCGGTTTCTGCAGCCTTCCGCAATCTGACGCCTTTCAGTGTGTTAAAACTACAGCTCCCATCATCCCTCTAAATTTAGCATGGTTCTATTATATATATATAGCAATCGAAAAGAACTACCAGTAGTATCAGGCTGAAGGATACGTTTGTAAAAAATAGTATCTCTAGTTTGCCTCGTGCTGATCTCCCCCACATTTCCAATTACTTCATAATTTCGTAATAACCACACAGAACAAGAATTTTAAAATGCACAGGGTAGATTGTTGCTTTAGCCAAGCTACAAGGTGAATATCTACTAAAAATTCGATTGGTTCAGTATGAATTTATTCCCAGATAACTGAAGGTCTCATTTCAAACTCTGTGTGAACTTCAGCTGGCAGAATTCTAGTGGATGCTCTGCTTGCCAAGCACCTTCACATCTGGAAGTCATCAAAGCTGGGAGACACTTAAAAAATTTCATCAGAATGTATTTCTTTTAACATCTCAGTAGGTATTCTCGGGGTGGGAACCTCTTGAAGCAAAACATTTTTCAAAAGCTGTAATATTTATTGAAGTTTTACTAGTTTAGAATTTCAATTAATATAAAAAGAATATAATCCCTAAAGTATAATATCCTGTATAAAAAAATATGTATTTTTGTTAAATATTTAATTTGATACATGAAAGCACCCCGCCCCCCAAAAAGAGATTTTTAGCTGTGTCCTTTTCATTGACATCTATTTAGCAGATAACAACCAGTACACTTCAGTCCAAAATTTCAATAAACATATGTACTTTCATATGCAAGATAATGGAGATTCAGATTTTGGGGTCACCTGTAAAATCATTTATACTGAATCTTTTATGTGTCGCATGCTTGAGCCGCTCAGAAATTTCTTTCAATTAGCTGGCATGAAGGGATAACTAGATTCCTTGGCAAAAATCCTGATAGGACACCACTGTAATGGCAGGGTTGTTTGGTGATTATGCTGCTAACATCTATCCTGCTGAGGACCAACTGGCCAAGTCCTTGGGTTTCCTGTTTAGGATAAATATTGCTCTCCAAGCACCAATTCCCTAACTGCATTCAATGAATTAAGTTTATATAACTGATGAATAAGAAGCAGAAATAGATGAAAGACATGGCTCCTGAAATCATAGTAATGAAAGACAAGATTCAAGAAGATATCATTTTGGAAATGAGGAAGAATTGAAATGAGCAGGTTTATTAACAATTGCAAAACATATCTTGCTCTCTATATCTCAGATTGTGCTAATTCTAGTCTGCCCTCTAATATGGTACACTTCTGATTTTGACATATTTCCAATTTTGACAGAATATTTCTATACTGAGTAAAGAATTCTGTGTAAAAAATGCTCATTTTAATATCTTTAAGAAGAACGTAATTGCTATACCTTTTTTACAACAAAAATAACCCAAATTAAATTTGCTTTCTCAAAGAAATATATCTGAAATCATGTGTCAATTAGTTTGTTGCTCCTAGTTTCTGAAATGGTTCAGCAATGTTTTTACACTGATACTGGATTATCTATTTGTACTTCTTTCTTCAGTTCCATTGGTTTGATCATCTTTTGCAATTCAGAAATCCAGTCTGGATCATCTTCTGCTTCAAAATCCCTATGAAAATATAAAGAACAATTAAGAGAGGAAAGGGAGATTATCATTTAAACAAATCCATAACTACTAAATACACATATTTTCTGATTAGAAACCCTCAGGATTTCTAGGCGGTATCTTTACTATTAAAATTATTCTATAAATTCTAAAATTCTTCTGTACAATCTATTCTGTTATCCATTACAGTCAAAATGCATATATAGTATGTGCTTGAAAAACAGAGATTATTTTTCTCTGGGGAAAGTTTTGAATGTCTAAAACAAATATTTATATATTTATGTTCTGTTTAATTTTGCCTATCTGCTTTTTTGAGAACTTTCATTGGTCACACATAAGCTTTATGATTAGAAATAATCTTCAATATTTCTTTTGTAGACAAAGACTACAAGGTATAAATTAGATACTTTTCTGTGCTAGTGGGCTCCTTAAAAATATAGAACAGTAAATTTGTAACAACCACTATGTTCTTACATAAAAGGCAGACTGAGTTCAAATGTCATGCTCCGGTGAGAGCTTAATACACGGTATGACAGATCACTCATGAAGACTTCCAATTTTTCATGTTTTAAGAGAGACTATAATTCCATGAGATTATAATGAAATTCATATATCATAAGATTCAGAATTTGTTCCACATATTACTTGTTATAGTATACCTGCTCCTAAACCAAATTAGGAATGTATCACATTGAGGGACAAGACTTCTGCTGATCGAAACGGAATTGGGGGGCAAAAGGGGGAGAGATAGAATTGGGGGGGATCTGATCTAAAAATAAAACTCTGGGATTTTTCAACCCATAGTTGAAAAATGGCATGAAGTTACAATTGGATTTTTTATGAGACATGTTTACATTGAAGTAGAATAGAAAAGAATTCCAACAATTAGTTTTTCAAACTGTATTTCAACATACGTGTCCTCTTCATCTGATCTAGGTTCAAGTCTCTCTGCATCCTCCATAAAAGTTTCACCATCTGGTTCATCAGATGCGTTGTTCTCTCCTGTAAGTGGTCCTCTCAGTAGGTCATCTGAGGCTTTGATATTTAAAAATCAGTGCAAATATTCAGTGGTTACTTCTATTCCGATATTTTAAAAATCAGTAAGAAAATCAATAAATCTGTGTCTTGTTCCTTATTTTTTTCACATAGCACTTAAGCACAACCTGCAAATTCCCACTGTCTCCTCATCCACCACCAATTTGATTCTCTATTCTCATCAGGAGAAATCAATGACCTCATTAAAAGAAACAACCAAACAAGCACTCTATAGCTAAGGTAACCCTCTCCCACCCACTCTTTACATCTCCCATCCAGAGCATCTATAATCCCCATTGCCTGCAAACCGGTGGTGGTATTCAGCCGGTTCTATCTATCTAGTTTGAATCGGTAGCGGTGGCTGCGGGAGGCTCTGCCCACCTGCCCGGATGTAATCATGTCCCATTTACAGAGGTGAAATGCTCCCAGCTCAGACTGGATCACCCGATCCGGTAGCGATGGTGGCGGGTGGTTCGGAGAACCGATAGCAAAAATCCCTACCCGCCCACGCCCAGCTGAGCTGCGCGATCATCAGAGGCTTTTTTTTTACTTTTAAAAGCATTTTTTCTACAACCTCTTGTAAAACAAATGCTTTTAAAAGGTAAAAAAAAGCCTCTGACAATCACAGCTGAGGAGCGCGACGCTTTTTTAAAAAAAGCAATGCTTTTAAAAGTAAAAAAAAAAAGATTGTGTGCCACAGCTGATCACCCCACCTCCTCCGCGCGCTGTTCTACTTACTGCATGCCTTCTTTTGGCGTGCACTGCGTGCGCGCACCTCACATTTGGTGCGTGGTGCGTACTGTGCATGCGCAGCCAGCGAACCGGTAGTAAACTGGTTCAGATTTCACATCCCATTTATCCACATTTTTGACACTCTGCGCATGCACACTCACATTTGCGAACCGGTAGCGAAGGTAAGTGAATACCACCCCTTCTGCAAACCATACTAAAGCCACCAGCTAACTCTAGCTCCCACTGAGACTCAGCACCAAGGTTTGATCACATCTTATCCTAAAAACCTCAGAAGGTAGTAAGAGCAAGTAGACCAGTTCATTCTGAAACAGCAGGGAAAAGATTGATCATCGTTGCTGCAGCCAAGAGAGTGGCCTTCTGCAGCTCTGCTATAATTGACAAACTACCTAACAGCGAATCTCTGGGCATTCAGGAATAGCTGATAGGTGGCTCTCCTACTGCTCCACTGTGGCCACATTCACTGTTTCCACCACTTTTGCTGCTTTTCCACCACTATAACCTCTATTTGCCATTTTGGAGAATAGCATCCACTGCAGTTGTAAGACCAGTTACTAATTCAGCTGAAATTTCAAAAGATGGTTTCACCTTCCCACTGAAAGTGCCATTGAGAATTCAAAGCCAGAACCCGCAGCAGCTATCCTGGTTCACTGAAGCTTCAGAAACTCTAATTTCCTTTTTTTTAAGACCTTCCCAATCTCCAAACCATGAACATCATATACTAAAAGCACCTATCCATGATCCCATTCTAAGAACTTTGAAGTGAACTTCTCACTATGATGAGAAAAAAAGATTTACCTGCTTTGTAGATAGTGTATGTCTTAAAAGCTAAGTTAACATCAGCATTGTGAAGAATATTCATCAAAGTCTGTGAAGGTTCCTTATTCCACTGTTTACGTTTGACATTTTCATCACATTTTCTCACACAGCCACCTAATTAAAGGAACAGAAATACAATATTACTAGAGAAATTATCCTTTTTTCTATCTCAAACTATAGAACTTAAAATAAACACCTTAAATTATTGCCAGAAACCTTCCAAAAAGAATGTTGTAACACTACATACCATAAATAAATTTAAGACCACAAAAAATGAAACACTTTTTTTTAACCAGTACTTCCCATTTTGGTGGTGGACAAGCAGAACTACATTCAATTTATTTAGCTATTATATGTTTAATGAACCCATGCCAAGGTATAGCTTTGTAGCATGCTTATTTTTTGAAAAACGTACAGTGTAACTTACCCATTACGGGCACACTTAATTCACTATCCTAAATTCATTGTTCTAAATCATATGCTTTAGCATCTTTAAAATTAAGTAAGTATCAGTATATCACACAGAAAGATTTTGAGCAGAGAAAATCTGAGGACTGTATATGTCACTCCAATCTGACCCCTCCTCCAAAAAACCCAAAATGAAATAAATCAACGTATGATGCAGCTCTATGGCATAGATGTTGAAACTGCAGTTATAAATGTACAACTACTGTGTGTAATGATGTTTTCTTACTATTTGCTTTCAATCACAAATGTTTGAAAAGCATTAATGGGCTCTTGGATAATGTACGTTGTTCAAGCAGACTCCCCTTTTAATGCTTAGTGTTGAACCGCCAAGAGACTACTTATGGTCTGTGGTGAGATAGTCAATCTAAATAATCATTAAGATCTTGCTTGTAACACATCTCTCAGTGAAGCCCAATTCAAGATTTTTACACACAGAGAATGACCTGGGTCTCCCCTATCTACTATCCACAGTATATATCACCAAAAAGGGATAGCAACCATCAACCTCAGTTTAGAACAAACCCAATCTTTCTGAAGTCTTCGGGAATTACCATCTCTACCCTACTCTTAGTTTCTGCCCTCCCAAAAAGATGCCAAAAGCAGCAGAGAAGTTGGAAAGAAATGACACTAAAGCAAGCAAATCATAAACCCACCTAGATTTGGGAAGACAGCATCAATTTAAAACTGACATGGTTTTCTGGAGTCAATTTCTAGTACCATTCCCACCACTCTGATGTCTGGCATCATTCTCCCAGATCGGGGCAAAAACTGTTTCCAGATAAATTAATAAAACATTCTGGACAACCTAAATGCAGAATTATCTAATTAATCAAACAGAACTCTTTTCTCCCTCTGGTTTCCCCTCACACCCTTAAAACAGTATCCTTTTGTCCCAGCTTTTTTAATAATTTGTAGATTTAGGATTTTTTACCCAAATTGGTTTGTAGAACCAATTTCTTTTTCCACATGCTGCACACTGACATAAAAAATATACACGCCAAAAATGGCAATTCCAGTAGAGCAAGTATCTCTAATGGCATATAATATAAAATATGCAAATAAAGATGCATATTATCTTACCTGTGTCCTCCTTGGTTGCAATACTGGAAGAAAGTAAAGGTGCATTTTCTAAAATTTTGATCACTGTACTGCATCTTCCTTTTTCCCATTTTTGTCTATGAAGTTCTGGGAAAAAAACAATACAGTATTTGGGAAAATCTTTTAAAAGAAATGTTTTAGGAAAATTTGGTAGAATCCTCAAATATTCACTAACTCCAATAATCAATACAGTATTTTCTATGGCTGAAATGTGGTTAAACCCTTGAAAAAGAATGATTTTGCAGAAAGAACAGTGATTTTTTTTTCATATTAATCCTTATTTCCTATCAACCTACTTCTAAGGCAGAGGTACCTCCAGCATCCTATTTGTGGACCAGGATCCAGTATCTTGCCATCAACTAGAAACAAAATGGCCAAATTTTGTGTGTAATTTTAGGCATAATGATAATGATAGCACTGTCTCCCTCTCCCATTTCTGCCTTTAAAATCTAAAGCACAAAAAGGAGCCAAAAGTATCAGCCTGACAATTTGTGATGGCATCCAAGACATCCCTAACCCAACCCTAATATTGTTGAAGTTGTTCTTATCTGTACTAAATGATTCAGACTTTCAAGAATATATTGGAAAAGCACAGATATCTTCAGGAAGTAAAGAAGAAATTCCTGTTGAGTAATCTTTGGCTCACACAATCCAGATTTTATCTTCTATAACCCTTCCGTAATGAAAAAAGTTTTAAACATTCAAATATAAGAAAGTAAAGACTATTGCAGGATCCAATCTGGGTCAGTCAGTGGGACCAGAGTTTTAGTCTTCCGAGCTTTCAGATTAGTGCTCGAGCCCATCCTCAGGGAACTTCTCTCTAGCAGAAGTTGGAAAATCTGGGTCTGGAACCCAAACTGGATTCTGCAACATCATCCTGGGACACATATATTCGCCTTAATTCATAAGCAAAGACTGTATTTGGAACCTTGAGGAAAAGGTGTTTGAAAAAATCTCCACTATGATATACATACCAATCTTCTTTATTGTTTGAAAGTGCAATCCTACTCAGAAGCAAGTCATGCCGAATTTTGATAAGCATTCCTAGGACTGCATTGTCAGAAAAGCTTTAATCATCTACACTGGTGGTGTAAGCCACACAACCTTATGAAAACTAATCTCAGACCATGGTCTCCAAACAGATCATTTCTGAATATACCTTTTTGATCCACACTTGTTTTCTTCAATTCCATTTCACTGAAGTTCTTGGATATGACTTCTGTTTCTGAATTCTTGCTTCCTGCATACGTACCATCCTCCTTCTTAAGATTAAGATATCATTATTAACTGAACAACCTAAATAAAGTTGAAAGTCATACTATACTCAATATTATATGAGTAAGCATCCATTTACATAAAAGGACGTTCCTATGCTCTTATGTTCACTCCATATATGGTCACTATATTTGCTCAGGACGATCCTTAAAACTCTTGAGCAGGTGTAAAAGCTGCATATGAATAAGACAAGGGGAAAAAATATCTACTCTCAGGAAAATCAGGAAAGAAAAATATGTTCTGTTGGAAAAAGTCATTTAAATACATCCCTTTTTTATCAGGGAAAAAAATTAAACACATTTCTGAATACCAACTATTTAGTAATTAAACTGTATGCTGTCAAACACAAAAGAGTCTTGATCTCGAATGCCAAGTGACATTCACTGTAAAAAAGAATGATTTGGTTTAAGGAAAGGACGTGCCAGAAGTACTGTTGGAGAAAGGCAAAGACTGATTGAACATAAAAGTCCATATTCAGGATTATCCTGTGGTGATTACAATGGTGAATAGTTACCCACCAGTCCAGTTTAAGATGCTATGATCTTGCTGGGGGGCGGGGTGTGTGTGTGGAGGCAGGAGAGATGGGTTACAGAAACAGCCTAGTTTTAGGGTGGATTCAGTATGGAGATGGCATTAGTCACATTGCTGATGGCATCTGATGACGCTGGAATGGTGGTATGTCCATCCTCGTGATTTCTCAGTGGCTTTCAATATCCTCAATCACAGTTCTGCATCAGCTACATGGTTTGGGAATTATGGGCAGCACATCATAATGGTTTTCTTTCTTGGTGGTCAATTCCAGTCAGTGTAAGCAAGTGGGAGAAGTCTCAGAATGAGCCCCTTATCTGTAGGATGCCTCAAAGCTTGATACACTCTCGCCTATTAACTTCTATAGGAAAACCCTGGGAGAGGTCATCTGTTAGTTTGGGGGCTGCTATCATCAATATGTGGATGACACCAATTGTTCACCTTGATCTTGGGCAGGCCAAGTGCTGCCATCAATGTCCTATATCTGAAGACTGTGTGGGTCCAGATGTAGAGACACAGACATGCTCAAGATTGCAAAAACAAAATGGCTGTGGATTTTTGCCCCCCTCCTCCCAAATCTGAAGACTTTTTATTTTTAGATTGGGATTGAGTTGCACTTCCCCATTTAAGACTGCTGTCCAATCTGGAGTTAACTCACAGTTCCTGCACAAAGATCAGGTGGTAGCTGTGGCGAACAGGGCCTCAGCCCAACTACAACCAGTGCATCAGATATGCTTGTTTCTAGATTGGGAGGCTCTTCAAACAGTAACCCATATACAAGTCACCTCACAGTTAGACTAATGTAATGCAATCCATGTGGGACTGTTCTTGGAGACTTCATGGAAACTACAGCTGGTTCATTTTGCAGTGGAATGGGTAATTTGGGCATGCCTTGATATGCCCATGTGATACCTTTGGGGAAGAAACTTGGAGAGAGGAAATCATACAAAGACAGTGCTTCCTTAACTCACATTTTTGGGAATGACTGTGGCAACTGTTTCTGCCAATGAAAAGCTGTACCTTTCTAAAGAGCCGTCACTAGGTACAGCAAGTGTGCCCACATGAGACATGAAGCACCATTCCTATTTCTGACCCAAATGCAATATTCATTTGTATGCTATTACCTCTGGAAATGAAGATTGTCCAATACATTTTGCCAGGCACTTTCTTGCAAGAATTGTACTAGCTGATGGACGGTACTTGGGATTCATCTTGAACATCTGCTTTATCAAATAGTGAAGTTCATAGCTATAGTGTGATGGAAGTGGATTGTAGTATCCTTTACATGTCTTAAGTATAAGATGTTTCCAACTCTTAGCCTGAAACTAAATTTAACAAATACAGGAAAAACATACAGCTTAGTAGTAGTAACATTTTTAGTTTATTAAAAACTCTATAAAAATTCATTCATATCATCTTTGCACAATTTATGTGAATGATTTAACAGTGCATGATACATCAGAAGTAAGAATTCTATTGTCAGGAATAAAGGCAGGGTGACAGAAACCAGTGATTCCTAAGCTTGGGCAAACCATTGTATCAACATCACCCAGAAGCCTTTCATAGCCTTGAGTATCCAGAAAGCCAGGAATTCTTAATTTTTAAATGAAATTAATATTTAAATTAATGAGAGTCCTAATTTTTGGACTACAGACCTGTGCAGCACATGGGTTTAAAAAGCTGTTCCTGCAATTGGCAGATATTTTCTGTTATTTGATTTCATTCTTCTCAAAAATAAAAAAACAATCTAGCTGTTTCAGACCAATGAGATTTCTGCTCAGAAACATTCTGAATGTGGGATTTAGTCTCTGGGGAGTTAAGATTTGTTTTTGTCTCTGACATGAAACCTGACACTTATGATATTCTGTATTTTTTGCTTTTCAATCTCACTTATTTCCTTGCATGTTTACTATGTGGCCTATAGGGCTAATTATTAGTGTCATTAAATTGAGCTATATTATGTTGTTCTATACACATTCTAGTATGTATGTGTTACAAAATTAAAGTATTGCTAACTGGGGAGAGGGTACACACACATAGGAACTGCATCATTTCCTGGAAATAAAACATTAAAAAAAATACTCACTGGATGTTTTAAGGTGCACAGCTCATATAAAACACAGCCCAGAGACCAAATATCACTAGAAAAGCAAGATTTAAATATGTTAGCTTAAGATCACAGTTAATATGACATTTGCTAAAAATAAGTTATGTGGGTTTTTTCTTTCTTTTTTGTTCCCAAGGTGCTGCATGAGGAATTAAAAATAGCCATGTTAAATAGAATGTCGGGTACTGCAAAAACATGTATTGTAGTGTGAGGCAGTTCTTCCTAATTGTTGTAATCACAACAGGAGTTTAATATAACAAAATAAAGAATTGTAGGAAGCAGGGTTGCTGAACTTTCCCCCCTCTAAACGCTAATGAGGAGAAACTAGAAGAGAAACGATAAAGCGTTGTGAAGCAGAAAACAGAAGGAAATTGTTAAATAGCTCTTGGACCCTACCAAAATGTTATGTCTGTTTTTCTCCAATAGCAAATCAACATGTTATATGTTGAAATTAAAATGCAACTAGACACGATGACAAATGAGTTCAATCCTGATCCTGCCAACAGAACAAGATTGAGCTAATTTAAAGGACAGCATGGGGCAGGTGAAGAGAAAATCTTATCTTGTTCCGTTTCTTACTAGAACGTCAGTTTCCTTTGATTTACTGTTAATGCTACTATTTTCAATCAGAGTTCTTCCTGAGAGAGACTGTGATTTTTTGGGGGGTGGGTGGGATGAATAAGTATAATTTTAATCTTGCAGCCAACATTCCAAATAGTAATCTTTGAGTTTTTGTACTCTACTGTAGTTTTCTCCTGTGCTATGGATTCTTTTATTGGCAGCCTAGACTCTTAAATGTAGGAAAGGAAGGTTGCTATTAGATTGATTGATTGATTGATTGATTGATTGATTGATTGATTCTCTTATTTAGAGGATCACTTGATTATGGTCACTTGGTGGAATCAAGTCAAACCTGTTATTATGGTCACTAATTAAAAGGTTGTAACACAACAAAGGTTAATAGATGGAGAGAAAAACTCAAAATATTAAAGAACAAACTTGCTAAATGGCTTCTCCAAAGAGGAGTTCCTATTTATAGGCTGTAAACATGCACTTAGTAATTTAAACAACATATTAAAACTCAGACAGTCCAACAGGATCTGTCTGCTCCACCCAAGAATGTTTTCTTGAGCAGTCAGACCAGGGGTGAAATCCAGCAGGTTCTGGAGAACCAGTAGCGGAAATTTTGAGTAGTTCGGAGAACCGGCAAATGCCACCTCTGGCTGGCCCCAGAATGAGGTGCGAATGGAGATTTTGCAATATCCTTCCCACAGGAGTGGGGAAGGAATGGAGATTTTGCAGCATCCTTCCCCTCCCACGCCCACCAAGCCAGTAGCAAAAAAAATTGAATTTCACCAATGAGTCAGATCCCACTTCACATAAGCAAGATACATATATAACCATTTCTAAATTTTGGAGGGCACTAATTCTAACATACTATAAGGATCCCTCCAGATTTGAGGTTATTAAAACCTGCCTTATGAAGTTTATCTTTTGCATGGAATACATTCCCCCTACTTACATTATTTAAAAAATATTTTAAAGAAAATTTATTTTTTAAGTTCTATCAGTTATTCCTTGCCACAAGTGCATAAAATATTTAGTTTTGAATCATGTTTGTAAATTGAGTAATATTCTCAAATTGTGAGCACTATATACAATTTTTCCATTAGTTCTCCAATATTATAGAGTTTTAAAATCAAGATTCTTATAGACTTTGATTAATTCTTACCTTTTATTGTTGTATGGCATATTCTCCCAAATTTCTGGAGGCACATAGTAAGGGGTTCCTACATATGAACAAGCATATGCCATGGGGCTAGTCCAAAAACAAATATAAATGTTAGTGATGAACGGATGAATATTCGAACAGCAACCAGTTATTAGATATTTTTTTTAAAAGTCAAAACAAATTTCTAGACACAATTTGACATATACTTGCTTTTTAAGAAGAACTGCAGATCCAAAGTCTCCCAGTTTTATTTTTCCATTTTGTGTGAGAAATACATTCTATATTTGAAACAGAAATAAGATGGATTTCATTCTCTATACAGTGTATTTTCATTTCTATTTACAGCATCAGCCCTATTTAATGACCCTATTAATAGTATATACTATGTTTAATTCCATGTTCTAGAGATTAAGGATCAATAATTATAATTAATGTTTTTCATTATTATGGTTCATCATACAGAATGAATCAATCAGATGTTTAGCCTGGATCTGACATTTTTATCCATCCATTGAGTCCTTTCCAAGGCCCTCAGCTAGACAGTTTATGTTGTTTGATGCTGAAGATATTGTTGCAGAATGGAAACTGATCCAAGTGAAGCTGCCTTTTGCAATTGACTGACTCATTTTGTCAATGTCAATGGCTCCAGATGTTTTGGGATTGCACCCAAGATGCCCTTGCTTTCTTCTTCCTCTTACTACTATTATATCCAAATATTAATCACGATGTCCCAACTCAGCTTAAATGGAAACTTCCCTTAGTAAATCACATTAAAAGAATTACCTTATTTCAGATGATGAGTCTGACACAAATGGACTTCAAATAATCTCTATACTTATCTCATTGGATAAAGCACATACTTCCATTTGACTGTGAGCTTGGACTCAAACAAGACAGATAGGCCATTCTGGAGGCTGGGGGCACATTTAGCATTTTGAGACCATGTTCAGGGAGCATGCTTAATGAATAGTTGCCTATTTTAGAATATCTGCCACAGTGGATATAACCAGTAATAATACACTCATTTATGAGAAAGTAACCAGCTCTCTGCACTACTACACCAATTGGAATTTTATAGGGCATGGATCACTCTGATATTAGAGGCTTGTACCTTGATATGCAGTATGAAAACTACAATTTATTTCCATTAATGTAATATTTTATTTAAGTTAAGTCAATAAGATAGTCCAGTGAGCATGAAAGAGTTGCCTTGGAACATACTTTGTTATTGGTATGTGAGTGGTTTCATAAAAACAGGAATACATATAAATATTTGTATGTATTTAAAGTAATACTAAACTGACATTTATAGTACAGATAGTTTTATAGTTCTCAGCTTTCTAAACAGGAAATGCCTGGTAGTAATTTTATAGTAAAACCTACTGAGGAGATTCCAATTACCTTTGATTTGATGTCTCTGTGCAATATATGTTTCTCATGAATATAATTTACACCCAAACATATCTGCGCAAACCATTTAAGTATCTGTGAGAGAGACAAAATACAGCAAATGAAAATGAACTGAACTGTAAAAGAATATTGGTCAATAGCCATACAATTAGATACAATATGTGAAATCAAGCAAGTACTTCAAAATATTCTACTGTTAATCTGCATTAGTATTGTGAATACTACTAATTCATTCTTAGTTTATATATGAACCTGGTTAGTCTCAAAGAAATTTTATATTGGATTAATATGAGCTACTTGAAACATGTTCCACCATAGAAATGATACTTTACTGCATCTAAAAAGGTTTAATTAAACCCTTATTCAAACCTGAAATCAAAAGAAGTGTATATTGATACCATCTACAGCAGGGTCCCCACCGGGTACCGGGCCACGGCATGCCAGAAACCAGTTCACGCAACAAGCAAACCTCCATCCATGGGATGCAGGCAGCACATGAAACCACACCCCCTCCAGTCTACGGAAAAACCTCTCTCCGTGGAACCAGTCCCTGGTGCCCAAAAGGTTGAGGGCCACTGATCTACAGGATGTAAAGTATATTTCCAGATTCTAAAGGATGAAAACAGTCCTTTATCTTTTACAAATACAGCCATGCAAAATATGTACAAAGAAGAAAATATAGTTTTGAAGTGATTTATTCTTTAAACACCCCTCCTGCACGAGCTGCACTGGCTCCCAGTGGTCTTCCGGGTGCGATTCAAGGTGTTGGTTACCACCTTTAAAGTGCTCCATGGCATAGGACCCGGGTATCTTCGAGACCGACTTCTGCCACCAATAGCTTCCCACCGGCCAGTTCGCTCCCACAGAGAGGGTCTCCTCAGGGTGCCATCGGCCAAGTTATGTCGGCTGGCGACACCCAGGGGGAGGGCCTTCTCTGTGGGAGCCCCAGCCCTGTGGAATGAACTGCCCCCGGAAATACGTAAGATCTCCGACCTCCGGGTGTTTCGTTGCGCATTGAAGACCCTGTTGTTCCACCAGGCCGGGCTATCAACATAATGATTTTAAAATTGGGGTATTTTAAATTTTTGGGGTTTTAAACCGGCCAAATCTATTTAATTATTTTAAATTTTAATCATTGTTGTGTCTTGTGTTTTTAAATTGGCTGTACACCATCCTGAGTCCTTCGGGAGAAGGGCGGTATAGAAATAAAATTATTATTATTATTATTATTATTTTACTTTTCAAAATGAAAAATTATAAATTTTGCCTGATCTGCTATATTGGTGTCACTGTATAAAGAGAACTGTATTTATCTGCAGAAGCTAAAATTCAGGAATTTGGAGCACCTTTCCAGACTAACAAATTTTACCTGATAAAGGGATCCATGGCTCTCAAAAATTGATGCCATTTAATAATGGTTAATTGGAAAAGCTGATACCAAATTCCCGATTTTGGGCTATAAGCGGCACAATCATGATAAGGTTATCCCTTTTACTTTGTACTTTATATTCTTTGTATTTAGCTCCACTTTAAAAACATTTTTGGTCTACTGCTATGATTACAACAATAAATCAAGGGGTGCTAATAAAGGACAGACTATTTCTCTACAGCCTATTAACACCTCTCCCAACATTCATCAAAGTCTCCCGTCTCAATTATATAAAAATTTGAATATATTTGAATTCTTACTGTATCTTCAGGAAACAATTTCCCCTTCTGAAATTTAATCTTTTGTAGGAGATCTCCACCATCACAATATTCCATCACTATATGCAGATGTCCATCAGCTAATTTTTAAACAATTTTCAAAATCATTAGTATTAAATCAAGTGAAATGTAACAAACAGTAAACATCAAGAAGATGAAAAGACATTTGCAATTCAGCAAATTGATTAATGTAATTATAATATGTAACATTATTAAAATGCACATATTTACCTTCAAAGGAGTCTGCATACATCACAATATTTGGGTGATTCATTTTAGCCAATATTATAGATTCATTCCAGGACTTTTCTATATTGAAGACAGACTAAAAATATATTACTTGTAAGTAAAAATAGATAACTCATTGTTTTATACCTTCCTTATTGTATTTCTTGCTTTTGCTCATCAAAGTATCAAAGGCTTAATATTTATGAATATAGTAAAATAATATTTTTAAACAAAAATAAGCATCCTTCAAAATAAATTTATACAAGCAAGAAGAAAAAAATCACAAAGACCCAAACATTCCATTTAGCAATCGGTATATAAAATTAAACAAAAATTTGATAAAGAGCAAATGAAAATGTTATTTAACAAGATATTGCCACCAGAACAGAGAAAGTCAGAGAGCAGAGCAATTTCTTGAGGTAACAAGGCCACCAGGGCAGGGCACCAGTAATGCAAAAGTTGTCTTATTATTTATCATCAATCAAATCTCTGAAGGCAATGGTAGTTGTTAAATGGGGATCAGGTAATTATAAAGGTTTCATTTCAAATGAAACTGAGAACTCCCGGGACATAAATTATAATTATAATCTCTAGGTATCCTGGGCTTGGTTTGGGCACAATCTTATACCAGAAATTATTAGATTAACTTGCTACCATAATCCCTGTAGGTAGCATTCTTTAAGCAAAGGTACCTGGATGGAAGTTATTCTTGTTGGACAAGCAACAAGAATAATTAATGAATAGTGGTTCCACAGATATCTTGATCCTGAACCAGTTTTAAGGATAACAATAAACACTTTGAATTGCACCTGAAAGCCAATTGACAAGTATTGCAATGCTCTAACTAGTGGGATTAGAGTTAGGGAAAGAAGTAGTTACCTTGGGAAGTCTTATCTCTTTCATTGCATATTTCTGTCTTGTGCTTTTATGCTGAACTAAGAGGACTCTACCAAATGATCCTTCTCCAAGTTCCATTAGTACATTGTAATTCTCCATGATAATCAAACCACTTCAGTTTTTGCAGGTGTCTTCAGAAAGCTCAGCAGGTTCAATGTTTCCTTTCACCAAAATTTCCTAGTAACAAGTATCAAAATAATAAAAGACATGGTTGATTATCGATTCATCTTTATGCTATACTCCATTTCTCTCTCTCCAACTTCAAAACTAAAAGCTTTGCAAATTATTAAAGTACCGTATTTATATATTTATATGTATAACCGGTAATTACGGTATCCAATTTAGCCATTTTTCCAATCTGCTAACTGAAGACCTCTGGATAATTAACATAATGCAGGTCTCTTTATTTAACTCTACACTCTTTGAATTAGTGGTGACTAATGAAGTGGTGACTCATAATTGATAGTGATTTGTTCAAACATATATAAATGAAATATGACAGAAAAGAACTCCTCTACCACCAACCAGAATAATCTCTAGACATCAGATTTCGAAAGGATACATTAGACAGCTATTACAGTGTCTATAACACATAAAAAATATTAATTCGTTTTTCCATTCTTGCGCGTATAGTATCCTAGCTGCAGTAGTGATGTGGAGGATCAAGTACCATTTTTCCTTAGTTATTTTGTCTGGTTTCATTCCTAATAAAAGTCTCTGGTTTCAGCTCTATATTATATCCTGTAATTTCCACTATCCAGTTCCGAACCTTGGATCAATATTTGCCTGCTTTGGGGCACGTCCACCATTGGTGGTAGTACGTCCCACTACCATTCCCACACTTCCAGCATGCTGGGGAAACTCCCAGGAACATTCTTGCGATTCTTGCCAGGGGAATATGCCAACAATAGACCATTTTATAAATATTTTCCTTGTAGCAGGTTGACAAAGTAAATTGATTTGGAAAATTACAGAATGCGCAGAGGCAGACCGGTTAACGAAATTACTTAGGAACCAAAAAGATTCTGATTATTACAAATGTTGGAATTCATGGTATAATTGGGTGAAAGAAAAGAGAGCGAATTGAAATGGATTGTATTAGTGGTATAGGCGCATATTTGTATACGTTAGTTGCAATAACCTTGTATGTATATATGTAAAGTATTGTATTTTTAAAAATGAAAATAAACTTTGTAAAAAACATATAAAAATACGTTATTGTTATCAATCATGTCCCAATATCTGGTGCAAGTACCTGGTGACATTACATCACCATTTTCCTGCTTTATACTCTCATCTATATGTAAGGAAATTTCAATATTGGTCAACTTCAGTGAATGATCCCAATTAATCCCCTTCTTGGGCAACATTCAATCTACTTCTAATTATGTTTCTGTTTCTTCATCCAACTCTGATAGATCAAGGAAATAATTTTGGGGCATTATGCTTGTGTTCAGCCATAATGATTAAACTGTCAAACCCATATCAATCATGTCTCTACGTAGTCCTTGACTTACGACCACAACTGGAACTAGCAAGATGGTTGTTAAGTGAGTTGTGCCCAATTTTACCACTTTTTTGCTATGGTTGTTAAGCGAATCACATGGTCATTAAGCGAATCCAACTCCCCGCATTGACTATGTTGTCAAACGCTGGCTGGAAAAGTCGTAAATGATGATCACATGACCCCAGGACAATGCAACTGTCATAAATACAGGCTTGGTGGCCAAGCACCCAAGTTGTGATCCACCCCAAAGGCAGCAGTTACAGTACATCAAGAAAATGAAAGACACAGGGTTGACCAACATAGGCAGGGTGAAATCCAGCAGGTTCTAACAGGTTCTGGAAAACTGGTAGCGGAAATTTTGAGCAGTTCGGAGAACCGGCAAATACCACCTCTGGCTGGCCCCAGGAGTGGGGAAGGAATGGAGATTTTGCAATATCCTTCCCCCAGGAGTGGGGAAGGAATGGAGATTTTGCAATATCCTTCCCCCAGGAGTGGGGAGGGAATGGAGATATTTCAGTATCCCTGGAGTGGGGTGGGAATGGAGATTTTGCAATATCCTTCCCCCAGGAGTGGGGAGGGAATGGAGATTTTGCAGTATCCCTGGAGTGGGATGGGAATGGAGATTTTGCAGTATCCTTCCCCTGCCACGCCCACAAAACCGGTAATAAAAAATTTGGATTTCACCAACTGAGCATAGGGCATTTTTTTCAGCGCCGCAGGCACACAAACACAGAGGATTTCAGACTTAGTTTAGTTCTACAAGAGCAAGGAGACTATCATTAATCGCGTTTTTCATCCTCAATAAGAGACATACCGGCCCGGAATACCTTCGCTGGCTTGGGAGGCAAAGGACACGAATTTTTCCAACGCCCTTTCAGGCGCGGGAGGGCGGAGGCTGAACGTCGTGAAGAAACCTCAAACCCGTCCCTACATCCAGCCAGCAATTCTCACCCTACATCCAGCAAATCCCGTTCGGGGAAGCCAGTTCCGTTGAGGGGAGAAAAGGAGCTTCCCGCCCCCCTTTTGACTGAGACAGCCGTAAAGTAGGGATCCTCTTCTTGCTAGTATACTTTAGATGCACGCAAGCGGCTCGCAATGGGCCTCTCTCTTACGACGCCCGCCGTTCTCCGGCGGCCTACCGAGACGCTGCAAATTCGGATCGAGCGACTCTTGCCCTTCTCGGCTCAGCCAGGTCAGCGGCGTAGAGAAAGTACAGAGGGTGGAGACAATGGTCCCGAAGGGCGTGGTTTCGATGGAAAGCGCAAAGCTTTCTTTTGCACGGGGGGTAGATCAACGCCGGTGGAAGGTAGATTTTTAGTTTCCTCCGAGTAGATTTTCTTCCAGGGATCCCTTTAGAAGTGATTTTGATGATGGGCTTCTTGGTAAGCTCATGAACTACTAGAGACTGTTGCTGCCCACGGGGTTGTGTGTTAATGGAGCCCGTTTCAAACAGAGGGAGATCAAGTGCTGGGAATAAAAGGAGGGGGTTCTGGGTTTGAACTGCGCCCCCCCCTTCCCCAAATACACACACCAAAATCCTGCTATGCTGCTTCATCGGACTGGTGGTGGGAATGTTCCCGAGTCTGTGCCAAGACAATATATGCCACGAAGTCACCCAAGGCATGAAGGTCATCTCCAGCTGCCCCAGTTGCATTGGGCAGTCATATGGGAAGGAGCTGGAGGCAGAGGGGTCACAATGGCAAAAGCTCACACTTTGCACAAGCAGTGGTTTCTACCAAAAATAAATAACTAAATGGACAATATGAAGTGACTGACAAAGTGAGATTGGATGATGAGCCTCACAGGTCAGATCATGCCCAATATGCAATTGAGGAAAAGCTGAATATCTTTTGGAGCATTAAGGTAACGGCGCTAATGGCATGACGAGATTAAAACCCTGAGGATGTCTGCTTGTTGATGTTGCCATACAGTAAAAGACCATCAAAGTTGCAAAGACAAAATTACAATGAGAACATGGGGAAGCTCAACACAATGAAAGATGACATGATTACACATTGAATCTTAGGCATCAATAAACTGAAATGGTCTGGTATCGGGTAGTTTCAAATTAGCCGACGGTACTGTTTTATTTATTTATTTTATTTTTATTAGATTTATATACCGCCCTACTCCCGAAGGACTCCCGAAGGAGGTGAACAGGCACAAAATAAAATACATAGATACAAAAGTTAAAAAACATAATTAAAACCAGATTAAATAATTTAGCCCGAGACAATTAAAAAATCCCAATAATTTAAAACAGATTAAAATTTCGATTTAAAAGAATTTTAAAACAGGGGAGAAAATTAGGCCAGGCCGGCTTGCTGGAATAGGAGAGTTTTAAGAGCACGGCAGAAAGTGCACAGATTCGGGATCCTCCGTATCTCTGGGGGGAGCTCATTCCAGATAGTGGGTGCCCCCACAGAGAAGACCCTCCCCCTGGGGGCCGCCAGTCAACATTGTTTAGCTGACGGCACCCAGAGGAGCCCCTCTCTATGAGAGCGTACAGGCCGGTGGGAGGCTGCTTGTGGTAGTAGGCAGTCCTGAATTTTACAATTCAGGATATGAAAAACAAAGGAATTTCATTGCTTTCATAGTCAAGAAAGATGCTTGGGTACAGTGCAGTTAATGGCCAAATAATACCAATTGACCTTTAATATGAAGGTTATCCTGGTTTATAATAGAAAGGAATGCAATGAATTTTATGATTGAGTTCAAATGTACTGCTTGTAGATAGAGGCTGGTATGCCAAGATTGAGGAAAATCTCTGGCCTAGGAAACTGAAACAGGGAAACAACTTATCAATTTACTTCAATCTAATTATTTCAGTGGTAATGCAATCTTCAAAAAAACAGACACCTATACAAAAGGAATGCCACCAGATAAGAGTATATAGAAATCAAATTGACTGCTGGTACACTCATCCACTTTGACATCAATAGTGCTAAGAGATACTGGTAGAACCCATGATAAAATTCTGGAGTTCTTAAGAATTCAGCATCTTACATCCTACTCTCTGCTGAAGTTGTTGGGCGGTTTGGTGAGGGCAAATTGGCAGTTAGAAATCTTTTCTCCATGTAGAATAGATGATCTTCCAGGAAGTGGAATTATTGACATCCAATTGTTTTGCAAATATTTAAAATTCTTCCCTAGCCTCATTTGCATATATAACCTCTCTGAAAGCCTAAGTTTTGATTTGGCATGGTCAGATACCTCAACAGAGCAAATCAATGGACTAGAAATGGAAATGGACTAGAAATGTAGATAGGGTATGTTTGTTATATGTCCTTTATAAATATTGTTGATATAAAGAGCAAATATTTGCTGAAATATATTTAGAGTGTGCTTACTTTTTTACATGACCATGTTTTGTTAAATGTCTGGACTCCTTTCAGTTTCAGTTGGTGGACAAATCTCAAATAATTATCAATGTGTAAACTATTTGGGGCTATAAATATCTGTTAATGTTATACTCTTAAATACTCTTGAACCAAACTTCCAGACTATATGTAGCTGAGCAACAGTATGAAAGAAGATTGCCATTGCCACCTCCATGGATTTCAGCTGACAAATTGTTACTCCATGTCCTTAATAGGCACTAACATTTTATATAAAACTGGCAATTTTATTTCCACAAACTTCTCAAGAGTTGTTAATGTTCTATTTCAATCTCTTTGCCTACCCAAGCATATATAACATATACAACAATTAGTCTTAGACCAGAGACTATACATATATACATCAACATACATATAATACATGACATACATACATACATATATATATATATACATACACACCAAGAAATTCAGAAAAGTTTTCAAAAAGGTAAATTTTTAAAAAGTTTACAATATCAACATTAAAAGTGAATTAACATTCAACACATTAAAAATTATCAAAAAGGTTAGTGACTATTGGCAATATTTGTAAAGGTTATCTTCAGATCTACAAACTAGACACGTTTTTGTATTCCTTGCCCACAAAGTTCAACTTCGTTAAATGCTATCATTTCATTATAGTTTAGTGTCATCAATGATAAGATTGTTATAAATGTATCTCTTTTACATGTTAAAGCATAGCAATCCTTCCCATATTAGATATGTTTTGTTTATTTATTTAGTAACAGTAAAGCTAAATTAAGTTAGTTAAACCATGGGAATTTAACACCTGCACTGAATTAATTTCAGCTTAAATAAAAACGTGCTTTTATTCTCTGCTTTGCTCCCATTGACTGATAGTTGCAGTGTTGACAGTTTATAATGCATTGTTTGGTCGGTAGATGAAACCAGTGCCTTCATCTCCTAATTCTCCAAGCTGTTCAAGTGAAGAAACACAAGGGCTATGATCTTTCAGCATGCTTGGTAACTTATCTCCTTTTTCATGGATACGGCAGGACCGTCTCACAGGCGTTAGGAATTTCAGGTTTTTAATTGTAGAATCATCACACTGCAGCCTTTTCTTTGTGCTTAGGGTCAAAAAGAGAAATCATTTATGTATTTACAGGATTAGAATGCAATAATTCAATGTGGCTTGGCAACAGAACAGCCTTAGTAAGTGAATAACAGTAATACAAATATTAATTTGGCATTAAATATTTGAGTATTGTAAGAAAAATACATTGTTTCTCTATGGATAATGCATATATACTTATTTCAGCCATGTATGATTTTAGGAACATAAAACCATGCCAGTTTAAAAGACTGATCATTTTGACTGCCAAAACTGGTTTAGAAAATATTTCGGGATTTGGTTTTTGGGCCAAAGTTGCAAGTCTTAGTCACTGTTGCTATATACCTTTTTATAATGATATAGATCCAGGTGGCTTGTTTTATTACTTATAAAAAGTAAATGGAAACTCCTAAAGAATTGATTCAGTGCTCTTAACTTGATGGAGATCTGATTTATAGAGTTTACAATTGGTTTACATTATAATTTGCAACTCCTAATTTATGACCTATATTATGACATTATATTACTGAAATTTAAATACTTTGAAATTCTAAATATGCCACATCAATACTAAATGCAATATTACCACCGTTGCTATTTAAAATATTTATACATGGCTTCTAGACATCTAGTAGCAAGAGATTATTTTTCCTGACAATGTACTCTATTGCCCAGCAAGCCTAAAGGGAAGACAGATATGGTCAATATAATTGATAGGTGGAAATCTTTTAAAAAGTATATCATGTTAAAATCAAAGATTATTCCCCAAGAAATATGTACAATTATCTTTTTTCCAAACTCTCCAGATAAATTAGAACCAATGGCTATCCTGGCTACAATGACGATCTGGAATGAGCTCCCCCCAGAGATACGGAGGATTCCGGATCTGCGCACCTTCCGCCGCGAGCTGAAGACTCTTTTATTTCATCAAGCCGGCCTCGCCTAAATCTTCTCCCTTTTAAGTGTAAATTTTAAATTTTTACTGTATTTTAAAATATGAGTATTTTAAATTATGGGTATCAATTCAGCCAAATTTATTTAATTCATTTTATTCGATTTTAAATTTTGTATATGTATGTGTTTTATTTCATGGCTGTTCACCGCCCTGAGTCCTTCGGGAGTAGGGCGGTATAGAAATTCAATAAATAAATAAATAAATAAATAAAATGAGGACCCAGATTGTGGGGGCAATAAGCTGACTTTGTATAAATATACAAAAATATGAAGGCTATTGCTTAACACATTGTAAGCCGCCCTGTCTCCGGAGAAAGGCGGCATATAAATTAAAGCAAATAAATAAACAAATAAATAAATAAATTGTTGTCCTATTTGTCTTAAAGGAATTTAAGGGGTCCCAGGTAGTTTAGGGTGCTATGGGGTTGGGGGAAGAGTCATTAACAAGTTGAGGTAAGGAATTGCTGCAGTGTGACGCAAACTCAGGAGGGCCAGGGATAGGGTGTGTGGTTTGTGAGCAAAGGGGAGGAGGGCATGGTGTGTGAAAGCAAAAATATAGCTGGAGGTGAAGGAAATTTGCCTGAGTGACTTGCAACCTTCCCTGCTGGCTTTCCCATTGTCTTTGCTTGTGGGAAGTTAACTCGGAGGGTTACAAATGGTGATCATATGACCGTGGAATATGAAGCTAATCATAAGTCAACTGGTTGCAATGTCTTGAAATTGGAGCCTGGATAGCTCAGCAGACTAATGCATTGTAATTTAACTCCAGCTGTCTGCAATTAGTAAGTTCGAATCTTGCCAGGCTCAAGGTTGACTCAGCCTTCCATCCTTTCTAAGGTAGGTAAATTGAGGACCCAGTTTGTGGGGGCAATAAGCTGACTTTGTAAAAAATATACAAAAGTATGAAGGCTATTGCTTAACGCATTGTAAGCCGCCCTTAGTCTCCGGAGAAGGGCGGCATATAAATCAAATTTTAAAAAAATTGTTGAATTTGTGCTTGAAATTTGTACGCACCATGGTAAATTCAAATAGTTGAACAAATACTTGTAACTCAAGTACTACATACAGTGGCATTTTAGTTTAAAACAAAATACTTCTTTTGAAGATAGGCTATAACTGGTAAGATCTCATATTAAGACTTACCTAGTGGCGATAAAAGCGGCAAAATGTAACTATTTTTCCGCTCTTATCGCATCGGCAGATAATCGCCCGGCCGCCCTGTTTAGGGTGACCCGTTCCCTCCTTCATCTGGGAGCGCGGGAGGATCCCTTGCAGGGTCGTGCCGAGGATTTTGTTCAGTATCTGCACGATAAAATCACTCAGATTCGGGAAGGCTTGGTCTCTGACTGGGTAGGTACAGACGGGATGATGGGTGTCGGTCTTGAGACTGCCATCTGGGAGGAATTCGACCCTGTTGCTCCCGAGGACATGGACAGGATACTGGGGCGGCTGAACGCGACATGTTTATTGGACCCGTGTCCCTCCTGGTTGGTGCTGGCCTCCCGGGAGGTTACGCGAGGCTGGCTCCAGGGTATTATCAACGCTTCCTTGAGCGAGGGTGTCTTGCCGTCCGCCTTGAAAGAGGCGGTGGTGAGGCCCCTCCTCAAGAAGCCTGCTCTGGATCCGGCTGTTTTGGCTAACTATCGTCCGGTCTCCAACCTTCCCTTCTTGGCGAAGGTTGTTGAGAGTGTGGTGGCGCAACAGCTTCCTGGGTACCTGGATGAAGCTGTCTATCTGGATCCGCTCCAGTCCGGCTTCAGGCCTGGGCACAGCACGGAAACGGCATTGGTCGCGTTGGTGGATGATCTCTGGAGGGCTCAGGATAGGGGTTGTTCCTCTGTCCTGGTCCTGTTAGATCTCTCAGCGGCTTTTGATACCATCGACCATGGTATCCTGCTGCGCCGGTTGGAGGGGTTGGGAGTGGGGGGCACTGTTTTGCAGTGGTTCTCCTCCTATCTCTCTGACCGGTCGCAGTCGGTGTTGGCAGGGGGGCAGAGGTCGACCCCGAGGCGCCTTGTTTGTGGGGTGCCTCAGGGGTCAGTCCTCTCGCCCCTTCTGTTCAACATTTATGTGAAGCCGCTGGGTGAGATCATCCGTGGCTTTGGGGTGGAGTTCCATCAGTACGCTGATGATACTCAGCTGTACATCTCCACCCCGGGCCATCCCAACGATGCCCTTGAAGTGATGTCCCAGTGCCTGGAGGCCGTGCGGTTCTGGATGGGGAGTAACAGGCTCCGACTCAACCCTTCCAAGACCGAGTGGCTGTGGCTTCCGGCGTCCCGATATAGCCAGCTGGTACCATCGCTGGCTATTGGGGGCGAGTTATTGGCCCCCACGGATAGGGCTCGCAACTTGGGCGTCCTCCTGGATGCACGGCTGTCTTTAGAAGAGCATATGACGGCCGTGGCCAGGGGGGCTTTTTATCAGGTCCACCTGATTCGCCAGTTGCGTCCCTTTCTGGATCGGGATTCCTTACGCACAGTCACTCAGGCACTCGTCACTTCCCGCCTGGACTACTGTAATGCTCTCTACATGGGGCTCCCCTTGAGGAGTACCTGGAAGCTCCAACTGGTGCAGAATGCGGCCGCGCGGGGGATTATGGGAGCGAGGGGTCGCTCCCATGTGACACCTCTCCTGCGTGAGCTGCATTGGCTTCCAGTGGTCTTCCGGGTGCGCTTCAAGGTGTTGGTTACCACCTTTAAAGCGCTCCATGGCATAGGACCTGGGTACTTGCGGGACCGCCTTCTGCCGCCGATAGCCTCCCACCGTCCAGTACGTTCCCACAGAGAGGGACTCCTCAGGGTGCCATCGGCCAGGCAATGTCGGCTGGCGACCCCCAGGGGGAGGGCCTTCTCTGTGGCAGCCCCTGCCCTCTGGAACGATTTGCCCCCGGAGATAAGAAGGATATCGGATCTTCGGGTCTTTCGCCGAGCCCTGAAAACTCTTCTTTTCCAGCAAGCAGGGCTGGCGTGAACCCCGCCCCCCTTTTTTAGTTTTTAGTGGGTATTAATTGTTTAGTTTTAATTTGTTAATGGGTTTTAATTCGCACTGTTTTAATTCGGGCCAAAGTATATAATTCTTTTAATTAATTTTAAATTTTGTATTGTTATGTATTTTAGTTTTGGCTGTGCACCGCCCTGAGTCCACCAGGAGAAGGGCGGTATATAAATTGAATAAATAATAATAATAATAATAATAATAATAATAATAATAATAATAATAATAATAACTGGGAGCCTGATTCCAATAGGTAAATTTCAACCTGCCAATTTTCACTAATCAGTTTTTTGAGTCCTATAATGCAGGAGTCCCCAACCCTCGGGCCACGGACTGGTACTGAGCCTATTAGGAACTGGGCTGCACAAGCAAGTGAAGCTTCATCTGCGTATGAGCAGGATCTAGGTAGTGCACAAAACCATATCCCCACCACCACCAATCCATGGAAAAACTGTTTTCCCTGAAACTAATCCCTGGTACAAAGTTGCGAGCCATCTCTATAATGGTTTCCAGCTATTAACTTTGTTCTCAATCATAACCTTGAAATTGTTCCCCCCAACCCCCTAAACAAACTCAAATTGGTCAGGTTCACTTTTCCCAAATACTTGGATATTACTACACAAGTTGAGCATGATACCATCCTTTTCAGATTAAGGACAGCAACTCCACATCCTCAGACCCCACATAGAAAAGACCATATTAAGACTCACCTTTCCAAATGGGAAGTTGTTGACAAATTGTATTTTATTAAATATGAGCCTTTTTCATTTTTTGGAGTTTGAATCTCTAGGATTCTATCTTTTTCTGCATTGGTAGCAGTTTCTTCATTTTTTAAGTCTTTCTGCATCTGTTCTTTACTTTTGTTTTTTTTTCCCTCAGGAAAGTCTTCTTTGATTTTTGAGCAAATTTCTGTTGGTTCTTGAAAAGCTTCATTATTATGTTCCACCTCATTATTCAAACTGACTTCCTTGAAAGCCTCCTTTATCTCTGTTTCAGCTGGTCTCTCAGGATTTGCAGTGTTCTCCTCCTTCACACATTCTGAAAAAATATATTCGGTCATGGTATAAAGGCAGGGGTAGAGAGCCATGGCCCTTTTATGACTTGTGGACTTCAACTCCCAGAATTCCTGAGCCAGCAAGAGTTTTCAACAATATTTGAGAAGCCATTGATTGCCAATCCCTGAACTACAGCTTTCATAACAGATGGCTATCCAAACTCTGTTTAAATACATCTAGTTTAACATAGGTGCAACTGCTACCAGGGCTACAAGTAAAGTTCCAATTAAGCTCATGCCTATGCAAAGAAATCAAGTGAACTAACACAGAGGTCTCCAACATGGCTGGCTCAGGAATTCTGGGCGTTGAAGTCCACAGGTCATAAAAGAGCCATGGTTCCCCATTCCTGGTATAAGGCAATTCAATATTTAAGCCTGTTAAAAGAAATTCAAAAGGTACTAAAGATGGAGGCAAATAAAAATATCTATGTTGCTTATAACAAGTAAAATGCAGAGTGAAGCATCACTCTGCATCAGTGTCAGGTTTAGCAAGGCAAAATTGAAGATTTGAGGAAACTAATAAATAATGTTAAATCTTACCATCAGTTTTTGATGGGTCTCGTCTAGCCTTTATAACATCTGCAAAAGTATGACGCAGCTCATCCTTAGGCTGAAAAACCAATTATTAATTTCCAGTTAGCTTAGCTAATTATTTTAGAAAATTTATGACTGCCCAGCTCACTCACTGTGACTATAGATGGCTTACAAAAATAAAACCCTAAATACAAAATTCAATAAACCCTTACCCTCCTCCCCCCAATAAACCACTTGCTCTTTATCACCCTAAGGTCCTCAGGCCACTGGCAAAACCATGTCTTGTAATTATTTACAATATTATAAAAGATCACTATTCAAATGAAACTGGAGATCCAGGTTCAAATTTCCTCAGATATTTTATTAATCAAATTTATATGGCAATCCACCACCCAGGTGACACCGGGTAGAGTAAAATAATATGCTTATGGTTATCTTAGACTGGTCACTCCCACATAAGACTGCTGAACAGAAGAGGATTGGACAATCAACTATACCAATCTCATGACTTTAAATAAATGGTAGAATGTTTTTAACTTTTTAAAAAGTGTAACTTTAAAAAACTGTTTTAACTAAACAATTAAAATATGAGAAAGTTTATAAATATATACATCTCTCATTGGCAAAGAACTGAAAACAAAATTAAATTTAGTGAAACACATTTAAGAGTGTTTACCTGCGCTCCTGCAAGAATTGCATTTTCATAAATAGTTATTACTTTTTCCGTGGAGCGAAACTGTTCAAGACGCATCTGGCACACCCAATACTTAGCAAACTTTTTTGCTTCTGGTAATTTCACTACCAAGTTTTCCAAAATGGAATGTACTGTTTCACCTAAAAACCCCTGAAGAGAAATAGCAAGGAAAAAATGTACCAAATATATTTCAACTGTATGAGTTCTAGAGAAATGTTACATTAGTATGTTGCATAAGCAGACTGCAGTTGACTTATAACTATTCATTTAACAGTTAAAAGATGCAACTGGGTTGAAAAAAGTGACTGGTGATCTGTTCTCCGAGTTACGACATCTCATCATCCCCACTCATGTGATAGCAACTCAGATGCTTAGTAACAGGCGTGCCATTTGTTTGTAGTGTCTTGTGGTCATAAGATTCCTATTTGTTGCTTTCCCAGCCTGCCTCTGAGTCTATTGGGAAAGCCAAATTCACTAATGACCAAGTGATTCACTTAACTGTGGTTTGCATGATTGCTATAAAAATTATCATAAAATTGGCTCTGGTCACATGGTAACTCACTTTACAAGTGCACCACCATACATCAGAAATGCCAGTCCCAATTGTGGTTATAAGCCAAAGACTACCTATAATGCATAAGCTTCTGTGAATTAGTTTATATTTTCATAATCCAGAGAAAAATGAGGCTAGCCTTTTATTTAACACAAAACTTCAAAGAATTTTCTCTATTGTAGTAATAAACATCTCTGTGTTCCACAATTCAGTCTTTTTTCTCCATTCAGGACAGATCCAATTGTTCTAGTTACAATAGAAAATGACATATAAGATTTTGTCATGATGTAGCCTACCAACTCTCTTCACATTGATCCATTGTAAGACCAGTTGTCTTCGAAGTCCAGTATGTCTTGTACCTTCAGAATTTATAGAACTAAATAAAGTACAAGAATGTTATAAAAGTTAATTCAACATTATGGTGGCTTATTTAAGCATCATACCTTTTCAATGAGATCCAGACATTCTGTAAGTGTCTTGTTGACCTTATCACTAAGCTGTCCTTGTTCGTCTTCTTCAACGATGGTAGCCCAAAATGATTCAACTGGCTCTTTCATAGTTTGCTGACATGCTGTTTCTTTAGGCTGGCTATTTGCAGGTAAGGTGTTATGTACCTTCTTTATCCCTTTTGAAGCCTGCCATTCAGCTAGCTGAAGTCTAAAAGATAAAATTTAAGTTGATTAGTACAATACTTCATTTTGCATTTTAGCTAGATATAATTCATGTAACAGCTACCCAGTTATGTAGCTACAGTGGAATGAGGTCTGTCAATTCACAGCTCCTCATATCTATCTCAAAGAACATTTACATTACGAGATTAAAAATCAACTGTCAAGCAGTTAATATTCAAAATTGCAATTACAAGTCATGATTATCAGAAAAATAAGGCAAAGATAGTTGCTATTTGCAGCTATCAGAGCTAAGCTGAAAAAGTCAGAGCTGTCTGTATTTTTGTGTCATCCAGCAGTCAACTGGCAATTGTAGTTCAGATCCAATGATCTACCAAAACAAAACACCTCTTCCAGTGAAAGCAGAGAAATAATCCTGTAAACCTAAATGGCATCTAAGATTTTTGCATGTATCATAATTATCAGGTATATAGGACTAGAGCGAAAGAAATACGATTTATCACAGAGTGGCGAGCACACAATTAATTTATCTTCTGTAATAACAGATGTGAAAGCATCCTATTTTCAAGTCCCAAAACTCAGTATGTACAATCGCTTTAAACTGTTGATTATTCAAGGCTTATTTAAGACAAAGTATACAAGGGGTACAAGGGTTCATTTTCTTTTTTGTACAATTTACATTTTCATAATGTTTAGTCATAAAGCAGTTTGCTTGATTTTGGTGTACCATGTTGATCAAACCCAGCTAAATGAGATTTATTCCATAAAATCTAGCAAGCCAGCCATAGCTTGGTACATTATATAAATTGTCTGAAAAATTCCAACTGCTTTTTGATGTTGTATTGTCCCATCATATTTTGATACAAAAATTGCAGGCATTTACATTACCTTCTCACATCTACAGATGTCGGAGCTTTTTTGATAATCGATTTTGTAGCATGACTTTCAGAAAGTGGCACTTTTAGGCTTCCACTAACAGTTTTAGATGAAGCAGGTTTCTTTGTCCTCAGGGCAGAATTATTATTGATTGGAACAGTCTTTAACAGTGATTTCCGATTGCTGAAAGAGTTTTTTTGGGTTGTCCCAGTATTCTCTGTGCCACCACTAATAGACTGTTTCTCTTGATTCAGAATAGTTTTGGGATGATAAACAGAAACTCTTACAGTGCTGATCTGAAAAGGGGTGGAATTTAGGGCCTTAGGAGCACCAGCGTTGCTAGTGACTTTAGCATCCTTTATGCTTGTATTAGTTGTGGCTGACTTTACTCTTGATTTAGGCAGAGTAGGAGGAGAATTTCTAGGCTCATTTGTTGGAACTTTTCTGAAGGAATTTACCTTAGAAGAAACTATTTTGCCCCGATATGAGCCAAGTATACGTTTATCTGAAATGCATGGAACAGAATTGGAGACATCTGCTTTTATCTGTTTCTTTACGTTTGCTTTCTGTAAAAAGGTCTGAGTAAATGACATAACCTTCGATTTTACTGCTGCAGATTCAGTATCTCCTACTGTCTTATTGTTTGGAGAATTACAATTTGTATCTGTCTTAATTTGTTTCAATACATGGGAATTTAAATTTTTAGGAGAAACAAAAGTGTTTTCAAGTATACTGTCTCCTTCATTCCATATACCGGTAGATATGTTGGCATTTTCTTTATCTTCCTGAAAAAAATTAACATAGCATTAACTAACATGAACATTTTCTTTTAAAATACTCTTTAACGTTAGAGTGATGTGAGGCACATGGCATCTTGACATACATATACTTCTTAATATCACTTTTCATCAATTATAACATATTAGAAAAGCTATAACATCAGGACAGTTTTTGCTTATCTTTTACAGATAGTCCTCGACTTATGATCACAACTGGCCCAAAATTTATGTTGTTAATATTTAAGTGAGTTTTGTCCCATTTTACTTATAACCTTTCTTGCTACAGTTGTTAAGTGAATCCTTGCAGTTGTTAAGTTAATAACAATTACTAAATGACTCTGGCTTCCCCATTGATTTTGCTTGTCATAAGGTTGCAAAAAGTGATCATATGACCAGAACACTGCAATGGTCACAACTGTGAAAAACAGTCATAAGTCACTTTTTTCATGTCGTTATAACTTCACTAAATGAACTGTTGTAAGGCGATGACTACCTGTATATTTATTGCATATTAGAGTTTAAAAAACTCTAATGTACAAGAACCCTGCCTGGCTTATACAGTACCCCAAAATCCTTCCTTACATTTCCTATATCTTTTGGTATAACAGTTTTTTTAAAGACAGAAATTCCTAGATCCCGTCTCTTACTTGTATGATAAATCTGCCTTCAGCTCCAATCTAAGATACCAATGATATCTTTTATGACTCACCATTTCTTTTTGTTGTTGGTTGTTGACAGAATTCAGTTTTCTAACTTTTCTGGATTTTCTAAAAAGAAAAAACACTTGCAACTTTTAATATAAAGCCTCATTTACACAATAAAAAATGTTTTAAGCAGAGCAATTCTATACATATTGTTTTCTGGGTTTCTTCTGAAAAGATTGCAGAATATGCAAGAAACGGTTCAACCAGACAAACCCATTCAAGTTGCACTACCAGATGACACATGCTGTTTTATACTTGAATGAAAACAAGCACAGGAGAGAAGCAGTCTGACTTCAGGCATCACAGCGATCAGAAGACTGATGCCTGTCTTCAGAAAATTTAAATCATAACCAACCAAGCCCCAACCGCTGCCCCACCCCCCAAAGGAAGAGCCTCTTTTTCCGGCTTCGCTTGTACAGCTAGAATCCAAGACTATTCCATCCAACCAAGTGGAAAACTTGTCCTTCTAATAAATCCAAAATAAACTTGCTTTTGCTCAGTTTTTTTTAATAGCTGCACCCCATCCGACCCCACCTTACGGCGCTTTACCCACCCGCTTGCCTTGCAAAGAAAAGATTCACTCACAGAAGCGACACAACCGACTCCTCGATGTCCTACACAGCCGTTTGAATTTAATCTCGCGCCTGGCCGTCACGTGGGCGACACGGCCCTGCCGATTGGTGCAGCCGGGGGTTTGAAATTAGCCAACCAGGGAACAACAAGATGTTATTCGGCTGACTCTTCTCTTCAGCGCTCAGCAGCCTGTGTGGTTCGTTTAAAAAATGCATACCGGCTGTTACAATTTTTTTTCTTCCTCCCTAGAGGATAACTGTCCAAATCGGCTACTTTATGCATATGTTTTGCATCTGCTTATATCCTAGTCCTACCTCGCCTTTTTTCCTTCTGTAATTTGTGAGTTCCTTGTTTTTTTGGAATGAATGCGTGCTGCAGCACAACTTTGTGCAGTTCATTTTTCCTCTCTTCATTTTCAAAGAAAGGAAAGAAGGAAAATTAAGAGTCTGAAAAAAAATTCGGGGAAAAAATATATTGTTCCACCAGGTTGGAAGGAATTGTTTCTTTTATAAGTAGAGATTTATTACAATACCATTAAAACTTCATGGCTTCTAGTTTTAAACATGCTTATTGTGTTCAAAAGTTACCCCACACAATTTGGAAGCAATTTGGTTTATTGTTATTATAAAAAGGGGGAAAAAACCTGTCATACAAGTAATTAATTTTCATTAAGATGTTGGAGTCTATTATTTGGAATTAGATATAAGAAAATGTATAGAGACAAGATGTAATTATGATACTTTAAATAGTTTAAAATAATGGAAAACTAATGGATACATGAATGAAATAACTTTTAGAAATAAGTTTTACTTAAAATAAGAGAAATTGGAATAATTGGAATATTTTTAATTGCATGATTGGAGTCTATAAAAGGACAAATTCTAAAAATATAAATAAGATTAATTAGGGAAAACTGCTATATAGGTAATTGATTATTAAGATATTGGAGTGTATTACTTGGAATAAGATTTAAGAAAATGTATGGCATAAAATGTTCTGGTTTATTATTTTGATGTTAAATGAATGAATGTAATATTAGGAATTACGTTAAATGAGATTTTAAATTTAAGGGGTTTCATATAGAGATGAAGGGAAAAGTGAAATTTGATGAAGATTAGAGCTAGGATGAATGGGCAATACAGATTCAAAAAAAGGAAAAGAAGGGGAAATTATGGCAAAAGAAATATATAAATTGTATTGAAAAATTGTTTAAATTTATGAACTGGCCAATACTCTGTTCAGAAAAAAAATACATTGTGTGTGTGTGTGTGTGTGTGTGTGTGTGTGTGTGTGTGTGTGTGTGAAAAAAAAACTTTTTACAAAAAAAAAGTTACCCCACGCTGGGCAGGTGGGAATTAGAGAAAAATATTCTTGAGCTATTTTAGAAAAACTGTAAAGGTAGAGTATAGGAAATTGGCACCCACCCCTCCTGGAAGAATGAAGTATTTTGGGAAATATTAAAAAGGGCAAAATGTGTTTCCCTGGATGAGAAATGGAGAAACATGTTTTAAAGACAAAGCAGCTCCCACCTTCCTGCCTCCCCCCCACACCTTTGTCAATGGGCCAGAGGCAGAAACCCAATCCCTACCACCACCTTTGTCATTGGACCATCATCTGCAACACAATAGGACCCATCTAGCAACAGAAACTCACCACATGGTACCTGGGAAGATTACATCAACCAGCAAGGCAAGTTAAGACCTCCCACCCCCTGGGAGTCTGACAACCAATCAGGATACTCTTCCTGTGCCCCAGGAAGTTCAAAGCTCAGAGAGGGCGTAAAACCAAGGCACGCTCACCATCTTGCCCCTTTTCTGCTCAGGAACTCAAACCATGTGATCCTAACCACCATCTTTCCAAATAGTCTCCATGTTTCCAGTGTCTTTTTCCCCACTTGGAACTGAACCCAGAAGGATATTTCTTCCTATAGGAGTGAATGGATAGCAAATCATAATTTAATAAGCACACATGCTTACTCAGAGCTATATCCAAGTGTAGTTCTCTGATTTCTTTTTGGTAGAGATTAATTGAAAGCTTGCCACTATATTCCCATCTCTGAAATGTGAAACATCACAGCTGTAGATCATAAATTGAAGGTCTAGGCTAGGGTTTGCCAGACTTTGATTTAGACTACTCACTAGAAGCATTAATAATAAAGCTGAAGCTTAAATATTTTGACTACACAAAGCAGAACAAGTGTCTTTAGAAATATTGGAAAAAATTGAAGGCAGTGGGAAAAAAACCCTAGCAAAATTCAAGATGGGTAGAAATATAACACAAACAGTAGCCTGCTGGATCAGATCCTTGGCCTGTGTAGTCCAGCAGTTTATTCTCACAGTGGCCAACAAATTGTACAAAGAACAATACTAATCTCCCAGCAATGTCACACTGCCATCAAGGTTAATAACCACAGATCCACGTAACTTCCATGAATCTGTCCAAATATTTTTTGAATCCTGGTAGCCAGTTCCATGTCTCATGATAGTGAGTTCCATATTATATATTTATATGGGGAGGGGGGGGTGGCAACTTTTGTCCATCCTGAATTAATTAATTCCAGGAATGAATTTAACTGGATTTCTTCTGGTTCTAGTATCTTGGGAAAAGGAAAATAGTTTATCTTTGTCCACTTTATCTACACCATGCATAATTGTGTACACTTCCATCATGTCCTCTCCCATTTGCCTCCTTTCTAGACTTAAAAACTCCAGTGCCACAATCCTTTCTTATAGGTAAGCTGCTCAAGCCTTTTCATCATTGTAGTTGCTCTTTTCTGAACTTTCTCTACATCCATTGAGAAATATTATAGATGTACTTAAAATACTGATTTATATACAATATACAATAATATACAATATACAATAATATCTAATACAATATTAGATATTGCCATCTCTATAATTTTTATTAACCCTCCCTAACATGCTCTTTGTCTTTTCTACAGACCATATACACATTGAACTGTTTACCATTCTTCAAGATTTCTTTCCTCACCAATCACTACTAAATTTGTTCCCATTAGTTTGAATAGTAGTTAGGAGTATTGGCCCTAACATGCATCATTTTACACTTGTTCATCTCTGCCATTTTGATACCCGCACCCCTAATATACAAAGTCATTTATTGTTTATCCCATTTATACAATTTAGTGTCATCAGCAAACTTAGCTAGTCCACTAGTTCCACTCAATTCCAGATCATTTATAATTATATTAAAAAGCACTGTCCTAGAAAAGAACCATGGGAGACCTCACTGGTTACATTCCTCCATTGTGATAAATTTTCATTTACTCCTACTCTTGTTTTCTGTACCCTGTTCTGTGGTGGATTTTATGGTCTGGAAATGCTTCTACTTCATAGTACTCAGGAGGCATTTTTGAAGAAATCTAATCTTTTCACCCAAGATACATTTATATGGTATTTTGTTGTTAAAATTAGACAATTGTCCAATACAGTATAGCTGAATCGAAGGCAGTACAGCTGCGTCCACCTCCACCTTAAGGAGGTCTCTGCTCATCTCTTCAAGGACAAGGGTATCTCCTTTTCTTGCAGTGGGACAGTCATAATAATTTGGACCTATCTTCCCACACTTTCCTTGGAAACCCATACATTTGCATCCTTTTGAGTTGAGCTGGTTTCCTTGTGACTTAAAAGGCCATTTCCATATAGTTTACTTGGCAAGAATGTGAAAAAGGTTTGCCATTGCCTTTGAGATATTTTTTTCAGCTTCTTAGTCTTGTCTTGTTTGAAAATTTCTTTGTGATTCATTTAGTAGCTACATCTACATGACTAGCTTTTTGAGATTAGCCAAATTCCTAGTCTAGATACTGAGGAACTAATTTAATAGGTCACATTGGTGAGGGGTGATAAACAATGTGATGTAATGGGATTTCATTCCAAATACATATAACAGTGTTTGCTGGAAATGGAAGGTTTTTTTTTAAACAAATAGAATACAAGTTCCCACATTTTGTATACCAACGCTTCTGTTAAAGAATGGGGTTTTGAATGTGTTACAGTGAATGTCTAAATTCAGTATAAATGTGCCGTTCCTTCTTGTGATTTATTGATACCATTTGGAGATGCAAAATCCAATCTGATCTATACAATTTATTTGAAAATAAATTTTCCATGGACTGAGTTTAGGGTGGAAATCAATCAAATTTGCCCCTTAATATTCAGGAAAGCCTATTTTCTTCAGTCTCATCTCTCCTCTTGTTCAGTTAGAAAGTCAGACTGACTGCCACTGACTAGAAGTCTTAGAATAACTTTAATATACACTAATCAGCATACATTAAAATTTTGTTGCATATAGCTCTCAATATATACTACATCTCTAATATACAGTGCATAACATGACTAAATACAAAAGTATCCTTATACCCATATATATGACACAGATATATATATATACATACACACATATATATACCCATATATATGTCATATGTGACACAGAGAAACAACGCAGAAACAACAGTTTTAAGAATTATCACGGAACAAATTTGAAGGGAACGTCTGGCAGAGTGGAACGGTGGTGGTGGTGGGTGCCGTGCTTAAAAAAAAAATGAGTCAAACTATTCTCCAAAGCAGTGGTCCCCAACCCCCGGTCCGCGGACCAGTGCCGGGCCGTGGAGTACCTGGCACCGGGCCGCGCAGCGGCCGGGAGACATGAACGCTGCAGCGCAAAGGCTCCTGGGCCGTGCGCAAAAGCTCCTGGGCCGTGCGCAATGGGCCGTGCGCAAAAGCTCCTGGGCCGTGCCCCCACCCCTGCGCGCGCTCAGCGGGCCGCGGAGATAAAAAGGTTGGGGACCACTGCTCCAAAGCACCCGAAGGCAGAAGAAGCAATGGATTGAAACTAATCAAGGAGAGAAGCAACCTAGAACTAAGGGGCGTGCATAAACGCACCAACGTGCCTACCGTCCGTCCTAATGTTTTCTTTTATTCGTATCCTTTTCATGTATTTATAATTATGTTTACACTTGTATCTGTCATAAAGTACATGCTTGACGAAAATAAATAAATAAATAAATAAAACGAAATAAAAACTAAGGAGAAATTTGCTCACAATTGGAACAATTAATCAATGGAACGAATTGCCTCCAGAAATTGTGAACGCTCCAACACTGGAGGTTTTTAAGAAGAGATTGGACAACCGTGTATCTGAAATGGCATATAGGGTTTCCTGTCAGAGCAGAGGGCTGGACTAGAAGACCTCCAAGGCCCCTTCCAACTCTTGTTATTCCGTTCTGTTAAGTGACGCCTATAAGGTCTGCCTCCGGTGATGGCATCTGACGTCATTCTCGTCACCACGAGAACTCACCCAAAGGGGAGGCGCCATGGGCGGGGCGAGCCGTCTGTATTGCCGGGAAAGGGAAGCGTTCGTGCGCGGCGGAGGTTCCATGGATCGCTTCGCCTGGGCTACTGGCCTCTTGGAGATCCACGAGAACCTCGTCACGCAGCAGCGCGGGGTCCGCCTGTACGATGGGGAGGAAAAGGTCAGGGCGGCTAGTGGAAGCTGCGCCAGGAGGGAGGGAAGCCGGCGGGGAGGGCGGAGGGGCCCCGGCCTCTCCTAAAGGCAGCTCGCAAAGTGGGAAATGGGGATTGAGGAGCCCACCAGGTCGTTCTTCGACCCGAGAAAGCCGCGGGTGCGCTACTGAGAGACGGGGAGCCGCCTAAACAGGAATCCACTTCCATCCCGGATTTCAGGCCCCAGCGAATCATGCGTATGGTAGATCCGGTTCCTCGAATGTCCTTTTCCTTTTGTTTAATTAGCTTTGCCTTCTTTATTCGTTACTCAAAAGTGGCAATTGTATTGAAATCGAGTTCTCCATGCCCTTTTGCACTAATGTCAGTAGTCCCATGTTTATATATTTATGCAATCTCTAAGGAAAGCTGTATAGTGCCTAATCTGTTAGGCATTTTGTGCATCTTCTTTGCCCTGCTGTGTTGCCTCTCGGATCATATGTGAAGTTGTTTCTTCAGTATTACAGTCCATCTCTTGGGCATAAACATCTAAAACGGTGTACAAATGCAGTCAAAACATAATAAAATTACAGTGTTAAAATATGGGAATGTAAACGTCCCCAAATTCATTCTTACAGGGCAATTGCTGTTTCCTATTTGAACTGAACTGATTACTTTATTTGGCCAGGTGTAATTAGACATACAAGGAGTTTGTCTCTGGTGCAGAACTCAGAGTGTACATACAAAACAATAGAATCATAATCATAATACCAATAAGACGGGGTAGTAAAGAAGATGAAAGATAAATAATATTGCAGCCATACTACATACTACAACACCAAGAATTAGGGGTTCATCAGAGTGAAAACACAAAAGAAGAAACTGTCCCTGTGTCTAATTGTTTGGGCATGCAATGCCCTATAGTGCCTCCCAAGGGGAGGATTTGAAAGAGTTTATGTCCAGGTTATGAAGGGTCTGTAGATACCTTCTCAGCCTTCTTTCTGATCTACCCAGCATACAGGTCGTCTCTGGAAGGCAGGCTGGTTGCAATTGTTCTTTCTTCAGCCTAGTTAAAATTCCTGTCTGTAATCTTGTGAAGTCTGTAATTGTAATTTCTCATGTGTTTTCCATAGATCCCTTCACCGTTTACCAGCAAAAAAGGAAAAAAATCCAAACCCTTAAAGATAAAATGCTTGGTTGAGAAACTTTCAATATTCAGCTTACCACCAATTTTTCATGGGTAGAATTAATAGTTTTGAAACAAGAGACATATAACTATGTTCTTGGATAATACATGATATTAAAACATTCTCTATTTAAAAGAAACATTTTCTCCTTCACTTTGTCTTCTATGAACCCAACTACTATATTTTGCAAACGATGGTCTGTGAACATAAAATTGTGGTTTATTAATAAATCATAATCAAACAACATTGCTTCTCACAATATGTGAATCAATCCAGTAGCGGTATCTTCAAATCTGTTGCTTAATTTTTTTCCTTAATGTCAATGGTGACCATGTCTTTAAAGGAAGTAAAAATTTTATTGTTTGTAGCAAGTATTGCTCAGAGTTTTAGACTTCTTTTCTGTACATGTCTATGGTGCCTTGGTGATGGGCATCCTTAGAAGAGATTCATATATTCTCAGATTAAGCTTTCACTTTAGCAATGCTTGGCTTAGTTCATGGAGTTTCATTGGAATACAGGTGTCATGGACTTTCATTCTAGCCACTTACATTTTTCAAGTCTTTTTCAAGTTTCTGGAAGGAAGGAAAGTTGAAGAGTGAGTTTGAATGATCCTACTGGGCCATTCAATTAAAAACTCTACAATTGGGATCATATATGATACATTAATAAGGCAGAGCGATTGGGTTCATGGTAACAAAAATAAAATAAAATAAAGGAATCATAAAACAGGCTAGTGTGAACTATTATATTTTTGACTAAGGGAGTCCCTTAGATAGGTAGATAGAGCTAGTTAGGAAAATACCTTGAGGAAAACATGTTCATTAAAATGACTTAGATTTGGTGACAAGAAAATATTTCTTTTGCATAAGTCTGCTACAAAACACAAAGTCTCAGCCATCATTTGTTGTTAGTTCTTTACATCTTGAATTCTTGCATGACATTTTCTTTTGACTTTTTTTTTTAATTCGTCACCTTGCATTTTATTGTTTTTCCTATGGAAATGGATGCACATCATTAAATTAGAAGGAATGTAATTTCTTCTCCCTTTCTGCAGTCTAATTTTGAAAATTTTATTAACCAAACACAACATGTTCATAAAATATTTTCCTAACACAATATGTATGATTCTACAAAAAATAGTATATTGAAGGAAGCAAAGGTTTTGAATATCTTAAAATCTTCTCATTTTTTTTCTCTAGTTGAAGTTTGAAACTGGAGTATTACTCCTTAGTACACACAGATTGATCTGGAGAGATCAGAAAAATCATGTAAGTAGTTTTATTCTGGCATATGTAATTTTCCTGTAATATATGATAAAGTCTGATAATTGTATGGCCAAAATAAGTCTCTCTGTTCAACTTCATATTTTTCAGTTTGTTATTTTTAGAAGTTTTATGGCAAGCAAAGAAAGCTCAGAAATTAATGAGTGTTATTTATTTGGACCATTCAACAAGTTCTCAAAATAGCTGTGGGTTATCCTACATGCAAGCTCTTCTCTGAGGGATTGGGACCAGAAAACCAAAAACATTTTTAGCAAAGAAAAACCAGCCTACAGCCAGCCATTCCCCAAAAGATCAATACTATTGGTTTACATCAGATTCTATTGGGAGACTCTGCTTCAATTGCTTGGTAGGTACAGAAGCCATTGGGAGGAGAGTTAGGTCCCTCCTAGCTCAAGTACTAAAGGATAACAAAAGCCTCCAAAAGTCATATCTGCTTATCCCCAAGAAGATTTTATAGATCCGTGATGGCGAATCTATGGCACGTGTGCCAGAGATGGCATGCACACCCCTCTCTGTGGGCATACGCGCCATTGCCAGCTGCTCTTCTGGTTTCCGGCCAGCTGTTCTTGCAGGCGTTGGAGTGCTGGAAAATGGCCCGAAAATGGCCAAAAATCAGGCTGTTTTCCAGGCCATTTCTGGGCTTTTTCTGGGCGTTTTCAGGCTGTTTTGGGGTCATTTTTTGGGCAAGAAGCAGCCCGGAAAACAGCCTAAGAAACAGGCATGTGCCTGCCGGTCAACTGGTCTTTGGGTTTCTGGTGCTGCAGCGCGTGCAAAGACCAGCTAGCCGGCAAGCATACACATGCCAGAAACTCAAAAGACCAGCCAGCATGCTCACTGGCCATCTGGTCTTCGGGTTTCCGGCGCTCCGGCTCGCGTACATACATGCGCATGCACGCACGTTCCAGTTTGGGCACTCAATGCCAAAAAGGTTCGCAATCACTGGTATAGATCAATATTGCTAAAGATTGTTAGCTCAGTAATTCCATGCAAAATTTGAAAATGCAAAATTTGGAGAAGCCATATTATTGTATAACTTCTGTGACATAAGTCATTTATTTCTGTGAATTGCTTTCTGTTTATGGAATGAAGGGGAGTAATTCCTTTCTTACAGTTCCTGTGTATTCTCACCGTTGGCTAGGGAGGGTCCCTCAACCCACTACAGTAGATGATCAAATGGAGGGATTTCAGGAGGAAAAATGGTAAAATAATAAAGAGTTGGTGTGTGATTGAACTAGTATTGGGAGACCATCCTCAGCTCCAGAAGCGCCATCCTCAAACAGAATGTTTTTGAACCAGTTCATCTCTCTTACCACAAAGAGTTGCTGCTGTGAGAAAACATGGGAAGAGGGAGCCCTCTATATACCACCTTGAGCTCTTTGCACTTGTATTCAAAGTGCCTAAGGTGCTTCCGGGTTGAAAAGATTAGCCGGTGACATGATTGTTGCCTGGGAACCCCTGACTGGGGGCTCCTTTCATGTCTCCATTAATGTGCCCACCGAAGTGGTACCTATCTACTTGTGATTAATCGATTTCGAACTGCTAAGTGGGCAGGAGCTGGTACGAATGATGGGAGCTCATCCCACCATGCAGCAGCAATCAGGTCTCGAACGTGAGTTTACTAATCAGCCCAGCATCCTAACCTCATGAGCCACCATGCTCCCTACCTTGAGCTCTTGAATGAAAGGGAGGACATTTATCTAACAAATAATTTTTAAAGTGTGCTGAGTGAATAGACTCTGCATGAGTAACTTTGGATTCCATTTCCTATGTTTACTGGGAAGCAAATCCTTTCAAACCTTCTTCCGAGTACCTGCATGCAGTTGTAAACTGAATTTGAATACAAAAATAAGTATATGCCTAACCATTTTAGTTATTTGACCTGCTTAGCCTTATTATGGAGAATTCAATGAACATTTCAAAACTATATTAATAATGTATATAATACTGTAAACTTTGTAACTTAATATTCTAAGAACTTTCAGTCTAAGCTGTTGAAATAGCTGTGTCCAAAAAGTCCTGTGATCAATTAGTAAGAGTTATTTATTAAAAGCAACCTGTTGCTTTTTATTATTAAAGTTATCAAATAATAGCACTACCTTCCAAAGAAATCTGGTAAAGGAATCTCAGTTTATTTTTTGAATGTCCAAAAGAGAACAATCCACAAAGAAGTTTTCCCATTATTAGAAAGTTGTTAATACCAACCTGGTTTAAGGAAGCTGTTATCTTTTAGGATTATAGCTCCTTATCTCTATCGAACAGAGAATTCTTACAAAACAAATTGGTGTGATACATCATTGTGATATATGACTGGATGGTTTCAGGATTTGTTCATAATCTTGATTATTCTCTCCTATGCTCTACTCCAGTCAGCATGTGCTCCTCTATTATTTAAGCTTCTATCCTCCTTTCCATGTTATTCGATAGTGATTACATTTATAAATAGCAATAGTACTTAGATTTATATACCACTTCATAGTGCTTTACAACCCTCTCTAAGCGGTTTACAGAATCAGCATATTGCCCCCAACAATCTGGGTCCTCATTTTACCGACCTTGGAAGGACAGAAGGCTGAGTCAACCTTGAGCCTGGTGAGATTCGATCTGCCAAACTGCTGGCAGTCAGTGATCAGCAGAAGTAGCCTGCAGTACTGCACTCTAACCACTGTGCCACTGTGGCTTATAAATGTATTGCTGCTTATTGTCTTCTTCAACAAATAGATAAATGGAAATCAGAAATCCATTTTTTTTCTTCTATGTATGCTATTGAAGTATTGAAAAGTTTAATCGCCATAAAAACTGTGAAATTGGTGATCTTGTTATATCCCAGATGTTTGCCATATAATTTGCACTTCCATCTTATTCAGGACTACTCAGTTGTAAGCCCAATGAATTCACTGGGTCTTACTCTGCATTGCAGCAGGTGAAAGCAACAATAAGTTCATATTTTCTTGTAATTTAGTTATTGAAGGGCCTTCCAAACTTCAGTTAACAGATTACATATTTACTATATTTATATCTTCACTGTGCTTTTAAGATCACCCTTTAATATGTGAAGAACATTTCATGATCTCTGTAAGTACAGGTAGTCCTCGACTTATGACCACAATTGAGCACAAAATTTCTGTTGCTAAGTGAAACATTTAAGTGAATTTTGTCCCATTTTACATCCTTTTTTGCCACTGTTGTTAAGTGAATCACTGCAGTTGTTATTAAATTAGCCAAACGGTTGTTAAGTGAATCTGGCGTCCCTATTGACTTTGCTTGTCAAAAGGTCGCAAAATGGGATCATGTGACTGTGGGACACTTCAACCATCATAAATACGAGTCAGTGTCTGAATTTCGATCACATGACCATGGGAGTGCTGCAACGACCGTAAGTGTGAAAAACAGCCATAAGTCCCTTTTCTCAGTGCCGTTGTAACTGACCGTTCAAAGTCAAGGGCTACCTGTAAAATATTTATGTCAGTATTGATACTGAGTAGCTATCACCTGTGTCACAAGGCATCAGATAAAAAGAGGAGAAATCTGCTAGAGTATGTTTTTCCCAGTGTGTTGCTTTCTAGATCTGCTGAGGTCCACATACCCCTATTTCTCAGGCAACATAGAAGAAAATAGGAAGACAGAGCTTGCAGATGTTCTTTGGGTTGACAAATGGGTTCTATCTTATAAGCTTTTTTTAAAAGTGCCAAGCAAAAAAATAATAAGATTTTACTGGATATTAGTTCTATGCTATTGATTAATATTTTTGCATAACGATACCATGTAATTTAATGTTTATTTGATGACAGACCCTGTTGTGGGAACAATATTAGCTATTTACAGTTTATTAGAATAAATACTGTGTTCCACCAAATATGTCTTCGCCGTAACCCTTGTGTCTTATTGCAGGAATGCTGTATGGCTGTTCCCCTTTCCCAAATTATCTTCATTGAAGAGCAAGCAGCGGGGATAGGAAAAAGGTAAAATATCATCACAAAAATCTTCAAAGGGCATTAAAGATTTATTGGCCATTGCTGTATTTTCTTTTGCTATTCAGTCATTTTTTCCCAGAACAGGGATATTGTAGGGAAAAGTGGAAAGGATATGCCACCTTGACCTTTGAACTCAAGACAGGATGTAAATTAAATATTTTCCCCCTATCAACTTTATAATTTTCTTGCAGGAATTTTACACTCTATGCCATCTGATAATTGGAAATTTTGATTGGCAGGTCTTGGCTTTCAAAAGTTTATTTGTGCCTTATTTTGACCAAGAATGATGTATCTGTCCCAAATGTTCCAGTAAATATATTCAAAGTGTAGAATTTTTAACTGATGATTAAAAACACAAAATGATTTAAAGGTTATGGAAACTTTCTGTTCCCCCACTTACTTTTTGACCTGTTTTAAATGAAAGGTAATCTGAATGAAAAATTTTAAAAATTGCTTTTTGGTTTTAGGAATTTATTCTTTAATAACAAAAAATACATTTTCTCCTTTTCTCCTTTTTTTTTTATATCTTTAGTGCCAAAATAGTAGTACATCTTCATCCAGTAGGTTCCAATAAGGATCCTGGTCCATTCCAGACTAGTAAATACTCATATATCAAGCTTTCTTTCAAAGAACATGGTCAGATTGAGGTAGGTATGCTTTCTAAATGACTGTTGTATAAAAATAACAGGAATAATTTTTAGTGTGGTTAAAAGAGAGATAAGGGAATTTATTATACAGAATACCAAGATGATGATGATTATGGTTTGTTGCACAGTAAGCCAGATGTTCAGACTGGATTTAACATTTTTATCCACCTATCAAGTTTTTTCCAAGGTGCTGGGTTTGGCAGATGTTGATGTTTGATGGTGTTTAGAGTATTGTCACAGGATGTAAGCTATTCTGAGTAAAGCTGAGTTTTGCAATTGAATAATGGTGAATTCTTATAATACATTATTATACATTTTTCTGTGTTTTGGGTCAAAATGGACTGAAGTACTTTTGGATTCTTTCAGCGATGAGTGATACTGGGTTTCACCGAAAATAAGACCCTGTCTTATGTTTTTTTCAACCCCAAAATAAGCGCTTGGCCTTATTTTCAAGGAGGTCTTACTATTTTGGGGTGCATGGAGCAAGACGGGGCTCCTCTTGCCATCTTACCTGATTTCCAGCTCTGTCTCCCTAACCCTAACCAGATGAAATGGTGGGGACCGGCTGCACATGCGTTTAAATATTTTAGGGGATGGCTTATTATCAAGGAGGTCTTATTTTCGGGAAAACACGGTACATTACATTTCACATTATTACCTAGTTTAGGTTTTAAGGAAGCAACTTTTATTTATTTGCAGCATATCCAAAATACTGAAATGTTAGTTTCAATGCATTTTTGTAATTGCTCACTTTTGGAAATTATTGCCACATACCTAGTTCTTCAGGAGGCTTACGGAAGAAATGTCTCAGCGCAGATGGGAGAACATGCCAGCTTCTCAAACCATAGATGTTGACAGGGCTTCACAGGTATGTATGCAGTTGGATATCTCATTTCTAAGTAAGATTGATATTTAACACATGATAGAGAAAACATCAAAGAGGAAGAGGCTGCCTGGGAGCCTAGGATGTGATGTGTTGTAAAGCAAGTATATTGGATTAATACAGTAATAGTTGCAAGGGAACCTCTTTCAAAATAATATAAAAGATATAATTGGGTCTTTATTTCATAAAGAGGTACACATTGCATGGTTGATACCTTTTGTTATTAGGTAAAAGGAAAAATATAATAAATTTAAAATGCCAATATAGTTGGTATCCTGAGAAAGATTTTAGGAAATCAATGATATCCTGTCTTTATTTGGATAGTGAATAATGATTACAGTGAAACTTGGTTTAGCAGACTTTGAATGCAACAGACAAATGTCCATTGTGTTTCTGTCATTTTACAAATTTGCATAATGGAATCACTCTGATAATCATTATAATTTAACAAACTATCATGAATGATGGATATCCATTTTCCCCAAGTCTTCCATTAAATCAAGATTTCACATGTACCTGCATGAGCCTTAATCTCATCAATTCCTCTCTCTTTCTCTAGCACAGCCACAAGGGAACAGGGAAATATTGCTTCCCTTTTTAACTACCTGGAATTTAGCTTTATCTCGGAACACAACAATTTGTGTTTTTTCTTAACAGTGATTTTCCGAACTTTAAAATATAATTTATACAGTTTATATCAATAATATACAATTGCAATTAACCCCTTTTGACATTAATTGAAAACTAAAAGAAAGACATCTAATCTGCATTGGATAATGAATGGGGGGGTGACAAGTCCCTGCTCTGTGCACATTCACTCTGTTCATATATTGCTCAAAGACCCAGTATGATCTAATGCAGGGGTGTCAAACTCATGTCACAGTGGCGTCACATGACGTATCATTTCTTCCCCCCCCCCCCTTTGCTAAACCGGGCATGGGCATGGCCAGTGTGTGACGCATCCGGCCCATGGGCCGGGAGTTTGACAGCCCTGGTCTAGTGGTTAAGGCATCAAGCTAGAAAGCAAGGGACCATGAGCTCAAGTGCCACCTTAGCCATCAAAGCAAGCTACATGACTTTGGGCCAATCCTTCTCTCTCAGCCCAACTCACCTCAGAATGTGAAAAGAAACCATGTTTTGCTCTATGGCAAAAATAATTGTATTGCTTTAATTATTTATTTATTTATTTATAAATAACAAATCATGTAGCAACCTTGGTTTATTTTCTCTAATACTACTGATGTAAGCATTTTCTTTTCCTATGTGTGGTTATCTTTTTGCACCCTACCTAGTACACAGATATAAGACAAAGAAGGCAGAAAGAAGGCAAAACAAACTAGGAAACTGTCAATATTATGTACTTACCTGTCAGCAAAATAACGTATGTGTTTTCTTGTCTTCTTCAAACATGGTTTTAGTTGGACACAAAAGACGGTCACTGTGTAATACTGCTTCTAAATGCAGCTATCAATGTTTGTTGCATCTTTCCTTGCATTGCTTTTCCATCATAATTTGTTTATCATATGTTATTCAGAGTGGAAGAATAAGAGCTGCAGGAATTGTTGGCATTGAGAGGAAATTAGAAGAAAGAAGAAAAGAAATGGATAAAAATATTTCTGAGGCAAGTAATTTTCTTCAGAACTAGTATGACTGTACTCATTTCTAGTTTAGATTTTAAGGCACCAAATTGCATTTATGTTTTGGAACAGGGGACCTTTTCCAATACCAAATGTTTTGTCAAGGTTAGGAAAACCAAGGGCTATCACTATTTGGGGCAGGCAAAAAGAACGGAAATAAACCTGAGGATTTCCTATTGTGAAAAGCTTTTTCTGTTTTTTAATTTGTATTTTTTGTAACTTTATTCTCTTTTTTCTTCTGTACTTTTGGTTATCTTATTTTTGGATGTTCAATTTGGGGAGAATAAATCTTTTGCGGAGAGTGGTTGTCACTGGAAATTGTTACTTTATTGGATATATTTCTAGTCATGATTCAGGATTATGTATATGTTTTGTTCAGCGTGGATTATGTTCTTTATTCAGTTAAAGTGCAGATGTTCCCTTTAGGTGTAGGCCAAACTATGGCTGAAGACATAAACAAAAACCACAACTAGTCTCTTGCTCACACTTGCTCATTCAAGAGGGGGAGCTGTTTATTGTTGCTTTTGTTAAACCATAGTCTCTTCTTTTGTCTGAATTGAGGATCCTGGTTCAGCACATACCCTGCTCATTTCTAATATAAGCCAACTTTTAATAATAGGTTTTGACACTGACTTTTATATTAAACTACATGTTTCTGATTCAGGTGATAAAATGAAAGCAAATACAATTGAAATTCATTTCATGGCCATACAGAGATGAAGGCAGACCAAAGGCTTTCTGAAGCTGGTAGATGCCGAGTTGAATTAAGTTAAGCATCCTGAAGCTCTAGTCATGTGTGTCTCTCTCTCTGACTAATTTTCTACAAATCTTTACAAGAAACAGTCATCTCCTCACTACTGTTCAGCTTGTGAACTAACAGCACAAAGGAGGCTCTTTTAGCAGATTTACAAAAATATACCAATATTACATTTTTCGTATAACTCTGCTGTCTCTTTCTTCCTCTGTTTATTGGAGGATACAAGGAATGGATGTCAGCTGAGGGAAAGCATTGTGAAGTAATGCTAATTTCAGATCATTCAATTTTAAAACTAATGCCCTGAATTTTAGAATAGACTTCTGCATCTGCTAGTTATTGTTAATTTTTTTAAAGTGATTCCATTAGTTGTCTCAGGAAGTTCCTTTCAGGTGTGTATACATTTTTCTTTCTACTAAAGCCTGAATCATTTGGTAGAAGGATTATTTAAAACACACTGTCTGTTGATCTAGATTTTTTTTTTTTTTATTAATGTTGGGTAAGAAATTTGTTTATGCTGTTGAGAGCAAGGCTAAATATGCCATTTTAATTAGAATGGTGAGTTTTGCAAATATATATATGTAAAAAAAAACTACATAGCACCATGCCCTATTAAATTCTTCCAGGTTTTCCTACTGTTAATTTATTTTCATCTTGTAAAATTATGATATGTATAATTACAGGTCAGATGAGAATATTCCGGTTTAGAGTAACTACCTGTGTTTCCCCGAAAATAAGACCCTGTCTTATATTTTTTTGAACCCTGAAATAAGCGCTTGGCCTTATTGCCATGCGCTCAAAAGCCCAATTGCGCTTATTATCAGGCGATGTCTTATTTTGGGGAAAACGGGGTATTTACTTTCAAACTGTGTTGAAAATGAGTTGCTAGAAGATAGGAGGCTTTTTAAAGCTAAGTCTCTAATATGCTTTTCTAGTCAGAATAAATCCATTTAGATTACAAAGCAGAAGTATGTATATAATTATTTATGTATTAAAATTACTGATACTTGAACTCCAAAAATGGCAACCAATTGTTTTTTAGTTTTTTTTAATTTGGGAGGAAAGTTAATGGTGAAGTTACAGGTGTGACACAATTGCATTTTATTGCAATATGAAGAAATTATGTATTACTAAATCAGTTTATTATTTCAGGCTTTTGAAGACCTCAGCAAGCTGATGGAAAAGGTAATACCTCCACTTTATTAGTAAACATGCTGATTAATTGGGGACTGGAGAAACTAATTTTATTCAACAGATTCAAATAGGGGAGGAAGGTTCTGGGACTCGGCTATATAGAAGTATAACTTGTATCATTCTATATATATAAATACATGCACACACTACAAATAAACTGGATTAGTTGAATCGTCATAGCTTAATGATTACTTGTGAAGTTATTATCATATAAACTAATTAAATAAAGTGAAACATTATTGACAGTATGTCTAGATGGTAGATATTTGTCTATACAGTGAGCAATTGACTCCAATAATACCTAACTGGATTGTGAAAGAAGGGAAATGCTAGCCAAACCTAATCCAAGAACTCTCTTTCCTAGCTTTGACCGGCTGAACAGTTCAGCAACTCAAGCTTGTTCCATGAAAACTGATCTCAAAATAAAGGAGCAAGATTGTGCCCCATCATGATTTTGTGGTTTATTTTGTGTCTTATAGGCAAAGGAAATGGTGGAATTGTCCAAATCAATTGCTAGCAAGATCAGAGAAAAGCAGGGTGACATCACTGAAGATGAGGTCAGCTAATATTCTGCTAAATTATGATTCCTTCATCATTCTAAGTTGTAAAACAGCTCCTTTTTCAATAAACTAGGTCAATGTGATTTTGTTCAGTCAATATTGGTAAACAAATATTAACAAGGTAAACAAGATTAGTGTTATGTAAATATAGCCAATTTAGTGGAGTGCCATATGGTCCACAATATGGTTGCATGATATTACAAGTGGGGACTTACCAACATTCCATTTTTATACTTTATCTTACCCTTGAGTTCAAATCTCTTTTCCGCCATCTCAACCTTAATAAACACAAAACTGAGACTCCCATATCATTAAGGGAAGCTTCTCATGGAAAATCTACCAATCCACTGTGTGGATTAGCAAGCTTCCTCAAATCTATTTATCAGAAAGTAAGCGACAAAAGAATGATGGGATCCTGCTACATTTTTTTCAAATATGCCAGGTGTACATCATAACCATGTCAGGCTGAGGAACATTTCTTTAACTTACTTCCCTCCTTCCTTCCTTCCTTCCTTCCTTCCTTCCTTCCTTCCTTCCTTCCTTCCTTCCTTCCTTCCTTCCTTCCTTCCATTGTTCTTCCGTATGGGGATATCATTCTTTTGTTTTGAATTTTCCCTCTTTTTTGTGTGTGTATTAGGATCTTCCAAGTTCACGTAGTCTATTTTAATTAATTACTGTTTGATAAAGAATCTGATATTCTCAATTTTAATTTGTCATTTTTTTAGACAATAAGATTTAAATCCTATTTGTTGAGCATGGGCATTGCCAATCCAGTTACCCGGGAAACCTATGGATCTGGCACTCATTACCATATGCAACTGGCAAAACAATTAGCTGGAATTTTACAGGCACCTTTAGAGGTAAAGTACTTAACTGTCTTCTATTTTTTTTAATGTGCAGCCTTATATACCAGCACATTGTGACTTTAGCCAAACTTAAAAGGTCAAGGAAGTCAAATCTACTTAGCACGTGGATCAGATAACAGGAAATCCTGAGGTTGTAGTCTAGATACAGAATTTGAAAAAGGAAATCTTGGAAAATCACTACTGAACTGTTGTCAAAAAAAGTTAACATATTTGATTCCAAGAGAGTCTTTATTTTATACATCATCCATATATCATCCTGAATCTACAGATCTCAGCTCCTCTACTATAATTCTGTTTTCCTTTCTCATAATAGGGAAAAAAATTAATAGCTTACCTAATAAGGTAAGGATACTGCCTTATGAAATCAGAACTGTTTATAAATGAATCCATTAAAATATACATAGTCCTCATTTAGCCACCACAATTGAGATTAACAACTTGGTCACTAAGTGATATGGTCATTAAGTGGAACACCACTTGACTGTGACGGTGCTTCCAATTTTCCTTTTTCTCTCCTGCGTCCTTTGGGATGCTCATCCCAATGCTGGAATAATCAACAACAAAAAAAAGCTCTCCTTTTTCCCCACTCCTGCGTCCTTTGGGATGCTCATCCCAATGCTGGAATAATCAACAAGAAGAGAATTAATGTTTTATTTACATTCATTTGAGGGAAAGGGATTACAAGATAGGAAGCAACCACACAATGGAAAAGGAATATGGCTAGGACCAGCTGTTTGCCTGATGGCGCTCCTGGCTCCCAACCCTGAGCCATTTAGGAGGCAAAAAGAAACCAAGGTGTGAAAATAATTAAAATCCTTTCAGTTTCAAGCAACATCTGCAAGCCAGCTAATTATGATCACAGAGCTGAGCTTTTTAACTTGGGGTGAGCACTTTTGGGGGAAGCGCTGTAGATAAAAGCTCTGCACTGAAAAACAGCTCCAAAAAAGATTTCTTATTTAGGAATTTTCTCCATTCTATGAGGGTGTGGGAGTGGGGAGAAAAAAACAGGGTCAGGCCCAGGACAGCAAGGTGACTTACTGTAAAGACAAGCAAATCACTGAGCATGACATTTTAAAGATTGCAAATGCAGACATGGAACACAAAGTTACTTCATCATCACCATCTTAACTTCAATCACTGCTGAAGGCATTCACAAAGCAAGGTCTACCTTACAGAGAAAAAAAAATCCAAGTAAAATCACTCATACAATAGCACAAGGGTGTCAAACTCGATTTCATTGAAGGCTGCATCAGGGTTGTATTTGACCCTCAGGGGCTGGGATGGGCATGGCCAGCTCAACGTTACTCGTGTTGGGGGCGCCTATGATGTCCCAAGTGCTCTGCCAGCGAAAACAGGCTCCCGAGCTCCGTTTTTGGCTGTCACAGCCTCCTGCAACCCTCTGCCAGCAAAAATGGGAGCTTGGATCTAGCCCCCGGGCCTTGAGTTTGACACCCTGCAATAGCACAAAGAGTAGAATAAAAGACATGTAAAACCAGGCAGGTAAAAGCTAAAACTCAGTAAAAAAATAAACAGTTTGATAGTTTGGATGTTGCTTAAAGAGAAGACCAAACGTATCCAAGAGGGATTTCTTCCAACTTGAACATCATACAGAATATTGAATTGAATTGCACTGAACTGAACTGAACTGAACTTTATTTGGCCAACTGTGATGCAACACACAAGGAATTTGTCTCCGGTATAGAAACACTCAGAGACATTTTGAAAGATGATTACAAGACACCAATGTGGTTATCCACATCCAGGCATGCTAAGAGGAGAGATATTTGAATGAATGGCAAATAAAGTAATACAAGTTCTGCGAAAATTCAAAAGCATTTCAGAATAAATATATATCATATTTCTATATATATATATATATATATATATATATATATATATATATATATATATATATATATATATATATAACTAAAACTCTCGATTCCTATAATCTTTAACTGGGTGAAATGATGGATCATAGGGCAGAATGTTTTGAGCCAAAGTTACCTCAAATGAGTTAACTTGCAGATGTGTCCAAAGTCCAGAATCTATGATTCCCATAAAATTGAAATTTTGCAAATTTTATGAACATTTTATGACATAAAAATTACCATAAAACATTTTATGGCATAATTCAAAATGTCATAAAACATTTCCTGTGCTAATGTTTGACTGTGCTATACTATTCAACATGGGCTATTTTCAAGGCAGATACCTGTGAATGTATCCCAGCTTTTCCAGTGAAGAAAGTACATTAGAAGCTCTCACAATTTTGGAAGCATTGAGAAATCTGATAAGGAAATACCTCTGAAAGGATGACCCAGGGAGTCACGGGTTGTCTAGTATTTTGTTAAAAGCTAAGTCTTAGAAAAAGGATTCTTATCACTATCAGTCTTTCATATCTCTACTGGTGATAGAAGGAGACTGTTGATTTGAGGTATATTTTTGGCAACGTTAAGTACCACTGGCAAAAAATGACTGGAAGGACTTGACACATTTATGCCTCTGTTGAATGTTCTGGTACCGCTGTCCTCTGTACCACTGTCCTGCACCTGTTGGTTTTGGCACCAGAAATGTTGCTACTGTGAAGCTACATCTGTTCGGGTTATAACTTCAGCACCATTTTTAATTTTCCAGTCCCCTCTCTGGAAATATTGATATTGTCAGATTGCCAGATTTGCTTTGGGATAGCAGAATTTGTGTTTTAAGAGCTGTTCTTAAATCAATAGGAACGGGGAGGAATAATGTCCCTCACAGAAGTTTATTGTCTGGTGAATCGTGCTCGTGGCCTAGAGGTAAGGAATGCATTGTCTTCTGCAGTTTAACAAAACTAATTGAGGTTCACTAAATATGCCTGGAGTAATTGCTGATGGCAAATACTGGAACTTAACCATTAGTTTTGCTATTGGTCAAAAGCATAAAGATTGTCCTAGCACGATAAGTCATCTGGCAATGCATTAGAAATCAATAGAATGTAAACAAGTGCGTAGATTGCCATTTTTAAGGATACAACTCTCTTCAAATTTACCTGAAATGAAATTCCATTGAACTCACTAGGATTATTATTAGGAAACAGGTAAACATATATATCATTATACTGTTAAAGTACAAAGAGGATCCTATGGTTAAAAAAAGTTCAGTTTTGTAAAATGAAAGCCAGAAAAAGGTGGGTCTGCCAATTGTTAATGTGTGTGTGTGTGTGTGTGTACATTATACACACATAAACTGCTGCTTTGAGAGCCTGGGACTGTTGATAGAGTAAAATAGCTAAAGGATGTGCACAAACTTGGTTAGGAGATGTAAACATCTCACAGAAATTTAGTTGAAACTAGAATATCTGCAAGGCTTTCTGCTACAAATCAGCTAATGGGAAACCCAAGGGACGTTCCATTGCCAGCATCTTGCTGTGGAATTGCCAGATGCGCAGGAGGAGAGATGGATTCCAGCTATTGTGCATTTTGAGGCTAGCACATTTGAAAGAAAGAAGTAGATGGTGGCAAATTCTGCCCGCCATTGTTCTTTCCAGAGGCTCAGTGACATGGTGTCAAGGGAGGACAGGCTTCCTCAATTTGGTGCTGGCCAACTGCATCAGTTTTTGATGCCTATTATCACAGCTAGCTGATAGTAAAGACTGGAGACTGTAGGTTATGTAATCCAACATATCATGTTAAAGAATGACAGTGAAGCATTCAAAAAAGACAAATATGCATGTCTTCAGCAAGTATGCACCGTCTGAATGTATGCTATTCCCCATTCTTTAAGTGTCACACTCACTTTTTTAAAGAAAGAATTGCATTTATAATATATGTCAACATTACTCAGTTGTAATCATTGTCTCTTAATTGCTCTTTAAATCTCATAAAGGAATGCAAAAGCCTTGTGGGGATATCCTAAATATATAATTATTATAAGATTAAGTTTATGTATGTTTTCTCATTAGTTGCTTTCCCCTGAAGATCTAGTAAATGCTTGTAAGATGTTGGAATCGCTAAAGTTACCTCTAAGGTAAGAAGTCTTCAAATTCTAATGGGGTGCAGGGGCAGTCTTTCAAAGGGTGGGATGGGGCTCAGTCCTTTCCCTTCCTTGTATTTAGCAATAGCACTTAGACTTTTACACCACTTCACAGTGCTTTACAGCCCTCTTTAAGCAGTTTGCAGAGTCAGCATATTGCCCCCCAACAATCTGGGTCCTTACCTTGGATAGATGTAAGGCTGAGTCAACCTTGAGCTGGTCAGGATTGAGCTGCTGGCAGTGGGCAGAATTAACCTGCAATACTGCATTCTAACCACTGCATCACCACAGCTCTGTTTACTTGTTTGTTAGATTTACATCCTGCCCTTGGTTCAGGATCTCCAGATGTGCACATAGAACCTATTTGATGTGTTTTTCAGATCCTTATAAAACCAATGTGGAGAAAAACGAGATTCAGAATTAGGGAGCGGCAAAAAGCAAAGCCCAAATCTAAGTGTGGAGTTTTCTCATCATATGAAAATGCCCATATTATAGTCCGATATCGTTCTCATAAAGCTGGCCATGCTGCTTTCTCATGTATTTATGGAGTGTAGAAATCATACTGGACTAAACTTTTCAGTTCTTCATCCGCCCTGTAATGTCTTTCATAGTACTCTGACATATGCAATTAAGTTATGCCAAGTTGTTATCACTATATGTAGAAAAAGCTTTGCTAACAGAAATTTATTTGTCGAGCTATTAAAAGCACAGGAATTAAGATTATTTTAAAAAGTTGACAACTATGTTCCAGACTAACAGAATGAAAACACTACAAAAAGATTTGATTTGATTCCTTTGCCAAACACACAGCTATTTATCTTACCAAATAGAAATTTTACACACACACACACACACATATAAAACCTTCCAAATGGAAATTTTACATATATAAAACCTTCCAAATAGAACTGTAGTCCTCCAGTTTAAGAGTTTAATATTTAATAGACTAATAATTATATGCAAGATCTGTTTAAAACGACTAGTTTTATAGGTTTTATTTTTTTTAAAAATAGAGAATTTGGCAATTAACAATGTAAATGCATGAGGAAAGAGTTATGTGACATTTGGATTGACACAAATGCTTGCACATAAGGAGCTTGTAAATCAAGTAGAGTGTGCAAGTCATGGAGATGCTACGGATGCACAGTATGGAAAAGACATTGGAAAGGTGGATAAATAAAGAACAACATTACAGGAACAGGAAAGAGGAAGTGTGGAATTGCAAAGAAGGACCTAGTAGATGAGGAGGGGCTCTGGGAAAAACCTTCAGTGTTCTTAGATCAAAGCAGGCTGCATACAATGAGGAAGGAGGAGGAGTTTGGGGAAAGCTAATTAAAATGGCTAAAGAAAGCAAGACAAAATAACCCATAGTAGGAAAACAGGAACTTGAGGAAACCATGGGTGATGGAGATATGAGAAAAAGCAGAGCAAAGAAAAAAAGCTAGTAGGGGCACTGCCCATTTGCAAGAAAGGAGCTCAGCAGGCATCAGTATATGGGCAGCAACTAACTTTAAGATGTGCTCATAAAGATCACTCACAAACCTGAGCACTGCCTTTATGCAACGTGATCATTTTTTTTAGTGTATTAATGTGGAATCAGCTTACACTTCTATTTAAACCAAGAAAACAAGTTAATTCAGTCTCCAGGTTGAACCTATTGTGTAACTGAAGCCACAGAACTGCTAGGACCTGCCTCTAAATCCTCATATGGAAGTATTCTATTTTATTGTGTCCTTCTAAGCGCAAAGGGGAAGTAGGGGATACCAAGGCAGAGTATTAGAGCTGTGGTGGCATAGTGGTTATAGAATGCAATATTGTAGGCTAACTCTGCTTACTGCCAGCAGTTCAATCCTGACGGGGTTCAAGGTTGATTCAGCCTTCCATCCTTCTGAGGTTGGTAAAATGAGGACCAAGATTGTTGGCAACTATACACTGACTGTAAACTGCTTGGAGAGGGCTGTAAAGCACTGTGAAGCGTTATATAAGTCTAAGGGCTACTGCTAGTGCTATTAGCATTTGGACATCATATTGGTTGTAATCCAACTCTTTGGTGACAGATTAGAGTTCAGATTTGTGTTTTTCTTTCTTTTTGGGATTTAGGTTACGTATATTCGACAGTGGTGTTATGGTGATTGAACTCCTATCACATAATGAAGAAGAAATGGTGGCGTCTGCTTTAGAGACAGTATGTATTTTAAGGGAAGAGTCATATTGTTATTGCTTAGCCTGGCATCTAGATGGGCTTCTTCCTTGTGCTTATTATCTTTTGTTAAGCACACATCCGTAGAGATCCACACATTTAAACCTGCCAGGAGAAAAGACATCTATCTGGTTTGGGCTCAGTATATTTAGCTTTAATGTTGACAGATTCCTTTCTATCTGCATATATTATTTCCTATCTTTATTGAAACAGGTTTCTTATACTGCAAATACAGGCAGTGTTTTAACCCTAGATCATTTATCATGGAAATACTTGTTTGGAAAACTTCTAAATTCATTCTAAACCCCGTTTTAAAACATTAGATGTTTTTGGGTTTGCCCTACTTTTTAAAATAATAAATGAATTTGTTAAATTAAATTGCAAAGCAGGAAAGGCCTGGAAATTGACCCAATGTTTAGGGGCACAGGCCTGACTTCAAAAGGTTTCCTGTTTCTGGAATAAGCTTTATGTGAAAAAAGGGTCGTTTCACATGTATTGAAGATAAGCTAGATATTTATCAAATTTGTTACCCTTTTGTTACCCTTTCTTCTGCCAACAACTTGATTGCATATGGGTCCATAGGATCTCTCTGATAAACAGTACTGCTTTGTGCCACAAATTGTATTTCTTTTGGGTGCTCACGTTGCATTGCATCACATACATGTAGTCTTCGACTTATGACCACAATTGAACCCAACGTTTCTGTTGCTAAGTGAGACATTTGTTAAATGAGTTTGGTCGCATTTTATGACTTTTCTTGCCATAGTTGTTAAGTGAATCACCACAGTTCTTAACTTAGTAACATAGTTGTTGAGTGAATCTGGCTTCCCCATTGACTTTTTGCCTGTCAGGTCACAATTGGTGATCACATGACCCCAGGAGATTGCAACCGTCATAAATATGAGTCAATTGCCAAGCATCTGAATTTTGACCACGTGACCATGTGGATGCTGCAATGGTCGCAAGTGTGAAAAATGGTTACAAGTCACTTTTTTCAGTGCCATTGTAACTTCAAACAGTCACTAAATGAACTGTTGTAAAATCAAGGACTATCTGTACAGAAAAGAGGCAAAGCTTGCATCAGAACATTGCAATTCCGATCTTTTCAATCTGAGCCCTTTCCCTCCCCATAGATACTTCTGATATGGGATTATCACATTGACTCACCACATTCTTGGGGAAGAGGACAAGAGAGAATTGTTTTCTCAGAACTCTCAGGATTTGTCAAGGCCAGACAAGGATTGTGTTTCTCATGTAAATCCCACAGACAACTTACATATGGGGAAAGCCCAACATATAAGCTTTAAAAATGTTCCACGTTTCCTTAATCCACAACATGCTCTTCCTCTTAGTTTTATCACTCTAGTTCAATAGAACAGGCCAGTTTGCAGGTCATGTTGTTATTCAGAGTCGAATCCACCTGGAAGAAGATGGGTGGCTGATAATGTTTTAGCTTGATTAAACATGTTTAGCATGACATGTGGCAAGCAATATTCTGACTTTGCCCAGAGCAAGCTAGGTAACACAATGAATAATAAACTTATTAACCTGTTATTAAAACTTATCAGATTATGATGTTTCCATGGCGGGGGGGGGGGGGGGGGTTGGTTTGTAGATGGAACTAGAGTCCTGTGTTTGCATATCATACTAAATTTTGCTAAGCAAGCCATTGATGATTTGTGAGCCTTAATCATTCAGAGGTGGAATCCATATGTCTCCTGGTGGGAATGTTTACAAAGCCAGCTTAGCATAGCACTTAGTCTTATATACCGCTTCATAGTGCTTTATAGCCCTCTCTAAATGGTTTAGAGTCAGCCTATTGCCCCCAACAATCTGGGTCCTCATTTTACCCATCTCAGAAGGATGGAAAGCTGAGTCAACCTTCAGCCTGGTGAGGTTTGATCTGCCAAACTGCTGGCAGCTGGTGATCAGCAGAAGTAGCCTGCAGTACTGCGTTCTAACCACTGCGCCACCATGGCTCATGTATTTCAGTATTCAGCTTCAGTATTATTCATTATTGCAATTACATACTCAAGTGCAAGAGTCATTCTTGTCTTTGTAAACATGTGCTAGTATCACTGTGGCCAACAGAAGCATGCAGTCTTCAGAAGGACCACTCGATTATGGGAGTTCTCATTGCTTCACACTCTCATTTTATCAACTGCTTCTAGGGCTTGGGTTAGGGGAAACTAGCTTTTGGATTGATTGACTGATTCCCCACCAGTCATCTAAGGCTTAAGGGTACAGTCATAACATGATAGTGTCTTATATCTCTAAAAGCAGGGGTGGTTATTCCTAGTAGACAGTTACAGAACTGCCAGGTTAATTTTGGGGAACTCTTGATATAAAGTTTGCATGAAAAAATGTGTGGAAGTTTAGCAGTTGTTCAGAATGGTAAAGCTGTTGAATCAAGGATAGTAGAAAAATAGATAGTCACTATACAACAGACATATGAAAAAACCCGATAAGCTGGTAGCAAAGCATTGTGACGTACAGAATATTTATTCAGCTCTGAACCTTTTCCTCCCTCTTAGGTTTCTGAGAAGGGATCTCTTACCGCTGAAGAGTTTGCAAAGCTTGTAGGAATGTCCGTGCTTTTAGCCAAAGAAAGGTAAAACCCCTCCACATATTCTGATTTTAATGACAGAAGAAATTATAATTGATGAATTAATTGATTATAATTCAAAAATATTTTACTCTTTTTTGCAGGTTGCTGTTAGCTGAAAAGATGGGTCAGCTTTGCAGAGACGATTCTGTAGAAGGCTTGCGATTCTATCCAAATTTATTTCTCACCCAAAGCTGATTATTCATTTTCTTTATTTTTCTCTTATTTAAATATGTTTGCTAGATGCAGTCTGAAGAAAAGAATGTCAAGAGATATATACATTTATATCATGGTTTTGCTAAATTGTAATGATGTACCACTAATTCACTAGGCAGGGAAGAATTGATTAGCTATGTGTAGAAAGAAAATAACACTCCTAAAAGCTTATAGATATCATGAAACTGCAGCTATTTCAGGTCTTGAGAGCAAATTGGCCATGAATGTCATTTATTGACATTTAATGACTTTTTTTTTCAAGAAGGAAGGAAGAAAGTGAACTGATTTAAAAAAAAACATGGAGGGGAGATTAACTGTGGGCTATTTGCAAGGCTAGACAAATCAACAAGCAGTCTATTTGTTAAATGCAGTCTCCCTATTCCATCTTTTGCCATGGATTTGCATCGGCAACTTGAAACCAATAAAATATTAACAGGAGGAAAATAATATTTCTAGAGCAGTTTAATGCAAAATAATGTTAAAAATGTAATTATTTTAGAAATGTCCATATTTTAGGAACAAAACTTCCTTATCTACATTTGCTTGTAATTATTTTCAAAGAAAGAATGGATCAAAAAACTTTTTTATGTATGGCTTCATGCTGAATGTTAACACAAGGAGCCTGTGAACTCAAATTTCCTTCCTTCCATTCTTTGATTGTTGATTCTACAAAGTTTCTATTTTTGTCTTTTCTTTGGCATAGCTGTGAAAGACATTTGCCATGGGTCCTTCTAAGCCAGACAGTGTTTTATGTTTCATCTTTATATTAAAAAATAAAGATGAAAGATTTAATCATTCTTTATCTTGGAAAAGTTTGCTGATACTGTATCAGTTTTTATATGAAACAAGGAGAGAACTTTGGTTTCACAAGTTATCTGTTATTTTTTTACTAAGATTATATCCTATTAAATACCAACAATCTCATTGCCCTGTTATTCTGTTTCCCCACCAGATGCACAGTTCAGACTTGGATAGCCAATAGAGTTTTAGCATCAAGAGTGTCTAAAACATACATTAATACCAAAATAAGGTATTAAAGTTGTCAGTGTGGCTATTCATATTCATAGAAATCATTTGAATATTTATTCTGATAATAAAATTCAATTTAATTTTAAATGTGTAAACTAAAATACAAATACAAGGATTGTACTTTGTTACATTACATTTCTAACTCTATATTTGTATTTTCAGTTGAATTCACTGAAATTTTAAAACCTAGAGAATAACAGTCATTTTGCCAGTGCAATCTTTTAAAAAGTTGCTGTCATCTCCCATTTTGATTATTTGATGAAACTATATTTTTGTTGTGCAATATAACAGCTGATTTTATACTTCTAATTTTTTGCTACTTTCAGATATTAATGTGAGGCATTCCTGCTAAGAAGGAACACACAGTATTTTTCTGTGACTATAGTTGGCAGCAGTTTCTGTCGATTTCAATAAATCTGTTTAAAGCAACCAGTGTTTATATTATAAGTGGTGTGCTTGTCAGGGAGTCTTCTGAATAAAATTTAGGGCTCATTTGGAGATTGGTTGTCCATAACTGAGAAAAGTACATTAAGTTTGTTAATTGTTCACGTCTTAATTTGCAAACAGAATCAGTGCCTTTGTTCTTGACATTTTTCTTTTCAAGAGAATATGTAAAGAAGTAGACCACCCTCCCTCCCTTTCCTCGTGTGATTACTTTGAGGGAAGGGTGCTGATTATATATCCTGTTGTTGAGACAGCATTTTTTGTGCTATTTTCTTGGTACACTCTGTTAAATCGGTTAAGAAATAGTGCTTGAACATTGTTCTGATCATTAGAAAATTGGAAATGTCCCTTTTTAAATTTCTCAATAAAAGTGCAATGAAAAGTCAACCCACTTTCCACTATAAAAGAAAATATAACAGGGAGGAAAAACTGCCAGAACCATCAGTAAACAGCCCAACCAAACAATCTCTGAGGCCGCCTCCACCCACACAGACAGGCAAGACACCAAAATATAAACTGCAAGAAAACAAGCAAGCTGAGAGAACACCAAGGACCCTCTCAGGAAGAAGATGGCATAGGTGACCTTCCTTACTGCTGGGAATCTCATCACATTTTATGGCTGCTACTTCAACGCTGCCATGGAGTGGAATTAGCCAAGCTCTTCTCAGACAGTGCAAGTTCCTCATCTCTGTCTGGGCAGCAAGGGACATGAAAACTCCATTGCAACACTCTTGACATATGGCTAATCAAGCAGAATTCATAGAATAGAAAAACAGAGTTGGAAGGGACCTTGGAGGTCTTCTAGTCCACTCCCCTGCATAGGCAGGAAACCCTACACCATTTCAGACAAATGGTTATCCAACTTCATCTTAAAAACTTCCAGTGTTGGAGCATTCACAACTTCTGGAGGCAAGTTGTTCCACTGACTTAATTGTTCTGTCAGGAAATGTCTCCTTAGTTCTATGTAGCTTCTCTCCTTGATTAGTTTCCATCCATTGCTTTTTGTCCTGCCCTCAGGGGCTTTGGAGAATAGCTTGACTCCCTCTTCTTTGTGGCAACCCCTGAGATATTGGAATTATCATCTCCCCTAGTCCTTCTTTTCATTAAACTAGACATACCCAGTTCCTGCAACCATTTTTCATATGTTAATAGTCTTCAGTCCCCTAATATATTTATCCTTCATATATTTATCATATATATAATATTTATCTTTGTTTAACTGAACCCACAAAGTTCAGTTCATGAAACAGCTATGGGGAGAATACAAGAACAAACACACACACACACACACCCGGCAGTCATTTTGCTGATGTGTCTGTATTCGTTTTCCTTGTACAAATGCCATTTGGTGGACTGGTGCAGAAATGTATTAAAATGATAGCAAATCTTAATACAAGGAGGGCCCTGGTGACAGACTCTTGAGGTTACAGATCTATAAACTATTGTAAGCTATTTTAGAATGACTAAACAGTCGTCTCCAAGATGCTTACACAAAGGACAGAAATCACTAGTACCTCCTATTCATATTGCCCATCAGATAAACAGCTATTATAAGTAGGAGTCATGGTTTGTCTCAGCCTACATTAATTTGACTAATCCCATTTTGAAAGCATCTTAAATTGGTAGCAACAGTAACTTTATGATCAGCCCTTGCATTTATGATCTTTGCAGATCTGTATACTTCAGCAAAGGATAGCTGAAGGAAGAGCATAAGCACAGTTGTGGTTTCACTTAGTAACTGCTTTGTTTAATGACTGAGTTGCCTGTCCCCAATGCGATCTGTAAACAAGGAGTGTATCTCCAGCTCTTTTATAATACATCTAATTCATTCACCATTTTTAACAAATTTTCAACAGGTCTATTCATTTATCACAGGGAGTGCTTGCCTTCATTTCTGCAAAAGATTATCAATCTCTCTGGCATCTCTAGCCACAGATGGCAGGGCCCATTTCCTCCTCTAGCATATAACCTTGTCCAGCTGAAGAGGCCCTTACAAGCATTATTTAGCCTTTTACAATAGTTTATTTAATGTTTCACCCGTTTTCGGATCAACTGAATGGTCCTTCAGTTAGAATTCATTAACAAATCATCATTCGTCCTGTCAATTGTCAAAAGCCCAGATCCAATGGAGAAATCTTGCTGGCTACTACTATGCTTAGTTTAAGGAAGTGTGTGTGATTTCTGTGCAGAAGTAAGGAAATACGCGCATCCTGTTTCTAGCTTAAAAGAAAAACTCAGTGCCCGGACAGCGATCCTATAGCTTTCACCAGCAAAAACGTTTTCGCCCGCCAGGCTTCCTCGCAGATAAATACGTCCCTCGCACCTGAAAACTACACGGGGGGGGGGAAGCCCCATCCAAAATCTCCACCCTCCGCGCCAAACCTCCACCTGTCTCAAAGCTTTCTGCTGCCCGGAGCGCGCGGGACCTCCGGACTCTTCCCACCGCGCTTCTTTCCCGCCTAAGAGGCGCGCAGAGATTTTCAGGGGAACTAGGATTCTGTCATCTCGCCGAGAGCGCGGCGCTGAACCCGATTGTCGCGGGTTCCCACGAGACCGCGTGTTTTTAACCACGGGCAAACTTTTGTGGGCGCCATCGCGCGCTCTCCGCAAGTGCCGGTCGGTGTGTGTGTGTGTGTGTGGAAAGTCCTGCCCCGCCTCATAAACTAGTCCCGCAATTCTAAACGGGGGGGCAGGGGAGGAAATCAGACTTTTCCCGCAGAAGGGCGCGGTGAGAGGCGGCGGGACGCGCTTCTTTCCCGATCCTGCTGGGCTCGGCGGCTGCGCCAGCGCTTTCCAGTGGGGCGGGCCAGCCAGCCAGCCTGTCCGCTTCCCGTCTCTCTCACACACACACGCTCTCTCTTTTTTGCGCCACGCCCGAGGCCAGAGGCGCATCTCTCTCCGTTCCAGCTGGGGCGCGTCTCCTCCGGTAGCCAGAGAGGAAAAGCCTCCGCGGTGCTCCCGCTCCAGACATGAGCCCCCAACGTGGGGAGAAACGGGCGAGAGGTCGGCGGCGAGGCCAGCTGTTGGCGCCCCCGCGGCTTTTGCTCCTCAACTTCTTCACCTGACGTCCCGCTGAGGAGCTCCTTCCCTGAGCAAACTGAAGAGAAGATCCCCTTCGAGGATCAAGTTTGGACTGGATCGCTTTGCGCTGCCAGGGCGCGCAGCCGAGGATACGGCGGCCAGCACTCCTTCAGTGCGCTCGCCTCTTTTCCTCCCGCTCCGCCTGTTACGCCTCTTGTCCCGCAGTTGCCCAGCGCGCTTTTGAAATAGTAGGTAGGCACTTAAGTTATGGGTCGGCGGAGAAGAAAAGTGCAATGTATATTCGTGGGACGGTCGGTGGCTTGCTTTGGGAATGCAGGTAGTTCTCGATTTACCACCACAATGGAGCAACTGTAGTGATTCACTTACCAAGAAAATGAGGCAAAATTCACTTAACAGCTGCCTCACTTAGCAACAGAAATGTTGGGCTCCACTGTGGTCGTAAGTTGAGGATCACCTGTACCATGTTGCTTGCAATAACGACTTCTTTATTTTTGAAAACTGTGTAGATGCTTGCTTTTGTTTGTAAAATAAATTCAAGGATGCTGGCACACATAGAACACTGTTTTTGTTCATGCTTATTCAAAAGTACAGGTAGTCTTTGATTTACAACCACAATTAAGCCCAAAATTTCTGTTAAGTGAGACCTTTGTTAACTGAGTTTTGCCCCATTTTACGACTTTTCTTGCCAGTTAGGTTGTTAAGTCAATTGATGCAGTAGATAAGTTACTAACTCGGTTGTTAAATGAATCTGGCTACTCCATTGACCTTGCTTGTCAGAAGGTCGCGAATGTGATCGCATGACCCTGGGATACAGCAATGGTCATAAATATGAACCAGTCGTGAAGCATCTGAATTTTGATCACCCGGTTGTGGGGATGCTGCACAGGTTGAAAAATGGTCATAAGTCACTTTTTCAGTGCCTTTATAATTTTGAACGGTCACTAAATGAACTGTTGTAAGTTGAGGACTACCTGTATACTACCTGTATAGTTTTTAAAAGGCTTGTGATTCCTTTGTGCACCAATCTGTTTCTGCTCTGGAGTTGATCAATTCAGTAAAATCTGGCCATGTGCAGTTGAACATGAACTCATTATTTCTTGTCTCAACATGATTTTTGGATTTCTCTCTTAGTGTTTCATTGATTGCTCTAATACTCTCTCCACGTTTTTTTCTCTCTTCTTCTTTCACTGAACTTCTGAGCTACCCAATAATTTCTGTGCAAACTAATGAAGTATGTAATTGAAATCCAGATCCCCCAGGCTAATAGCAGAAAACATTAGAAAGAATCAAGATGGGAGCAAGTCTGCAATGGGAAAATAAAGTGATCATGAAAAGTTAAAATAACTTTAAAGGATTGTCATAAATACAGAGTAATGTGTTATTGTCAGTACTGAAAGTATGTTAAAGGGCCTAGCTCAGCTTTGTGTCCTGAGGTGGAATTGCATTGTGCATGCATATATTTAACAATTTTGCAGTGACACAGAACCTTTGGTTAAGACTGGAGGGTCTTAACCAAAGGTTCAGACTGGACCCCTAGCAGGGTCCAGTCTGCTAGAGGCTTGGATTGTTCATGGACAGTGAGACTTCTCATGGAATACAGAAACCACTTTTTTGCAGGTGTATTTCTATTCTAAAACAATGGCATTGCATGCAGTGTAAGAGCATTTTGAATTGCTTAATGATGCGAAGGCACCTTTTTGGATGCTTTTGCCATGCTATGGCAACACAATCTGTATCTAGTCCAGGCTAGCCCAACCTACATATTTCAGGTGTATTGTTGCTGAGATTCTGAATTCATTTAGTTAGCTTTTGCACAACTTAATTAAGTATAGAGAAGCACCAGTTTCAAACGTCTGGTTCCCAGAGGTCTTCTTTGTAGTTCTTAGTTTCTTATTTGCATAAAAGTCTCAATGATAGCTATATGGTGGAGGCTGATGCTCCAGCCACTGCGACCACAGACTATACTGGACGAAAATGATGGACATCAGATTGAAAATACAACTTCAAGGGAAGATGTTTGGAAAGTCTAAGAATTAGGATTGCAGGTCTTCCGAGAGCTAATAGGCATCGTCTTTTGATTTTTATTTCCATGGCTTTTGATTTCAGAGAAATGTATAAGAACTGAAATTTGTTTTGGGCTGGAATAGGACATGAAGAATAAAAGGAGTTGGGAGATCACCAAATCAGGATGAAACAGAGGTTGAACATTTTTCCAAACCTACTTCTAGTTGTGCTCTGTGACTATGGTGAGTATGTGGAAGCATTAGATGGAAATGACACCACTTTTATCATTTTGAAATGTCAAATCCAGATGGGTGGACTGGCAAATCCCATCATTCCTTGATGTCTATTAAAAAACACTAAATTGGACATTCAGTAGGTGGCTTGAGGAAACTTGAGTTATTCTCCTCTCCTATAACTCTAAACATCTGGAGGAAGACTGGGGCAAGCAGACTAGCCTGTTTTCCTCTCTGTTTTCTCTGCCCTCCATATATGAAGGGTGAATTTCTGTATAAAAAAAAAAAAAGGACCCTCCCCCAATCGTGGTTTTGGATGGTGGGGAAGCAGACAATGTCATGGATCCAAAATCACAATTCTTAATGAATTTTAGATTTAACAGCAACAACATTGCCACAATTGAATTGAACCAAGCAGAAGATAAGGTCTCTTACCTTGGTATATACAGTACAAAACAGTTTTAAGTATTTTCTTTGGCAAACATCAAGGGAACTATTTAAAGTTTTAGCTAGGAGCTTTAATTTTAGCTAGTTAATGGTTTTTAACTTTCTAGAAAAACAGATGTTTTTTCTAAAAAAATTGAAATCCAGTATGAAACCCAGGGAATGAAAAGTAGCGGAGATAGGTTTGGCCAATGTAGTTGCTGTCTGTTACATTGTATGATGCAGCAGCTTTAAAATTATTTGCTTGTAAGAATGGTAAGTGAGAAGATTTAGGAGGGAGGAGTGGAGACAGTAGGGGTTTCTTGCTTGTGGTTAAGAGATGTACTTACTTTTATTAAAAACAGCTAAGAAAGAGAGAATTAATGGACCTAGCACATTATAAATGCAAATTCATTACTTCATGTTAATTGTTGTATAACTCAGCAATTGTACATATGCACACAGTTTGGACAGAATTACTATTTTGAAAAACAGAATTGGGCTTTTTGAATCTTTCACCTGTTCTGCATATGAACATTGGTATTCCATTACATTAAATAGGGATTAAAACAGAATGACAGAGTTGGAAGGGATCTTCGAGGTCTTCTAGTCCAATCCCAATTAAATTAAATTGGGATTGTAAATTAAGCAGATAATAGGTTGTGAGCCATGTGTTATGTAGATTAAGGTATGTAAAGCAACCTTTAGAGACTGTAATTCTAGCATCCATTCCCATAGTGTATAGTTTTCAGGGATGTTGAGAATTGTCATGCCTTAGGTGAAATGCTATACTTGGTTAAATTTACTGAAAAGCATGTAAATTCTACGTCTTCATGCTCTTCTCATTAATTGCGCTATCAAATTCCTTTTTTCCTCCAGTTCTCGGAGCAATCAAACTTCTCTTGGACCAACAGACTCATATAGCTTTAAGCAATGTTACAGTATCTGTTAGTTTTCAGAATTATTATGATGCTAACAACACACTGAAAAACACTTCTGTTCTACTCATGGAGGCCAGCAGCAACCAAATTGTTGCCAAAAAACAGCTTCCAGAAAACCAGCGTCAAGGTGTGATTGGTTTTGAGTGTTCCTATTTTAAGAATGCTGGGAATTACTGGTTGAAGCTGGCTTCTGAAAACATCGGAAGGCTTAATTCTCAACAGAACGGAGAAACTCTTCTACTCAACGTGAAATGGCCTATATTTGACTTTGATTTGAGGAGGACGTCAGGTGGTCATGGGAATTCCCTTCAGCTCGGGCTGTTTACTAACGAGTTATTATGTCCCATAAATAAAACAGTGATTTCTCTGGATGTCATTCTAACCAGCAACCTATATGAACTAGGGACATTGATCTCAAATGAGACACTGGGCCTGAGAACAAGGAAAAGCGTTTCGCTCTTTGAGTCCCAGTGGGTGAATTTGGACTGCCATGTGATTAGCCCAGAAGCATACATCACTACATTACTGAAATCAGCAGAGACAGGCTCAATCATTGCTTCATCAGGACCTATAGATCTTGTGCGCAAATTTGGATACAAGCTAGCCATATCAGAAGAAGTGCTATGTGAGTCATCGGTTGTGGCTTCTGTTATTTCTCCTCCATGTACATCTTCTGCTGGACGCATTGCTGTGTTTAAGTATAACCCTTTGGGCCAAATGGTGTCAAAGCTATATGAAAGCATCCTGAATCCAGAGGACCATCAGCTAGAACTCAGTTGCACATTGTTCGACAGTGGCACAAACAAATACTGTTTTGAATTTAGCTCTTCCAACCAAGTGAATTCCGCGCCATGGGCAAAAGAATGTGTACTAATCCAAAGGAATGTTGGTTTGTATTACTTTTCCAAAATGTCTCATTTGAAACTGAAGGATTTCAGGGTCTTCTTGGATGCATATTCCTTCTGGAAACTAGAGTATAATACAAAAGCATAATCCATCAAGTTTTGCAAATAAGCCTGCAACAGTGCTGAGCTGCACATACAGGATAGGATTTCTGCTAAATATGGTCAAATTTTTGCCTTTGCTAGATGGATGATAGGACAAGGAGAAAGGATTGTATTCTATGTTCCTATACCTATTAAAGGAATGAATAGCTTATGAATTTTTAAAACATCTAAATAAATTGTATATTCTATATACAAGGTCTCCTATGTAGGGTGCTGGACTATGCCATTGAAATCTTGCCTCTCTTATTTAAAAAGAAAGAAATTTTCTGTGGTTTCTAAAGTAGAGGCACTAGATGTGAGTTGCAAAAATCCACAAGACCACAAGATAGCTGCGACGAAAAATACAGATAGAACTTATGGACACAATTGAACCAAAAATTTATGTTGATAAGTAAAACATTTGTTAAGTGCGTTTAGCCCTGTGAAAAAACGTCACAAGTCACTTTTTTCAGTGCTGTTATAACTTCGAATGGTCACTAAATGAACTGTTGTAAGTCGAGGACTACCTGTATTTTTTTTTCCCTGCCATCTAATAATTGCCCAGATCATTGCAACCCAGATCTCATAACCATCTAATTTGTGTCCTTTGCTTCATTTCAACTTATACATCTTCTCTTGTATTGTCTAAATATTTTTTCTAAAAAGTATTCCCTGTTCTAGGAATTCATCATCATATTGTATGATGATGAGGCAATTCAAGTAAATTTAAATAATGCAGAATGTGTGAGCATTGGCTTCAGATCCAGATTAGTCACAAAGTGTTCCAGGCTGCCTTGGGCAAGGCTTGGCAAACCACTTTGATTTTCTACCAGACTTTATGGTGCAAACCTCAGCTAGAAAAAGAAAGGAGTATCCAGTCCCTTACAGAAACATGCCAAGTTGTTCTGGTGAGATACAAGTGATTTGCTCAACCAACTGGGAAAATACCTCTATCTTTTGCAATTAATTATAGCAAATATCCAAAGAAATGTGATGATCATGACTACTATGTAACATGCAACACAGATAGTTTTTTTTTAAGTGTAGCCTTACACGATCTTAGAAAGAAATGAACCAACAGCCATTTCGAATCTCTTCACATAGTAAATAGATGAACCTTACATAAGATTATTGTGGAGATCATAGATCACACATGGTGTCTTGCAAAATGTATTGGGATTACAGCTGCCAAGATTCACAGACCAACATATCTGTAAAGTGCTAGATTATGGCAGTGTGATATATGGGTATTATGGCATTCGGTACTAGGATACTGCAACCAACTCCTACACGGTACCATAGGATCCAGGTTCCATTGCCCACCAATACAACTTGTGTGTTGGGGCTAATTTGGATAGACTCTTCAAGCTATACATGAATGAGTTCAAACTGGAAGAATGTGGGTTGTTGCTTGGCATTATTAGAAATTCCTTTTCAGGGAGGGAGGGCACAAGGCAGTCTCACCATGGCAATAATTCTGGCAGTTGAATAGGTAGCTGTTTATTACTGGACCTTCTACTTTGTCTGGGAGAGAAGGCCTCCAGGGTAAGCCATTGAAAATCATACTGGTGTCATTTCTGAGGTAAATTGTCTTATTTATTAAATGTTCCACAATTATGAAGAAGTTGTCTCTAATTGCCAGGCTTTTTACAATTAGTTCTGCTCCTTCTCAGCAGCCCAACATACAAAAATTAAACATTACTTCTATGCCAGGAAATGAATCACCTATTTCTCTGTTTGAAACAGTTACTAAAGGCTTAGAACCAGGGCTGCCAGCACAAACCCTCTGGTAATTCCAGTAGAGCTGCATGTTCTCAGCTCTATGGGCACCCATGGATGGGTGATGACTCAATCATCACCCATCCAAGCTCTGTTCTTTCCTATTTTATAGGGAAATGAGAATTAAGTATAGTGGACAAAGGGGGAAATTATGCCATAAACAAGAGAACCTTTCAGAAAGCACTGTGATCAATATACTGTATTGGTATAGCTGTTTCTATTTTGAGATGGCCTAATTATAAAAACTTTCTCAACCAACTATTTCAAATCACTTGCAAGAATGATTTCTCCCATCCCAGTAGCTCATTGACCAGGAAGGAAGGAAAGGAGAAAGGAAGTGGTTCAAAGGAAGACATTCCTGACCCAATAGAGATGAAAGGAGTCTTTGACACCATTCTTGAGTTTTGATATAGGGGAATTTGCTAATCTAGGTTCTTCTAGTATGGTAACCAGTGTGACTAACCTAGGAGCTTTTAATCTGGAGAACTTTGATGCAACTGACAAACTGAGGTTTCTGAAAGTTGTCTGAAGCATTTCACTTGTTCCTAGCAGTCCCAGAAGATAGGGCTCATTGTTCTTTTCATTTCTTGAATTGTTTCTATGGATTTTTTTAGAAGAAGGGTGAGAAACCTGTAGCCCAGTAGTATGTGGCTAATATATGTGACCACAGTAATTGGGAGTAATAGAGGTTGGAATCCTACAGTGTGTGTAGGTTTTGAAGTTTAGTGAATGAAATTTTGAGCTCAGCCTTATCTTCTCCCATCTTGGATTCTTACCTATTTTGACACAGTCTAATTTATCTACATGAAATTGGATCTGAAACTAGGCAGGTCAGTTCTTTTTACCAAGTATTCAGGTATTTTTTTCCCCTTGTTTATAGAGGAGTTACCTGGAGATATAGGCCAGAATTAGCATATTACGGGTACCGGTATTTGCTTAATGGGAAATTGTAATCAAGAAATATTATGTTTCAACAGATTTTGAACAGCACAATTTTTCATATCATGTTTGTCTACATTGTGTTTCTAATGTGAAATTTTAAAATTTATATAACATCAGATTATTTATTGGGCCCGCTGCCCAGGATGGTCAACAAGTCTAGAGTCTCTCTTGCCACTTCTTATATGTCTTTAACTGGAGGTGCTGAGGGACTGAATCTAGAAGCATTGCGTAGAAAAAGGTTTGCTCCATCTCCACATGTGACTCCTCTATCATTGTCACTCAGTGACAATCACTTAATGCTTCAATAACATGATATATCACCTGTTAGGAATTAGGTGTCAGTCTGAAGAAATTGCAGTGTTGATCACCACAAAGTGGAGACTTTTTTCCAGGTCAGTCATTCTACATGTTGGTTTTACCTATGCAGAAGGTTGAAAGCCATCCAGAAACAAGACGGCATGAAAATGACAAAATTCATGCTTGTAGAATTAGACCATATTATGCTGCAGCTAAGAGTACTTTTGGTTCTCTTTTTTTAGATTTATGTAAAATGTATCTACTAATACCCAGTTAGTAACACTTTAAATCTCTCAAGCATAATCGGTGAAGAAGACAGGAGTGTTGCTTAAGGAACAAAAGCCAATGTGCAGATGAGATAGAAGCAAGAATGGTTTGCAAGGTTAAAAAGGGATGCAGTGGCATGCGGAAGAAGGTAGAACCCCAATATATATATATATATATTATCTTATGCCTTCCATTGTTTGACATTATTAATCATTTTCTTGCTGCCTTTTGCATAAAGATTTTTACCCTAAAAGAAGAGAGTGTGATGGGTATATACATATGCATATGTATATAGATGCTGTTTCCTGCTAATTGGCCTTGGGTTATTTTCTAGTTAATAGAAAAGCAAGTTCATCACAAAAATGCACTTTCCTGAAGGGTCATCAGCTTCAGCTGTGTTACCTTGCTGTACGGCATTTATATACCCCAGATCTTCTGCTACCATTTGCAATCTGGTGAATTTCTCATATTTTTTTGTCTACCCCATAACCACTGAAGCCACTAATGGTCTACAGTTAGTCCTCAACTTATAATAGCTCATTTAGTGACTGTTCAAAGTTACAATGGCACTGAAAATAGAGACTTATGACTGTTTTTCACACTTACAACCGTTGCAGCATCCCCATGGTCACGTGTTAAAAATTTGGATGCTTTACAACCGTTTCATATTTATGACGGTTGCAATGGCCCAGGGTCACGTGATCTTTTGCAACCTTCTGACAAGCAAAGTCAAAGGGGAAGCCAGATTCACTTAACAACCGTGTTATTAACTTAGCAACTGCAGTGATTCACTGAACAACTGAGGCAAGAAAGGTCGTAAAAATGGGGCAAACCAGTGGTGAAATCTGAACCGGTTTACTACCGGTTCACTGGCTGCGCATGCGCTTGTGTTTGCGCAGTGCGCACCATGCATGCCAAAAGGAGGCATGGGGTAAGTAGAACAGCGCGCGGGGTGGGTGATCAGCTGTGGTGAGCAATTTTTTTTTTTTACTTTTAAAAGCATTTTTTTACAACCTATTCGGCTGAATAGGTTGTTAAAAAATGCTTTTAAAAGTAAAAAAAAAGGCTCTGACGATCGCACGGGTCAAGGGCTGACTGTATTTTTTGGGGGGTATAATTTCAGTTTCCACAAGGAATTTGAATCCATTTACTCTTTAGAAGTAATAAATTCATCTATCTTGCTTTTTTGTGCAGGATGGTTGATAGCTTTCAGAGAACATTTCCTACAGTAACATAATTTATGTTCTCCTAGGAGGATCCTGGAGCACTTGGCAAGCCTGGAGTTCGTGTAGTGCCACTTGTGGAGGTGGCATTCGTGAGCGTTTTCGGGAATGCGTCATGCCTTCCCCAGTCCACATGGTGCAAGGTTGCCCAGGAAGGCAACAAGAAACTTCTCCGTGTTCTTTGGAGGAATGTCCCAGTATGTAAGCTTGATGTTTCAAAAACACTATAGTCTATACAACTTTGCAATATTTTTGTATGTGTTCAAGAGATCTCTCTGCCCAATATATTGTTTGGGGACAACAGTCAGCATGGAAGTCTAGGGCAGGCAGCCCCTTGGGAAGGAAACCCAAGTATAGAGCTGTGTCTGAGTGACACACTTGAATGTACTCATGTAATCAATATTTCCAAGGGTACTACCATTTAAGGCCACCTAGAGTCCAGTGAAAATGTAGTATAATATTTATATATGCACTGGAAATTTTACAAGTTGCAAGCCCATACATCATAGAGCACGGGTGTCAAACTTGTGGCGTCATGTTGCGATCACATGACATATCGTGACGTTTTTCCCTTCGCGGAGCTGGGGTGGGTGTGGCCTGCCCGTGTCACTTCCAGCCCCTGGGTCGCCAGTTTGACACCCCTGATCTGGAGAGCATAAGGTTGGGAAAGGCTGCCATATATTGTTTACATATTGCAGTGATGGCTAATCTTTTTGCCATCGTGTGCCAGGAGCAGGGGGGGAGGGGTGGTCACGCACACGTGTGCCCACATCCATAATTCTATGCAACCCCCCACACATGTGCATGCTCTCCCCCCCGCTCCCCCCCACTTCTGGCATGCAATGGCACGGTGGGACTGGAAGCCCCGTTTTTGCTCTCCCCAGCCTCCAGAGCCTTTCTAGGAGCTTCGGGACGGTGAAAACGGCATTCCACACCGCACCCGGAGGACCTCCAGAGGCCAGAAATGGCCCATTTGCCAACTTCCGGAGCTGAGCTTGCGTGCCCACCGATATGGCTACGCGTGCCACCTGTGGCACACGTGCCATAGGTTCACCATCAGGGACATATTGAGATACATATCCTTACTACAAGTAGACCCATTGACCAATTGATGTCATAAAATTATTCTTGAGTGACAGCTATGTAAATACATGGTCTTTAACAGTTTTTAACCTTACCTCCAAGATTACAAAATTCCTAAGAAACCCAGGATAAGCCCTATTTGGAATTGCTGCCCACAGCATGTCAAGCTAAAAGATTTAGGTTGATACAGAGCTTGCTCTGTCTCAAAACAAGGTTGACTACAAGTCCTACTTTAGAGAGAATATTTCTGTGTTTGGTGCTGTCCACTTCCTGGTCAACAGAGCATTGTGTGGGTCTAAATACCTGATTAAGTTGAGATGGCAAGCTTATTTCTTTTATGCGCTCTTAATTTACATATCTCAAAAATGTTTCACAAAATCATGAACACGAAGAGCAGGTCTAAAATGTCCCAGTAAAGTAGATTTTTTTTACAATAAATGCCTTGTTTCCTGAATAGCTAGAACAGCCATTTCGAATGAAGCTGTCACTTCTGCACAAATAGCACACATTTGTACTATGTTTTAATTGTGCAATAAATTTTAGTTACGAAAGAGGGAAAATTGGCTCCAAACTTATTTTGGGCCAGCTCCAACACCATATCTGAGTAAAAAGCAGTGACTACAAAGCTACATATATTTAAGCATCAGAAATCAGTCTGTTAAAAGATTGCATTTTAACTAGTGAATTTCTGGCATAAAGTGATATCAGGAAGCTAATGCTGAAGTAGTTTACAAAGTGCTTTAAGGCCATAGAGTGAGAAACAGTAAGCATTTTAATTTGTTGGGTTGATTGGCACTTATAAACTGTCTGTTATCTGATGTCTTTGCTCTTTGTTTCAGTCACCACAACTGGCCTCCTCACACCACTGTCTCCTGAAATGGAAGGAGAAAGAGCTGCCAATAATCTAATAACTATCACTGGGATATCATTATGCTTATCTATCATCTTTGCAACCATCCTTATCACCTTATGGCGAAAGCTTTGCAGAACCCCGAAGTGCAGCAGTCCAGTTAACTGTGACTCCCCTCATTCATCTGGCTTCCGAAAAAATTCTGATGAAGAGGATATTTGTCCAGACAGACGTCAACAGGAAAGCTTTTCTGAGGGAGAAGCCTCTTGTTTTTCCCCAGGAGACACTTCTGATATAACCTTGAATTTCAGGAGAAGCCTTCATTTGGTCCCCGAAGATGGAGGAGGATTAGTTCATGAAAATTTGCAGTCCAGTGCTCAAAAAATCATCCCTCCCATTTACAGCTATCGCCTTGCCCAGCAGCAGTTGAAAGAAATGAAGAAAAAGGGACTTAAAGAAACAACCAAACTTTATCATGTGGCTCAGAACTCTCTCATGGACACAATGAAAACAGAAAACCAAGAGGTAGCTGCTGCAAGTAAGTTTAGAATAAAATCTCCATTTCCAGAACAGCCACCCGATTACCTAAAGTTATCAGGGGACAGACCCTGTTCTAGAATGGATAGTACATTTTTGCAGGCCGATTCCGTGTGGAGCCCTGGTCATTCCTCAATGAGGAGAAGCCATCACAGATATTTTGATAACAAAGGAGAGTCAACAGAAAGAGGATACCAAAAAAGTTCACAGTTCAGAAGAACAGCAAGTTTTCATGAAACTAGAAAAGCAAAGCCATTTCGGAAAAGAAGCATGTCTACCCTGACGCCAAGTCAGCCTTCATTCAACCACTGCAGAGCCAAAGTGTGGGATCATGTTATGGAAAAACAACACTGCGTTAAATCTAAAAATGTAGCACAGAACACTACGGAACTTGAACTGTATCACAGCATTCCGTTGACCACAGAGTCATTGAGCTGGGGGGGACATATTGCTCACAAACAGAAGCTTCCAGAGAAGACACCAGATCTGGTTCACAATCGTCCACTGGGATCTTTCGTATCTTGCGTCGATAACTCAGAGCATAAGAGAACCAGAAGTGGACGTTTTTTAAACCCTGCCAGTACTTGGAGGAAAGAGTCTACTTTCCTAACTCTCAAAGATGATCATCAGAAAGCAGAGACCCTGAGTCCCTCGCAGTATAGAAAGAGCAAATGTCAAAGCTTTCCATCTGATACTGGATGCCACTTCTATGACAACACTTCCTTTGCTCTGATTGACTCAGAACAACAAATGTATGACCTGCCTGGATATTTTGAGTTAAATGAAGGTGAAATAAGTACTTTGACTGCTGAAAATTTGGTGATCTGAATTTATTGTGGGCAAAAGGGAAGCTGCAGCATTAGCAACTGCAAAAACTCTTAAACTTTCAAAGTGTACTTTAACAGAAAACTCCTTAAGAAGGGAAGGAGACCTAATTATCATTCCATTGAAGCAGGCCAAAACTTGGGAAAAGTAAATGATACCCTAACACAAAAATAATGACTAAATATGTACTTGTGCAGAGTCTCTCTCTAAACTATCTCAGAAATAGACTCTTTAGGGCCAAAGTTACCCTGTATGCTTACATATACAGTTTACAGTATTGGACAATGGTATTGGAGCATATAATACATTTTAAATTGGTTACCCTTACTATCCTCAGAATTCCTCGCCAATGGCTGCTAAGTGACTGTGAAAATGTCTGACATTCTACACCGTGGCATTCAGTGGTCTATAAAATCAGACTTGGAGGTCTGCATTTGGTATTAGTTAAGAGGTTAGTGTGGTTACAGGCACAGCTGGAATATAGCCAGTCTATTCATTTCTATTGGACAAGCACTGGATGCTTCTTTAACCACTGTTTGCATCACAGCAACTCCAATTACAAATTTGCCAAGCCTGTTAGATATACTCAGTCGCAAAGCAATAGTCTGCTTCAGAAGAATCCACCTTAAAAAAGATTATTCCCCCTACAAGGAAACATATCTTTTGCAAATTTCAATAAATTTCAGTTGAAGAATGTTTAAAATTAAGCAGTTTGGGCTTGGTTTCTCCCACTGACATATAGTAATAGAAAGTGTTTGTTTCAGAAAATGTAAGTGAAAAAATGTAATGTGAAACAAGAAATGTTATTAGTGTTTTGTAATGGACAAATTCTAGACATTGATAAACAATGAACTAATGTTTATTTTTATGCTGTTTGAAAGACAATGATATAATTGTAATTATGTCTTTTTGCAATTGCTGCTGGTTTAATTGCATTAAATATTGCTGATGTAAATGTACTAGATAATTTCTCACACATTAGGAATTAATATAATAGTTCACATTTTACCAGAAAGCTGAGAGAACATCCATCCCAAAACTTTGGGATCATCCATCCCAAAGCTACACTTAGCCCATCATGGATTTGTAATATTTCAAACATTATAAATTGAAAAGTGACAGCTTTTAACATATGGTGCTTATTGAGAATAATTAAAAAAAACTCTTGTGAAAATGCACATCTAGCTGTATACTTAATTAGGCAGCTGTCAAGATTTTCACTTTTCTTTCCTTTTTTTCAAATTTAAGAAAGTCATCAGTTTTGAAAATACAAATTTAAAAAGGACAAGGAGATTCCAGGTAAACCTGCCTTCCCAATCTAACATTCATTCAATCTTACAGCAGTCAGAAACCCATTCCTTTCCTTAGAAAGTCTCTGATGGGATTCACATGAAACTGATTTCATTCTCTCTTTATGTACCATAAAACCCTTTCTTCCCAATGACGTACAACGTTTTCTTTTTCTACATTTCCCTGAAGGGTGGTTAATTTTTGGAAGAGGGGGAACAAAATGAATTCCAAAAACAAATTTAAAAGTATCAGTTTATGGAAAGCGGGAATTCAACAACTGAATACTTTTTGTAAAGGAAAGATAAATAATAAGCAAGATTGTCCTTTGTGCCTTCAACAAAGTAGAGCGGCTTTTTTTTCCTCCAGGCCCATTTTTGAGGGCAGATTCTGTATATATGAAAAGCCGTCTTTTTAATTGTCAGCTGGTATACAGGGATAATACAATGATTGGCAAACCAAAGCAAACTCTAATTTTGCTCCTTATTGTACCATGCTCCTTACTGTAAGATTTTTTTCAGTATGCTAAGTCTCAAGCCAAGGACCACATATACAGTAATTTTGGCATGCCTGCTTCTCTTTCTCAAACGTGCATTTAAAAAAAAATCTCAGTTGATTTCACCATTTCCACTCTCTCCATCCAGAAAGGACTGGAACCTGATTTTCATAGCTGTATATTTCAGGGAATACCATAGGCCTCGCCAGGTTGACCAAACCACTCCATTATCAAAGGGACCGGAGTATGTCCCTTTCTTGTAATATCGTCCATTAAGATTTGCTGCATGGCACCTTGTGGAAATGTCAGAGGAAAAAAAAAAAACAGAAAAGGATGTTAATGAAAGGCCAGGGAATGGCCCAAATGCAGATTAGTAGATAAAATGATATAAATCTTAATTATCACCAGATATTACATTATGACCAATTGGTGTTAGAATTGTCTTTCAACCAGGTGAACTTTAGTTGCACTGGAGCAGAACTAGGGATTCGTGAGGGGGGGGATGTTCCAACCCAGCTGAAGGGCACCAGATCAAGAAAGTAGCATACACATTTTGTTTAATATGAAAAATTACAATTTAACTAGTTGCCCTTAAATAAAATTGATCATTTTCTATAATAAAACCACACGAGCTTCTTTATGCCACCACTTGGCCTGTTGCCTGATCTATATTTTCTTGAATTCATGCTATTTCCATTTGGGGCCCTTCAGTTAATGGTAATCTTTTAAATAGAAGGAAGATGGGAAGAAAAGATGGATGAAGGATTGCAGGATTGGAAAAGGAACATATACAATGATCCTTAGTTTCTGAATTTTCAGTATTTCTATATAGATATGACTTTAAAAAATTATCTGCTCTTCCCACAATACTAAAACTAGAGAGAGAGAGAGAGAGAGAGAACCCATTTAAACTAAATGAGTGAAAAGCATTGTATAGGAGGTCTTGCCTCATTTAAAGAATAGAATTCTGGGAATTCACTATCAAAATCTGATCTTCATAACACGTAGAGGTACTATGTGGAAGGGTGTCAAACAAAGGAGATTTCTGAAGATATCTAAAAGATAGTTGTTGGTGCTCACCAGAGTGGAAAAGCTTACAGAACTATTTCCAAAGAGTTTGGACTTTACCAGTCAACTGCCAGGCAAACTCTCTAGAAATAGAGGCAATTCATCACCACTGTTACCCTTCCCAGGAGTGGTTGACCAACCAAGATCATAACCAAGGGAAAATCTAAAAAAATCCTAGGGTAATGTCTAAGGAAATAAAATCCTCTCTTGCATCGGTGAATCATGAGCCACGATCAGGAAAACACTGAAGAACAATGGTATATGTTGACAGGATTGTAAGAAGAAATCCACTGCTCTGCCCCCCTCCCCCACAAAAAACATTCTACAGTTTGCAAAAGAGCACATAGATAAACCAGAATGCTATTGGAAAGAATGTTCAGCGGACAGATGAGACCAAAGCAATCCTTTCCGCTTGATCATATTTGGTAAAAGATAAACAGTGCATTCTAGCATAAGAACCTTATTATCCCATCTATGAAACGTAGTAGTGAAAGTATCATGTTTGGGCCTGCTTTGCTGCCTCTGGACCAAGACAGGTTACCATCATTGGTGATGAAACCATGAGTTCCTCTGAATTATATCAGCAAATTCTGTACGAAAGTGTCAGGGTACCTTTCCGTGAACTGAGGCTCAAGAGAAAGTAGATCATGCAGCAAGAAAACAACGATCGCAAGTTGTATGATTGAAGAATGGTTAAAGAAGAAAGTTAATGTTTGGTACGGCCAAGTCAAAGGCCTGATCTTAGGCCCATAGAAATGTGGAAGGACCTGAAGCAGACAGTTCAGGAGAGGAAGCCCGACAATATTCGTGACTTGAAACAGTTTTTCAAGGAGGAATGAGCAAATGGGCAAAAATTTCTCCAAGCCAATTATGCAGGGTTGATCAACAGTCTTCAGAAACATTTAGTTGCTGGCAGAGTTATTGCTGCCACATGAGGATACACTGGTTACTGAAACAAAAATTGACATACTTTTGCCTTGCAGCAATTTGTAGCTTTGGGTCATTTTACTCAACAAATCAATGAACAAGTATAATGCTTTTAATTGGGTTCTCTTTATCTAGTTTTAGGACGTGTGGAGAACTGATCTATTTTAAGTCTTATTTGGCAAAAGCACTACATAATTTGGCCCACGAAGAGAACCAATGTACTTTTGTTCTCTACATTGCAATTCTCCTTGTTCACCTTTTGCCACATGAAATTGTGTTAATAATGGTAATTTTTTTTTCTAAACCTGCTTGCATTTGAGCATAGCAGCAATGGAAAGGATGGAGGTTCTTGTGCTCCCCTCCTGAAGACATGGAGATAATGCTAGTGCTTGCAAACTGATTTGTGTTCATCTCTTTTTAAAGTCCACTTTCCCTTTAGGGAAACTGAAGATGGCTCTTTTTTCATCCTTTCCCCCATCCTGAGGGATGAATTAGGCTAAGTGAGGGTGCCTGGTCTCAGATAAATCAGTGAAGCTTCCTAGCTGTGGAGAAGGAGGAAACCTGGATTTCCTTACCTATCTCTGTATCACATTTATTTTTCTCTACAACTGGCAATGGGTATATCTGAGTGTGACACACAAAATCGCAAACCTCCCCAAATTCAGACATTGAGAAGGGAGATCTGCTCAATTGCCTTCTCTTTTGACTTCAAAAGGGTTGCTGCTAATTAACTCACCTGTTAAACCACCAGCCGCATTTGTTCTCTTCTGCGCAGTTGCCTGTTAGGAACCTGTCATGGTCCCGATCAGGAGCAGAGAAGGGCATGCCGTTGAGTGATGCAGACCATTGGCTCTCAAAGTTGCTCCCCCCAGACAAAGCATTCCCGGCAGTCCCGGAATAAATGCCAAACCATAGCCTGTAATTGTTCTGAAGGAAAGCCACAGGACCTCATGTTACTAAGTTTCAAGATTAAGGAGCGAGTCATATGTCACAGACTGCTGCCATCACAAAGTATCACAAAACCTCAGAGCCTAATCACATGGAAGCCAGCTATGCTTAGTCTTGATTAGCACCCAGTTAAAGCTTTTCATGGATTAGGTAGAAATTGGAGCATTCCATAATTCCCACCCAACAATGGCACCGTTTAAATATGGAGCCCCTGCTAGCAGTGTTTAATGGCCCACAAATGAAGACAGCATGCAGATGTTCCCTGCCTCGCCTTCAACCACTTCTCCCAAGCGCCAACAATGCTCTTTTGACCTTCTCAGCCTTTGGAAACGTAGCTTTCTAAATGCCAACCCCTTATTTGACATTTCTGCATTTGAATGGAGGAAGGGATGGCAAGTGGTAATTATGGAGGGAAGGGGAGCCGTTTCCCTGGTGAAGCAGAATGCTTCCATAAGAGTTTCCAAATTATGATATGATTTCACCTCTCTTGAGGGGATCCTAGTGGGTTCTTTAGAATCATTGTTACGATTTTCTGGACTTCTATTCTAGAAGCTCGATTTACCAATAAGACTTTTTTCCCCATGATTTTCAGCTCAAATTGAGTGGAGATTGCTTCAGTTTTCTGTTTATATAGGTCTTTGGTCATATATTTCATTTACTATATTAGCTAATGGGGATCCTGATGACATAGTGTTCTATTGTCTGCCAGCTCTCATATGACAGGTCTATAGGACCATTTATTCATCCACATAGGTCAAACTACTCACTGTCTCATTCCTGATCTGGAAGTCATCATAAATTGCATATCTTCTCTCTCCATGCCAGTCCATTAGATCAATTTTCAGTGAAATTCCTCCTAGAATATTAAAAAAAAATTTTTTTTGGCTAATAAGAGGCATAGCGAACCATTCACTGCAATTTTTGCAAGAGTGAGCAATCTTTCACTTGAGGGACCACATTTTTAAAATACTATTTTTGGTGAATTAGAACTACAGGGCAGGGATGATATTAAGGTGTCATGCAAACAAGACATTTTTAATTGAATTGTTGATGATAAACATTTAAAGTGTGTAAAGCATGACTAAAGGCTTTGTTCTATCTTTTCTCCCTTGAACTTGATGGAAAACTATACAAATTGTGATTTTCTGCTAACTTCTGGTGGAAAAATCCTGTCAGGGTTACAGTTCTAGCCCCCTGTATGGCCAGCAAGGCTATGGTTCTTGTTTCAATATTTTTATAACCATGTTACATGCAGAAGAAAAAAAAGCAAATATTACATTAAGAACAGAAAAGCAGCACAAGCAGAAAGGGTTAGCCACTCTCTTCAATGGTACTGCATAACCATTTTTATTTTTATTTTGCATTTCACTTTGATGAATACTTGGGCACTGAATAATATTTAGAAAACAAATACAGTATGAAAGTTAAAAACAGGAATCATAATTAATATTAAAATTAATACTGACATCATTCAGTAATGAAAAATTAAGCAAAATGGATGCATTTTACATATTTTTTGTAAATGCAGAGAGATTGAAGACTAGCTGCACCTCCAGAAAAAGTAGCTGGAAAGTCATGCAGGAGAAGACCCTTCCTCACTTGTCAGAAGGACTTGCCTCTGAGAGGGGAAAAACTTCAAAAACTGCTCCTGAGAACAGTATCTTTATAGGAGGACTGATAATCCCTAAGAAGATTGAGCTCTACATTATCTAGAGAGGATCAAAAATTAGTATCACCACCTCAATATTGGGCCTAGGAAGCAATTGGTAGCAGCATCTACCTTGTGTTAACCCTGAAGCGAATCTGGCTCGGACCATCTTTGCGGCTTCAGGGTTGCCACTAGATGGGAGGAGGAGGAAATAGATAACTGGGGGTTTGTAGCCTAAACATAAAGTTTTCCTGTGGGAACCAAGGACCTAAAACAGATGGCTGGAAAGAGGAGGAGTAGAGTAACTAAGCAACCTGTCAGCATCTCTATTGGACAATATGATGGATGTCTTGGGGGAAGAGGAGAACTTTCACTTTTAATTGAGTGAAAACTGTGGGAACTTTCAGAGTCAGTTTTCACCAGTTGTACCAATATGATATATCCAATAAATTGTTCTTTGAGGAATCTACCTGCCTCAGAGTTCTGTTTTCAATGGGTGCATTACTTGGAACGCTGACACCTTCACTAATCACAAAAAAACAAGTAGGATCCAATTTATACAGTCTGTCATCTTATACTCAGATGACAGTCATCCTTGAGTTTTAGACTACTGTAGGATGGAGGTTGAAAAAACATCCTGGAAGAAGGCAATGTCTAGCTGTTTGCATCTTGTTGATAAAAAAACCACATGCGTGTTCAATGATATTCCTAGGAATCAAGCTTGACATGAAAGAAAATTTCAGTCAAACCCAATGAAAATGGTCCCAGACAAACAGTATTATTCAGAAGTAGATGGAACTGCAAGTTTACATCTTGCTAATCCTACATTACATGAATTGGAAGGTATCTTAAAGAAAATCTAGTCCAGCCTACTGGTCAGGGCAGGAATTCAATCAATCCCAACAAGCAGCCATCTAGGTGCCAAATGAAAAATGCCCAACAAAGAGAAAACGGGGACCAACAACATGTCTAAAGGAACTATAGATGCTCAACAGTTGGTGCCATCAGGAAATTCTTTCTAATATTCCACCTAAATCTCCTTCTGTTGCAACTGATTAGTCTTGTTCTGCCCTTGGTTTCAACACAGAACAGGCCTATCCTACCTTGCATACTGTATAACATTTGTAGTATACATTGCTATTGTATCCATCCATAATCTCCTATTTTGCAAACTAAACATGTCCCCCTCCTTTTTTTTTTTTTTTTTTTTTTTTTTACAAGCGAAACATTTATAATGCTTGGTTTCTAGACCCACTGACATCCTGGTAGATTTCATGTGTAATGTGATCTGAGATCCCACTGGCCTTTTTAACTGCTATATCCCATTCCCTTTTTTTTTTTTTTTTAGGCAGAGAAGAATACATTGCATTCCTAAAGCGATATTAATAGTCTTCCTTACTAACAGAACTAGACCTGTTCTGGCCACTTTAATTATAAATAAGATTATCTGGAGTCACAAAAAATAAGCATGGGCAATGTGACCCATAGAAATCTATACTGGACCCCACCTCTGTTCCCATACTGTATATATCCCATACCAGGTCAAGTCTTAGTAATATACTATTCTCTTGTTCTTCCACACCTAAACGTGCCTAGATTCTCGCATTGCCTGTCCTTGATGTTCGTCAATACTGTGTTCCTTGCTATTTTGTGTGGAGGCAAGAAGAAACTATGAGGTCAAACATATTTCTACCACTATACATAATTTATTCTTAATAGACTCTTCCAGAATTTATTATAAGAGAAATGAAGAACTAAATGTCTGCATTCACTAGTGGGCTAATACAAAACATTGATTTATCTGTGTTTAAATTAATTGATAGGTATCCTTACCATTGAAAAGAAGATCATAAATTTTATCATTACCAAGCCAATATTCATCATTCTTGCCCTGTAATTGTCCAAATCCTTCTTTGTAATCGAGCCATTCTCTGCAACAAAGAGGTATACACGAATTAGGCTCAGTAACTTAGTGCTAAGTAATATGTGATTATAGTATTTTAATGATTATTACCTTTACATCACATCTATTTTTCATGATAGAATTCAAGACAGTGTACATGAGATTTTTTAGGAATATTACTTAGAATTTGCTGTAAAAATGGCAGTTATTGTATGTATTCAGGCCATTCCGTCTGATTACCAGCCAATTGCCTGTAAGCCCCCAATTGGGTTGTGCTAATTTTTTGTTTGATTAATTAATTAATATCTCAGCTGTATTATTTTTAGATAATGGAGATAACATACAGTAGAAAGAACATCATGAGTCAATCATTGTTCATCCACAGCTAAAAAATAAGACCACCAAAAATGTTGTCCATTGTCCTCCCTCTTGAATTACTGCAGAGATACAGGGATAACAAAATTATTCTTTCTGTGCTTTGTATTCAGTGAAATAAAATCCATTTCTAGGGCCTCCCCTTCCACATTTCTACTTTACAATGTCTGCATTTATTTGTGCCTTGTTGAAAAAAAAATCTAAGCAGTTTCTCTGAGAAAAAAATATATTTCTGGTTGTATAGCTGCCTTCTCCATTTAAAGCCTTTTGAATATTGTGAAAATAAAGAATCCCATTTTTGTAACCAAATACATAGCTAAAAAGCTCTAACCACAGTTGTTTGCTCCTACAGAAGCTGAAATAGAGGGAGGTCAGAGGCACAGTATATACAGTATATTGCAACCATTACGGTACAGACACAACACCAAAACTCAGAGCCAGGAACTAAAACAGGAATTTTTGCCACAGGAAAACAGTTGGTCTACAACTCCTGCAGAACTACCATGTTGCAAAAGAAAATATCAGTTTTGCCAGGTCTTCAGATAAACCTGCAACTATAAAGCAACACAATTTGGCTTTTGAAATCCATAATCCTGGAGAGAAACTGAGAACAAGACTTAATTCTAGCTGGGGGATATGTATTCTTGCATTTCATTTGGAAATATATTTTTCTAAATGTGTGTGTGTGATTCATAGCAAATAATGTCTGCAAATTTTATGCACATCTTTGTCTTTGTGGGGGCATTTCTTAATTTGGGATGGCACATAAAGAAGCCGTAAAGTCTTTCCAGGTGAGCTATTAACTACACTCAAAAACTTACCGGTAGAAATTTTCTTTGCCGTTGCACCGCCGTTGAATTACTGTCCAACCACCTCCATCTGACATATCACAGTACACAAGAAAAGGTTCTCTGTCCTGTCGTGGTTTAATTCTATAGTACCCACTTTCTCTTTTTCCTCTGTTAAACAGCATTGCACAATCTAAACAAAGCATCAAAACAAAACAATAATAGCTCCAAATATTGGAACTACATCCAGCAATCCTGCACAGAACAGGAAAATGTTTTTTTTTTTTTTTTTGGTATTCCTTTATTGCCCCAAATTCATAGGATATTACTATACATCTAAATCGTGGATGCATTTATTTAATATCCCATTTTCTCTGAAAGAGCTGAAGATGATATGTAATGACTCCCTCCTCCCATTTTATTGATTTACTTATCAAATACATACACTGCCCATTTCACTTTCTGAGTGGGCGATTTATAAATAAAAGCCATAAAACCACATAAAAAACAGCATTAGAAACAGAATTGAAAACAGAATTGAAAGCAAAGTCTAAAAAGGCAGTGAAAGTGCCCACAAGCCACCACCCATCCCAGGGTTGCTTACTACTCATAGATCCCCATGCTAGCTGGCAGAGCTAGGTCTCCAAGCTTTTCTGAGGGCCAGAAGAATGGGGGGGGGGTGCCTTATCTCAGGGTTCAGAATGTTCCATAAGGCAGGGGCAACAGAAGAGAAAGCTTTCTTCCTAGACCCCACCAGTTGAAATTCTTTACTGATGGGTTCCATAACAACCACCCTCTGAGGTAAGCTGGAACAGAGTGACTGGCCTTAAATCATCCATTGAGCTTCCACGCCAGAGAGTGGACTTGAATTTGAGTCTCCTTGATGCCACACTTGGCCAGTACATCCTCCTGGCTGGGCAATTCCCAATTCAGGTGGTTATGGAGACTCTCCATCTCATCCCTAGTTTTTAGAACATCTGAAAGAAAATCACTGCTTTTCAATGATGTGACTTTTCCTTCTTTGGGGCCCAAAGAAAGGGTGGCACGGGTGAGCAAAGCTTGAGATGAAAGACATCCAATCAATTCCTTTGAATCTTCCAGTGTGTGCTCAGACCATCCATTGCTTTCCCAGGCAAATAAAACTGAAACATATCCCAGAGGTACTTTTCAAAAGACAACTGGAATTTCTTGCCTTTTTCCTTGAAAACATTTTGCTTCTCATCCAAGATGCTTCTTCAGTTCTGAAGAAACTTCTTAGATGAGAAGCAAAACTTTTTCAAGGAAAAAAACCAAGAAAGCCCAATTGCCTTTTGAAAAGCACCTTTGAGACAACCATCACCTGGATGATTGAGAATCTCCATAAACATTTAAAATTGAAACTGTTATGTCCTTATAAGGACATCCACCGGGGGATTGGTCACTTCCACCGGTGGGAAGTTTGAACAGCTGTCATTGGCCGGCTGGCTGGCCCGAGCAGAATATAAGGAGGCTCGGGAGCCACTGCCGGCAGTCTGTTTTTCACCATTCTAATAAAGTGCTGAACGGACCAGAGCTGAGTCGCATTTCTTTCCAGCGCCGATCTAACACTGGCGACGAAGGACTAGAGAAGAACCGACGAAGAGCTGCAAGCCAACTGCCACCTTAAGCAAAGAGCTGAAGCACAAGCTAAGTCATTACCATGTCTGGACCACAAATCTCAATGGCTCCATTCAACCCGAGCACTGAGAAATGGAAGTCCTTCATGGTTCGCTTCAGGCAGTTCCTGGCGGGAAGCGGCTTCACAGACCTAGATGACAGAAGAAAGAGGGCTCTCTTCCTGGCGCACTGCGGGTCGGAGGTCTTGGAAATGGCCATGGACCTCGTGGCACTGCTGGATATCGAGCAGGATATCGAGCTGCAGGAAGTGCTCCAGGACCATTACGCCTGAGTAAGCACGCCTCTGGCCAACCGATTCAACTTCCACCAGAGAAATCAAGCAGAAGGAGAATCGGTCAAGGAATTTGTTTCGGCGCTCTGGAAGATCACGGCCAGCTGCGAATTTGAAAACGTGGACGTTCAGCTGCGGGACCGCATCGTCTTCGGCATGAGGGACAGCACAATCCAGAAAAAGCTCCTCAGCCGAAAGAAAGTGTCCCTAAAAGAGGTCATCGAGGAAGCCACAGCTGCCGAGTCCTCCGATAGGGCAGCAGCCGCAATGAGAAGATCCAAGGGGATCCACAAGGTCTGCAGGAACCCACAGCCATCATCGGACGAGACCTCTACAGGGTCAGACTCTGACTCTGAGATGGCCGTCCATAAGGTCACAAGACCCCAACGGTGGGAAAAAACCCAAGATGGCAGACGGGAGGAACGTTGTGCCAGCTGCAAAGGGGACCATCCATGCGCCAGATGTTGCTGGCGGGATGCAACTTGCAGACGCTGCCAGAGGAAGGGCCACATTGTGGAAGCCTGCAGGGCGGCAGAGCCAAGTTTCGAGCCTCCCAGACCCACGGACCGCGAATACCAGAGGACATCCAAACGGTCCCAGTACCCGCGGGTGACGGCCACCCCAAGAGCAGAGGGATCCACCAGACAACAATTGCACATGCTGCAGCAGAGGAGTCTGACAAGTTCCACGTGACCGTCTACGTGGAAGGGGCCCCATGCCCCATGGAAATAGACTCAGGCTCACCGTACTCCATCATAGCCTGGGACCAGCTAAAAAGACTTCAACCGCGGCTATCCAGGAAACAGCTAGAGCCATTCCAAGTGAGGTTGGTGGATTTCGGAGGGCACTCCATCGGCATCCTGGGACGGACCAACATCTGGGTGAAGTTCAAGGACTTCGAAGGACGCCTCCCCATCGCCCTCGTCAAGGAAGCCCGTCCAACCCTACTAGGCGTGGAGTGGTTCAAGCCCCTAGGGCTCACAATTGGCGGAATCAACAAAATTCAGGCTAGTGCACTCGACCAGCTATTAGAGGACTTCAAGGACGTCTTTGATGGGAGCCTAGGTAAATTTCTGGGGAAACCCATTTCTTTCAATTTAGACCCCAAAATTGTACCCATTCGGCTCAAGCCCCGCAGAGTTCTGTTTGCCCTCAGGCCTAAGGTGGATGCCCAGCTAGATAAACTAATTGCCCAGGGCATTCTGGAACCGATTGATCATGCGGCATGGGAGACCCCCATTGTGACTCCCATGAAGCATGATGGATCTGTGCGCATCTGCGCCGACTATAAGTGTACCATCAACCGGGCACTGCCGCAGAGTGCATATCCCATGCCAGTGGTGCAACATCTGTTGCATTCGCTTGGCAGCGGGACCATTTTCACAAAACTGGACCTGGCCCAGGCTTACCAGCAATTGCCAGTAGACGAAAGGACTGCGGAGGCACAAACAATCGTCACACACAGGAGGGCTTTTAAGTGCAACCGTCTCCAATTTGGAGTCAGCGCCGCCCCGGGAATTTTTCAATCAATGATGGAACGCCTTCTCCAAGGCATTCCTGGGGTGGTCCCTTACTTCAATGACGTACTAATCTCTGGAAACTCAGAAGCCCAACTGATGGAACAGCTCAGGCTTGCCCTACAGCGGTTCCAGGCAAAGAGCCTAAGAGTTAGAAGGGACAAATGCATTGTTGGGGTCCAGGAGGTTGAGTTCCTGGGCTATCTAATCGATAGCAAGGGCATCCACCCCACCAAAAGCAAGGTCAGGGCTATACACAAGGCTCCAGCCCCCAAATCAAAAACGGAGCTTCAGGCTTTTCTGGGTCTGCTGAATTTTTATAGTGTTTTTCTGAACCAGAAAGCCACCGTTGCTGAACCGCTCCACCGCCTGCTAGGGAAGGCAGTACCCTGGAAGCGGGAAGAGGAAGAAGAGGCAGCATTCCGGAAAATCAAAAGTCTTCTCTCCTCCGACAGCGTCCTCATCCAATACCATGAGTCACTCCCACTGATCCTGACCTGTGACGCCTCACCGTATGGAGTCAGAGCTGTCCTCAGCCACCAGCTGCCCAGCGGCACCGAAGCCCCCATTGCTTACTTCTCCAAAACCATGTCATCAGCGGAGCGGAACTACAGCCAGCTCGATAAGGAAGCCCTCGCCATCGTAGCCGGCATTAAACTCTTCCATGAATACCTGTATGGAAGGTCGTTTACAATTGTCACCGATCACAAGCCTCTACTTGGACTGCTTGCCGGGGACAAGCCAACGCCACCCTACATGTCACCAGGATGACACGCTGGGCCATCTTCCTCTCCGGCTACGCCTACAGACTCATCCATCGCCCTGGCAAGAACATCTGCAATGCTGATGGCCTCAGCAGATGCCCCCTGCGAGAACCAGTCGTTGACACCTACCCTCGGACTTCACCACATAGACAATTGACCAGACATGCCCGGTGTCATTTGCAATGGTGGCGACCCACACACTGAGGGACAAGACCCTCAAACAGGTACTCTCATGGACATTGAGGGGTTGGCCGACCAGAAGAGTGGGCGAAGAATTCACCCCATTCATACAGAGGCAGCACAAACTGGCCACCATGAACGGCTGCCTCCTCTGGGGTGACCGGGTCGTGATCCCTCCCACACTACAGAAGAGCACCTTAGAAACCCTCCATAGCGGCCATCCGGGCATAGTTCGCATGAAGGCACTGGCACGGAGCTACATTTGGTGGCCCGCCTTGGACAAAGACATAGAGGCGTGGATCGCTAGGTGTGACCCGTGCCAAGCGACGAGACCAGCACCCCCTCAAGCCCAGCCGACAGAGTGGGAGCAGCCCAGCGGCCCGTGGTCAAGAATACATATCAACTTTGCTGGGCCAATGAACGGAAAGTCCTTCCTCATCGTCGTGGACGTGTTCTCAAAATGGCTGGAGGTCATCGCGATGCCATCCACCACGACAGAGGCCACCATCAGGGCACTCCACCGCCTATTCGCCACACATGGGCTGCCGGATGTCCTGGTCTCTGACAACGGCCCGCAACTCACAGCCAAGACCATGGAGGATTTCCTGGCAAGCCAAGGCATCCGGCATGCCCTCATCGCCCCATACAGGCCAGCTGGAAATGGACAAGCAGAAAAAATGGTACGGCTCACGAAGGACACGCTCACCAGGATGGGCCCAGGAGACTGGCAGGAACAAATCGACAAGTTCCTGCTGGCACAACACATCACACCGCACGCCACAACGAAGAAAAGCCCAGCCGAGCTTCTGATGGGGAGAAGGCTCCGCTCACCGCTAGATAGACTCCATCCACAGTACAACCCGAAAGACAAGCCGATCAACCCACCACCGATGCGAAGCTTCGCTCGTGGAAACTTGGTGTTCGCGCTAAACTTTCAGGGCCAGCAGAAGTGGATCAAGGGTCGGATCGGGAGAATGATGGGCCCAAGATCATACGAGGTGGAGCTGGATGACGGCCGGTCATGCAGAAGGCACACTGACCAACTCCGCAAAAGGGGGAGGGGAGTTGAAGGAAACCACCCCGTCGAGGTAGGACTGCCACACCCAGACGAGGTAGACCTACAACACCCCGTCGAGGTAGACCTACCATCCCCCCAGCAAGGTAGGCCTGCCATACCCAGACGAGGTCGGTCTGCAACACCCCTGCGAGATAGGCCTACCCCACCCCAACAGGGTAGGTCCGCAACCTCACGGCGAAGGGGACGACCGCCAGCAGCGCAGCCAGAGCCCAGTAGACCGGGGCCAACCCAGCGGGACGAGGCACCAAGCCAACAGCGACGATGGCCAGCGACCCTCCAAGACATGGCATCACCAGTACCAGGACGAGGTAGACTGGGGACAACCCGACCCGGAAAACCAACACCAACCCGACCGAGTCGACATCAGCCAGCCAGACGAAGGAGACCTACGCTGGCACAGCGAGGTAGGACATCAACCATACACTCCCCCGCATCCACACCAACCCGGCAGAGTCGACCACCACCACCCCAGCAATGTCGACTGGCGCCATCACACCGAGAGGACCCAACGCCAGCCCTGCAGGGGAGGACTACAACACCCCACCACCATTGACCGGGGAAGCCCACAGAAGCAAGCCAGAGGCCAAAAGAAACAACCAAGGGTCCTACCGGGATTCAGCTGTCCAGTCCGACTCTGTGATGAACGACAGGAACCGACCCAACATCATCCAGCAGCGACAAGGTAATCCACCAGCCGCGGGGCGAGCTGGTCACTCCAGCCGGAGGCACTAGGCGAAGCCCCGCACACTCAACGGCCAATTTCCGGGACTGCCCACCGGGGGGACGAGAACCAGCAGGAGCCAGACCCGTCGGGAGCAGCACCGGAGAGCGAACTGTACCGCGCAGGTCAGGTAGGACCATTGTCCGTCCCGCCTACCTGCGCGACTATGTGACTCATGTACGCCACAGAATGATTGACTGAGGACTAAGAGGGGAGGGGTGTTATGTCCTTATAAGGACATCCACCGGGGGATTGGTCACTTCCACCGGTGGGAAGTTTGAACAGCTGTCATTGGCCGGCTGGCTGGCCCGAGCAGAATATAAGGAGGCTCGGGAGCCACTGCCGGCAGTCTGTTTTTCACCATTCTAATAAAGTGCTGAATGAACCAGAGCTGAGTCGTGTTTCTTTCCAGCGCCGATCTAACAGAAACAGTTAAAAAGTGTAGCTCATGGTCTCAAAAAAATTGACTATACCTTATTAAAAGCTACAAGTGAATAATTAGATTTTGTGGAAGAGGAATCTGAACACTGATTTGTTTTGTATGTCCCATTTGTTCAAATACCAATCCTAATTCTGGTGTAGACACAGATAAACCATAGTTATTTAAATCTATTCATAAGATTTATATCAGAGACACAGAACGTTTTCAGTCCCATTTTGGGAAAGATTTCAAAAGCCGTACTTCCACTCTGATACAGCCAATGTTAAAGCAGATAGAGCCCTTCTCTGAAAAACGATCCTTCTAAATCTAAAACAAACAACAATTGCATAATCTTTCTCCCAAATTCTCAAGTTATCAAGACATAATTTGAAGATGCTGCCTTTCTACATGCCTTCTCAGTGGCAAGGTCCGCTAGATTCAGAGCAACCTGTTCTGACCTAGGCTTCCTTAGAAAGTATACAGCACTATCTTAGTCCCGGCAAATCTCTTTTATTCATACGGCTGTGAATTATTGTCATTCCCAGTCCGAAAGCCTTCTCAAACAGTCTTGTTTACAAACACTCACTTTATCTCCCTTGGAATGCTGCCAGAGAACTAACTGCTACATGCAGGGCAAGGCCAAACTTAGCAGAGTCAAACAGAACTTTCCCAAAGCTTTTACCAACCAGATGAACTAATTGCTTCCTGCAAAAGCTCATGTCCTGTTTGCTTTTTTATCTTATGGGAGGGGCCAATCATCTCCAAGCCTTACTCCCAAGTCGATCCTGTTTTCTTAATTACCTCCTGAGGTCCGGACCATCCCCACCCTATTGGCCTTCCGAAAAGCAGTGAAGACCTGGCTTTTCCGGCAGGCCTGGGGCCGTTGATCTCGCTCTTGTGATCTGGCGAGATCCGGCCATGAATGCCATGAATGAGTTTTTAATGTTTTTAATGTTTTTAATTTTTAAATGTTTTTTTATAATGATTTTTTAAAATGTATTATGAGCCTCACTGAGTCTTCGGAGAGGGGCGGCATATAAATTGAATAAATTAAATTAAATTAAATTAAATTAAATTAAATTAAATTAAATTAAATTAAATTAAAAAATTAATTAAATTAAATTAAATTAAATTAAATTAAATTAAATTAAATTAAATTAAATTAAATTAAATTAAATTAAATTAAATTAAATTAAATTAAATTAAATTAAATTGTTCCTGTCTTCTGGCAGCTCTGCACATGCGCACACTGGGAACAGGCTCTCACTGTTTTTCTGCCTCGCTGATGTCAGGTTCTGGAGGCAGCAAAGAACTACCAGATGGCCTTGGCCACCTCTCTGCCTCTGACTCAGAGCCCTCGTCTCAGCCTTTCCCCAGACTACAGGACTGGCCCACATTCCTCCCCAACCTCCTCACTGTTCAAATCTGCTGTCAGCTCTCCTGGCCGCTGGTGGGGCACAACACAATCACCAGAATAAACATTTCGTGTGAGATTACATTTCCAGGTAAGCAAAATTTTGCAAAGTAAAAACAAATGAAAGCAAAGAACTATAGCTAAATATAGTTTACATTTAAAGCACTCACCATATTTTTCTATCTTGATAAATCATTCTTGCTTCTGCCACATCCATACTTAGCTTCTATACACCGCCTACTAAACTTTCCAGTTCTCTTATTTAAAAATTTCGTCCATTGGACCCAACAACCACTTTATTGAGTGTTTATCTCAATCTATTCATTTTGTTTTCATATAGTGTATTCCTTTAGTTATTAGATCCTCGTTCGTTCTATCAGTCAAAACCACCTTAACATATTTCTTTCAGACTGGTCATTCTCCCTTTTGTACTTGATCCACACTCATTCATCAACAACTCTTGGTCTTAAGTTTGGCTTCACCACATTCACTTCTTGAACAATCCATTCCTATTGTTTTAGCTTGCTTTTATGTTTCTTAAGACCTGCCCAACTCTCACGATATAGGCAGAATTTCACTCTTATTCAAGCTTTTTTGTTTCTTTAACAAGCATTTTTTTCTTGCAACAGATTACGTAGTACTACTTGCCATCTTTCTATCAAGATTTATACTATTTAAAATCTCTCATTTTCCCATCTTTAGTAAATGTTTTTTCAATGTATACAAATTAAACTTTTCAGTCATACAGTGGTACCTCGGTGCTCATCAGTAATTCGTTCTGGAAGACACGTCAAATACTAAAACCGGTGGGTCTGAGAAAACTGTGTGACTTACCACATGACCCACTATTTTGGCTAGAAGAATAGAATAGAATATCAGAGTTGGAAGGGACCTTGGAGGTCTTCACATCCATCCCTCTGCTTAGAAATAGATAGTCACTAGGTAGCCGGACATCAGCCAGTTCTTCCTTGCATGTCGACTACCAGGAGAAAGATTAGCGCCAGGATAAGATTTCTGCTTCAAAATGCATCATATTTGACGAGTTTTGAAGGGGAGGTATGACTGTATATTCTATTTTCTTTGTGAACAACTATATATACCTTTGTTACATTAATTTCCAGAGCCACACACCTCATCTGCATCATACAATTTTTCTAATGTTTGCTGCAAATCATTTGGGTTCCCACTGGTCAATATAGCCATCCCCAATTAATTGCTCTCAAGGCATTTTGGACTACAAATCCCTACTTCTCCAGGAAATATGGCTCTTAGGATGTTTGGAACAGAAAAAAAAAAGAATAATAGTTGGAAGAGACCTTGGAGGTCTTCTGGTCCAACCCTCTGCTCAAGCAGGAAACCCTATATCATTTCAGACGAATGGTTGTCCAGTCTCTTATTAAAAACCTCCAGTGTTGGAGCACCCACAACTTCTGAAGGCATGTCGTTCCACTGATTGGTCTAACTGTCATAATATGCCTGAAAACTAAGAGTCCAAAGAAGGCTATCCTAACAAGATAATTCTCAAGAAAGACAGATATATCCCCTAAATAGTGTACCTTGGTCATAGACTAAGAGACTTCCACTAGTTATGGGCAAAAATATATCCAGAGGTACCATCTTCCTGGCAGAGAAAACTTTGCTTTTTCTTCTGTGATAGTTGTTCCCCAGCAAGTCTTTCAACTGAAATTCGCATAACTGGAATAAATCTTGAAGCATTTTCAACTTCTTCTGTAGTTTGTTGTTTTCTAAGAGGCATTCCTCCTTTTTCTGAAAGTAAGCGGAAAAATATTCGCCTGAAGAACACATCTATTTTTAACTTTGTATTTATTTATTTATTTTATTTTATTTTAAATTTATATACCGCCCTTCTCCCTGAGGACTCAGGGCGGTGTACAGCCAGAATTAAAAAAACATGGAATACAAATATTAAAAACAATTAAAATATATATAAATTTGGCCCAAAATTAAAAATACAAACCAATTAAAACATTTAAAATTTCTTAAGCCAGCCCGGCTTGCTGGAAAAAGTGGGTTTTAAGGGCACGGCGGAAGGCGCTAAGGTCTTGGATTCTCCTTATCTCTGGGGACAATTGATTCCAGAGGGGAGGTGCCCCCACAGAAAAGGCCCTCCCCCTGGGGGTCACCAGCCTGCATTGATTGGCTGATGGCACCCTGAGGAGGCCCTCTCTGTGGGAGCGCACGGGACGATGGGAGGTCGTTGGTAGCAGCAGGCGGTCTCGAAGATAGCTAGGCCCGATGCCATGGAGCGCTTTAAAGGTGATAACCAGCACCTTGAAGCGCACCCGGAAGATAGAGTAAGATAAAGGTTCCTAACACGATCCTCAGCCTTGATTGTGTATTTGTTCAATCTATGGTAGTTATGGTCATTCAGCAATAGGATGCCAGTAGGGTTAGTGTACACACATAGTGTGTGTATGTGTGTGTGTGTGTCCCTGCACATGCATGTGTGTGCTAGCCCATACCATGTAGGACTTTTTCATATTGAAGGCAGCATGATTGAAAAAGGGAGCAGGCTGAAGTCTTATACACCACAACAGAGAATTGCTCATTATTGAACAAGTGAACGACAGGTGCGTTTATTATATATTTAGATTTAAATGTAAATCTATTATAATCCTCAGCAATGGCTTCAGTGTGGACCAAATCAAAAAAGCTAACTCTCCTTGAATTGAGAAAATTTCCAAATATTCAGCAATTTTATAGCCACTCAGGATTCTTTTCTTGGTGTTAGTAGAAAACCCATCACATGTATCCAGCTTCTACGTACCGAGAGTCGTGGTGCAGGTGAACAAAATGGTCCAAGGAACAGGAACAGCAGCAGAAGCAGCTGAATCATTGGGATATTCATTTGACAGAGCTGGGAGGTGAAAGGGGAGGACAGGGATATCTTGTATTACATGCTGACAATAACTTATTTTCTAACCTTTTCCTTTTTTGACATTGAGAGGGCTATCCCCATGCCTTCTCTTCCCCTTGTTTCTCTAGATGATAACTAATTAAAGCATGTGCTTTGGCACAGTTTTATTTCTTTTTATTTTTACATCTTTTATTTTCTATTTATTTGCAGTATTAAAAAAGAGGAAAGTGTTATTAGTTTTGGTTTTGTTGCTGTGCTTTGCCATTAATATTTTGCATTTCCTACACACTTCCCACCGGGTGGCAGCAGAGATGCAGAAGTCTTTTTACTGTATTTGCTTTGACACCAGCATTCTTCAGTATATCTATAATTCAAATTTCTTGGGTAGTTTGTTAAGACAGAAACCAAGCTTGCTGTCATAAATTATCCTCTGCAGATTTGGATGCCAGTTTCTGCTTGGAGATTCTCTAACAGGACTCAGATTAATTTATAGTTCATCTGGTGTGCAAGGCAATCTCAGATTCTCCTCAACTTCTTGCTGTTTATTCATCTGCTCAAATCATCTCCAGCTACAGCACAGCAGTCCTTAGATTTATAGGCAGACAGTATTGCTATCTGATTCTATTCCAAAGTGATTGAGATATAAAGCATCACAGCCAAAGGAACACAGGGAGAAAAGCAACTTCCTTTTTTATTTGCTATAGCAGCAATAGGATTTTCACTATGATATGTTGCCATACTGGTTGCTTAGCTGATCTCCAAATATTTGTGTTGACATATTGCACTCAATGTAAACCTTAATGTGATTGAGGGAGGATACATGAACCTAAGCCTTTGAGATGCTGATCACCTGATACGTATAATTTGTGGGCTGCCTGTACTCATCTTGGTGCCAGCTTGCCAGACAATTGATCAACTTCCTATCAGCAATCAGTAAATTGTATTTGCACAAAATGCAAAATGTTAATCATGCCTCAAACACCACAGAATATGCCACAGAATATACAAAATGAAAACCACAACAGGTCATAGCTTATTATTCTTCCTACAAACTTCATTTTGTCTGGGGCTTCCTGTTTTATTCATTTAGCTTTGCTAGGGGCAAAAACAACCATCCCATTAGGGAGAAAAACCATCATTGTACGAAAATAGGGATGAACCGGTTCTCATGCAACACTCATGACATTCATGAGACTGGAGGGATATTTTACATACAGGGGTCTTCATTATTTTGACCATCAATTCTACCCTGCAAGTAAGCATTGTCCAGTCATTTTTAATTTCTCAGGTTGGTTCTGGAATTAAGAGAGGCTCAGTGGCAAATCATAATTTCAAGGAAACATTTTCAGAAAACATAGATTTATTCATGGTCTCATGAATGTCATGAGTGTTGTATGAGGACCTGTTGACTAACTGAAACCTTTTCATATACTGATGTACAGTACTAAGTTTATAGAAAGTCAAAATGAAAATAAGCATATGATGTACCATTAAGCATTAATGTATTAAACTTTACTGCAAAATAAATCTACTTGAGAAACAGATACAAAATAAAAATACAATAGTTAATGTCCACGCATTACAGAAATCAAAAACTCCACAAACCATATTATGTTTTAGCACAAGATGTGAATAGCAATAGAAATAGCCCTTACTTACTGTATATACTGCTTCACAGCGCTTTACAATCCTAAGTGCTTTACAAAGTCAACATATTGCCCCCAACAATCTGGGTTCTCATTTTGCCAATCTCGGAAGGATGGAAGGTTGAGTCAACCTTGAGCCACTTAGGATCAAATTGCTGGCAGTTGGCAGAGTTTGCCTGCAATACTGCAATACTACATTCTAACCACTGCGCCACCACAGCTCAATACCCAATGAGGAATTCTGTAGGTTCCACTGCACCTCCCTTATTATGCTTCCCTAGTTCAAGTATACAGTACTCATTATATGGGCAATTACATGATTGAATCCATTCCTCTGACAGCTTATAGCACAAGCCTATGTGTGTAAGTACTTCCCACTGATAAGTGGTTAGATGATTGCAGCCTTCTTGTCTATGAGGCAAATCTATATTTCTGCCAATGCTTTATACATTTTGACCGAAACCATAGACTACTTCAGATATTATGCAAACCACATTTGTACTGAGTAAGACCATATAACTGCAGCCATTTATGGGTTCCCTTGGTAAAGTTTTTATATAACATATTAGAAAACACACATATGTTGTGTCCCTACGAAAATGCAGAGACTGTATCTGAACAGGAAAAAAAAAAATATGACCGGAGTAGACCTATGTGCTCTGTGATTAGACCCAAAACATTGTGATCATAACACACTCAGAACATTTTGTTCTTTCCCAAGATAGCCATTTTTAAATTCTGAAAGCCCTTCAAATTGTGCCTGCCAAAGTTACTCCCTTTTCCAGGAATAGACAAAATTCAGAGTAAATCACTTCTCAGCTAATTACAATAACGACCTATAAATATTAGTTTACTCATGAAGCTCTGAATAGCATTTAAACCAAATAGCATTTGCACCTATTCTTCTGGCAACAATGTAAATTACATAAATGTGCTCCCCTTTTTAAAAAAAGAAGATGAAATTTTAACAAGTAATATTATCATTAGCCTATTTCATAAACAACAAAATTCTCAGAAGGCAGTTGCTTCACTGCTCTCAGTGGTTTTGACTGCAAAGTGAACATACTGGCCAAGTTCACTTATGCTGTTTAAAATATGTATAGTTTTAGCTTAGAATATTATGTGTGAAATCAGTAGGGACTTTACATGTGATATATAGTCTGAACCAGCCAATCTTTCCTCTCCCTCACCCTCTCTCTTCTACATGAAAACAGACTTAGAATAATATTAATATATTAAAGGCAACACATAGCATGAATTTATAAAATAAAAATAAGAAAAGGTAGATGACAGCTTTCAAATAATGCTATGAAGAAAACTAAGCAGATTAACTTCAGATATAAAAACCTAACTTTTGAGTTTAGTTGCTTGCTTGTCAACATTTCAGTACCCAACTAGGTAATATCATCAGTAAAAGTGACTGTGGGGTTTGTTCCTATACAGTAGTTTGCCCAGCCAGTATTGGTGGGATTATGGTTTTCTCCTTGGTAGTTCCTCGATTAGGATATTGTTTTCTGCTTGGTTGTTTGTCTGGTGTTAATCCCTGTTTATCTGGATCTTGGCTGCTAAAGAGAACGTGCTCACGTCTTTTTGTTTCCTTCTTAACTTTTTTGTTGTCTCTTGTGTCTAAATATGGTTTATTTCTGTGTGTCTATTGATAGCTGAAGTGTAGATTTAAAGTATCCTGACTTGACCATATGTGTTCCAGCACCTTAACCATAAGTGCACCTTAATTACATCAGTAATGTCTGCACGGTGTGCAATATTGCAGAGATATCAAAAGTAGCAAGATGTCAGGTAAGGAGTCACAATTCAAGCCCTACTCCTTTGATCGTACTTTTGACATTGCTGCACATACAAAAGGGGCAGGGCTTGGATCAGGATGACACATTCACCATTTTGTTAGTTTTGACACCCTCTCTTGCTCCCTTCCTCACTGCATAACAGTATTCCCACTAGAAAGAAGTTGAGCATTGGGCTTCAATGATGCTCTTCATTAAACCTAGGCAACGCTTCAATTCTCCCCCAAAATGCTTTGGGGGCTATGTCTTTTCTCAAAATCAGCAGCAGGCAGCTGCATGATGTTAGGAAAAGGGCTGCTGTTTTAAAAAGTTGCAAGCAGATCTTACCTACATTCTCCTGAACAGAACATATTTTTTGAAAACAAATCCAAGGCATTGAATATTTCTAATATGTGTTTTCTCAGCATTTCAGTAAAATCATAAAGGCCAATCCCCCTCCATTGAGCTGTACTGTATATAACATGATTAGGAAAAATGTGGTTGCCAGGTGTTGATGAACTGTAAGGCCTATCATCCCCAATCATTAGCAATGCTGATCTAACAGACTTAAGATCTCATTCTGTTGAGAAGATACAGTGGTTTCTGATTTCTTAATTCTTCAACTTTGTTTTGTTCAAGTTACTTTTATTCCAGCAATTAATTTCATACCTTTCAGATGTGTTGAACCTCAGCTCCTATGGAAGGCAAAGCAAGTATACAAAATAAGGTAAAAATTCTTATTCTGAGCTCCAGACCAGATCATTTCATGGAAATACACATGCAATTTTCTTGACAGAAATACATAAGTGATTTGTCTTCTTGCAAAGTTTTTTTAAAAATTTCCTAAATCTGGCCTACGGTCCTAGAATTCTTAGTGGTCTCCCATTCAGTACCAACCAGGCCCAAGCCCGCTTTTTGGGAAACCAGCCACTGTGTAAAATAAATAGGAGCCTTCGTGTTAGTAACAGATACCACTAAATCTATGCAGCAACAAGGACAACAACAACAATAGGAAGAAAGAATAACAAAACACAAGAGGAAAGCAAATTATGGAAATTCTATCCTCTACCTTTCGAAATGTGACCTAGATTCTTAGCCATTAATGCTGTAGAATTGAATGCAGCTGATTTGACTCTTTAAAAATATTATGTGAAAATTAATTACATACTAAAAGCTTCCCTCTGTCTCTTTTGTCTTTTTTATTTTCCTTATTTCTTCCATCTTGCCAACAACTTGGCCAATGATATTCCTGTGTCTTAGCGGCTGCAGCAGCTCTCAGCTTGGATAGAAACTGGTTGCAATAAACATACCAACCCCACCCCAATTGAGTAACTTGGCTTGTTATTGAGGACAGAAATATTTTGCTGGATAGAAACATTATAGTGTGGACCAGCATCTGTTTCAAATCAGCGAATAATAAAAATAGATACTGGATGTTTCTGCAAATTTAGAGAATGAATCTGTACTGCAACTCACTGGTGTTAGTCTCCCAGACTGTAAATATGGGATTGCCTCAGCAATATTTACTTTAGGCATTCATTATACTGCACACTTATCAGAGGAAACCCTCCTTAACATAGTAAACATATATATGATCATGCTATCAATTAATTTAGAGAGCTTGTGGTAGACATGAATTCTTGTGGCTTTCCTCTTCACACTTTCCAGCTACTCCTAAATGTTGGCTCCACATTCAATGAAAATTTATATGGGAGTACAGGATTTCACAGACTGGACACAGACAATATCTGTACTTTCAGGGAGATCTTTCAAATGATAACATGCTGACAGGCTTCAGAAATATCTTGTAGTGACAGAACAGTAAAACTACTTAATTCTGTTCTAACCAATGCAAATTACAGTCCACATGTATATCCTTAGGTAATAAGATACGGACTTTAATGAAACCAGAGTTAAGACCAAATTCCTTAATACAAAGTGCAGTCACTTTTCTCCTGGCATTTCCTTAAGCACCACCTACTATAAATTGTGCTTCCCCCTCACTTTTATATAGGAGTGTAGAAAAGTTGAAAGTCCTATATCCCGATCCATTGAAGAATATACAGCAGAGCCTCAGAATTACTATAACCAAGGGAAAATGCTACAGTTTGATGGCAATAATACATTTATTTTTAAAAAGTGATTAAATGTCAGATTTTATTTATTTATATCTGCCTTTATTATTTTTACAAATAATTCAAGGTGGTGAACATAACCAACACACATTCCTCCTTCTATTTTCCCCACGACAACAACTCTATGAGTTGGATTGAGCTGAGAATCAGTGACTGGCTGAAGGTCACTCAGTTGGCTTTCATGGCTAAGATGGGACTTTAACTCAGTTTCCTATTTTCTAGCCTGGTGTCCTAACCATTAAGCCAAACTAGCTCATTCCCTCAAATTGTATAAGCAAATTAGGAGATATTCACAGGCTGTAAAAATGAGTACTATAAATCTATCTGAGAGCTTTTTTATAATTAAAGATAAAACAAATTGAAAACGAACATATACAAATGTGGTAGAAAGATGTAAATGAAAAAAGCTTACCCTATTTGTCATGGTTTGATGCATTCAAGTGCTTGAGCAACTGAAGATGCATGAGTTTTGCTTCTTCTGTAGAGATAGTGTGCATGCTTCCCTATCTTCTTCCCTCCCTACCCTGTCAACAAATATAAATTTATATGTAGGAAAATCAAAAATATGTCAAAGGTTTTATTAGAAATACGTTCAGCTCCCTCTACTGACAATAAAGGGCACAAACTCTGGAAATTTTAGAAAAAAATCTTAAATGACATAGGTGCTTCAATATGCAGAAAGAAGAGAATTTGAGTTTTTGTCCTTTCACTGGAAAAAGAGGATAGGAAGGGAGAAGAAAACAGAGAGAACATGACAAATAAAGGCCAAATCCTCTGTGGCTGTAATACTTCTGAAAGTCAGTGTGGTGTACAGATTAAGATATTGGATTAGAAGTGAGATATCCATGTTTAATATTCTCTTAGTCATTTATGTTCATGTAATAGTTTTCTCAAGTCAGTTTCTTGGCCCAGATTCAAGTTCTACTTATCTTAATAAATCTTGGTAAATCTTCCTCCTGTCCTTCAAGTTCATTCCCTACTCCCTCTACACAGTTTAACCCTATCTAGAAATGCAAAACTTCCAGGCATTAAGAAAGCACTTTGACAGCATCATCTGGATGGCCTGGGGCAGAAATGAATAATTTTAGCAGAGGGCTGAAGCTGAATCTCTCCCCCCCTCCCCAAACACCAACTGAAAGCAACAATGGAAGAAGTCAGGGTCTCCTGCTCCCAGCCCCCTCAGCTGGCCCAGAATCAATTGTAAAGCCATTGACAGATCAAGAATGGCCAGGACAGGTACACTCCTCCAAACTGAGCTCTTCAAAGGTCATCCAAAAGTGTGATTAGTGCCATATCTGTGCTATATCCCAACCTGAACTCTGACTGCTATGGGTCCAGATGCTTCCTACAGAGTTATTTGAAGTTGCAGCCCTACCAGCACCTTCTCACCTACTTTCCCTAAAGACAGGGGGAGCCACTCCATCCTAAAAGGGGACATTTACTACCACTTGACATAGCTAAATATCGCCTCTTGAGAGACCATAACATGCCAGGAGGGAGATGAATATAACTTTCAAATAGTAGGATTCAATGTCCCACAGACTCTGTAACCAAAACAGACTCAGCCCAGATAAACAGACATAACTGGACACTTCAATGAAATAGAAGCTTTTATCCTTCCATAGCATGGACTAATTCAGTCTTATAATAATGTAGCTTCCGTGTGAGGCTGTTACTATAGAACCGTTCTGCTTCTCAAACTGACATATGGAGGAAATCCAAATATTGCTGTTTTTAATTTATATTCTACAAAGTATTTCCATCAATGAGCAAGACAGAAAAACCATAAATATTTTTGAACGGTAATAAAAGGAAATGTCTGTTTGAAAACGCTTCCAATCTTATTTAAATTACTGTAATTAATTAATGGGTATGGCTCTATATTGTTGAAAGGGGGTTAGGTTTTTAGTATTTATTGGCTCAGAAGTGAGTTCTTGTTAATTTAATGGCACTTATTCTAGGAATTTTTGAATAGTCTAGCTCTTGAGGTTGACTTCAGTAATCACATATGCATAATTTCAAATAGTTGTGTTCCAGCAGAATACAAAGAAATAAACCAAGAGGCAGTAACCTTTTTTGGGACTAAGGCACACACTTAAAATAAATAAACCTGGCCTCCAAAGTCATGACAATTATTTAATTAAAATTATTAATCATTTTTTGTTCATTGCTGTACTTTAGCTACCAAATTAAAATGCTTTAAAATTAAAGTGCAGCAGGCTTAGTCTACTATTTTAGGCATATGTAAATGAAAGTGAAGAAAAATCATGTTGCCAAAATCTAGTTTTCAGCAGTGCAATATGGGAGATCTGGAGATATAAATATACAACTGGAGTCCATGGTTGCTGATTACCGTCACATAGTTTTACAAACCACAATGGCCAAGTCTATACATAATGACCTTGGTCTTGAGCAGCTGTTGGCAATAAGACTCATCCATGCCATCTGGTGAATGCTCTCTAAAAAAATATCTTAATGGTCCCACGAAGTTTTCCTATAGAAAGCCATATGTTAGAGAATGACTTCCTTCTTGAAGTCAAATAACCATGCACACTAATGTCCTTCTAGAAACTACTGGTAGTATAAAAAATTAGAGAACTTTTGGGAGATGAGTGTTATTTGTTCCACTGTAATTCCTTCCTTCTTTCTATTTATTACCTTACTTTTAATATAACTTTATTGTTGTAAATAAGGCTAATATGGTTTAATATGAACAAAAGACCATAATGGGTTAGAGTTTTATGTACACTAAACAGCCTGTAGTCACAAGTAGTAGATGGTATACAATGTGGATATATACCAGATCAAAATAAATACGTTAAATCGGAATTAAGCTCCCAGTCTTCTGCATTCCTCTGCATTGTGATTAAAACAAATAATAGCACACTGCATTGCACAATGCAAGGCCCCGAAAGGAATCTACACTGGTGGATTTGGGCTGAGGCTTGTCAATCAAGTTTTATGGCTTGGCATATTATCATATTAAATGAGAATCCCCTATGTATTATACCATCCTGTCTTTTTATTATGTGGTGCAGAAATACAGCCAATTTCGTGTAATAGTCAAACCAAGGTTTAGGATGACACAGCACCAGTCAGTTGTGTGTGTGTTTCTCTTCGTATGTGTGTTTTTTCAAAACAAGACCACGGTTAATAAAGTCCAAAGTTATGAAAAATCAAGACTACAGTGCAGCGTTCCTGAGGCAGCCGAACGCCTCGAGAAAGGAAAAAAGGCAAATCCACCCGCTTTGCGCCCTTCTGCCCCGCAAAGCGCGCGCAAACACCACGCGCCTCGCGAGAAGGAAGGTCGCCGCGATAATGGGCACCCTCCGGGGAGGGCCACGCGCGGCCTTGGCAACGGCGTTCCACAAGAGAACTTTGCGGGGAGCCGCCATCGCCTCAGTCCGCCGCTTTTCCCGCCAGTGATGGCAATAAGCAGGCGCGAGTCCCCGTCGGGTGGAGTCGCAGCCGAGCCAGCATGAGGAGGCGCCCCCAAAGGGGCGGCTTTTCTCAGCCATTCTGGTTGCCGCTGGTCGTAGCCCGAAACTACCAGGCAGGGGCTCCGCGGTATTAAACCCGGAGAGCCTTGGAGGGGGGGTGGGTCACCGCAGGTGAGCGTGAAGCCGGCCGGGAACTTGATTTGTGCCGTCCAGATTCTCCCCTACACTTAAGTAGAAGATGAGGTGGTCGAGCACAGGGGCAGCCCTTCATGGCCCGGTAGCCAATTCGCTTGGAAACCGGGCACCTTGCCGTCTGTGGAAACTGAAAAGAGCGCTTCCTTTGTGCCCTTTCCTCCCTGTAAGCCCCGATCCGACGAGTGAGCCCCCCCCCAACCTTAGTCTCGCTTGGGAAGGAGAAGAAAAAAAAACTGAAAGTGGAAAATCCGGAGTCTTCCTCCCTCTTTCCTGCTGTGATCGGATTGCATCTGTTAAACTAATTTCTATTTATTTAATTAATTTCTACGGCTGCCCATCTCAACCCAGAGTCTGGGCAGCTTACAATTCCAAAACAATAAAACGTTTTAAACTGATGAAAACAGCACACAGAGAAAGAGAAGGAGGAAGGGAAGGAGGGGGGGAGAGAGGGAGGGTAGCTGAGGTAATTATCCAATTTTAGCAATAAAAGCCAAGAGATCGGGCCCTTAATACATTAAGAGCCCCAGAAGCAGGCACAAACTTTTAGAAAGCCACATTTTTGGAGCCTTATGGAAGGCCAAAGGGGTTTTGGTTCTCCAAACTAGCTCCACATAGATTATATCTCAGTGTTCCCTTTGGATTTCACACCAGGGGTGAAATCCAGCAGGTTGTGACAGGTTCTGGAGAACCAGTAGCAGAATTTTTTTTGAGCAGTTCAGCGAACCGATAGAAATTTTGAGTAGTTTGGAGAAGGGGCAAACACCACCTCTGGCTGGCCCCAGAGTGTGGTGGGAATGGATATTTTGCAATATCCTTCCCCCAGTAGTGGGGGTAGGAATGGAGATTTTGCAGTATCCTGCCATGCCCACCAAACCACACCCACAGAACTGGTGGTAAAAAAAAAATGGATTTCACCACTGGTTGTAACAAAGAGACCTGCTTCACAGGGTGATTGCAGGGAAATAGGAAGAAGGAGCATTATATATGTTCGCCTTCTTGAGTTGTTTCTAAAAATAGTAAATAAATAATAATATAAATTAATAATAATAATACATAGCTCATCAATTCTGACTGGCTCATGAATGATTGCAGCTGGCACATTAGCTGTAGATGTGCAATCTACTTGCCACAGCTCCTTTGTTGTTCTAAAATATTCAACAGAAAAGCTGATACCTTGAGAATGTTAAGAAAGTCCTCCCTTTCATTTTGCAGGAAATATTTTAAAAACTTGATCAGGTGAATTACTCATTCCGGTCTCAAGTAATGATGTAACCAACTTCACATCTGAAAATAGGTTGAAGCCAGCTTTCTCTAACATTGGTATTCTTCAGAAGTGCACCTGTCATGATTTCCATTTAGCAGCGATCTTGGGCCTTGATTGAAGGGATTCGTAATTTGATGTATAGTAAACTGAAGTTGGGCAAGGCTGGCCAAAGTGAATAAGCCTACCAGATAATGTTTTATTGTGCAGCCATCCACCTCCATTTTCGGTACTGTGTTTGGTACTTTTAATTATAATCTTCCTGTATTTTCTATTTTTTCTTTCTGAAAAACAAAGAGAAATGGAATATGTGTTTACAGTCGTCTTTGACTTACAACCAATTGCATAGCAACTATTCAAAGTTATGAAGAAGTCCCTGTGGATACTTACGACTTCGTTCTAAAGTTCTAAAAGCCACCCCCACAATCACATGACCACATTTATGGCATTTATTTCTGGTTTTCAGCAAAAACTGCCGCAAAAGTCATAAAATCGGGTTGGTCAAGTGGGTGACCTGATTTATGACCATCACAATTTACGACCATGATGGACAGGCTCCATTGTAGTCATAAATTTATTTATTTTTTATTTATTTTCTTCAGTATACTGAGAACTTTTAATCTGGAACCACTGTAGTGAAGCCTTCCAGATCTGCATGTGGCTTTGATGTGCCAACCAATTTATAGACAATGTGCAGTTGATTTTGGTGGATTAATTTAAATAGCCTGTATGTATACGTTAATTGAAAGAAGCTGTACTTTACGGGGTAGCATGGAGAGCACTTGCCTATAAAATAACCAAGAGTCAAACACCGCTAAACGGTAAAAAATAACAACAATACATTAATAATTTATTTTATATTTATTAAGCAACTTTTATGTATAAAATGCCACTTTTGTTATTCTCAACAGTTTCTGTGTTTTTTTCTCTTCATAGGCTGCTGTGTTACACAACATAAGAAATAAAATACAATGTCAACTGTAAAACCTAAATTAGAAGGCTCTGTTCGGTGAGTTATTTTAATTAGAATATAAATGTAACCATAATTCCATGGCAGCCCCCAATGCTCTGAATGCAAAGAACTTCAGATTCGGTTGCTAGTGCCTCAAGTTAATACTAGATATGTAATAACATATGTACCCAAACATATGAAAATACAGTTTGAGTTCAAGTTATACTTTTGTGAAAGTATGAATTAATTTAATTAATGTGTGTTTGGTTTGTGAGATTTATAAATCCTTGAAATGCTTTGTCATTCCTACCATCTTTATAATTGTTCCATTATATTTTAAAACTTTACAGTTGTTCTAATAAATAAAAATTTACATCTATTGTAGAAAGTTCTTCTTTCTTCTATCAGATTTACCTTAAGTACAGGTGTCACTCCTTATTTCAGAAATATTAACAGAATTACTAACTTGTCCTCGTTTTGTTTTCAGGGGGAGGGGCAAAGATGGACAAATTATAAATAGCATTTTAAGAATACAGTTGTTAAAATGAACTACGTATTATATTCTAAGCATGCTTGTGCCTGTTCTTTCTTTTTCTGGAGACAAGAAGCATAACTTGCTTTCGTCTCTAGCAAATAAAAGTACAAACAATAGAAATGTAAGATAGATAATTTGGATTTTCAAGTAACAATACTAATGTGAGAAAGTTAAACCCTGCTAACTTAAGTATCACTACAAAAGTTATTCCAAATAAACTTTTAAAAAGAACATTGAAAAATCTTACTTTCTAATATAATTGATTTTTATGTTTTCTAGATTAATCTCATTTTTACTGTTTGTTAACTTCCAGACAACTTTGGTTATTGGTTAGATTATAAGTACTCTGTTATCAATTAGATAAAATGAGATAAAAGGAAATATGGGTTTTGGATGCTTGCTAGCATACTTTTCAGGATGCCGTTGCTGAATATTTGTGTACATACAAAAAACGGTGGTCTTGGTGACTGGGGAAGTTGTGAACATCCTAGAAGGGTCCAAATTATCTAAAACTGCACAATTAGTTCAAAGCTCTTTTTGTGTGGCAGCACCTACCTGCCCTTGAGGGAATATCTCCAGGAATACCAGCAGTACAGCTTGGGAGAGTGGGGCAGGGCGGGTTCAAGTAATCCCAGCAGTGTTGGAAGAGAGTGATCTTCCTCCATTTTTCAAAATATCAGACATACCTCAAAGGAGTTAAGCTTGCAGCCTGATACTGCTTTTGTCAGAAGATCATTAGGTCTGCAGGCAGCACTGAATGCCTAGGCTATAGGCTAGATTGAAAAATAAAAGACAAAAATTCAAAAAAAGTAAATGGCAAAGCACTCCTGTTTATTGGTAAGAAAACTACACAGAATGTCCATGAAAGCAGTTCAGGTCAAGCTCAAACTGGGAGAAGATTTTACATTTTAGTTAGTTTCATTCAAAAACTGGAAATGGAAATATTTTTAAGATGCACTTTATGTTGGGTTTCACACATGATAGTAAGTTATGGTTTGTTTTATTATGCTTTGTGGAAAAATCCATAATGTCCTTTTCTGCATATAATACTATTTATAAACTACAGTACAATGGCTACATTTCTATATCATGCTAACTCATAATCAAATCAAATGATTGTATATCGGATCCTATCGTGTGTTAACCTGAATAAAAAAATGCAGTTGTGTGAATTAATACCTTTATTATCCAATCATGTGTACTTCCCCTCACATTATTATTTCAATAGTTTGAACTGGGCAGTAATATTATAGGCAAACTTTCATATTTTACAGTAGATAAGATTTCATTTGAATGCCAACTTGAATCACATCTTGTGATGTACAGGGCATTTTGTATTTTGTCTGAATGTGGAAAAAGCTTGTACAGACAAGTGTGGTGTAGTATAACCCATGACATTTATTAGTCTGCACATTTTCCCACTTGAAACTGTCTCAGTTTTATGTACTGGAGGTGATGACTTTCAGTGGAGTAAACAGAAAAATCAATGCTACTACTGATTAGATATGTGAAGAGGATGCATTCATAAAACACTTTTTCAAGATAATGCCTTTGGCTGTTCCTTTCCATCCTTGACTAATTTTGATTCCTGCAGTTTTTGAAGAAAGAGGAAAGTACATATTTGGAAAGTGAACTATAGTGTGTAAAAATATATTAGACAGAATGCCTTTTCATTCAGTGTTAAAGCAGCATCTTTCAATTTAGCATCTTCCAGATATAATAACGGTAAAATCATTCTCGAGTCAAACTCAGTTCCTGGTGATTACATGGACACATACACATGGAACACCAATATGAAAGTTGTTTGCCTCTGCCTTCTGGGATATTTTCTACTTCCCAATTTAGTCTAGAATCCTAGAATGTGACATCTGGAGGGCAGTGATTGGAATGGGGAAAATGATGTTGTATGTTGCCTTTGAAGAGAAAATATTAATTATGGCAGCTTGATTGATTACAGGTAATCCCCAGGTTACAAGCATTCCCTTAGCGAACATTTGAAGTTATGTGATAAGTGCCCCTTAGCGTTTACAAACAAGTCCCAAAATTAGGAATATTGCAGCACTATGACAGTTGTTCTCTGTTATGAACTACCACAGAGGCTCTGCAACATTCAGCCCACCGATCCCCCCACCACCAAGTCTTCACAGAAACTTCACCTGTGGAGACTCACCTTGCAAAGATCTCTCTGTTGTAGTTTCTTTGCTTGCATTCACAGAGAACAGAGGCCTAACGAAGCAAGATCATGCGAGATCTTTAGTGTGAGATCTCACATTATTTTGTTCTTGTAGGCTTCAGCAGCCTTTTCAAAAAGCCTTTGTTGGCACCAGTGGATCTTGAGAGGAGTGGGTACATCCCTCCGAAGCCCTATTTCTATTGGCATTTGCAAAGGGCTGCTGAAGCCTACAGGGACGCAATCCTCAAGCGCTTTGCCGACAAGAAAGCAGCCCCATAAGGCCACATGCGGCCTTCTGCAGCTGTTTTCTTGACGAGGCCTCCAGCGGAAAGCCGCATGCTGCTTTCTCTTTGCCGGAGGCCTCAAGCTGATCTCCGGCAAAAAAGCAGCCACGAAAGGCCGCAGGCAGCCTTACGGGACTGCTTTCTCACCACGGAAGCCTTGTCAAACTGATGTCCAGTGAGAAAGCAGCTGCGGAAGGCCCCATGCAGCCTTATGGGGCTGCTTTCTTGCTGCCAGAGGCCTTGTCAAGCCCTTTGCTGACGAGAAAGAAGGGAGCAGGCACAGAAACAGGCTGGGGAGGAGACACATCTTCATAAGGTAAGTCATGCAGTGCGGCAGGATGGGGAGAAAACAATTGTGGGGACCCCAGGGGAGGGAGAATTAGGTATCTGGGTCGGGGGAGGCCTTGGGTGGTCTGAAGTAGGTGGCCTGTTCCCTCACTAATTCCCTCTTGGCCTTCCCCACCCCAAGGTACCTCATGTGCACTTAACGAGCCACGCAATTGCCCATACATTAAATTAGTGAATGTGTGGGCGAAAGCAGGGAGTGATCTTTCCCACAAATTCTTGAGTTACGGAGGAAATGGGCAGGATCCATTAGATTCATAAATCGAGGACTACCTGTAATTCTGTGGCAGAAATCAAGTGACCAAGGGGATTACTGAAGATGCAGGCGCATGTACTAAGTAAGTTGAACTTCCTGAATAGGAAGTTTAAATTTGACAAATTTAAACAACACAAGTCATTTGTCTTTGGTATAAATGGATATGATTATGTTACCATTGAAGAAATGTTATAATAGCAGCTTGATTAATTCTATGGCAGAACTGAGGTAACCAAGGAGTCTGAAGTTCCTCTTGATGATGGTGTTGAGGAAGAAGATACTGATTCAGACTCATGGTCGAGGTAAGAGGATAAATTTAAATAAAACACAATATAATATTATAAATAACATAACATTTCTCTGTTATTCAGTTGACTTAGTTGAGAAAATCAAATTAGGATTTTTTTTTAATGTTTATATTTAGCAAGCATTTGGACTACTGCAATGCACTTTATATGGGGCTATCCTTGAAGAGCGTTTGGAAACTTCAACTGTTGCAGAGTGCAGCGGTGTGGGCAGTTCTTTAGGCCCTTAGGATAAGACATGTTAATCACTACTCTGTGAGCTGCATTAGCTGCCAGTTTGCTTCCAGGTGCAATTCAAGATGTTAGTAATTTCATTTAAAGACCTGCATGGCATGGGTCCAGGTTATTTGAGAAACTGCCTCATCCTTTTGGGACTGGCCCACCCCACCCATGCTGGAAGAAAGAACATGCTAAGGGGCCCACAATGAAGCAATTCTGGCTGGTGTGATCCAGGAGGTCTTTTCTACCATACCTTTTGGAACATCTTGACCTCTGACATGAGATCAGCTTCCACCCTTCTGACCTATAAGGGCCTGAAGACCTGGCTCTGCCAGATGGCTTGGGGTCCCAATGGCGGAGCATCACACTGGAAGTGGTTGATGAATTAAGAGTGCTCCCTCCTGCATATCCTGCTGCCTCCCTTCCCATCTTTTAACTATAATTTTACTATTGTAATTTCCATTTTTATTTTTTAGAAATATTTTTTATGAATTTTAATGCTATAAGACACCCACGGTCACTTCAAAATGAGATGGCAAATAAATCTAATCAATCAATCAATCAACCCAAATAGTGGACCACAGAAAACTTCACAGAATTATGTATGCATTTATTTATGAGATGTATAGGCCACCCCATATTATATATAGTAAATTCCTTGTCAATATATACTGAAATGGCAATAAAGTCACACAAGATTGTGAAAGTATGTATAAAGGAAAAATGTGGCCAGTGAGGGGAGTAAGATCCAGTACAGATCAGAAGAGATTAAACATTTGATCAGGCATGGAATGCTGGTTTCATTCGTTGAGGAAGACTAGTGTTTGAAAATATACCTTATTTGTTCCTGGCCCTTTTCGGTTTATAATTTCATTTAAATTTAAAGTGCATTTAGTTTTTAAAATATGCCATTCTGTTAGTTCCTGTCAAATGGTGGTTCTGGAAAATAAAAAGCACTTCCTAAATTGGCAATGTAGTTATGAGACTCTCTCATAAATAATAATATAGTTATTTATAAATAACTATAAATAGTAAAATAACATTGAAAAATTAATTACACAATTAACAAACATTAGAACCATAGGGGAAAAAACAAAAAATTCTTACAGACATAAAATATAACAAACTTCAGACTCTAGTTCTTGGTTGCTTTTTAATAGAAGGGTATGCAAGGGACATTATTTTCTTATTTTTTTGGATAAAAAAGCAGGCTTTTCTGTTTTGCAGGCATAGTTGATCTGTGCAGCTGAATCCAGGGTGTAAGCACTCAATTGGTTTTCTTATTTATTTCGTTTATTAGATTTTTTATCCCACCTTTATTACTTTATAAACAACTCAAGGTGATGAACATACATAATACTCCTTCCCCCTATTTTCTCCATAACAGTAATCCTGCTGACTTTCATGGCTAAGGCAGGACTAGAATTTTCATTCTCCTGGTTTCTAGCCTGATGTTTTGACTACTAGGCCAAACCGGCTTTCTTTCTTGATGGAATCCTGTTTGTTCTTTTTTGATAGAATTCTATTAATGAATAAAATTTATATATGTCAATTTAGTTATCTTTTAAAGTTTGGATTCAAAAACCCTTGAGACAAATAGAAACAATTGCTACTTTGAGGAATTATAAGGAAAACAAAAAGGATTGCTAGGAAGATTTAACTAGTACCTAGTTGGTCTAGAAATGTGAGTGTTATTGGGAGTATAATTCTAGACTGTCTTATAAGTACAATAAAAGTTTCTGTATTATTGATACCACTACAGTACTTAAACTTGATCAGAGAGTACAAATATAATTTTATTTTGTAAGGCTTGATTTGTTCCTTGAAATCTTAGTCAAAATCTTTAACAATTTTTCTTTTACTCCCTTTCTACACCAACTATTCAGCAAGATGAAAAAAAAGATATCTCCATGTGTGATGTCTTTTGGATTCAGGTAAATATTACGTTTACATGAAATGTAATTAAGTACAGGGAAAGAATTATACAATGATTTTTTCCCTTTCAATTACCACAGTTTTACTGTATCAGAATGTATTGCTCAGTTTATACATTTTTATAAAACATGGTTTTTTTCAGTGTCATTTTGCTGGAATCATTCAACTATTAAGCCATAATTTATAGTTTACAATCCATAGAGTCTGACTACATATGACACATAATATCAAACTATATTATGGTTTAGCACAATGTAGGAAGTCTACAATGCACATGCCTCCTGCATATATAACTTTGGGGACATTGTCTACATTTGCATTAATAACATAATTGACTGGGGTTTTTTCCATGTCTTTTCAGCTGTTTTATTGTACACATGGGCAGGTTGTACATCACACTTGTGGCTCTCCAACACCTTATCATTCCACTACTGAATTGATAGGGTTTGATAAGACCGTTTCTTTCCAAAATAAGCATCCCCAGAATTTATTTCTCTACAGCTCTCATTACCAAAAACTGTAGTTAATGATAACTAGAGATTACAGAAAATGTGGTTCAAAACCAATTGGATTTTAACATCTTATGTAACAGAAAAACAACAAGTATAGAATTATGACTTTCATTCTTTTTGTTTTGAAATATGCCTATATTTCTCATCTCCTTTGCACTTGCAGATTTTTTGGTGTGGTGCTTATTTTTGTGGATGTTTCACTTGTGATTCTTTCTCTGTTGATTGATGAAGAACGTGCTACTGTTGAATCCATGATTGCAAACCTCTCTTTGAGCATAGCAATATTTTTCTTCATAGATGTACTCCTGCGAGTGTTTATTGAAGGGTAAGAGCATCTGTGCACATAGAAATTTGCTGATTATTACAGGCACCCTGATGGAATGAAATGTGGGAATTTAGAACTAGCCCTAGGAATTGAAGGGAGATCTATATATTCTTATAATAATAACAGTAACAGTGTTGGAAGGGACCTTGGAGGTCATCTAGTCCAACCCCCTGCTCACGCAGGAGACCTATACTAGGGATTCGAACTGCCGACCTTTCTGATCAACAAGCTCAGCGTCTTAGCCACTGAGCCACCTAGCCAGGTTTCTTATTGTACTGGGAATAAAATGTTTTAAAGATTTTCTTTTTAAAGGTTTAAAGTTTTTGGGGAATCTGTAAAAAAATAGTTTGGAATACTCCTGTACATATTTCTAGAGATTGTATTACGGTAATTATTCAAGACACTGAAATGCTTTCAGGTAGATTGCATCCAAAGATATTTTCTGAGCTTTTCTTTTTTAATTTATGTTTCTGGTAGAAAGAAAAGATGGAAAACTTGATCAGGAAAAGACAGGAGGCTTCTAAGTGGAATTTTATATCATCTTTACTGCCTGTAAAATGTCATGAATTAGTAGGCAGCATTGTTGCATCTCAGAGGAATAATCTAGAAGCAAACTTAGTTCTACCTTTCCTTCCAATTTCTCCCCCAACAGCCTATATTTTATTATCACTGAACGTGATCAATGTTAAGCTGTTTCTTTTAAATGGATTGTGTGTCTAGCTTTTTTAAATGACTTTTTTTGTATTTTAAAAAAATATTGCACTTCCCCCCAAATGTACTGATAATAATAAAAGAATGGATTACATACAGATTCTGAGGTGATAATGTATACAATATGGGTTTTACAGCAGACTGTTGCAATGTGGAATGCTGTGGCAGGATATTTTTGAACCATGAATAATCAAATTGCCCCAGATTTGATAAAGACTCAAAGCGTTAGAAATCTGGACAGTTGATTTTGGTTTCTGAATCTCCCTTCAACAGCTCGGGGTGACTTAGTTTACGAAACAAGGAAAACTTACACACCAAAAAAAGTAAATTATAAGGCCTTTAACTATTTCATATCACTAAACTATCTTTTAACTATTTTCCATGAGCTCTTTATCTACACTGTATTCTGTATCTTCCTATATTTCTACTATATATCTCTAATCACGACAACTGCCTCAGTACCTGGATGAATCGAATTATCTAGATCCGTTCCAGTCGGGCTTCAGGCCCGGGTACAGCACAGAGACAGCATTGGTCGCATTGGTTGATGATCTCTGGAGGGCTCGGGACAGGGGTTGCTCCTCTGTCCTGGTCCTACTAGACCTCTCAGCGGCTTTTGATACCATCGATCATGATATCATGCTGCACCGGTTGGAAGGGTTAGGGGTGGGGGGCACTGTTCTACAGTGGTTCTCCTCCTTTCTCTCTGACCGGTCGCAGTCTGTGTTGACAGGGGGGCAGAGGTCGACCCCGAGGCCCCTTATATGTGGGGTGCCACAAGGATCGGTCCTCTCGCCCCTTCTATTCAACATTTATGTGAAGCCGCTGGGTGAGATCATCCGTGGTTTTGGGGTGAAGTACCATCAGTATGCTGATGACACCCAGCTGTACATCTCCACCCCAGACCACCCCAATGATGCCCTCGAGGTGATGTCCCGGTGCCTGGAGGCCGTACGGATCTGGATGGGGAGGAACAAACTCAGACTCAACCCATCCAAGACCGAGTGGCTGTGGTTTCCGTCGTCCCGATATAATCAGCTGGCGCCATCTTTGACTATTGGGGGCGAGTCGTTGGCCCCCACAGATGGGGTTCGCAACTTGGGCATCCTCCTGGACTCACGGCTGTCTTTAGAAGAGCATATGACGGCCGTGGCCAGGAGGACTTTTTATCAGGTTCGCTTGATTCGCCAGTTGCGTCCCTTTCTGGATCGGGACTCGTTACGCACGGTCACTCACGCCCTTGTCACCTCACGCCTGGATTACTGTAATGCTCTCTACATGGGGCTCCCCTTGAGAAGCACCCGGAGGCTCCAACTGGTCCAGAATGCGGCTGCGCGGGTGGTGATGGGAGCAATGTGGCGCTCTCATATAACCCCCCTCCTGCGCGAGCTGCACTGGCTCCCGGTGGTCTTCCGGGTGCGCTTCAAGGTTTTGGTTACTATCTTTAGAGCGCTCCATGGCTCAGGACCAGGGTACTTACGAGACCACCTCCTGCCACCAATAGCCTCTCACCGACCAGTTCGCTCCCATAGAGAGGGACTCCTCAGGGTGCCGTCGGCCAAACAATGTCGACTGACGGCCCCCAGGGGGAGAGCCTTTTCTGTGGGGGCACCTACCATCTGGAACGGGCTTCCCCCGGAGTTATGAAACATCCAAGACTTACGCATTTTCCGCCGTGCCCTGAAAACGTTTCTATTCCAACAAGCTGGTCTGGCCTAACTCTCCCTTTTTAAATTGGCTTTTTACATTGGCTTTTAAATCGGGTTTTAGACCTCTTTTAGATAAATTTGGATGTTTTAATCTTTGAGCCAAATTACTTAATCTGTTTTTTAAATAGTTTTTAACTTCTATATGTATTTGTATTTATTATGGCTGTTCACCGCCCTGAGTCCTTCGGGAGTAGGGCGGTATACAAATATGAAAAATAAAATAATAAAAATAAAATAAATAATATTTTTATTGCTAACTGTTATGTCCTTATAAGGACATCCGTCGGGGATTGGCTAATCCACCGGCGGGAAAAATGAACTGCTGTCACTGGGCGGCTCAGCCTGCCGGAGCGCTATAAAAGAGAGCTCTGGCAGCACAGCCGCCAGTCTATTCCTGAGCTGAAATAAAGTGCTGAATGGACCATCGCTGGTCGTGTCTTCTTTACCTGCGCCTGATCTAACACTGGCGACGAAGGACACAAAGAACCACAGCGAAGAACCTCATGGCACATCGCCAGCCGACCAACAGAGCTAGTCACTGAGTTGAAGTCATAGGATCCAAAGCCACCAGAATCATGGCAACTCCTCAAGCCCGGCTAGTCTCACTAGCCGCATTCAACCCTGGAAAGGAAAAATGGAGATCGTACATGATCCAATTTCGCCAGTTCCTTAGGGGCAACAACTTCCAAGACCTGAATGATGACCGAAAAAGAGCCCTGTTCCTGGCCCACTGCGGCTCCGAAGTCCTAGAAATGGCCATCGACCTTGTGGCCCTGAGGGACATCAAAGAAATGTCATGGGGCGATCTCCAAGAAGTGCTACAAGAGCACTATGCCCCAACAGTAACTCCGATCGCTAACTGTTTCACCTTCCAGCAGAGGAATCAGCTGGAAGGAGAGTCGATCAAGGACTTCGTGTCAGCCCTGTGCCAAATCACAGCCAACTGTGAATTCAACAACGTGGACAATGCCCTCAGAGACCGCATTGTTTTTGGCATGAGGGTTATGGCGCTCCAAAAGAAATTCTTTTTTTTTTTAAATTTTTATTGAAAATTATTAAAAAAATACAGAAAAAAAATATAATAATATGGATAGAATTGCAGAGAGTAATATAATACATATAGAGTTTTAAAGTATCAATTTTCGCCTGGAGAAAGTACAAACTTCCATTAAGCTAACTCATCAAAAGAAAGGAAGGTTTAACCAGAAAAAAAAAAATTCTCAATCGTCATGCAGTACTCCTGGAAGTATTTACCCACGTTCACATTAAGGTTAATATTTTCGTTCTTCTTAAGATTTCTTTTTTTGCAGCCAAGCATACCATCTGTCCCAGTTCCTATATAACCCCGATTCTTGTCTATCTCGCAAAAGTCCAGTAAGCTTGTCTGCTTCTGCACAGTCCATGATCTTTGCAATTAACGTAGCCTCCGATGGGATATTTTTAGATTTCCATTCTTGCGCGAACGAGATCCTGGCTGCAATGATGATGTGGAGAGCGAGATACCAATTAGATTTGTTTAAATTCTCTGGTTTCATGCCTAGTAAAAACGTTTCCGGGTTCAAATCTATTCTACATCCTATGATTTCTAAAATCCATTTTTGAATTCTAGCCCAATATTCTTTTGCTCGGGGACAGGTCCACCAACTATGAAAGTAAGTTCCCATAGTGGCGTTGCATTTCCAGCAAACCGGAGAGGTCCCCGGGAACATCTTCGATAATCTAGCCGGGGGCAGGTGCCATCTATATAGCATTTTGTATATATTTTCCTTATAGGAAACTGACATTGTTAATTTTAAGGTTGTCCCCCAGATTTCTTCCCATTTTTCAAGTTCAATCGAGTATCCCAAATTTCTCCCCCAGGCAATCATTGAGTCTTTGATGACCTCCTCTCCAATCCAGTCCGTTAAGAGGAATTGATAGAGTTTGGATAATACCTTCTCATCCTTCCCCAACAAGATCTTATCAAGTTCCTGTAGAGAATTATAAATTCCTCCTTTATTTTTATCCTGAGCTGTCCTAGATTGGATCTGATTGTATGACCACCAATCTAGCTCATAGCCTAATTCCCCCAGCATATTTCGAGATTTTACTTTGCCTGAAGGATCCAACAGAGCTTGGTAGATTAGTGGTTTATTTCTGTTGTAAAGAGTCGGGTGTGTCATTGCCTCTAAAGGGAAAGCCAAATCGGAGTCATCAGGTAAAATGTATTCCTTATTCGATCCCATATGGTCATCAAAACCTTTCAAATAAAGTGGTCCATAAAATATTTATGTTTTTTGGGCCTTTCCTGACTCAGATAATAGTGCCACCCCTGTTGCAAATTGTGACCTTCCAAGCTAAGGATTCTCCTCCTCCTCAAGGCAATCCAGTCTCTGATCCAAGTTAAGACAGCTGCCTGATGATAAAGCTCCCATTTAGGTAGGCCAAATCCTCCCCTGGAAGGGGATTCTTGAAGCATTTTCAATTTAATCCTTGGTTTTTTATTCTGCCATACAAATCTACGTATACACTGATCTAAAGAATGAAAAAAATTTGTATCTACTAAAACTGGGGCTGTCTGAAAGAGAAAAATCCATTTAGGCAGGATATACGTCTTAACTACTGCAATTCTACCTAATAATGATAGCTGTAAACTTTTCCATCCTTCCAACATTTCTTTAGTTTGACTAAGTAGTTTTTGGTAGTTGTCTACTTTAATGGTCGAGCATTTAGATGAAAGCCAAATTCCTAAGTATTTTAGTTTTTGACTATCTGGATCCCTAGTTCTCCCTCTAACTGCGCTTTTTGATTCTTCGTCATATTTTTAATTAGGATCTTGGTTTTATCTTTATTTAATTTAAATTCCATCAGCCGAGGTCACAGGGGAGGGGCGGGGGGGTAGCGGTTATCATTAAAGAAGGTCTGAGACCGAGGGAGGCCACTGTTCCTCAGACGGCCGGCTGTGAATCCCTTTTTGTGAAATGGGGTCATGGGGTTCAGATGGGTTTGCTGATCACGTACCTGGCTCCCTGCCACGTGGCAACAGCCCTGCCCGAGCTACTCAACGTCATCGCCGCGGTGGCGGTTGATACCCCTAAGCTTATGGTTATGGGGGATTTCAACCTGCCGTCCGTGGGTGAGACGTCAGAGATGGCTCGGGAGTTCATGGCTTCCATGACAGCTATGGACCTGACCCAGTTAATTCATGGCCCTACCCACACAGGGGGAAACACGCTGGATCTGGTTTTTGTCTCTGGACAGTGGTTGAGGGATCTTGATATAGGGGATATAGTTACTGAACCCTTGTCATGGTCAGATCACTCTCTCCTTCGTCTCGACTTTCGAACCGCTGCACCCCGCCGCAGGGAGGCGGAGCCGGTCAGATGGTTCCGCCCCAGGCGCCTGATGGAACCTGACAGATTCCAGATGGAGCTTGGGCCATTTCCTGAGGTTCTGGCACACGCCTCGACTGGAGACCTGGTGGCCGCCTGGGATAGGGCGGCTGCTGGTGCTCTGGATCGGGTCGTGCCTTTGCGGCCTCTGACCCGGCGCCGATCTCAATTGGCTCCTTGGTTTACCGAGGAGCTGAGGGAGTTGAAGCGCCGGAAAAGACGCCTAGAGAGTAGTTGGAGGGCCAGTCTTCTTGAATCTGACCGGACACTAGTAAGATCCCACATTAGGAATTACTTAGTGGCGATAAAAGCAGCGAAATGTAGTTATTTTGCTGCTCTTATTGCGTCATCAGATAATCGCCCGGCCGCCCTCTTTAGGGTGACCCGCTCCCTGCTCCACCAGGAAGCGCGGGAGGACCCCTTGGAGGGTAGAGCCGAGGATTTTGTTCAGTATCTGTATGACAAAATCACTCAGATTCGGGAAGATTTGGACTCCGACTGGGTAGTCTCAGGGGGAGAGACAGGGGCAGGTCTTGAGAATGTTATCTGGGATGAGTTTGATCCTGTGACCCCTGAGGACGTGGACAGGATTCTGGGTAGACTGAACGCGACCACTTGTTTATTGGACCCGTGTCCTTCCTGGTTAGTACTGGCTTCCCGGGAAGTGACACGAGGCTGGCTCCAGGGGATTATAAACGCTTCGCTGAGTGAGGGTGACTTTCCCGCCGCCTTGAAAGAGGCGGTGGTGAGGCCTCTCCTCAAGAAGCCTTCCCTGGACCCGGCAATGTTGGTAAATTATCGTCCGGTCTCCAATCTTCGCTTTGTTGCGAAGATTGTTGAGAGTGTGGTCGCGCAACAGCTCCCCCAGCACCTGGATGAAACGACGTATCTGGATCCGTTCCAGTCGGGCTTCAGGCCCGGGTACAGCACGGAAACGGCATTGGTCGCGTTGGTTGATGATCTCTGGAGGGCTCGGGACAGGGGGTGCTCCTCTGTCCTGGTCCTGTTAGATCTCTCAGCGGCTTTTGATACCATCGACCATGGTATCATGCTGCACCGGTTGGAAGAGTTGGGGGTGGGAGGCACTGTGTTGCGGTGGTTCTCCTCCTTTCTCTCTGACCGGTCGCAGTCTGTGTTGACAGGGGGACAGAGGTCGACCCCGAGGCCCCTCATATGTGGGGTGCCGCAAGGGTCGGTCCTCTCGCCTCTCCTGTTCAACATTTATGTGAAGCCGCTGGGCGAGATCATCCGTGGTTTCGGGGTGGAGTACCATCAGTACGCTGACGACACCCAGCTGTACATCTCCACCCCGGATCACCCCAACGATGCCCTTGAAGTGATGTCCCGGTGCCTGGAGGCCGTACGGATCTGGATGGGGAGGAACAGGCTCAGGCTCAACCCATCCAAGACTGAGTGGCTGTGGTTTCCGACGTCCCGATATAGTCAGTTGACGCCATCACTGACTATTGGGGGCGAATCATTGGCCCCCACGGAGAGGGCTCGCAACTTGGGCGTCCTCCTGGACTCACGGCTGTCTTTAGAAGAGCACTTGACGGCCGTGACCGGGAGGATTTTTCATCAGGTTCGCCTGATTCGCCAGTTGCGTCCCTTTCTGGATCGGGACTCTTTACGCACGGTCACTCATGCCCTTGTCACCTCCCGCCTGGACTATTGCAACGCTCTCTACATGGGGCTCCCCTTGAGGAGCACCTGGAGGCTCCAACTGGCGCAGAGTGCGGCCGCGCGGGTGGTAATGGGAGCGACATGGCGTTCCCATGTAACACCTCTCCTGCGCGAGCTGCACTGGCTCCCGGTGGTCTTCCGGGTGCGCTTCAAGGTTTTGGTTACCACCTTTAAAGCGCTCCATGGCTTAGGACCCGGGTACTTGCGGGACCGCCTACTACCACCAATAGCCTCCCACCGGCCGGTACGCTCCCATAGAGAGGGGCTCCTCCGGGTGCCGTCAGCCAAACAATGCCGACTGGCGGCCCCCAGGGGGAGAGCCTTCTCTGTGGGGGCACCTACTATCTGGAACGAGCTCCCCCCAGAGATACGGAGGATCCCGGATCTGCGCACCTTCCGCCGCGCCTTAAAGACCTTACTATTTCACCAGGCCGGCCTGGCCTAATTTTCCCCCTCTTTTATAAAAGATTTTTAAAATTTTAAATATTTTTTAGTATTTATATATTCAATTTTAAATTGGTTTTAAAAGTTTGGGGTTTTAAATTTGTCGGGGCCAAAATTATTTAATTTGATTTTATTCTATTTTTTAAATTTTGTATTGTATGTGTTTTTATTGTTTGGCTGTGCACCGCCCTGAGTCCTTCGGGAGTAGGGCGGTATAGAAATCTAATAAATAATAAAATAATAATAATAAAATCCCGCTACTTTCCCGTAAGCCTCCAATTCCTGTAGCAGGATTGGTCCCGATTCCAAAGGTTCTTCCAAGATAAATATCAAGTCGTCCGCAAAGGCTTGGAGCTTAAACTCTTCCCCTCTGTTTCTTAGCCCTCTAATTCCTTGATTTCTTCTGACCTCATTCAATAATAACTCTAGGGTTAAAATAAATAAAAGTGGAGATAATGGACATCCCTGTCTAGTACCTTTACTTATATCAATTTTTTCAGACTCCTCCCCATTAATAAGTATTTTCGCTGTCTGTTTTGCGTATACTGTCCGGATTGCCCTGGTAAATCTTTCCCCGAATTCCATTTCGCTCAACTGTGCAAAGAGAAATTTCCAGCTCACTCTGTCAAAGGCTTTTTGTGCATCCACGGAGACCAGGGCCACCTGTTTATCAGAATTACACTCATAATATTCTAATATATTCATTATAGTTCTCACGTTATCTTTCAATTGTCTATGAGGTAGGAAGCCATTCTGGTCTCCGTGGATGTACTCATTCAGGAAAATTTTTAGTCTCTTCGCTAAAATCGCAGAGAATAATTTATAATCGGAATTAAGCAGGGAAATCGGTCTGTAATTTTTAATCAGAAGCGGATCAGTGCCTTCCTTTGGAATTAGTGTAATATATGCTTCAGACCAGGAGGGTGGCATTTGACCAAAGACCAGAACCTCATTAAATACTTGAGTCAAAAATTCCCCCAAAGTCTCAAGGAGGGCCTTATAAATTTCTACTGGCAGACCATCCGTACCTGGGGTCTTTCCCCCCTTTTGTTCCCTTAATACTAACTCTACTTCCTTCAAGGTAATCTCTGCATTCAATATTTCTCTCATTGGGGGTGGGACCTTCCGGGGATCCGCTCTAGCCAAATACTCTCTAATCTCCTGGTCCTGTTCATCTCCAGCTGAATACAAAGCAGTAAAATATTCTTGTATTATTTTTCCTTTCCCTTCCTTATCCGAAACACATCTTCCCCTTTGGTCCTTCAAACAAACTATCCTATTTCTCTCCTGTTGCTTCTTCAGTCTATAAGTAAGCCATTTTCCTGCTTTATTTGCATGCTCAAAATGCCTTTGTTTTGCCCATCTAATTTTAGTAGCCAATTCTTCCTGATCTAATAGGTTTAACTGGTGTCGGGTTATTTTCTTCTTCTCAACTAGTTTTAAGTTCCCTGGGTCTGTCTGCAACCTCGCTTCCACTTTCTCCAATTCACACCTCAATTTACTCTGTTTCAGTCTTTGGGTCTTCCTCTTTCCAATTATATGAGATGATACTACTCCCCTGATCACCGCCTTCGCCGTATCCCAGATAATCTGTGGACTAGTATCCTCTTTCCTATTGACCCTAAAGAAAAAAACCATCTCCTCTTTTAGCTTTTGGAGTAAATCTTTGTCTTTTAATACTCCTACATCCACCTTCCATCTCTTTATTCTGCGGGCTCATCTCCATACTATTTTCAACGGGTTATGGTCTGCCCAGTCATTAACCTCAATTGCCACATCTAACACCTGGTCACATAATCCTACAGTCATCCAGGCCATATCTAATCTGGACCAGGAATGATGTCTGGGGGAGAAATAAGTACCCTGTTTCTTTCCCGGATTTCTATCCCTCCATATATCTCTCAACCCTGTTACCTCTCTAATCTGTTTACAAATTTTTGGCAGAAGTTTCCTCTTTCTCCCGGCTTTACCTCTCTCTGGTATATAATCCAAGTTTGGGTCTATAACCGCATTAAAATCCCCGAGCAAACAAATATTGGCATAGTTAACCTCTAATAGCTTCTGATATAATTTCCTGTAGAAGTTTACTTGGCATCCATTTGGGGCATAAATTCCAACCAACAAACATTTCCTTTGGTCCATTGTTACCTCTACCATCAGGACTCTACCTTTTTTCCCGGCATAAATTAATTTAGATTCTAAGTGTCCTTTTACATATATCACTACTCCCTTCTTTTTTTGATCTGCCAGGGAGGCATACAAATTTCCCAGTCTTTTATTCTCCAGTATCGCTTTCTGGTCTCCTTTTATATGAACCTCCTGCAGGCATATCATATCATAATTTCCTTTTACCAACCGGTTAAACACTCTCTTTCTCTTACATGGATTATTTAAACCATTAATATTAGCTGAAAATAAAGATACCCCCACCTTTCCCTTTATCATCCTCCTTACTACTTACTTATTACTTGCTCTCTGTTTTGTTTTTAGTCTGTCGGGTTCTCCTTGGGGAAAGGGGTTCTTTCCTTCCACCAACTCCTTCCCTCTCTATCTTTCTCTCCTTCCCATCTGTTCGTTCCTTAAGTTCTTCATCCTCCTGTAGGTCTTCTAAGCTTCCATTTTCCGCTTCCCCCTCAGTCTCCAATTCATTCGCCTTAAAGTTTAGTTCATAGAAATCTCGTGCATCTCTCAAGTTCTCAATTTTAATCCTCTTATCTCGCAAAGTTATCAGTAAACCTTCCGGTATCAACCATCTATATAGAATTGCATTTTTCCTTAATTTCATCGTCAAAAATTGGTATCTTCGCCGCTGCTCTCTAACTTTCCTAGGGATTTGCTTTAAAATCATAATTTGTTGTCCTTTATATGATATCACCTGGTCCCTTGCCTTCCTATAAATTTCCTCCCGTATATCCTTCTTACAAAATCGAATATGAATTTCTTGAGGCAAATTATGTCGCTTTGCATATCCCGTAAATACCCTATAGGCCTCATCAATGTCTTTCATTATTAACTCCTTATCTTTTTCCAAGATTTCAGTTAAAATACTTCCAACTACTTCTCTCACACATTCTTCTTTATCTTGAACCACATTCTGCATTCTTAGGAAAAAGGAGGAGCGTTCCATCTGTAAGAAAATTATTTCTTCTTCCATAATCCTCGTAGTTGCAGCCTGTTCACGTTCCAGTCCTGCCAAGCGTTCTTCATATCTGTTAGTACGGGCTTCCACTTCGTGAAGTCTTCCCTCTTGTTTAACCATTACCTCTCGCACTTCTGTCAATTGTTCATTTAATATTTTAATGTCTCCCCGCACCGCTCCCATTTCACTTCTCAAATTCATCGTTAAGTCCTCAAAATTTTTCATCATTACCTCTTGCATCGTCTGCATCATTCCCTGTAAATTCTGTAATGAGGGGGACTTTCCCAATGTATTTGCATCTTCTATAGGTTTAGATGACATTTGGGATGATAATACCGGCGATGATGCCGAGGGGGGCAGTAAAACTTTCTTGTTCCCTTTAGTAACGGTTGTAACTGCTGCAATGGACATCTCTCCTTGAGGTCCTCCTTGATTTTTATTTGGAGACCAAAAGTTCTTCCAACCCAGCATACACACTAAGTTCTCTCCACTTTTCTGCTTACTTAATTTTTCTCTTCCTCAAATTCTCTATTTATCAATTAATTTAAATCAGCTAAGTATATAGATATATTAATTATTTTCTACTGTAACAATAGTAAATCTTATTTAAGTTTCTATTCAGCCTGATATATCACTCAGGCCTGATCAGTAAATAAAGGTTGAAGAAAGGAGGGAGAGTACTGTCAAAGATTAACCAAAAAGGGGAGGAAAGAGGAAATGAGGAGGACCAAATCTTTAGATTTTAAATTTCCTCTCAGTACAGCACGAAGTTTCTTTTGGGGTTTCCAAGTCTGCCACTAGATGGAGTTGCTGATCTTATATTGCCGACAGTTCCAAGCAAAGACATTTTCAGCTACAAACATAGAGTACCAGAAAGCTAGTGATTCAGCTTAATAAGGGAGATTATTGATAGTTTGTCCCGGATTTATAAGTTTATGATAGAAAAAGAAAAGTCCACAGCCAAATCCAATAATCCAATCAAGGGGATAGCAGATGCAAAGGAGAGAAAATTTACACTCCGTTACCAGCTCTTCCCCTATTAAATAGGCAGATTTCTTCACTGTCCGGGTTACTCTCACTCAGCCGCTGATCAAGTGAGGCTGTTTCGCCTCGCAGCTTGTCCCGGCAATTAGAGCTTCACCCTCTCTCTCTCCACGTTCCTCACCTCCGAGTTCAAAAATCAGAGTTCTCCAATTCTCCAGCTCTCTGCAGTCGGCTTCCTATCCAACACGATGAGTCATTCCTTTGGGGCCGCCATTCCTCGGCGCCCTCTCCTTGACTTCAGAGACCGAAGGAGGATCAAGCCTTCAGCGCGCGGGATCGCCACATCCACGTGCGCCCTGCACTCCTCACTCTCCCCGCTCCCTCCAGGGGCGGTTTCGGCAGAAAAAGAAGCCGTCTGAGTCAGGGAAAAGAAGATCAGGTCAGGAGTACTTTTCCTATCCTTCTTCTTCTTATGGTGACGTCACCGGAAATTCTTGAGCAGAAAGAAGATAGCACTCAAGGAAGTTGTCGAAGAAGCCACGGCTGCGGAAACATCGGAGAAAGCAGCGGCCGCAATGTTGAAAGCCAAAGCGGTTCACAAGATCCAAAGGGCTCCCCAACTTTCCACCGACGAATCCACCGCTAGATCCGAGTCGGAGGAGGAAATGGCTATCCACAAGGTCTCCAGACCCCCAAGGTGGGAAACCACTCAAAATGGCGATTGGGGGGAACTCTGCAGCAGCTGCAGAGGGGACCACGCACAGGCCAAATGCCGGTGGAGAGATACGACCTGCAGACGTTGTTTGAAGAGGAGTCACATCGCGGAAGCCTGCAGAGCCGAGGATCCAGTCCCAGAACCATCCAAGCACCGGTTTTGCGAAAATCGCAAAGACAACCAGAGGTCATCTAGACGGTCCTCCTACCAACCCAGACGGGGGGAGGATGAATTCACCAGGAGCGGAGCAGTCCATCAGACCACCATTGCCCATACCGACGACAACAGCGCCACCAAGTTCCACGTGACGGTGCACGTGGAAGGGACACCATGCTCCATGGAAGTAGATTCGGGCTCGATCTACTCTATTATGGACTGGCATCAGCTGAAGCGTTTAAAGCCAGGCTGCAGTAAGAAGGACCTGAAACCCCTAGAGTCAAGGCTGGTCGATTTCGGAGGTAATCCCATTGGAGTCCTTGGAAGAACCTCACTCCAGGTGACCTACCACAACTTCCATGGTGACCTCCCAATCACCATCGTCGAGCACAGCCGCCCAAACCTTTTGGGAGTGGAGTGTTCAAGCCTCTAGGGTTCTCAATTGGAGGGATTCACCAAATTCGGCAGGATGAATTCGACAAACTCATCAAAGAATTCAAGGAAGTCTTCGATGGTAAGTTAGGTAAATATTTGGGGAAACCCATTTCCTTCAATTTAGATAAGGCAATTACCCCAATTAGTCTCAAGCCTCGCAGGGTTCCATTCGTTTTGCGGCCCAAAGTAGATGCCCAGTTGGACAAATTAATAGCCCAGGGCGTATTGGAACCGATCGATGGATCATGCGACATTGGAGACCCCCATTGTGACCCCAATGAAGCATGATGGATCTGTGCACATCTGCGCTGACTATAAATGCACGATAAATAAGGCATTACAGCAGAGCACATACCCAGTTCCAGTGGTGCAACATCTGCTGCATTCACTTGGGAGTAGGTCAATATTCGCGAAACTGGACCTGGCCCAGGCTTACCAGCAACTGCCAGTGGATGAAAAAACTGCAGAGGCCCAGACAATCGTCACACACAGGGGCGCATTTAAATGCAACCGCCTCCAATTCGGAGTCAGCGCAGCCCCAGGCATCTTCCAATCCATGATGGAACGCCTACTCCAAGGCATTCCAGGGGTGGTACCGTACTTCGACGATGTCTTAATCTCCGGGCATTCAAAAACCCAACTAATTGAGCGACTCAGGCTTGTCCTGCAGAGGTTCAAGGCGAAGGGTTTAAGAGTCAGGAGAGATAAGTGCATCATTGGAGTCCAGGAGGTCGAGTTCCTGGGCTATCTCATTGATAGCACTGGCATCCACCCCACCAAAACCAAGGTCAAAGCTATCCACGAAGCTCCAAGCCCCAAAAACAAAGCGGAGTTTCTGGCTTTCTTAGGACTACTGAATTTTTACAGTGTCTTCTTAAAACAGAGAGCCACAATTGCTGAGCCACTCCATTGGCTACTGGGGAAACCCTGGAAATGGGAGGAGGAAGAGGAAGCCATCAAAGGACTGCTTTCCTCGGACAGCGTGCTCATGCAATACCACAAGACGCTCCCCCTGATGCTGACCTGCGATGCGTCACCCTACGGAGTCGGAGCAGTACTCAGCCACAAACTCCCCAATGGCACAGAAGCACCCATCGCTTATTTTTCCAAAACGATGTCCAGTGCTGAACACAATTACAGTCAGCTGGACAAGGAAGCCTTGGCCATCGTCGCTGGCATCAAGCACTTCCACGAGTATCTCTACGGCAGGAGATTTAACATCATCACTGATCACAAGCCGCTGCTGGGACTACTTGCGGGCGATAAACCGACACCATCGTACACGTCCCCCAGGATGACGCGATGGGCCATCTTCCTAGCCGGGTACTCATACACACTGAGCCATAGACCCGGCAAAACCATAGAAAACGTGGATGCCTTGAGTAGATGCCCTTCCAAGGAGCCGGTGGAAGACCCAGCCCCCACACTCGGGCTCTTCCACATCGACGATGACCAAGCTTGTCCGGTAACCTCTGCAGATGTGGCAGCCCATACACAAAAAGACAAGACCCTCAGACAAGTAAAGTCATGGGTCCTGCAGGGCTGGCCCATGGGGAAGATGGCAGAAGAATTCAGCCCGTTCACCAGGAAGCAGCAAGAGCTATCCACCATGAAGGGCTGTCTCCTATGGGGTGACAGAGTAGTGATTCCCAGCACCCTGAAACGGAAGACCCTGGAAACCCTCCACAGCGGGCACCTAGGCATAGTGAGAATGAAGGGGCTGGCACGAAGCTACATCTGGTGGCCAACCCTAGATAGAGACATCGAGGAATGGGTCTCCAGATGCGACCCGTGCCAGGAGGTGCGGCCAGTGCCTCCCCATGCCCAGCCGTCGGAGTGGGAGACACCCAGCAAACCATGGTCAAGAGTCCACATTGACTTTGCAGGTCCAATGCAGGGGAAACATCTCCTAATAGTAGTGGATGCTTTCTTGAAGTGGCTTGAGGTAATTCCCATGACATCCACCACTACAGAGGCAACGATCAGGGCACTCCGGAGGTTATTCGCAACCCATGGGCTACCGGATGTGCTGGTCTCCGACAATGGGCCCCAACTCACATCCAAGCTCATGGAAGCGTTCCTGGCAGAATTGGACATCCGTCATGCCCTGATAGCACCCTACAGGCCTGCTGGAAACGGGCAAGCGGAGAGAATGGTGAGACTCACCAAGGAGGCGCTCGCCAAGATGGGCACGGGCGACTGACAAGAGAGAATTGACAAATTTCTCCTTACACAGCACATCACGCCACACGCCACCACTCGCAAGAGCCCAGCCGAACTACTAATGGGCAGAAGACTGAAATCACCTCTGGATCGGCTGCACTCCCAATACAGCCCAGAAGTGCCAGCAAATGCCAGCCGCCTGCCGTGCACCTTCACCATAGGAGATCGGGTATTTGCACTCAATTTCCACGGGTTTCCGAAATGGCTGAAGGGGAAGATTGCGAGTATAACCAGCCCGAAGTCCTACCGAGTGGAGCTGAAAGACGGACAGGTCTGTAGACGTCACATCGACCAACTCCGGAAAAGGTGGATGGAAGCGGGATGACAACACCCCGACGAGGTAGGCCTACAACACCCTGACGGGGTAGGCCTACAACATCTCTATGGGGTAGGCCTACAACACCCCGACGAGGTAGGCCTACACCATCCCAGCGAGGCGGGCCATCGGCGCTCCATGGGGGGAGACTGGCGACATCCTGAGAGGGGAGGCCCGAAACACTCCGGCGAGATTGGCCTGTGCCACCCCGGCGAGGGAGACCTCCACCTCGACAATGGGGTAAACCGGGGACATCCAGGGAAGGGAGACCCGCAACACCCCGGCGAGATCGACCTGTGCCACCCCGGCGAGGGAGACCTCCACCTCCACAATGGGGTAGTCCGGGGACATCAGGAAAGGGGAGACCCGCAAGACCTCAGTGAGGTTGACCTACCCCAGCCCGGCGAGGGAGACCTCCGCCGTTCCCTTGAGGGAGACCGACAACGCGCGGAAAAGGCAGACCCGCCATACCCCGGCGAGGTTGGCCTGCACAGCCCCGGCGAGGAAGGCCTCCACCATCCCAGCAAGGGAGGTCTGCACCGACCTGGCGAGGAAGACAGACGACCCCCCGGCGGAGTCGACCACCAGCCACAACAACCAGTGAAACACAGTCAACAACAACAACGACAGCGGGAACCGGGGGCCCAACCAGACCCCACAACAGCGCAAGCAGCCAAGCCAAATGAAAAAACCAAGGACTTACCAGCCACCAGTCGTTCCCCATCAATCAGCAGCGATATCCGGCTGTGAGGCATCCAGCATCCACGACGGAGAGGACCGGCGTCACCAGCAAGAAGAACTTCGAGACTCAGCTCTGAGCTGAAATAAAGTGCTGAATGGACCATCACTGGTCACGTCTTCTTTACCTGCGCCTGATCTAACACTAACATCTATGTTTCTTTTGTTGTAAAACCTGTATGGATCCTGTTGTCACCCTCCATAGAACTTGTGGCCTGCCAGCAGCCAGTGGATCTGGCAGCAGATTCGGACAGTGAGGAGGTTGGGGAGGAACATGGGCTAATCCTGGAGTCTGGGGAAGGCTCTGATGAAGGCTCTGCATCGGAGGCAGAAAGGGGGCCAGAGCCGTATGCCAGTTATTAGCTGCCTTTGCTGTCAGACATCAGTGAGGCAGACGAACAGCTGGAGCCTGTTCCCAGTGCACGCATGCACAGAGTTGCCAGACGAAGGGAACAGCTAAAGAACAAGGGTCGACTTGGTAGTAAGGCCACAGGTGGACGATGAATGGCCACTCCCAGAGGGACTAAAAAAGCAGCGAAAGGGGAGTGGAGTTTGCAGGAGACAATTAGTTCATTACTGCATTCTTGTCCAGTATTGTGGCGTCTGAAAGATATCGGCCTGGCCACTCTCCAAGCCTGATAAAAGTCGGTAATTGTGAACTATCTTGAAAGACTGTGGGAGAGGAAAGACTTTGCTGGAGAGGAATTCACTGTAAATTAAATAAAAGGGATTTATCGGGACAAAGACTCGGCTTCATGCTGCTGGGAAAGCCTAGATCAGAACAGAACTATACTATTTTCTACAGTTCAGTTACAATCTGAGGAAGAAAAATATAGGTTCTGTGCAGAACTCCAAGGTAGATATTTGTGTTTCTTCCTCCTTCCTTATCTCTTTAGCACTGAAGTCTTATTGGCAGCAGCTGTTTGATGGCAACTGTATCATTCTGACAGTGGGAGAGGGACACTGTTAAGCTATTGTTACTTAGTGTTTGAATATTCTTATTTGTTTTGCATTTCAGATTCAAAAACTACTTCAAATCTAAATTAAACATTCTAGATAGCATCATTGTTGTGGGTACATTGTTGGTCGAGATTGTATATATTTCCTCTGACTTGGGTGGAATAACTGTAATTCCAAGGTAAGAAATATGCACCTCTCTAGCTCAAAGATGGTTTTTAGACTGTTTTTTCCTTGAAGAAGAAGAAGACATTTTGCTTCTCATCCCTCTCTCTCAACAGAGTGGGAGGGATAAGACACCACTTATCCTATGTCATATAACACAGCCCTTGCAGCAGTTACAAGAAGATTCCACCCCCATTTGCTCTCTGATACAGATGACCCTGAGGGCACAGACAGACTCCTAAGTGGCCTCAAGAGCTTTCAGGGAGAATGCTAACAACCAGTTGAATGCAAAGAAATATAATCCTTCCAACTCCCCCCCCATCTTGTCTGAACTAATCTTTCCATCACCCCCACCATCCTGCCAGAACCATGAAGCTTCTTGGATGAGAAGAAAAATGTCTTCTTCTTCTTCCTCAGGAAAAAAACAGTCAAGCTGCCTTTTTGAGAAAGCACCTTTCAGATAACTGACCTGCATGACTAAGAATTTCCACAAGCACCTGATCAGCCTAACTCCAAAATGAAGAAATGCAATGTTTTATTTCTTTCTTATTTGTTAAAGACCTCAATTTTTATTCTTTAAAAGGGAGAGATGTGATGAGATGAGATTATAAATTATCAGGTCTTGCATGCATTGATTTTTACCTAGCTTATTGTGGGTTTTTTGTTTGAAGAGTTATATCATTTTGATATATAACAATAGTCGTTTCATTTGCTCCCAAAACAAAGTAGATATTAAATGGCATTCTTACTCCCTTTTCTATCACAATAATGCTGATATCTATAGAAATTCTTTATCTGTGGGACAATATGGTAAGAGATGAGGTTGTATAATAGTTTGACGGGATTGAAATTTAAAGATTCCCAAACCTGAATACCATTGTAGGTGGGTCTAAACTGTGATATGGATATAGCCAAAGTTGGCGCTAATAGTTGATATAATCTCATTCTTTCTATTTCCCAGAACAGTTGTCATTCTTCGAATGTTGAGAATTATAATTCTGGTAAGAATTTTTCGATTGGCTGCTGAGGCAGAACGACTTGAAAAAGTGACCCGGAGGTTGGTAAGTGAAATAAAATGTTGCCAGCTCTGGTGCCTAGATCTGCTGAATTCACTTCCTAAGAAGACTGATATAGTAGTTTGTGGGCTTGTTGTAAACAGGTAGACTGAACAGCCTTTTTATCTATATATTTTGAAATCTCTGATTGACTCTTCTTTCTTTTAATAAACATGAATACTTTAATTAATTTTTAATTGACTTTTTTCCTTAAATTATGTGGTTAGCTTTGTACAGGAAAATGGGATAGAAGGACTTGAAGACTTTTTCACAGGAGATGGAAGGCCAATGTTAGCTTAGAATAGAAGATTGCATTTCCAAACTATCTAAAGAGCACCAGACAGAAAACACTGAGGTCTTTTCTTGGAAGATAGACCTTTTCAGGCTATTACATGTGATTCCATGTAATATTCAGGTTTTCATTCCGGGTTTCAGATGATATCTGCTTCACATTGATTACAAATTTTGCACTTTAAACTCTTGTTCTTGATTTTCTGAAGAACCCATGATAGTACAGATAGTCCTCGACTTATAATAGTTCATTTAGTGACTGCTCAGTTACAACGGCACTGAAAAGTGACTTACAACAATTTTTTACAGTTACGGGGTTACGGCCTTTCCAGCATCTCTATGATTATGTGATCAAAACTCAGATGCTTGACAACTGGTTCGTATTTATGACGGTTGCTGTGTCCCAAGATCATGTGATCACCTTTTGACAAGCAAAGTCAATGGGAAAGCCAGATTCACTTAACAACCAGGTTACTAACTTATCAACTGCAATGATTCACTTAACAACTGAGGCAAGAAAGGTCGTAAAATGGGGCAAAAATTCATTTAACAAATGTTTCATTTAACAACATTTTTGAGCTCAATTGTGATCATAAGTCAAGGACTACCTATAAGGCTGAAGCTCTTAAATCAGCATCTTAGTGAATTTTATGCACTAAAAGCCTGAGCTCAAAGTAGTGTGTGTGTGTGTGTGTGTGTGTGTGTGTGTGGTACTTCATTTTGACAGTGAAGTAGCAGTATGACATATTTGCAAATGGGTGACAATACTGTGTCTAAACATATCTTTTTGATTTTGTACCACTTGATCTAATTTTTTTTAAAAAAGATAACATCATGTATGTGTAACTTGTTTGAGGATATATTTAAAAAGCCACCTACAGTAGATTAGGATAAAGACTTGGCTGCAGATAGTACTTTCTTGCAAATTGTCTTTCTCTGACTTCCAGTATCTATATTTCCATCCTAAAATGTGAGCAAAGAATAGCCAGATTTTTGAAAGAAAAAAACCCTGCAAATTTTATAAAACCTATTCATTGTAGAGATTTATTGGGGAGGAGATTTTTTTGTGAATAGAGTTTATATTTAATAGTAATCTGTAATATGTTTAATACAGATTACTATTCATTGTACCAGCCTTTGCAGTGTTTTTTTTAAAAAGTGCTTTTGCACTTGCTGAATTATAAGTTATGATTTTAAAGCCAAGGTGCTTCAGAGTTAGGCAGAAAAATATTGGAAAATTTTTCAAGACGTATTCAGTGGCAAACCATTTCTCCGGTGTGTTAGGCAGTTATCAGGAGATGAGTGATTTGAAAATGTAATTTTCAAGGGATAATTTCTGGAATCTATGCTTCCATGACTACTTATTTTCTAAGATCACTAATATTGTTTTTTTTCCCTTTTGGCTGACAGGTCTCAGAAAATAAAAGGCGTTACACAAGAGGTGGCTTTGACTTGGATCTCACGTATGTCACTGGTTAGTATTTCTTGAGTAGTGGAGAGATTGGTCAAAAATGACGGGCCTGATAGCTCAGCAGACTAAAAGCATTGTGATTAACACCAGCTGTCTGCAATTACTGTAAGTTCGAATCTCACCAGGCTCAAGGTTGACTCAGCCTTCCATCCTTTCTAAGGTAGGTTAAATGAGACCCAGTTTGTGGGGGCAATAAGCTGACTTTGTATAAATATACAAAAGTATGAAGGCTATTGCTTAACGCATTGTAAGTCGCCCTGAGTCTCCAGAGAAGGGCGGCATATAAATCAAATTAAATAAAATAAAATAAAATGGAGATCTAGGCATGCAAGGATAATGGAAGAATGTGTGTAAAATGAACACAAGAAGAACCCTTTGTTCTATTTTCCATCTTTAGAGACTGCTTTTAGGGAAATATAATGATACCTGTGTTTCTCTTTACTATTGCTTCTTTGCGTTGATAATCAGTGCTTGCCGAGGTAGATATTACCGATTATACTAAGCAGTTAAAGTTTAACTATTTGCAACAGAATATTTCTAGAGTGAGAGTCATGTAAAAAAATCTTAATGTGGCCATGAGCCAATGCCACCTCTTTCAACCTTTCCATTTACATAGTCGTGCCTCTCTTTGTACGAAAAGGAAATTAGATCTTTAATTCTGCCATTATGCTTGGTTATAATAGAGAACGTTTATGCATAAAAATTTTGATATCATGGGTCAGTGATGTTCCTCCCGAAGGGCAGAGTGCTGGTCCTAGGGAATGAGGAACAATGGTCAGAGTTGGGAGGGAATACCAGTGTGAATTAATTGCATTAGCAGCTTTTGCCAACGACTCTGGCATTGCCTTTTCTTGCTAATAATTCACGGGTGACTAGATCTTGAGCAGGTCCTTTGGCTGTAGTTTGAAAGAAACTATAGTCCATTTTTTCCCCAGCCTGATGCCCTTCAAGTGTTTTGGAATTAAAATGTCCAAGTAACATACGTAACATAGCTATTGGAATATTGACTGGCAATTCTGGGATCTGTGTTAGTGTATTTGGAAGGTATTAGGTTGTGGAAACTTGCAATATCTAATACAGGATAAATTAGATTATTAACACATTTATCTTTTTCATGGAGCTTTATAATCCATTTGTACTGCATAATATAAACAGTTACTGATTGATATTGGGATTTAGGATTGTGCCAATGAAATACTTCTTTATTTAGAAATATTTCTTTTAAAATCAAATTTTCATAGTTGAAGCATCTTTTCCATTTTAATGTCATAAGACCTGATGGTATGCCACTAATATACCAGTAAATTGTTGAACCTTCACCAGGTCAACTGGTGATCATATTTTTCTTTTTAATTGTTAGATGTTTTATACATCTTTATTATAATACAACACATTTTTCTGGGTTTTTTTTATATAAAGCAGCAAATTTATACAGCAAGCATAAGTCCTTGACTTACAACTATTCATTTAGGGACAGTTCAAAGTTACCACAGCACTGAAAAATGTAACTTTGATGGTTTTTCACACTTTCTCATTCAAGTAGAAAACAATACTTTAATCAAGGAACTAATAAGAAAAAAACACACCCCTACCAACATTGGAAGGGGCAAGCTACTGTACTTTGCTCACACTGATGATGTTACTTAGTTGGTAATGAAACATCTGCAAGCAAACAAGCTCAGCAAACAAAGACTTACTTTTTTTCTGCATAAAATTTAATTTTTGCTTGGTGGTGCTAACCTTAAAATTGTCCTGCTTCAGTTTTTAAAAAATCTTTTGTACTTCTGAACTGATTTAAGTCACTAATTAATCTAGTTTTCTCCCTTTAAAAAATGTTTTACCAGAGTTATATCTGCAACTATGACCACAGGATTTCAAGCTGTCACGTTTTTGCTTAAGAGAATGTACAAATTCCAAAACCCAGAGTTGTATGTGACAGAAAGGACCTTGTCATAATCTCTGAAACCATGAAATGTTTTTTCTTGCTTTTAATCTACAATTATATGAAAAAGTACACTCCATGTAAAGTTTTTTCTTCTTTTTTATTATATGTGGGCATATCATTTTATTTTCATTCAAACAGTATGTAAATATAGAGATATTAATTGAAGAAAAAAATCTATATAATTGACTTTGTAATCATTAATTCAACAACAAAAAAGAGCAATTCTGTGGAAAAAATAAATATACCTTTGGTTCTAACACCTGGAATTATCTTTTTATCTTTTTTGATAGAAATATCCTTTTCAATTGGTATCAGGTTTTACTGGTGAAATGCTGACTTTGATTTTCACTACACATGTCTTCTGTGGCCAGATAACTCTATTTTACATCCTTCCACGTAGATGTAATTTGTGCAGCTTCTTTACAATAGTAAACTCCTGCATTTTGATATCAGTAGTGGTGAGAATTTTTGTAGGTGATGAAATTCTGGACTTTGTAGATGTCCACTTGTAGATCTTCTGGATAGGGGAATCATAGATGTCCCAAATGTTTGACAATTTTTTGAAATCTTTCCCAGACTATAGGTATTATAATCTTCTTTCTGAAGGCTTCTGAGAGTTCTTTGGATCTAGGCAGGTGTTCAAGAACAAAGAGCAAAATCAATTAAATGTTTGAAGTTTTAGTAAAATAGGTTTAATCAGGCCTAATCTGGTATACCTGAGTCTAATATTAGGTATTTGAGATATGGTAGTGATAAATGTTGGGGGTCTACTTAGTTTTTCCATATGCAAAATTTGCATTTATATTTACTTAGGTAAATTACACAATGTACTCCACAATGGTGCATGATATTTCTAATAATTTATCTCCTTTACTAACATAGTTGAAATGAAGATCAAATATTTGTATGTTGAAATATATTGAAAACATAAAAAAACCAATGAGGTATACTTACTTTTTCACATGACTCTACTTGAAGTAGTGAACCTATGAAAAATCTCACATTTGTCTCACAATGCAGATCTTACATTTTCTTTCTTTTTTGCTTATTTGTATCTATTCATTAGCTCGTGTTATAGCAATGTCGTTTCCATCTTCTGGGCAGCAAGCTTTCTACAGGAATCCTATATGGGTAATCTAAAGATTAAAAAATAATGGAAATAGCTTCTATTATTCTATGAATCTTCCTCTTTGTTTTTCTCCACTCCCAGTTATTATTGGCTGTGTTTAATTTTAGTATGATTGTAAGAGATAATAATGATAATTGTAGAAGAAAAGACCTCTTGGTAGTTAAAGCTATATTGTAAAGTAAAAGATAGTCTACCTTTAGGATTTTTTCCTCAAAACTTTAGTCATGAATTCATATATAAATTTAGTATCTACTTAATATATGAAAAAATGGGTTTCAATGATAAGCAATGAGAAATGATAACTACTCAAGGAGAGAGCCAACTTAGAACTAAGGAGAAATTTCCTGACAATCAGTTTAACGACTTGCCCAGAAATTATGGTTGCTCCAACAGTGGAGGCTTTTCAGAAGAGATTGGACAGCCATTTGTCTGAAATAATATAGAGATTCCTGCTTGAGCAAAAGGCTGAACTAGAAGACCTCCAAGGTCCCTTCCAACTTTTTTGGTACAATTCTTTGAGTTGCAAATAAAGCAGAAGTACTTTCTGCGTTTTGAATAAAAAGTCAGTATGATCCGCACTCCACACTATGGATTATGGTATGATAAGCACATATCCATATAATGGATAAGCAGGGAGTTATAGGTCCCAAAATGCACCTCCAAAACTGAGTTCAGCTTATCCATAGGTGGGTTTATATGGTAGTACTTTTAAAATACATATACAGGTAGTCCTCGACTTTACAACAATTGGTTTGGTGATTGTTTGAAGTTACAATGGCAGTGAAAAAAGTGGCTTATGACCTTTTTTCACATGACTGTTGCAGCATCTCCATAGTCACATGATCAAGTTTCAGCTGCTTGACAACTGACTCATTTTTTTAAGAAAAGTTTTTTTTTCAAAACAAACACACACAAACAAACAAACAATACATTTTTTCTGAACAGAGTATTGGCAAAGTCAAAATTTGTACAGCTTTTAGTTTTCTACATTTATATATTTCACTTTTTGCCATAATATTCTTTCTCTCTAATTTTTTGTTTTATTTTCCTTCTGTTTCTTCTGGTAATATAACCAATATTTCCATTCACCCTAATCTCTAATCTTGGTCAATTTTTCTTCCCCCCCCCATTACTTTTTCCAAATGGAAACCCTTAAATTTAAAGCCAATCATTTTTCTAAAATCTAACCCTAGCTCTAAATCATCTTATTCAAACATTTTCCCATTGCTCCCTTTTCACAACATAATCTAGTTTCAAATATATTACCTAAATTCCATTATTCCAATTATAGATATTACCCTGTTTCCCCCAAAATAAGACATCCCCTGATAATAAGTCCAATCAGACTTTTGAGTGCATGGCAATAAGGCCAAGTGCTTATTTCAGGGTTCAAAAAAATATAAGACAAAGTCTTATTTTGGGAGAAACACGGTAGTATTCATACAATTTTACATATATAACCCATTCCCTCTTTTCCATTTCTTTCCATTATCAGCTTATCCAAATACTACAATCAATATATTACTACAATTCACTTAAGTATAAAACATTAAAGTCATTCATTTCTATTTCTCAATTCCAATTGTTTTTTAAAATAAACCCAATTTTCCATTGCTTTTTCAAATATATATACTATCTATACCTCTTCATAATAAACCATAATCATAATCAGTAATATTTCCCCTCTTAAAAGTTAATTTCAATTATTGCTAACAGTGTCTTAAACTCTTCATGTTAAACAGTAAACAAAGTCAATTTTCATCTTGTCCCTTTCCCTTCTCCTCTTATTTAATAATCCATTAATCCCTTTTCACAATACAATATCATTTCAAATGCTTTAGCTGAATTCCATTATTACAATTAAAGCCATTCCAAGTATTACAATCACATATATTAGACATACTACAATTCATTTATAATCATAGATCTTACTTTAAATCATTTATAGTTCTAAATATAAAACATATTTTCCCTTTTCCTTTCCATTAAACTCCTTACTCCCTTTATCCCATTCTCTTATTTTCTTCTTTTCCCCTTTTTTCTCCAAATTTTAAAGTCCCTTACTCTCCTGATTTGCCCTGTATTTCCATCTGTTCTCCTCCTTTTTCTCCTTTCTTATTTTCCTACTGTTGTTCCCAGTGTAATCATTTGAATCTTTTGTGTTTTGTCTCTTACCCTCTTCTTTCTCTCCTTGTCTCTTTCCACCCTCTCTATTTTTGTCATTGTTAATCCCAGTGTAATCTTTAAAGTTCACCTTTGTTCCTAATCTTTTTCCCATTCCTTTTCTTCCCTTTATTTGTTTCCTTTTTCCAGTTAATTTTCTCCTAACTCCTCTCTTTTTTTCATTGTTACTCCTCACATAATCATTTGACTTTTCATAATTAATGTCTTTATCTTCAATATTGATTTCTTTCTTCTCATTCATAGTTTCTTTATCCACTTGGGTATGTTCTAACACAGTCTCCAGTTCATCAGGTTTAGGTTTTCCATACATCATTATAATCATTTCATTTAATTCCAATTTGAATGATATACGCATCATTTTAATCATTTCAATTAGTTCCTGCGCCATTTTGTTGTTTCTGGGTTGTCGTTGTTCCAATTTTAAGTTTTATTATAATCCTTCTTTGGTTGTCGAGATCAAACAGTTTAAAAGAAAACAAATCCTCCTCAAAAGTTCCCATCGCTCTTATTACTTTTAAAAGTTTTTTTTTTTCCAAAATACAAGTTAACCGCTGTAATGATTTCTTTCTGCCTGTAGATGTCTCTCTCCAATCCACAATTCCAATAATAAGAAAATATCCATTTTATTTATTAAATCCACGTTGCCAATATTTGCCAATTTCCATCTTCTTCTTAATTTTGTATTCCCCAAAATCCAATTTAAAATCCAGTTCCAAATCCAATTAAAAGACTTCTGTTACAGGGCTTTAGTTTTAAGTTTTTCTTTGTTCTTCCTTCAGTGGTCAAAATTTTTAAAGTTATTTCCTATTTCGGGTTCTTCCTCTAATAATTAAATTATCTCCACTCACATTCTAATCCAAAAATCAAGTTCTGTTTCGGGCTTTAAGACTTTAAACTTCCCCTTTGTTCTTCTCTCTCCATTAACATTCCCCCACGCCCATTAGCTGCTGTTTCTTCGCTGGGGCACCTTTTAACAATTTAGAAATATTTCTTTTTTACCTGTGAGCTGGCAATCACTCACCCGGTATCAGTACTCCGTCCAAATCACTGCTCCTGCTCAAAACTTAGTCTGGTTGCTCCAGCTTTATGGCCGCCATTATGGTTGCCGCCCCTGCCACCGAGTTGAAGAGTTTCCTCCGACCTCTGAGGAACTTGCCTGTTCCTCTTGGTCGTCCGAGATGCTTCTCCTTCTTCTCCCTCCCTACAGGACAGATCCGTTTCAAAGGCCCTCCAACAACTGTTTGTCAGCCTGGAATTTCGCGAGGCTCATCAGAGCCCACTAATTCCCGACTGTCTTGTCGCGATGCTTCTGGTTGAATCCAACTGACTCATATTTATGACAGTTGCAGTGTCCCAGGGTCATGTAATCACCTTTTGTGACCTTCTGACAAAATAAATGAAGTCAGAGTCACTTAACAACGGTATTAATAACTTAACATCTGCAGTGATTCATTTAACAACCATAGCAAGAAAAGTCATGAAATGGGGCAAAATTCATTTCTTGCTTAGGTCGTAAGTTGAGGAGTACTTGTATATAAGCAGATAAGCTGACCCTCAAATTTTTAATTAAAATATATCATGAAAAATGTGCCACCTGAAGATAAACAAATTGTGAAAATTAAAACATATGAAAATTTTTAGGGTTGGCTTCCCCTTGGGTGGCACATTTTTCATGGTACAGCATTTTGATTAAAAATTCAAGGGTCAGCTTATCAATGGATGGACTGATCTATAAAAATATGCAGTATATGTACTTTGGTTTGTCTCTTTCCCCAAGTAGTTCTTTAGCTTATTGATGGACTTTAGCAATACCAGTATTTATAATTCACTCAGGCATACTGGTTGGAAATTATGGAAGTAGAAGTCAGATTGTAGGATGTTGCTGTACCTATCTATATTGGCACCAGAACCCTCTATCTGAGATTTGAATCTTCCTTGAAATGCTTTCTGTCTGAAACCAGCTATATAAATAAAGTTGTTAATAATTCACGCCACCTTGACAATTAAAGTATATTATTCTTTTTTATAAGGAAGTTGCAAAATTCTTGGATACAAAACATGAAGACCACTACAAAGTCTACAATCTTTGTAGTAAGTATTACTTTGTTTCCTAGTCACCAAAACTGGAACAGCCAGGAAAGGTTCAACTGTATCTGTTCTAATCACAAATCAGGCCATTCACCATCTTCAGTTTTAGCCCTGTTTTCTAGGTATGCAGTGAATGTCCATAACTGATGGAGGACATGAACCTGGATATTGCATATCTTAACCACACCACACTAAGTCAGTAACTGCTTCCTTTAAAAATGAAGTTCTGAATGATATAGAACTTAGTGTTTATGATAGCCTTAAGATACATTCATATTCCCATTTTTAAAAACCTCTTTAACATGATTGTCATTTAGTCTTTCTTCCTCAGTCCCATGTTTTCCCAGCTTAGTGGTTTCCATCTGATGGGTTCAATACCTTGCTGACTGAAATTCTTGCGTTGTAATGTCAAAACATCTGGAAGATACAAAACATCTAGAAGGGAAAACTGCTTCAGTTATAGATTAATCTATTTTTTTTGGTTCACTTCTTGTCAAGCTTCATTGTGGCAAGTGTTGAATCAAACTTTTCTAGGTTTACAACATCAATAATCAAGATTCTGGTCCCAATTGTGGTCATAAATTGAGGACTACCTGTAGCTCAGCAGTATCTAAAAACTATAGATGTTAAGTGAAGACTGTTTCTGTTAGCAACAAGATTCAATATAATAGGGAGGAGGGTTGAACATGTTGCTGTTTGCTACCCTGTCAACTCCAATAGAAATTTGAAATTAATATAGTTTTGCTTTTTTTCTACACCATTTAATAGCATGCATCTTTGTGCATGTATTTAATGAACCACTTCAGGTGGCCATATGCTGCTGAGCTTTGAATACGGAGATGAAATACATATTGTAATTTGATACATCTGATTCTATAAATATAGAATGTAGATGTTTTTATTGCTAATTTTTTAAAAATCTTCTCCAATCTGTTGTTAAAACTGGCATTTCCACTGACTAATTAGGAGGGAGGCAGATTTACATCAAATTTATATAAAATTTGGTATAGATCAGGAGTTGCCAGCCTTTTTGGAGTAGGTACATTTAAAGTTTTGAGTATAAATGGTGTTGTTGCAAAACAATTGCTGGTAAAGATTGCCTGTTCTCAATATAGCTGGCAGGAATGTAACCAATTTCAAAGTAAAGGTTTGCCAGAATGTTACCTGCCATGCCATTAGTGAGGGTGTCTTGCCCTCACTAATTGAAAGAGGCGGTGGTGAGGCCCCTCCTCAAGAAGCCTGCTCTGGATCCGGCTGTTTTGGCTAACTATCGTCCGGTCTCCAACCTTCCCTTCTTGGGGAAGGTTGTTGAGAGTGTGGTGGCGCGACAGCTTCCTGGGTACCTGGATGAAGCTGTCTATCTGGATCCGCTCCAGTCCGGCTTCAGGCCTGGGCACAGCACGGAAACGGCATTGGTCGCATTGGTGGATGATCTCTGGAGGGCTCGGGATAGGGGTTGCTCCTCTATCCTGGTCCTGTTAGATCTCTCAGCGGCTTTTGATACCATTGACCATGGTATCCTGCTGCGCCTGTTGGAGGGGTTGGGAGTGGGGGGCACCGTTTTGTGGTGGTTCTCCTCCTATCTCTCCGACCGGTCGCAGTCGGTGTTGGCAGGGGGGCAGAGGTCGATCCCAAGGCGCCTTGTTTGTGGGGTGCCGCAGGGGTCGGTCCTCTCGCCCCTTCTGTTCACCATTTATGTGAAGCCGCTGGGTGAGATCATCCGTGGCTTTGGGGTGGCGTTCCATCAGTACGCTGATGATACTCAGCTGTACATCTCCACCCCAGACCATCCCAATGATGCCCTTGAAGTGATGTCCCGGTGCCTGGAGGCCGTCCGGATCTGGATGGGGAATAACAGGCTTTGACTTAACCCTTCCAAGACCGAGTGGCTGTGGCTTCCGGCGTCCCGATATAGCCAGCTGGTGCCATTGCTGGCTATTGGGGGCGAGTTATTGGACCCACGGACAGGGCTCGCAACTTGGGCGTCCTCCTGGATGCACGGCTATCTTTAGAAGAGCATATGACGGCCATGGCCAGGGGGGCTTTTTATCAGTTTCGCCTGATTCGCCAGTTGCGTCCCTTTCTGGATCAGGACTCCTTACGCACAGTTACTCAGGCACTCGTCACTTCCCGCCTGGACTACTGCAATGCTCTCTACATGGGGCTCCCCTTGAGGAGCACCTGGAGGCTCCAACTGGTGCAGAATGCGGCCGCGCGGGGGATTATGGGAGCGAGGGGGCGCTCCATGTGACACCTCTCCTGCGTGAGCTGCGTTGGCTTCCAGTGGTCTTCCGGGTGCGCTTCAAGGTGTTGGTCACCACCTTTAAAGTGCTCCATGGCGTAGGACCTGGGTATTTGCAGGACCGCCTTCTGCCGCCGATAGTCTCCCACCGACCAGTATGCTCCCACAGAGAGGGACTCCTCAGGGTGCCGTCAGCCAGGCAATGTCAGATGGCAACCCCCAGGGGGAGGGCCTTCTCTGTGGCAGCTCCTGCCCTCTGGAACAATTTGCCCCCGGAGATACGAAGGATATCGGATCTCCGGGTCTTTCGCCGTTCCCTAAAAACTTTTCTTTTCCATCAAGCAGGGCTGGCGTGAACCCCCCCCCCCTTTTTTTTTTTAACTTTTTAAATTGTCAATGGGTTTTAGTTTGAATGTTTTAAATTTTGGGCCAAAGTCATATAATTCTTTTAAAAAATTTAAATTTTGTATTGGTATGTGTTTTAGTTCTGGCTGTGCACCGCCTTGAGTCCACTAGGAGAAGGGCGGGATACAAATTTGAAAAAAAAAAGTTAGTATTCCTTTTACTGGATATGCTACTATATATATTGCCCTTGCTTAGTGTTGCCCTTTTTCTGAGCAGATGGGCGCAGTTCCAAACGAAACATGTTGATTAAAGTTGCTTAACATTTTTATTTTCTTAAGGAACCCAGATATTCATGAAAGAAGGATGAAAATATGCACTTTCCCATTTTAAAAACGGGGTATTTTAATATTAAAAAAATCAGGTGGAGCATGGAGTTGTGTAGATGCCTGAAGGGAACTGTGGGGTAAATAATGTCCCAAGTATCATTTAAGGTCTAGATATTTGTCCAAAGTATTGCTTTTTAATCTTCCTAATGGAACTTGGTCTCTGTTTATATACATAATATCTGTATAATATTTTTTCCTGCAGGTGAGCAAGGCTATGACCCAGAGATTTTCCATTATAGAGTGGAGCGGATGTTTATTGATGACCACAGTGTTCCCTCTCTAGCGTAAGTATGATTCTGCAATGGTTCTATGTAGATTTGACAATAAACCAATTGGCTGAATAAACCAAGTCCAGTTGATTAAAGTTTGCAGATATCTATAGTCTATGAAAATCTATAGATTATTGAATTTATATATTACTGTCCCACAACTGTTGGCAGTTCACAATATTAAGGTACAAATAAAATAGCCAAAATAAAATGTAAATTAATTAAAACTGTACAACTGAACCCTGCAACATCAGTTAACATTCAAAGGCCCTCTGGAATATCTTACTTCTAACTTGTTTCCTGAAAATTGTAATCAATGGACTCAATATCATCTCCAGAGAGAGAGGCCATTCCAGAGGGCAGGGGTCATCAGAGAGAAATAGTGCCTGTGGACTTCAGTCCCATCACTTCCTAGAAATAAAGCAATACCAGCAGCTTCTCCCTGGAGAAAAGACTCCCTGGAGAAACTAGATCAGTATAAGTCTACTTGTATTTGTGAAACCAGATTACAGGGGACAAGTATATGGTTGCCATGGAGGCCATGAATTCCTGGGTCTTCCCTTACCTAGTATTCAGAGCCAGTAAAATACGGGCTAGGGTGAGGTCATCCAGCACCAAAAAGAGAGAGGAGCCTGCTGAAAGACCAAAGAACTCAGCAAGGGAATCAACTAGTAGAAATCCCTACTGTCTAATTCATATGCAAACATTTGCATCCTGTTGATTCTGGTGCGGAACTGCAGTCACAAATAAAGAGTCTTTTTGAAACAGTGCTACATTCCTTCCTGCCTTTTGTAGCTATAGGATCCGAGATCAAGAAGGGCAGAATTCTGAAACCAAATTTAGGTAATACATGTCAGGTCTGTTAATTTATTCACAAGTAGGTTGTGGGCGAAAGTGGTTTTACTGCAGGTAGAAATGGCATTTACTAGCAGCCAATTGGAGCCAAGGTCCTTGGTAGTAATTTTAGTAATTTTTTAAGAGAGTGCATGTAATTAAACACAATAGAAAGAAATTAAAACATTATGTGCAATATAAATAACAATAACAATCAAACTATCTAGTAACATATGTATTTCCTAATACCATATCATAATATAATACTAACACAACCTTAAAAGATGTAATAGAAAGAAGGGATGACCTTATGGAACAGAAGGAAGAGGTGCTACCAAGATAAGGGTCAGATAAAAAAAATCTAGTCCGGAACAAAATTGTAACCTGAGAAAACGTCTCATACAAGATGTTTTCTTATTTCTCATAAATGGGGGGCAGGGGGGATGCATTTAGGTTGCAGGTTTGTATTACTGTAACTTTATAGTAAAAATAGTATTGGCCTGCATGATTTCACTTTCCTAGTCTGGTCTACCTTGAAAGGCTGATAGTACAGTATAAATTCAGAATCAAACCCACTGGATATAAGCAGGGATGGTCATCAAATTGTTGATTACTCTTCCTCCTCAATTGCTTTTCTGGGCCAACCCACCATAATTGGGATCATCCTGCTGCCATCCTTAATGATGTGCTCACAATACATGTCCCTCCCTTACAAGCCAGTTAACTAACCATACAGCCACACTCTAGGCTCAGTAGTCCGGTTCTTGCCAAGCCACTCTAGCCTTCCTCTATTCCCATAATCTATCATAATATCTCTCAAAATGCTCTTCCTCATGAAAGCCCTCCTGCCTAATCTACCTGTCTCCTCTCCCAAGAAAAAAAGACTGTTAATAAATTCAGCTTGTTTCCAATTGTGAGCAACAATGTAAGCCCTTTTAGTGGGAAGTCCTTAAAATTTCTCCTATGAACGTTGTGCTTCATATGACTTATCTCCAGAGGCAACTAAAGAATCCTAAATGGAAATAGTATGTGGTTATAAGAAATTCCACTGCCAGATGGATTTGTGCTGTTCTGATAAATGAAAGAACATTTTAATTTTTCTACAGTAATATCTACATAAGCTCTTAAACAAGGCATTCTTCCTTTTCTTTAAGGGAGACACTCACATTCACTGCCAGTGTGAGGGAGTGGATGGAACAGGACAACCACAATGTTATAGCAATACACTGTAAAGGTGGGAAAGGTATGTGAACTTTCTGGTTTCCTAAAGATCCCTGTTTTGACAATTGTTCTGGTTCAGGAGATGGTGTAAAATGATGCCCTGAATTGGACACAGAGGTAGCAGCGGTCAGTATTAATGCTGAAGGGCTGATAAAATGGTTTCAGATAATGTATTAGTTAAGGGATGTGCTGACCATAGCCTCACATGGTCTTGAAAAATAGCCCTATGCAGAACGCCCTGTAGTGATCCAGTCTCTTTCAGACATGCTCAAGGGGAATGTCATTTTTAGTCCTTCTGTAAACTTTAAGAGTATTAGTCATTATCTGAGATGCATGGAAATTCTGTAATAGATTTAGCATTCACTGATAGTATCTGTCTGCAAAAGCTGTTTGCATCACCTGGTGATAGATGTACAGGGTGAACTTTTCGTAGGTTCAGATGCTTTTCAGATTTGTTAGGAAGTACAGGGGTGGGATTGCTTAATACGGATGCTGTCATTGCCTCATTCTTGGGGACAAGTAAACATGACAGAATCATTATTCCTAAATCACTGATTTCCCCTTTTTGATACAGGTAGGACTGGAACTATGATTTGCATCTGGCTTATTGACAGTGGCCAGTTTAAGACTGCACAGGTACCAAAGTAATGTTGATCTTTTTCCTCTTGTTTCTGAATGAATTAAAGTATCTAAAATGACTATGCAGAGCATGTTGAAAAATGCTACCTCCTATAATTTCTTCTGTGTGGGTTCCAAATGTAAAATGGGATTAAAAACTGTTACTTTCAGTATGGCTTGACCAAACCACCTAGCATGCAACTTCTTGTTTGTTCAATGTCATCTTTGATAAGGACTTTGAATTTGTCATATCCAGGACTTCATGTAATAGAGCCTGGTATGTTGTTCTGTCACTGTGTGAAATTTCTTCAGCAAGGCTTGTTCCTATTTGTGTCCAATTGTTTTTTTTTCTCTGATTACTATTTTACCTGTTTGTTTGCAGTAAATGTTAAATTGACCAACTTTTAATTACTTGGATGTCTCCTGGAATTCTATTTAAAGTTGACATTAACTGAGGTGTTGCCCATAGAATTGCTTCCAAAAATTGCTTATGATTTGTAATTTATGTGACTGAAAAGGAAAATAATTAAATATGTATTACAGTAACTGTTTCTTTAATTAAATCCAAATTAAGTTTTGCCCGACTCTGCCCAGTTGGTTTTCTTGGACACATCTATTTTCTGAAGTATAGCTCTGGTATGGTACTCATAAATAATGAGTAGTTCTGAGGCATTCTGCCAATCCAAAGCTGTGCACTTTTCTTATATAAGATTTCTAGTTAGTTGTTCTTAAACCAAATACTGTAAGTATTTGTAACTAAATACAGTAGTTATAGTAACACCATTCTCAATTTTTAAGGAAAGTTTGGAGTACTTTGGCAAACGAAGAACTGATGAAACTACTAGCACCAAGTTTCAGGGTGTTGAAACTCCATCACAGGTAAAAATGTACTATGAAGCCATGTGTAAGGTTGAATCAAAGAACTAATGCAATTGATTGGCAAAAAATAGCTGTGTAATTTAAATAGTTATTTCCTGTTTTACCTTGCATTTCTTAAGTGCTACTTCACTTCTTTTATCCAATCATATGAGCTTTGGGTTTGGTCATGTTTTGATTAAGTGAAATTTGGGACATGAATGTTAAATTTTTCCCCCTTATGAAGTCAAACATCAGAGAATGGTATGGGAAATATCTTGGGAGATGGGGCAAAGAGATGCTGCCTAGAGAATGGTCAGATAAGAGACAGTGTATCCCACAGCTGGATAATAGTTGGGACAAGAGGCTCAGAAGGGAGTTTCTTGGGCTGTACCTTCAGACTTTCAAATTTCTATTAATGTAGCTTCACAATAAAGTAGAATTAGTTTATCTGATCTTGTTTCCTGTATGGCAACTTGGTAAGGCTGACATCAGTTTTGCAAGTTTGAAAGTACAGTTCTCCCACTGTCTCATGTATAGCCTGAGAAACTCAGGAGGGTCCTTCCTGAGCCTGCTGCCCCATCCACCATCCAACTGCAAGGTATTCCCTGGGCAATATCTCTTTGCTCCATCTCCCAACAACTTTGCCACATATCATGACAAATAGCCTTTCCTTTTTTGGGGATTAGCAGGGCATTTGCTTTCCTTAAGATTTTGATTTCATACAGATATGAATATTTAATTATCTATATTTATTATAGATTTCTTTACAAAATTATTTTTGTCTCAAGGCACTCCTAAATTTTATTTGCAGAGTAGGTATGTAGAATATTATGCAATCTTGAAATCGGAATACAACCTGATCCTCCCACGAGAGAAGCCTTTCAGAATCAGATGCATAAAAGTCTATGCTATTGAAGGTAAGTGCCACTAAAATGCTGTAGGAAGGGGATTTTCCAGTTGATGCTGCAATCTCAGCACCTAGATCAGTTGGGTTCTCTCCATCACACAGTACTAAACCATCAGAGTAGGTCTGTGAATGATCAGGCTGAATATTCTTGACATTTACAGCTTGCTGGACTCATTCTAGCTGGTCAGTTCATATCCACAAAAAAAAGCATGGCTGTTGATTGTGTTGAAACAGACTGCCCCATCTCCCTCTGTTGGAAGTAGAATTTAAAAAACAAACAAGGACCTGGGGAAGAACTTGGAAAGAAGTTACAGAAGTAAGGTGGGAGAAAGAGTGGAGTTTAATCTCTCTTTGAACAGCCTCTATTAAATTGCTAGAATGTTTATAAATCAAAGGAGAAGTCTAAGTAATTTAATCAGAAGGAACATCTGATTTAAAAGTCAGTTTTTTGTAGAAATAGGTAAAACAGGATTTTGCATTAGATTTTTAGTTTGTTTTCTGTATTTATTTATGCAGGATAATACATTGGCTATATTATGCTCAGCTCTCTGTTATCCTTTCTTCAAACTTGACATGAAGACATTAGATTCATTTAGGATACTTTTATGAGTTGGAATCTCTGTAGTTTCTCTTCTGAGTTCCATGAAAGTCGCTATTTATAGCAGACCAGTATCATTTTAAAAAGAGGATGTTCAAACCCTTCAGACTATTTCCACACATGTTCAGCCACCATTTTAGCTGGGTAGCAGCTACAACATATCCTTGTGTTGGTGCTGTTTTAGCCCACTGATGTCAATCTAGGAAGTGAATTGACCAGTTGCCTTGGGTTTCAAGAGACCTGTGCTCCTCTTTGGTGGAGATTCTTTATTCAACCTGTCTCTCAGCATTTTAAGTTTTCCATTGCAGAAATGTGCTTGTACATTTGGGGAAAGTACACAAATACAGAATTGCTGGTTTAGCAGCATTGCAAGTTTCAGAGGTTGGAAGGCAAGTTTGCTGCCATGAAGCTGAAAGCTGTTGAGATTTTTCAATGCACCTGCAATTTCTAAGCAATCTATCTCCCTATTGCACAGCTTTCTTTCATACTATAGTTGCATCCCCCCCCACAAATCAGTGGACACATAAATGCATAGCCATACATGAAACATTGAAAAACACACTGTCAATTTTAGTCTTTTCCTTTTGTGAAGAGTGAAAGGAATGCTTGCTTAGATGTGGATCAAGTGAAAGGCAGTTATTGGCCAGCTTGAAAATAAAGCAATCTAGGAATGATTGATTGATGGTTCTCTATGAATTATAGATTAGCAAACCTATAAATACTATTGTATTCCTAGCATTTAAATCAAATTGACAGAACAGTCCAAATCAAACTTGGGAGCATTTTAAACTGGATTGGTACAGACTAGGACCGTGATGGCGAGCCTATGGCACGCGTGCCACAGGTGGTACGCAGAGCCCTTATTGCCGGCATGCCCAGGTCCACCGCATATGCGCGCAGCTCCCATCGGCCAGCTGGTCTTCCGGTCTCTGCCACGCATGCACGGAGGCAGAGCCTTCCCCTATCTCTGCAGATTCTACCCTCTGCAGATGCCTCTCGGTGGCAGGAAAGCAGGAGAAAGCTAACACGCGATGGGGGGGGGAAACTACAAAGATCTGAGGAGGCACGGAAAGCAAGAGAAAGCTAGGATTCGATGGGGGAGGAACTTTGGAGATCGTGGAAGGCAGAAGAAAGCTAGGATTCGATGGGGGAGGAACTTTGGAGATCGTGGAAGGCAGGAGAAAGCTAGGATTCAATGGGGGAGGAACTTTGGAGATCGTGGAAGGCAGAAGAAAGCTATGATTCAATGGGGGAGGAACTTTGGAGATCGTGGAAGGCAGGAGAAAGCTATGATTCAATGGGGGAGGAACTTTGGAGATCGTGGAAGGCAGGAGGCAGCTCTTTAACACAACTAAAGCACAGCTCTTTAGTCAGATCTCTTCCCCCTACAAGCGCGGCTCTTTTAAACAGGGAAAGAAGACAGGCAAGAGAACGAACACGTGTAGCAGGAAGCTCTGCAGTTGCCCGATCATCAGCCAAGCGAATTCCGGCTCTAGAGCCACCTCAAACCCCACAGCCCACGAGCGAGGCGGAAGAAGGGAAAAGCCCCTCTCTTTTCAGTTCCCCATTGGGCTAGCTCCGCCAAAGGCTGCCTCCGGTCTCGGAGCCAGTTCCCTCCTAAAGTTTCAAGGGCCACCACATGATTTCCATGAACTTGAGCTGAGCAGAATTGCGGGGCCGAGCTTGGTGAATGTGGCGGCTCCTGTTTTTCCCAACTGCCGAGTGCTCATTTAGAGAAGAGGAGCTGGGGAAACAGGCAAGGTGCAGCGGCGGTGGTGACAGGCAGGTGTCGGGGAAGCACTGAGGGCACCATATGCATCTGGGACGCCCCACTTTGGGCTCTCCACTTAGGTGGTGATAGGTGCAGCCAGTCCCCGTCCACCACCTGCTTGACTTGCAGCTCCCAGTGGGAAGGAGCCCAGGCAAGCCTCATGTTTGGAGCTTCCTCGGGGGCAGTCTCGGCCCCGCCATCTTGGCAGCGCCATGCGCTGGACGGAGAACAGCTGTCTCACCAGGGAACGGGCCGGTACCTAGTTGTCCTCTGGTAAGAGGTATGCCGGCCCACTTGGAAAAAGTGGGGGGGCGCATTGGGGGGGCACGCATACGCAGTGTGGGCGCATGTGTAGAGGGAGCATGGGGGGTGTCGTGCACGCATGCGTAAATGGGAGTGCACATTGCATTATGGGTTCCGGCACGCGGGAGCGCAACAGCGCTCACCCGCTCAGACTTTTGGCACGCAATGCCAAAAAGGTTCGCCATCATTGGACTAGGAGATGAAAGAGCTGGTCATTTTGCAACATCACAGGATATTTTTGGTTTAAAATATGAATTCCATTGTTTGGTTCCAGTAATTATTTAATGCGTCTTGTCTCCAATTCTCTTCTTTCCCCTCTTTAGGAGTTGGTAAAGGCAATGGGACTGATTTCAAAATAAAGATAATCATGAAGAAGGAAATAGCATTTCAATGCAATTGTGCAACACTAATGAACTGCAAGGTCAGAGCTTCATGTTAATTTAAGGATCTTGCAGTCATGAAGGCCAGGATTTGTTGATAGAGTTCCCATTCATCCCATGTTCAATTGCTGCACAGATGTGTATACTGCAGTGGAAACTGATGCATCCTTGCTTTGAATTCCCTGATAGGCAGTAATGAATAAAGTAGTGAGAAGGGCCATGCTTAGTGGTATGCATGCCAGGTATTTGTTTCAATTCAGTCTGTAGTATTTATAAATGGGGAGGAGAAACTTATTTGAGGTCCTGGAGAACCAGTATAAAAAAGAAAGTACTAGCGACACTAATAATCTGACTTGCAATATGGCAGCTTCTGCAATTCCTTTTGGCTGTGTTGTGAGAATAACATCCTTTTACAATTCTTTACAAAAATAGCTAGCATGCTATTTGACTACAATCCAGAAAGGCTGTTAGATTATTATATGTCAGGTAAATTCCCACAAATAGTGATAAATTAACTAGAGGTGGCACTAATCTATCTGAGGATCAGAGAATAATGCATTTTTAATGCTCATGCCCTGAGAGAAGTAACTTTTGAGAAGCAAACTAGGAAAAGCTGCATTCAAAGTAGAGCTAATTATTACTAGAGCATTAGTGGAGAACTCTTAATGTTGCATGTGGCTGTATAGTTATAGAACTATAATCTGTTCAAGAGCTAAATGGCAGTTTTATGGCATGACTTCTTACCCTTAAAATTTCCTTTTGAGCCTGAATGGGTAATGCAATGTGCACATAACTGTCAGTCTCTCACATACATAATCTTGTCCTCTGAAGTGGAGAGACTTATTGAAACATTAACAGATACTGAGCTGAACCTCCCTCCAAGCTCCTTCATGGTGATTTCAGTGCATGAGAAAAAAAACTAAAAAACTAGTCTTGCATTTGGTGAGAGACATTTAGTGAATGAGAATAAGATGTGTATCTATTTTGTTTCAGTTGTTCCTTGATCATGAAAATGACCTGTTAGCAATTGGTTTGAAGAACTGTCCTATCATCAGAAATGATGTGAAAGTCAGATTTGAAGCTACTTCTGTAAGTTGAGTAATGGTGACTTGGTTATATACCTTTCACATTTGTAACTGTTGAAATAGTTATTCCATTCCATCTCAGTCACAAAACCTTTAAACGTTTTAACCATCCTGCTGACCTTACACCCACCTACCAAACTTGGCTGACTTTAAAAAACTAAGCTGGGTAGGCCTGTTTTGGAGTCCACCAGGAAATGTCAGACTAAAAAAACTCTAAAAAGCAGTGGCAAACTACTTCCAGATTGTTATTAAGGAAATTGCATAGACATGCCACAAAGTGACCAATTGTTGATTTGGATTGGGAAAAAAAAAAAAACTTCAGACTTTTCTGTTTTGCAGTCTTAAGCTGCTAGACTTCTCTGCATAAATTGACCAGAAGTGGCCAGTTTAAGACATCTTATTGTGGATTTCAGTTCTTTCTATATTTTGGCTGTGATGATGGCTTGATGTTTTATCTAAGTAGCATTAACTTTATTTCTTGTCTTTTTTAAAAAATGTAGGATATTCCAAAAGGCTATGATGGCTGTGCTTTCTTTTTTTGGTTCCACACAGCTTTTATACGGGACTATCAGTAAGTTGTAATGTTTGAAAGCACACATGTACTGGAAAAGAAAGCAAAAATGCACCCAGACTTATGAGCCAGGGTGTAAGAGACTTTAGGTTACACCCTGAGACTAGAAGTTAGCTTAAGTCTCCATAGAAAGAGACAGTCATTTCTTTATTTCTATGTGGTTGTATATTTTGAGGGGATAGTCTGTTGAGAAAAGGAGGCCTGCCATTTAATATTGCTTGGTATGAACCAACTCTTGAGAAAATGCCAGCTTAAAAAAAAAAGCCTCTACCATGTTGAGAGATGTTCCTATGTTCCTATTACTGGTTTTCCTTTAATGGATTTATAAAGCTTATCAAGTCTCTTAAGAAAAGTTATGTGATTATTTAGTAAAAACTCATAACTCTTTTTTTGAAAATAATTCCTCAGTGGTACCATTCAGTTTGTCACTGCAGATAAATAACTTTATTTGCCATGTAGGAGATCCAAAATACTAGAGTGGCACCTTAGTGCTTTTAAGCAAGGGGATAATTTCTGTTGCAAGTGTTATTTCTCTTTCTTTAGTCTCTATTAAACTATGTTTCATATTGCTTGTTTGCTAATGTTTGGAAACACATTTAGCGTTGGCTAGAATTTATTTTGCAGTCAAGCTATATTTTTCCCCAAACTATGCTCTTCTTAAACTATTTATATTTATTTACTTGGGGGCATTTATACACTTTTCCCTCCCAATTGCATCTATTGATTGCATCTGTGTGACATCATCAAAAATGAGTATTGCCACGTGCCAATAGTCATGAAAATATGAGTTTTATGTGCTTGAAAATTCAGCTTTCTTAGATGTGACACACCTGTCATTCTTTCTATGAGTAATGTTTGGAGGTGAATGATAGCATTGCAGAGACACAATGGCACTATCCATGCACAGGAGACAGACATGTGCATTCTTAATGGGAACCAAAGGGTTGCTGAAGAGCTGAATATTTTTCTGGGAAAAGAAAATAAACAGGCTATATTCTGTTACTTCAATATTCAGTGTTATAAGAAAAAATATTTTGTTCCCTTCTGTGCAACAGTTTAAATCATTTACATTAAGAGAACTAGTTTTTTTCCTCTTTTTCCTAGTCTTTTCCTCACAAGAAATGAAATCGATAACTTACACAAGCCAAAGATGTGGAAGATGTTCAGAGATAATTTTGCTGTGGAGATAGTTTTCACTGACCCATGACTGAAGCAAGCAGAAACAGACTTAACTGGAAATTGCATAATTCAGTAACCTGGTTTCGCACCCGATATGGAATTGTATTTTGAGACTACTACTTCTCAGTGTGCAGAATCACCTTGAATGTAAAAATAAAACTAAGGCCTAGTGCGCTATCATGATTACAACAATTAATTTTGCCATCTGGATTATGTGTAAGACAATTACAGAGTCTTCAAAGAGTTTTACTACTCTCTTCTGTTCCCACCCCTCTTTGTCAACTCAGTAGCAAGTTCACAAGTTCTTCATCATCTTATTCTGATCTTATAAAAATCTTTTTAAAATGACCAGGTTATTGGCCAGTTTCCAATAGTAGTTTATGACTGGGAGTCTGGAGATCAGGCATAATTATATTGTAATGACTTCTAATGCCAGATTCATCAGATTTATGTGTGAGCCATGATGTCCCAAGGTTTGAGATCAAAGATTTTACCTGCTTTCTCTCTCTCCCTCTCTCTCTCTGCATTCCATAGGCCTTTTACTGAGTTTCTGATTTGGTGTATTTGGGTTAATTTTTATGCTACACGTGGGAACCCCAAACATTGTCAGATCAGATAATTTCATAATTTGCATTGATTGGGAAGGCTTTAAAATCACAGTTCAGTTTCCAGGCACAATAGGAGTAGATGTACGGAGAATATCATGTTAGGAAAAGTTGCCACAGAAGTTCATTGTTTTAAAATGGCTGGAGTTTATGATATGTAATGATGATGGCTCCTTCACCATAGATAGTGCATGTAAGTGATTACATTACCTCCCCAAATTTTTCCTTATAAATAACCTTTCATGTTTTCTTTGGCAAGCAAGAAATTCTACCTGTTGATTTAGTTACAGTGTAATATTTTTCATGAATTCCAGTTCAGCAGCTTTAAATTAGTTCCACATTGATGTTTTGTCATTTCAAGTGCGGAGCGCGTACTTCCAAACCAGTAGGGAAGGTAAGTAGATTTCACCCCTGAGCTAAGCCAATTGTTGTCCACCTCACTATTAATAATATGCTACAACTAAGTAATATGACATGATTATAGGCAAACACAGCAGATTATATGAATACCTTTTACTTTTAAAAGAAATGCTTAGACTTGTGTAGATTATATGTCATTAGAGAATGAAAAAAAATCTAATTTCTCTAATCAACAGTTTCAGAACAAAGGGCACTGTATTCTGGGAACACGGAACATTATAAAGAAATATTGGGTACCGGATTACAAGTGATTTTTTTAGAAGTCTATTTATGTGTAATGTGCTTTCCAATGCTCTCTGATGTGTGAGAATCAAGTAACCGGTAAGTAGAATTGTATACAAATTAACTAATGTGGGACATTATAAAAACTACTCTGCAATGCACCTCCTGCTCAGCTTCCCAGCATATTAAGTTACTTCTATAATGCAGTCACTATGTTGCAAGATAATAGTTAACTGATATTGCAGCATATTCTTTTTTAAAGCCCCATGACTAACATTTCTATAGAAGTGAGTAATTAAAATCCCTTATAAGATCATGTAGTATCAGTGCTGATCTAGATGTGTAAATTCATAAAGCACACAACATTTAGAAAATACAGCATTTTTACTGAAATCATTTTTTAAAAAAAATTTAGTCATTTCACTCTTATTTCACATTTTAAAATCTGTCACTCACAGTTGGACAATTACTGTGGTGACCACACATAGTCTAATGATGTCTGTGATAAAAGTTCTAGCTATCAAACTGGTTCATCATCAGTTTACGGCTGTGTTCATAGGCAAGGAACAGGGCACCGTTGGCTGGGAATGCACGGATCATAGTAGGTTTCAGTCCAGAGTACAAGGCAAACACACCTATGAGCAAGACATAAGCATTAGAAAAACTATCTTAGAATTTCATTTCCATCGTTTTTTAAAACTTGGACTATGTTATACTAATTTAAAACTGAAGAAGGAAATCCAGCAAAAGCTAAACTTTTAGGCATTTCAGCTTGCCTGCAAATTCAGAAGAAATGGTTAAATATTTTTGGCTTGATCAGATGACTTTATCTCAATTTATTATTTATCTTACTTTAATGAGTAGTAATGTGTTAAGCAATATAATCTATTCAAAAAATAAAAGATGAAATTGTATGTCTGAAATGACTAGATTATAGTAATAATACAACTATATATAAATCTATCCGGTTGATTTGGAGATAGTGCATTTGAAAGAAAAAATAAATCTAAATTTGTATCTGGACTATGACTATCATAGGTCTGTGGTTCTCAACCTTTTCTTCTTCTTTTGTGGCCACACACCATGATCATGAACCCCCAAGATTTAAGATTTAAATCATAACAAGCCTTTGTGGACCCCGTTACGATAGTGGACCACAGGTTGAGAACCAGTGTCATAGGTTAATTATATCTTAGAATGGTTAAATTATACAACCTAACTTTCTTATTGAAAATTAGACTAGAAGGCTGCTAAGTGCAAGTGAAGGGATCAACAATAAATGAAATGAATGTACAGTTTATAAAAAGTATAGTAACATCAAAATGACATGTAGACATAATACAAATGATGTAGTTATGTAAAGTCATATTTGATTCAAATGACATAACACATATTTGTCCTTCACTTAGGAGCCCTTGTTCTATTCTAAAGCCTTAAACAAGTCATACTACATACTACTGTGATATGAAACATTCCTGGGGATGATGTGAGCTGCAGCCCAAATCTGAAGGGGGCAGATCAGGAAAGTCTGCCGTATATTAAAAGAGGTTGATCCTAAAGACTAATTAACCATTCTAAGGGCTGAGATGATTATACCAAGTTCAAATGTGGGTTACTGTTTGTGATTTAGTCTTGCCTGCAGGCATAAAAACAATTCTGTAGGGGATAGCTGATCCCTCAGTTGTGGCGTTGCAGAAGTTAAGAGATACCCTCACCCATGGCCCCATTAGTCTCTTCCATATTCTAACCTTCAGTCTTGACAACACTTGCAAAAGTTCTCATAAAGCCAGTTTGTTGTCCTGCCATGGAAAGAACTTGGATCCTAGATTTGATGCAGTCCACTGGGTAAACAGCAATCCAGAGACACATGCCACCAAAGCCACCACTGAGCATCAACGCAACCGGACCTATAAAAAAAAGCAGCAGGAGCTTAATACTGTATACCCTAGTATGATAGCAAAAAGCCCAAGTGATTTTCCCCCAACCCACAATTTCATAAAAAAAAAAAAAGTAGCTCCCATATCCTACTAAAGCAGGTAAGTATATTTGTTTTAAGGTTCAGTGTATTGGTGAGTTATGAGAATCACTTGAAATATGTGTGTGTTGGCTATTGAATTGACCAGTTCTCCACTAAATCTCTGACTTGGCTGCTGTTAGGGTTGTTGTTGTTTTTCCTTCCTTGTGCAGGTCAAGAACTGAAGGAAGGAATGGGCACTGGTTCTTCTCCACCTAATTTGGGTTAGGCTTTTTTTTCTTTAATCAGCAGTAATCTTTAAGGCTGCTAATCCATGTATGATATGCCATACACTAAATAAATAAATAATTTAAGCTACTGTGTTTATATGAGAAGATTTTGAACAGGCAGCAAGATGTTTTTTTATTACACAGAAATCCTTTGGGCTTAAAAGTCAGCAAGGGTGGGACTAAAAGAGGCTGTATTTATCTCGAGACATGAAGACATATTGTTAGCAAGCTCAGACATACCTAATTCCTCTTTTGGTTTTCCAAATGACAAAAAGGTCCGGCTCAGTTCATAGACTCCAAAGAATAAAAAATAGCCTGGAATTTCACGTAGCAAAGTGCTGAACCAACCACGATAGAAGCCAAGGGGGCCGTCCTTTTGCAGTACACTTTTGATTACTGACCAAACTGTACTAGGAGAGGAAAAAGAATATTGTTACAAACATAGTTGCCAGCTAATGATGGGAAAAGCTAGCTGGGAAAACTGCATCCAAAGATGTCTGGTTCCTGTCTTGGAGCATTGTCAAACCACATTACACACTTAATAGTTAAAATTGGTTAAAATCAAGGTGTGTATTTCACAAAAACCCATCTCAGAAGTAGTTTGGTACAATTTTTTGACTATAGATATCTAGATACTACTAATCCCTCATTTAAAAAAATCTTTTAATCGCCAGTGGTTAAGCTTCTAGGATTCTTGTCTATTACTTAAAACAGGAAAAGTGTGATTGATGTTGGACAGATCCTAGAGCTGCAGTTCATTCATATCTGGTGAGCCATATATTTTCTAGTCATGAGAGAAAAATAATGGGCTTAAACTATTTTAGAATGCAGATCTGCTAAGGCACTATAACTGGTCCCAGATTCCATAAAATCTAAATTATAGATGCCGATGCTTGAGGGAGAAGATGAGATAAAGATGGAGTTGATTCTTATGAATAAATCTTAAAAGGAGTACCTCACTATCACCAAAGGTTCATTGAAATGTGTGTTGTGTTAGCAAGATATAAACCAGAACACTGGACTAAATTGCTAATGCTAGCCATAAGTATGTTTTAAAAACAGTCTATCTATCATGGTATGTATGTATGTATGTATGTAATTAATTAATTGGTTTATATGCCGTACTTACTAAGACAACTCATGGCGGCATATATAACAACAACTAAAGATTTATGGATTTGAAGATTAAGAAAGATGTAGACTAAATGAGGGGTTGAAGAGACTTGCATAATATCCAAGAGAGAAGGGACTGTACGATTGTAACTTGGACTGAAAAAAAGATGGGAAGTGATTCTATTTCCTAGTTTTAGTTTCCCCCCCCCCACTTCCTTCTTTCCTTCCATTTATCTTTTACTCTGAAAAAATTCTTAAATGAATTTAAATCAATAAAAATGTAATAAAACATTTTTTTAAAAAAAAAATATACAAACCTGTAAGTGCAGAGAAATAAACTCATTCAAAGGGTCAAACCACTTCCAAACCTGGAAAAGGCAGGCAGGGTTGAGGCTAACGAATTACTTACTTGTGCTGTTGCACTATCTTCCCAGATAATTGCATTTCGTGCATGGCCTGCAGACGGCACTTAACAAGCTCTGTAGGGCAGAGAGCCAAAGTGGCAAAGGCAGAAGCAAAGGAGCCAGCCACTGCATTTTGAAGGTCACTGCAAAAAAAGACATGTATCTAGTACATGGAAATCACATGCATCTCAAAACCGGCATGCCTTGACCCAGTCACTGCTGCAAGTAATTCTAAAAAGAGATAGCAAAGGAGCATTTTACAGCATCCCACCTAATTGAAGCAACCAGAGGGAAAATAGAAGACAGGAGTATTAGGTATGCTTGCTGTCTTGAATTATATATATAATTAATGGGATAAAATCATACCACCATGATCATGCTTTCAACACTGGATTTAATTCCATGCCGTAAAACAGGATGCTATATAATTATCATTGATAGATAAGGGTCTTTTTGTACCAAGCATTAAAGGAAAAGAGTGGTCTACAGCAGTTCCACGTATCTTACTCTCTATCAGAATGTATCTAGATGGCTTCAACATTACTTAAAAATATAAGTAAGCATAGCCTCTTTTTGTTGTTTTCAATGGGCAACTGATCAACAGGGATAAACCAGTAATGAAATGAGAGGAGAGAAAGAAGTTGGGGATGTGACAGAGTTTTACATCCATTTTTTTTTCAGTCACCATCCTTTCTTGCTCAGTGGCCCAGCACATTTCCACAATATTTCTATTTTTGCTTTGCCCACCCTTGGATGCCTACATGATCTAAATGGGGCAGTCCTCCAAATGTTTTCAAAGCTCCATAATCATTCACTCAATCATTCGCTCCATAATCATTCACTCATTTTTTTTCCAGGCCTATCCATTGTCCCGAGTGTTCTATCTTTTCAAAAGTTTCAAATGTCCTGCATCCATCTTCAAGAATCCTTTAATTTAACCCAATTCATAGGCATTAATACTCCCTCTCAGTTCATCAATTTTCATACCAATCTTATAGATGCTTTGCATTATAGATGCTAAACTAATATTATATATTTTTGTTCATTTTAATTTTGTTTTGGGATTTTTTTTGCAATTCATATTGTCAACAGTTAACATTTAGAAAATCATTAATTGATCTTAAGAATAAACAATTCTCGGACTTCCGGTTTGTCTGCTTCCGACGAAAGACGGTCCCTTTTTAGGACCGCCAGCCCCGCCGCCTGTAGAGCTGCTTCGATCTCAAGAAGCGGCTTGAAAACTCCCAAATCTGAAGGATTGGTGGAGAAGAACAAGCAAAGAGCAGGTTGAGCCCCTGTGAGCCCCCAGAAAATCGCTACTGGGGAGGAAACAGGCGCGGCTCCCTTTCAACTTGCGGAGACTCTGGACGGCGTGGGACGACTCTGCTTTGTGCAGAGCAAGTCGGCTGCAGCAACCTTTCAAACTAATGAAACTAACTTCAATAACTAGCGGAAACAACAACCTGAACCTTCAAATCTAGAAATTGCAAGTATTATTCTTCTTGTGACTTTTTGATTTAAGTAATAGTCGGAGCGAGTGAAAGCGGCTTGAAAAAATGGCGCCCGGCTCCAGCGATAACAAGCTGAGAGTGAGAGTGGTTTTGTAAAGTTATTTTAACAAGCTACAAAGTAGCGCCGCTTGTAACAAGCTGGAATAGGAGAAGAGGAAAAATTCTTTTAAAATAAGCCTGAGCTTGCTTCAGTCTAATTCTATCCCCAATTTGATTAAAGCTGGGGGATTTTTTTAGAGGACTTTGTGGTGGTGGAAAAGGAAAAAGGATCTCCTTTTTCAGAAAAGCTAATCTACATGGCAGAATGGCTTCTAAGAAACAGGAAGGAAAGGCAGCAGGGGAGGGATCCCCCACACGTAAACCTGAGCAGCAGCTTCCTCCTACTCAGCAGAGCCAGAAAAAAGATTTTGATTTTGAAAGTTTAAAAGATTTTATTACCCAGGCTCTGGATGATAAATTTCAAAAATCTCAACAGGAAATTAAGCAGGAAATTAATGAAATGAAAAAGCTGGTGCAAGAGAATTATGGCAAGGTGACTAATAAATTATCGAATGTGGTGTCTGGCCTGTCAGAAATTATTATTAAAGTGGACTCTAAATTGGAAGAATTTAAATCAGAAGTTAATGTTAAAATAAAGGATACTGATTTTAAAATTTCTGATGTGGATAATAAAATGCAGAGAGTGGAAAACGAAATTACGATGATGCAATTTCGGTCCATGGAATTTGCCATAAGAATTAGAGGTATTAAGGAGAATGATCGACAAGACCTGAGACAGATTTGTGCTGATGCTTTGGCTGTGTTGTTAAAAATTAATTCTGAAGAGATTTTTTACAAAATAGACAAAATTTACAGAGTGAATTCATGGGTGGCCAGACAAAGACAACTGCCTAGAGATGTGATATATTTTACAGATAGAAGAATGAGAAATGACATTTTGCAAAAATCCTTTCTTTCTTCTGTGCAAGTGGAGGGAGCTCAAATTGGAATTTATAAAGAATTACCGCCTAAGATGTTAAAAGATAGAAAAGATTTTGGTTTCTTAGTAAATGAATTTAAAAAATCTCAAATTCCATTTCGGTGGGATGCTCCAACTGGCATAATTTTGAAGTACAATGGAGAAAGATATCGATTGAATACTGTTGAAAAGGCGGAACACTTCTACTATACTGTTTTTAAAGAGAGATCACCATCCCCACGTACATCTACTGTGTTGGAGATAAAGGAGAGTGATAAGGAGAAGCAACCTCAGCAAGAGATGGAAGAGCAGCTTAAGCAGGTCGAATTAGAGCCAGTGGAAATGCAGGGTGCTACAGGAGGTTTTTTGGAGGAGTCTCTGTTAGAATTTTCTCCAATTTTGACTACAAGAGATGTGGCTTTGGACCTAGCTCGGATGGCTGAAGCCAAAGACCAGCGTATAACTCGTGCAATTTCCAAGCAACTCAAAGAAAAGTAATTACAGGAAAGAGCTAAGGCACAATAATACATAAAGGGAGTCAAGAGTACTACATAAGAAAGTGAAGCCATGGGGGGAGCAAAGCCAAAGATTTCGGAAGATATTCGGCAATTCTGCTCGTCGCTTCAAAAAGGTATACATGACGCTTAAGTTTCTATCTTGGAATGTGAATGGATTGAATTCACCACAGAAAAGGAAGAAGTTATTCACATATCTGAGACAATTTAATAATGATATAATTTGTTTACAAGAAACTCATGTTAGAACACAAGATCAAAAATATTTGATAAATTCAAAATTAGGAATACATTTCATAGCCTCAAATTTGGAAAAAAAGAATGGTGTGGTCATTTATATAAATAAAAGACTGTCAACTAAAATTATAGAAGCAGATGAAGGCGGCAGGTTTATAGCAATTGAACTGAACACTATAAATGGCCAAATTCTCGTGATTGGAATTTATGCTCCTAATCAACAACAGGATCATTTTTATAAAACTTTGCACACCAAAATATTGCAATGGGATTACAGATCTATTTTAATTATGGGAGATTGGAATGGAGTAATTGATTCCAAGTTAGATAAAAAGAGCTTGGCGAAGTCAAGGATTAGACTACCACAGACTTTTTTCGACATGAAAGAAGATTTGGAATTAAAAGATATTTGGAGAATACATAATCCAAAAGAATTGGACTATACTTTTTTCTCTGATAGACATCAATCTTTTTCTAGGATTGATTTTATTTTATTATCAAATGATTTACTTGTTAAGACAAAAAGAACAAAGATTTTTTCAAGAACTCTAACTGATCATAGTCCAGTATGGATAGAAATTGAGACTGGAAAGACTGAGAAGATCATGGAGATTAAATGAAAATTTGTTTAGATATGAAAAAAACATAATAGAACTTAAAAAGCAGATTAAAGAATTTTTTGAAATAAACTTGAATAAGGGTACCCCAATTGAAATGGTGTGGGATGCGAGTAAAGCGTATATGAGAGGGGTACTCATTCATATGAATTCTAAACATAAATTGAATCGACAAAAGAAAAGTTGAACTGGAAGTAGAAATAAAGAATAAAGAACAGTTACTTATTAAAAATCCAACAGACGAAAGAATACGTGGTGCTATAAAACTTTTGAAAGATCAATTCCAAATGCTTATGGCGGAACAAGCTGCAACAAATTTACAATATGCAAAGCATAATACATTTTGTAATGCCAATAAACCGGGCAGATGGTTGGCCTACACATTAAGGAAGAAGCAGAGTATACGGACTATTGATAGTATTGATATCGGAGGGAAAGAAATTTTTCAACAAAAATTAATTAAAGAAGTTTTTGTAGATTACTACACTAAATTATATGCTAAAGATGATATGCAGAATGGACTTATAGAAAAATACTTAGAAAATAAAAGAATCACAAAAATTACCAACCAACAAAAGGAAAGAATGAATTATCCTATAACAGTTGAGGAGATAATTGCAGCAATTAAACAACTGAAAACAGCTAAAGCTCCTGGAACGGATGGCTTGACTGCAGTGTATTATAAAACTTTGCAAGCAAAAATGGTGGAACAACTTAGAGACTTATTTTGTAACATACAACAAGGGGGTAAAATACCCCCATCATGGAAAACAGCTTACATTTCTTTGATACCAAAAGAGCAAGTAGGTCCTAAAGAACCGGAGAATTATAGACCAATATCTCTTCTGAATAATGATTACAAAATTTACGCAAAAGTATTATCCAACAGATTGATGTCAGTAATTCAAGAGGTGATTCATGATGATCAAGCGGGATTTATAGAGGGTAGATATATGAAGGACAATGTAAGGCAAGTTATTGATTTATTGGAATATCTTGAGAAGAATAAACAGATCCCTGCAGTGCTGGTTTTCTTGGATGCGGAGAAGGCCTTTGATAGGGTGGACTGGAATTTTCTATTAAAGACTTTAAAAAAGATGGACTTTGGGGATCAATTTATACAGGCGGTCTCAGCAATTTACCAAGAGCAAAAGGCACAGATTATTATCAATGGAAGTTTGACAACAGATTTTAATATTGAAAAAGGAACAAGACAAGGTTGTCCGTTATCCCCATTGTTATTTATTTTAACACTAGAAGTCTTATTCAATACAATACGTGACTCGAATATCTTGAAAGGTATAGTGATAAGGCAAGAGGACTACAGAATAAGGGCATTTGCAGATGATCTGGTTGTTACCCTAACACAGCCGATGGAATCAATAATCCAGATGAAAGACATTATAAAAGACTATGGCACAGTATCAGGATTTAGACTGAACCAGAAAAAAACTAAGATGATAGTTAAAAATATGACACAAGATCGAAAACATGAACTTGAAAGCAGGGCAGGTTTTGAGATTGTACCTAAGGTTAAATATCTAGGAGTTCAGGTTGCAGAATCAAACATGAAATTGTTTCAAAATAATTATGAGGTGTTGTGGCGAGATATACAGAAAGATATAGAGACTTGGAAAAAACTGCAGCTGTCCTTACTTGGAAGAATAGCAGCAGTTAAGATGAATATTTTGCCAAGATTTCTTTTTTTGTTTCAAATGATTCCGGTGCTTAAAAGTGATAAACAACTGAAAGAATGGCAAAGTGGATTGAATAAATTTGTCTGGAACGAGAAAAAACCGAGAGTGAAACTGAAAATTATGCAAGATGCTCCAGAAAGGAGAGGTCTTAAACTTCCAAACCTACAGTTATATTATGAAGCAGCAGCTTTGACTCAAGCAAGTGATTGGTTTGGAAGGAAAAAGACTGGAATATTGAATATAGAAAGTTTTGATCTCGAATTTGGTTGGCATGCTTACTTATTTTATGAGAACAGAGTGGATAAAGTGTTTAAAAGCCATATACTTAGAGATTCTTTGATCAGAGTTTGGAAGAAGCACCGACTCAAATGGGATTATAAAATACCGTTATGGCTGGATCTTGGTCATATCATGTGGAATACAAATATAATGTCACTCGGGGGGTTTTTATATAAAGAAGTTCTTTTTACAGATGTGGGCAGATGGCAACTGAAGACATTAGAGACACTGTTGGACGAAGGGATTAATTTAACTTGGTTACAGTATAATCAACTTCAATTGAGATGGAGGGAGGACCAAAAAACTGGTGTTATGATGCATGAGGAAGAATTGGTTAGACATATAAAAGAGAAAGGTCCAATGCATATTAAAAGGCTTTACAATGTTTTGTTGGAAAGGGATTCAGAAACTGAATTGGTTAAAGATTGCATGATTAAGTGGGCACAAAATTTTGCAGAACCAGTGATGTTGGAAACATGGGAAAAAAATATGGGTTCAGAATGTTAAATTTACTCAGTCACAGAATTTGAGGGAAAATTTTTATAAAATGTTTTATAGATGGCATTTAGATCCTAAGAAATTGTCGTGTATGTACCCTAATGTTCAGCCAAAATGTTGGAGATGTGATTGTTTAGATGCTACATATTATCATGTTTGGTGGACCTGTAAGAAAGTTAAGGCTTTTTGGATAAAAATTTGGTGGGTTATGCAGAATGTTCTGAGGAAGAAAATTCAATTTTCTCCACAATTGTTCTTACTGGGTATAGTTAAGGGTTTTACAATGGATGAAACAAAGTTGATATTGTATATGATAACAGCAGCGAGATTATTGATAGGTAAATATTGGAAAAATGAAGTTTTGCCCACTATCAAGGAATGGATTTTGAAGATGGCCAGCTTTGCAGAGATGGAGAAGATTTCAGCATATTTAAAAGATCGCTCACAAGAGACTTATGAATGGGAATGGAAAAAGTGGATAGATTATGTGCGGAACAAATATCAAACTAGGAAGTATCAAATAGCTTTTCACTGAAAGTATTATATAAAAATAGAAATATTTGAATTTTGTGAAGATGAAAAAACTATATGGGGGATTGAGGGGTTCAGGTTTTATAAAAAGGGGATTTTGATGGGATTACATTCTGTGGAAGTCAGGGGGGGAGGGGAGGGTTAGGGGGGGTTTGGGAGGGTTAGGTTGGGGAGCTTGGGGTGGGTTGTGGGGGGAAAATGGGGTGAAAATGTAATTGTAAAACTTTTGCAATAAAAAAAAAGAATAAACAATTCTCCAATCACGCAACTCTCTGAAAGTAGGTCATGTATTTGTCAAAGGTCACAGGTCAGATTAGCAGATTCATGGAGGAATCTACTGAAGCTTCACGTGATTCTGCCAGTTGACTAACAATCACAAACAGGTAAATTCTGGATATAACTCAAGGATTTAGGACATGAGATACAGAAAGAATATATTACCTGCCTCTGGTTGACCTGAAATCTATCAATCTGATGGAGATGGATATTGTTAACTGGATTTTCATTGGAATGTTCAAAGGAGCATTTCATCCTTTGCTATAGAAATCTGATTAGCAAGGAGTAAAAAAACCTTATCTGTAAAGAAATTGGTATTTGAATAGGCTGGAAGAGAGTGGATGGATGTGGTTTATATACTTTGCAAAACCATGATATGATTTGATTTTTGGTTCAGTTATCATATGAATCTGGCCACTATGATTTGCAAATCATGAGTTATCATTTATCATGTTATAGGAACTCAGCTATTTAGAATTCCTTCAACCATAGTTTAAAACTGGTGAGCAACTTCTTTAGATTGGGGACCTCAACTCCTGATTTTCTGGAGAGTCACCAGGAAACTATCCAATGATATAGTGACATCAACAGAAGGGGAAGAGCTCAGTATTTTTCACCTGCTTTTCAAGGTATTGAGGATGTACAGTGAGAATGGGAGCAAGCCACTTTTATCCCCATCCTTGTTTAAGGATTATCCTTGTTCACACACACACACACACACACACACACAGGATGAAATTGGATGATTGAGTTTCTGCTATCCTAAACACCTGGATTGCAGGCTTGTTTTTAGGCCTCTGAAAAGCCTTACATTCCCACCCAAATCAGACAGGCAGCCTGAGAGCTTCCCATCCTTAATTTAAGGTAAAGTAAGGACAGAAAGTGCCATGTTACAAACAGCAAATTTTCTTGCCATTTCTTCAGGAATAAGAAGGCAAGGAAAGGTTTTCAGATTTTCTTCTAAATGACAAAAGAAATAGTTCTTGCAGATTCCTCACTGAGAAAGTCGTAGTAGTAGGCTGGCTTGCCTGGAACACTGTCTGACCCATAGCCTAATTAAGTGAATTATTTGGAGAAAGCTTTTAGCTCAATTAATCAAATCTTAAATGATTTTATCCACAGCTATTTATGTTTTAAACTACTGCTATCTGTCCTAAATACCAGAAATGCAGAGGGAAAAAAAATCAAGATATAATTAAAAGAAAAACATGAAAGTCAAGGAGCAGAGTTTCTATTTCAACAGGATTCCCATTTTCTGGTGTGAAAACTGCAGTTCTACTTCCTAGCTGTGATACTTAAAAAAAAATAGCTTCTATTAGTTGCAGAGTGGTTGAGGGAATAACATACTAACCTCAGCTTTGCTTTCCTCTCTAGGCCAGCAATTTTCCTCACGATATTTTGGCAAAAGCCATAACACATAAAGAGCACAGCATTTTCAGCAATGTTTGCCACAAGGGCAGGGGTGGTCCCCTTGTAGAAGCCACGGAACCCTACTTGCTTGTAGGTCTTCACAAAACAGTCCACAAGCCCTTGGTACATGGTGGGGAATGTCTGCATTTTCACCTTTGCTGTGTCAAATGGTTGACCGGTTATCACGCAGGCAGTACCTCCTGCATGAGAAAGGAAAGTAAAAACATCAGAAATGGGAGTGGTTGGGTGGCTGGTTTTTGTTTTGCATTTTGGCTGTTACATAACATTCTCAAGCAAAAGGAGGTAAACTGGAGAAAGAAAATTATCCTTGACAAAAAAGGCACATATTAATGTGTATGTTAGTTATAATTTTACAATATTTTAAGATTGAACGTAGGGATAACAATAGTTGCTTTGCTCTAGGAGTTTCCAACTTTTTCACATAGGGCACTATCTGGCAATTTCATATGTTTCAAACCTCCCTCATTTTAAAAAATATTCAAAGCTAAAAGCCAAGTCTTATGAATCTGAAGGCAGGAATATATTTTCTGAGATTTGGATTATTTTTCATTTCAGTCATTCCTTCCCTCTTTCAAAATAAATAATAATATGTATTAGTATAGTATAGTATAGTATAGTATAGTATAGTATAGTATAGTATAGTATAGTATAGTATAGTATAGTATAGTATAGAATATGTATTAAAATCATGCTCTCCCTTTTTACGAGCCTATAATTCCTTAATTCAGGATAGAGTCCTGGATGGAGCTGATATATTAAAATCATACTAACCCAATTATTTTTTTCAAATAAGGGACTTATTAAAACCCATCTCACAGAGTGGTGGTTGTGAGGAAAATTCGAAGTGAGAGAATTATGTATGCTATCTTGAATTGCACAAAAGGTGGGATGAAATAATAATACTGATGACTTGGATTGGAAGACAAGAAAACTAATGACAACAGACCATGCTTTGTAGCTAAAAAGTACCTTCTAAAACTCTTGGCTCTATTTGCCAAGAGTTGAAGAAGTTAGAGGACTTCTAAAGGTGAAACAAACTGAAGAAAGAAAAGCATGGCCTGAATGACTACATTAAGAAAAGCCAAGAATCCTTGCTGAAGGTAATCAAGGAAAGCTCTTGAAAACAGCACAGATGAAGGCTGAGTATAGAAAAGAAACAACTGAAAACTGATGTTAATTGGAAGAACAAATCAATGCATTAAAGATATAGAAGGAAAAGCTGATAAAAAAACCCACATGGAGTTGGTTAAGATCAGGAGTGTTAATGAAAGAAACTGAAGGCTTTATTTTAGTAGCTCAAGAACAAACGTTGTCAATTACCGGTAGTTGCATGGAGGCAAATATTTAACATGTAACAAACAACAGCAAATATTGCCTTTGTAAAAAGGATGACACAATTGACCATTTGATTAGTGGCTGCAGCAAAATTTCACAAACTGCCAGAAATATTCATTGGAAACATATTCAGAGGTTTGGATTTGAATGTAATAAAAGCCCCTGGGATCATCAAGGTTTTAGAAAATGAGGTTAACATTTTATGGGAATTTAAAAACCAAACAGACAAGTACCTTCTTAATAACATGCCTGATATTTATGGAAAAGAAGAAAGTCTGGTTCATTTATGTTGCTATTTTAGATTATGCTAGGATTGAGGAAAAACAGTTAGAAAAAATTATGAAATATCAGAGTTTACAGATCAGAGATGAATGATGGGGGGGGGGAAATCTGTTGTTATACCAATTTTGATTGGGGCCCTTGGAGCATAACCTAAAGGAATCCTTCAGTATCTGGAAATACTGAATTCATCAGACCTGCACACCTAATTTTACAAAATTAGGAACTGGTTGGAACTGCCTACATTCTTAGATACTACTTTAATTCTTAAATCCTTGGTTAGGACTTGAATGATGTTTCCATTAGTCTCAGACAGTGAATCTCACTGCAAAGTACCCACACATACCATAAGCTGAATCAGTGTAGTATAGGGGGGTCCCAACCCCCGGGCCGCAGAAACTGGGTGAGTGGGTGCACTTCATTTGGGCGAGCAGTGGCACTGGTGCCCATCACTCACGCAAAAGGAACTGCACATGTACTTGCCAGCCACTTGCGTGGAACTATTCCCTCTTCCCCCTCCACCAATCTGCATAGCCGGAAAGGTTGGGAACCTCTGTTGAAATACAAGCTTTTTCTAATCTGGTATTGTTTAGCTATTTTAGAATAACAATTTAAAATTTCTCAGCCAATGCAGCTTTTAACATGCTGGTGGGAAATTCTGGGAGTTGCAATATATGGAGAACATCAGAGTTTAGAAAAGTAGCACAGAGGGCCTCTGTGGCTATGACTCAGATTTAGGAAACCAAAGTTCAATTCCTCACTCAGCATGAAAAAGAATCATGATCTAAATTTAATCTACATCAGTACTATCATAAAAAAGTGGAACAACTGCTGATGCTTGCTCTAAGATTAAGTTACCTGAATGAATTATGGGATTTCCGCATGTTAACAACATGTAACAGGAATCCCAGCACCCCATTTTTTTTCTTCTGAAGAAAGCACGGAAGAAAGGTCACATTCACCTAACTTGGAAGTGCTGTGTGATCAATGTTCTAGAACAGGGATGTCAAATTCTCGTCACGTGACATCACGGCTTTTCCCTTCGCTAAACGATGTGGGCGTGGCCAGCGCGTGACGCATCCATCCTGCGGGCCACAAGTTTGACAGCCCAGATCTAGAAGAAGGGCACAATACTTCTAATATTTTAAAAAAAAACCTGGGAAAAGCTCAGGAGTGGCACTGAGGAACTTAAGATGATGAAAAGAAAAGAAAAGAATGATTTCTCCTATAAAATCCTGCTACCCTAAGCAAAAGAAACACTGATGATGTTACCTAGTTGGGAAATGAAACATCTGCAAGAAAACAATCAAGCTCAAAGAGCACCAAGGACCTACAGAAGAAACACTTGGGAGCAAAAAAGTTATCTTCCCATCATTCTCCTCCAAAACCAAAGAATGTCAATCTGGAGGCTTTTCTAAGTGAAATGCTTTGAACTATAAAAAATAATTCTTTGCATCCAAGAACACACATTTTACAACTGAAATTAATTATTTTGTGCTCTTGATAATCATTTTTAAAAACTGAATGCAGATATAGAAAAGACCCTATCCTTCCACAGTGGTGACAACTACACTGACTTAAGAAATGCAAGCAAGATACAAGCTTGGCTCTGTGTTGGGCATGTGGGCATTCGTATTTTCTGCTTTTCCTACCTTCTTCTTAAAGAACAGAACAAGCAAGCAGCTAAATGATCCCTGCCAATTTCTCTTTTTCATACTAGTAGTGGCTTCTTGTAGATTTCACTTCTGGAACTTTGTCCAGATATACAATAGAGTAGTATTTCTTAACTTTGTCAACTTTAAAATGTGTGGACTTCAACTTTCAGAATTCCTCAGGCAGTATGGTGGCTATTAAACTCCACTGATGACCTAGCTTAGCGGTCTCCAACCTTTTGGGCACCAGGGATCAATTCTGTGGAGAGGTTTTTCCACAGAACGGAAGGGGCATGGTTTCACATGCTGCCTGCATCCCACAGATGGGGCTTTGCTTGTTTTCATGGCTTGGTTGCTGGCATGCTATGGGTCAATGTCTGTCCACAGACCGGGGGTTGGGAACCCTTGGCTTAGATGACACACCTAGATCAGATCTAGCAGGAGAAAAATGCAACAGTTCTGCATTGGAACCTATTTTGGGGGCTTCTGATATCAGCAGTATTTTCTCTCTAAGTCTCGTCAAAAGGACAGAAGTCTCAAGTAAATTTGCAACTTTCCTCTATTTTACACAAACGGCTGGTTTTCACTTTAAAGTATTATGCGTCTCTTGTTTCTCCAGTTTATAGGCTTCCTATGAGCATCTGCTTGGCCTCAGAGGGAGAAAGCTCCCGCCAAGGAGACCCCTATGCTCCAAACCAGGATAGGCCTTGTTCTATGTCTGTGGTTGATGGGCAGTCTTCCCTTTTCACCTGGGTAACAGCTGAGACTATAGAGAAATACCAATAGCTGTCATCTACACTGCTATGTTCCTGAAAGCAAACAAATAAAAGGCAGTTGACTGGCCAGCACACCACTTAACTATAGAATCCAACACAAAACAAAGATTATCTTGTCTCTCCAATCGGTCATTGCTCAACGTTTCTTGTGACATATTTTGAAATGCTTGTGTAAGCATGAAATAAGGGCTCAATAAATTAAAAGCCGCAGTTAGGAAATTATTAGACAAAAAAATGCTTACTCATTTACTTTTCCTCCGTAGGAAGGGATTAGACAAAAGGAAGCAATTCATGGGAAGCTCATAATTTAGGGCAAGGTCAAAACATTATTCCCTGTTAGTGCCCTCCACTATAAAAGCCACGTTTAGGACCCACACTGCTGTCAACAGAATTGCCTTACACCTCCAGAGAAGAGTTTTGTTTAAAGAGCATAAAAGCATCTGCTATCAGTTTTTAACAGGATTTATGTAAATAGCAGTTCCTAAGACTTACCTACAGCCCCAGCTGTGAGATCAATGGCAGCTTGGATGACAGGATTTGTTTTCATATTTTTTTTTATTTGCTTTGTGGTGACTCTAAATCACAAAGTTTCCTGTAGCATGTAGGGTGCTGGGATGAGTATCTCTAAATTAGATTTGGAGAGAGAGGAAAATGAAAATGTTAGTTTGACAGCAAGTAAATAAGTCACACTGCGTATTGCATTTAAATATATACTAAGTTGTTCAGGCCTTTGTTTCTTAACCAAAAGTTACTTTAATATATAAATTATTGGGATTGGATTTCTCATCCAAACCATGTGGAAATATCACAGAAATACGCACTTTTAAAATAAAATGTTAGCAAAAAGAAAGTATGGGCATGAGTTTCTTGTCAGGATCTAAGCACAATGATTTGGGAACTATACTTCAGTTCTCAACAATTTCAGTGATTTTCACCAGAAGTTAGCTCCCAATAAAAGCATCAGACAGAATAAAGCCATATTGCTAAATACCATCAAACTCTCCTGCCCCAGCATCCTATTCCGTTCATATTTCCTCAAACTCTATTGAATCCTGCATAGTTCTAGCATTCTCTCTTGCTATAAAGATATGCAGGCTATTTATTTCAGGAGACATATTTGATTTCTTGTCCACTATGTATCAGGTTGAGGAATGATTTATTTTAAAATAACTGCAAGACTCAGAAGGCATTGCCTCATCTATCAGTTACTTGGGGCTGCCCTTGAAAATAACTCAGAAGGCAGAGAATGGCACAGCCTTCTTGCTGATTGGTACCAATTAGTTTTACAGAGTACTGTTGATATTGTAGGAGCTGCAATGTTTGCCAGGTAGTTTATGGCTCAACAAGAAGTGGTGGGATTATCTGGTCAACCCCATACATTTTAGGAACATGTTACCTTTAGGATCATCTTCATATAGACTCTGCCTGCCCTACAAAGAGTCTTATCCTTTATCCAGGGGATCATACCCACTTATAGGGGGCTTGAGATATTCTTAGTAGCAGACCCTTTTCTCTAGAACAGCTGGACCAAGGTCAAGTGTGCAGTCTACAACTGCAAGAACAGTTACAATAATTGTAATGATGATACAAATAATCATTAATATATAAATACTAAATACAAGAATCCCATCACTAGCTAACTAAAATTGTCTTTCAGAATGGCAGCAGACAATTGATGGCAATCAGTAACACACAAATTATTATTAAACAGTTTTAATGACTTTAATGGAGAGGTATCAATGCAAAACAACATTTATCTTTATTTCCACTCCCTCCCTCTTCCTCCTATAGAAAAAATTGGCATCCCAACAAAAAATAATCATCTTACAGTGATACCTATAGGGGAATCAGAATTTTGCCAATCTCAGTGGCCAACAAAACAAACATAATGAAATATTATATAGCTATTCAAACATTTTACCTTTGTATTAGTAAATCTATCATACAGTATATAAAACTGATGATCATCAGGACCAAGAAATTTGCTATTTTGAGGTGTAACAATGTAACATTAATATTTAATGGATGTATTACTTTCGAGTCCTTTATTTCAGCTCTTGAAATTAGTTATCTCCAAAGTTTACCAAGGTTTTATGATCTTATATATGTATAAACACTAATAGGAAAAAGGAAATCAGTACAGATTTACGACCACAATTGAGCCCAACATTTCTGTTGCTAAATGAGACATTTGTTAAATGAGTTTTGCCCCATTTCATGACTTTTCTTGCGATAGTTGTTAAGTGAATCACTGCGGTTGTTAAGTCAGTAACATGGTTGTTAAGTGAATCTGGCTTCCCCATTGACTTGGCTTGTCAGAAGGTCGCAAAAGGTGAATACATGACCCAGGGACATTGCAACCGTCATAAATATGAATCAGTTGCATATGAATTTTGATCACGTGACCAGAGGATGCTGCAATGGTTGTAAGTGTGAAAAAAAATCATGTTCCTTTTTTCAGTACCATTGTAATTTTGAACGGTCATTAAATGAACTGTTGTAAGTTGAGGACTACCTGTAGTGGTTTAAGGCACCAAACTAGAAAACAGAAGACTGTGATTTCTAGTCCTGCCTTTAGGTACCAAGCCAGCTGGGTAACAATGGGCCAATCTCTCTCTCAGAGAAGTATTACATATATTCACAGCCTTAAGTTACTCATGCATTAATAAAGGTGGGATACAAATCAAATAATAAATTACAGATATAGATAGATAAGATATAGTTATAGATGATATATAGATAAATTTAGGCATATATATTTAGGCATATGGTAAATTCATGTGTCATTGTATGTATATACCTAAATTAGGGCTGGGGAATCCTTTGGGTTCTATTCCAAAAATTTCCTTTAGCAACACCAAGGGCACTAACCTAGCATCACTCTACAGCTCTTTAAAGTAACTGCATCTTTTCCGGGGCTTGTGGGCCAGCTCATCCAGGGAAGAGGCTCAGCTATTTTAAAGATCTGCAGGCAGATGCTATCTCCATCTCTCCAGCTGCAAAGCCAGTAATAGCTTGGGTCTGCTAAATAGAAAATCAAGTGATGCATTATTTAAAAACAGAAAATAAAAGAAAAAAAGCCGGCACAAACCCGAGATGAAAGACTGTAACTAGACCAAGGAAGAATCCGAGCACTAAGAAAACAAGATTTCGCGCCGGTCGATCCCTGCAGACCGAAGAGGGCAGCTCCCCGAGAGAGGGAGGGACGGTGTCCCAGGTGTGCGTCCGCTGAAATCGGCTACTTCTCTCCGCTGGAGTTGCCACCGAAAGCCCTGCGCTTCTCTTCGGCTGACTCAGCTGCATTGCCTCTCCAGAACGGCTCGGCTCGCTTCCCTCGCAGCGAGCGCTATATACCTGCGATCAAAGGGACGCCCGCCTGCCACCCGCCTGGCAGTGGAAAGGACAGGAGGAGGAGCTGGAGCTCTGGAGCTCAGCCTGGGAAGCGGAACCGGAGGCGGGGAGGATGCTGCTACTGTTGCCCGCCCTCCTCCAAAGCCCGCCCCGAAGGTCGGCCAGGTGGCCTTGGCAGCCTTAGAGGGAGCGGGGGAGGCCGCGAGTCTCTGGGTCGTTTTGCAATGTACCTTTTAAAGGAGAATATTTGTAGCTCAGGGTTGACATGAAGGGGTCCTTGGTGCTCTCTGAGCTCCATTGTTTTCTTGCAGAGGTTTCATTACCCAAACTACTACCGTAGGTAACATCATCACTGACGATCTTATCTCGTTTGAGTAATGAAACGTCTGCAAGAACACAAGCATGCTCAGAGAGCACCCTAAAATTACCTTTTAGACATTGGTAAATTACATTCCCTTCTTGGATGGATCTATCCCTTTGCATGCCACACATATAGACCTGATTGTCACCTCGCTCTATATGCAGGATTATCTATCTATCTATCTAATCTATCTTATCTATCATCTATCTATCAATCATCTATCTACAGTATCAATATCTATCAATATCTATCTTATCTATCAATCATCTATCTATCTACAGTATCTATCATCTATATTTATCTATCATCAATCAATCATCTCGTTAGATTTAGGACGGTGAACCTCACAAATACAATTTAGAAATCATCATTTCCCACCCTCTGAACATGCATGCAGTACATATTTAAACGGCGGCGTCCCTTTCCCCTCCCGTTTAGAACGAGAAATGACCATCTCCAAAAAAAGAAGAAGAAAAAAAAAGAGCGCGAAGGTTTATCCGGCTGCGGAACCAATATTCGGGCGCTTGCGTTCCGGACGGACTGGTGGGGGTGGGGGAACCTTATCGGAAGCACTTTGGCGGAAGCTTGTGGCGGAAGCACTTTGTGGTACGGAAAGATTGAGCGTGACTCCTGGCCGCTTCTAGGATAATGTGGCGGAGAAGCGCCAGGGTCCCCGGGAGCCTCTCTGCTCTGGTTCGCTTCGGTGCTCCAAGAGAGGATGTGGTGGTGGCCTTGCACAGGTACTTGGGAGAGAAGAAGGTGGCTCCCCCTCCCCTCCGCGTAAGAGTATATCGGTGTTCCATGCCCCATTTCCAAGGCAATTAATATTCTCCTTTCAGATGTCTGCAGGGGTGGGTGGGTGGGTGTTGCCATTTCCCATCATTCTTTTTCCAAATGTTCTTTGACGAATCATGCGCAGGCGGTAGGTTTTAGAGGTAAAACGCCCTTTTTTATATTAAATTCAGCTCGCTCAGGAAGTTGTGGGTTGAGTTCAGGAAAGACATGAGGTTTGGTTGTGGTTGCTACAAATTCGACCAATTTTTAAATCAGAATGGTGTCAGTGTACTGGGTGAACACTGGGCGCTGATTCAGCAACAGTAGTTTTACACATGATTACAATAACAGAACAACAGAGGTTGGAAGGGATCTTGGAGATCTTCTAGTCCAACCCCCTGCTCAGGCAGGAAAACCTATGCCATTTTAGACAATCTCTTCTTTAAAACCCCCAGTGTTGGGTCATCCACAATTTCTGGAGGCGACTAGTTCCGCTGATTAATTGTTCTAAATGTCAGGAAATTTCTCCTTAGTTCTAGGGTATGTTGCTTCTCTCCTTGATAAGTTTCCATCCGCTGCTTCTTATCCAGCCTTCAGGTGTTTTGCAGAATAGATTGATCCCCTCTTCTTTGTGGCAACCGCTTAAACAAAACACTGCAGTGTGCTTCGACTACATTAAGATGAACATATCCAGCCTGATTCTCTTTCTTCAAAGTTCATAATTTGGGAATTTCTTCTTGTCTCTGTCAAACACATCCAGTGTCATCCTTGGGATTTTCTCATCTGATAGCCCCCATTCTGTAAACCCTAACCCTTACAAGATTGTTTCTAATCAATTTTATGTGCAAAATAGCATCTTTTTTTAAAAAACTCAAAATCAGTGTAAGATACGGTTCTTCTCCAGAAAAATATTTACTAAGGCATTGAAAGCTTAATTATGTGCCCTGGCTTGAAATCCCGAGTATGTGAAGGAGCTCATTTCCTGATTATTTTAACATCTATGGATGATCACATCTTGGCTACTGTATGTATTTCATTATTATTTTTTTGTATTGAGTGTAGTTTGGATTTTAATTGATTTTGTGATTGCCATCCAGCATCACTTGTTTGAGATGGGCAGCCATACAAATTGAATAAATATTAGAAAAACTCAAAAACAAAGGTGTGATTGTTATTAAATGCTAACAAGTTTATATTGCATATATTATCCCTGGAATTGCATTTTTTAAATTTAAACATTAAGAGTAAATGTCAGTTTCTGGTGGAGTTTACTATATGTATAGTAGGTATAGTATAGCAGCTTTGTGAAACAAGGCACATTTTGTATGTTTTAACATTAGGGTATTTTTTTAAAAAAACCTGGAATTAACTGGCCATTAAACATTAAATGTTTACATGTATTATAGATCTCAGTCTTGTTGCAGATATTTGCATGATCTCATAATAATCTCTTGTTATGAGATTTTAAGTTGTAAAAAATAAAAATCAGTTTGTATCATTAGTCTGTGCTTTCTTCATCTTTCCTAGTAAATTCTTTAGCACCACCCCTGCCTTCTGCACTAAGGAAGATGACCAAGTCAGCTGCACCAATACAAATGTTTCACCAGATCAGGAGCAGAAAACACAAGTACAAACAAAGAAAAAATTGCTGCAATTAATCCATGGAATGAAAATAGAACTAAGCACAAAGAAGAAGATTATGGAGAATGCCCAGAGCAGATTGCTGGAAGATGATGAAAAAAGGTAAAGTTATGATAGCATATTTTTATACTGTTTGTCTACAAATACTGTGGTTGTTCAAAGAGATACATACCAAAAAGGGGCAGTGAATATGATAAATAAATGGTGTATTTAAAAGAAAAAGAATAAAGAGCCAGAAGGACACTTGATATGTATTCTGTCTGATTCAGAAATGACCAGCTTTATTCATTGTGTTGTGAAAATAAGGAGAAATTCTTCAGACTCTTTATTCTGATTTTGTGTGGAGTCATTCTCAATCAAGGATTCAAAACCTGTGGGCTCTGAGTATGACCCCAAGAGTTCTCTCCTTAAATTGTTTTGTCAAATTGTGGTGGCAAGGACCAAAAAAAAAAAAATCCCAACCAGTTGCCAGGAACTAGACAGTCCCATTTATTTATTTTATGTTTATTTCTTTGTATTCCATCTTTATTATTTGTACAAATGACTCAAGGCAGTACTCCTTCCTCCTCCTATTTTTCCCAAAACAGCAACCCTGTGAGATGAGTTGTGCTGACAGAGAGTGATTGGCTCAAGATCACCCAGCTGTTTTCATGCTAAGGAGGGACTAGAACCCACAGTCTCCTGGTGTCTAGCCTAGTGCCTTCACCACTAGGCCAAACTGGCTTTTTACCAGGATACCTGTTGCTGTTTCTGTTGGCATTAGCAGTTTATTACCCCAGTTCTGCAGTACCACAGCTAAAGCCTTATGAGGGTTCCTCAACAATTCCAGGTTTCTTTTCCTTGCATTAATGTTTCTCACGTCACTTTCTGTTTTTTTGCTTTCATTATACAGTAAGCATTGGGCTTCCTTCCTGCTTGCTTGTTCTGGTGTCCTGGCTTCTGCCTTTTCATTGTGAATCATGGATCATCCACTAGGGCAGGGGTTTCCTACCTTGGCCACTTTAAGACTTGTGGACTTCAACTCAGAGTTCCTCAGCCAGCAAAGCTGGCTGAGTATCTCTGGGAGTTGAAGTCCACAAGTCTTAAAGTGGCTGAAGTTGGAGACCCCTGCACTAGAGAACTTTGATCAGTTAACTAGGCAGAAAGAGTTCTATCTGCTGCATATGAGAGGGACTAGGATATTAAAATATTATACAGTTAGAAGAAAGTAGATTAAAGCTCCTTCAGTTTTCTGGATAACATCTGAAGTCCTCAGGATGCTGTTGCTTTTTATTATAACTGCAATTGATGAGAGCTAGAATCTAGCAACATATGGAGTACAATAGGTTGACTACTTCGGGGTTACATACGGTAGGATATGCAAAGATGCATGTAAACATTACTGGTATATATTTTTGTGCAAATGTGTAGGGTTTTTTTCTTAGAGATGAAAATATGAAGATAACCAGAATATTTGTTATATCCTGTCAGTGCTAGTATTTTGCAGTTTTAAAAATATGTTAGCTGGAGCCTGCCTGATGTTGATCAATCATAAGAGGACTGTGCTAAATATTTTTTAAAAAAATCATATATTTGGGTTTGATTCATTTTTCAGAACAAACTTTCCTGAGATCAAAGATTTGGTCTTATTAATAATGATTCAAATTTCCAAAGGAGAAAAAAAAGGAACTGGAAAATTTCCTATGCAAATTAAGGGAATTTGAATAGGAAAATGGCCAGTTTGAAATGGAAAAATTTCTGATAAAAAGAGCGAATAGTTTAAAATATTTGCAAAGGGTTATCACCTAAAAAACAGTAATTGAAATGTTAAAGTTGTCTAATATTGTATTATGCAATTGGTATAATTTAACCATTACTAAATTATTACATTTATGAAGCTATTTTTCAGTGGAAAAATTAAGGCCTGGAAAATGTTTCCTTTCCATGACTAATAAGGAATCAAGTGGACATATGTCTTGCTTTACCGAGAACGATTCCCTATTTGAAGGGGTTGAAGCTGTCTGTCAGTTGAACATTGCTAGTACAATGGGATCATTTCAAAAAAGTAATTGGATGATGCTTTCTTCTACAGTATTCATTGTTAATTTTCTGCCTGTTCTCAGAAGGTTAGCAAAATATGGGCAACAAAGAGTGTAAAATGAGCATTTATATTTTGGATTTCTTTTTTCAGCAACCAACATGTTCCAGAATTGGAGGCAGCAGCCTCTGCTGTTGCATCTTCACTCCCTTTCGATAAACAAAAGACAACTTCTGAACTGTTGCATTTGGTAAAAAAGCACAAGGAAGAAATGAATGCGCATAGAATGGCCGACCTAAGGTTTGTAGCTATAATTCTGTTCCCATAATATGCTTGCCACATTGAAAAGAGATGAATAATAATAATTTGCTTTTATTTGCTTTCTTTTAAAAATGCAAAATTGGATTTGGAGTCAAGAAAGTTTAAAGCAGTCTTAGCCAATCTTTTCATTTCTGTATTTCTTTGAAGTTGTACAATACATTGCTGTAATTTCTCACTTTTCTGCTTCTGTCTTCTTTGGTAAGTTCCACAAAAGAGTGTAAAATCAAATATGCAGCAACAAGCGGTATTGAAATATTTGCATTAATATATTTCAGATTCCCCCCCCCCCCCAATATTGGCTAGAAACGGTTTTGGGGCTACCAAGTTTAACTAAGAGATTAATTAGAGAAGTTTATAAAATGCATTTATACTAAACCTGCTGAATCCATCAAAGTGCCAGCTCAGAAGAAAAACCATCTATTAGCCAACTTCTTGCAGAACAACTTAAGCAAAACCAAATTACAATAAGCCTGAAGCTGGAAGATATTTGGGCTGTCCAGCACTTTAGATTCAGTCTTTAAAAGATGCTTTGGACTTGGAGCACATCCAGGACAAATATAGCAACTCTGTACAGCTGCTGTGATGCTTCTTGGGATCACATTGTTGCCTTCCACATTTGTTCCTGATTCTCAGACTTACAAATTTTGCACATCCTTATAAGACATTTAGTTCTTCAATTTAATGTTTACCCATTAATAGAAACTTGTATTATGTTTCAATTAAATAATCCCTTGTTGAATCCAACAGTAGTTAGGTTAATATATATTCTGATTTAAATGCCTAGTGTATAAAACAAAATTCTTCACACACAGATCTTTCAGAAAATAATTTACTTTTCTCAAGAAGAAATGAATAAATATATCCCTGTGTAACTGAATATAGTCTTGCATTTCTTTGGTTTTCTGCCAGTAAATTATGGCTAAGCTTTTCTGTTTTTGCAGTGATATAAGATAACCTATGGGTATCATTGCTTTAGAAAATCTTCACCATCAGTTTCTTTTGTAAACATAGGAAACACTGAATATTTGCTGAATTGAAATTATAGCAGTACAGAATTTGACTGTGGAATGTGTATTCTCTCAATGGAAATTATGGCGTAAATTCACAAAATACATTAAACGTTTAAACTTTATTATAAATAGTAAAATTTAGCACCAAGATACACCTCCAGTATCCCATGTCTTTAAACTTAAGTTGATATTTAAAGGATGGCATGGCATTCAGACACTAATTTTGTATATGTTCACAACAACATTTTCTTTATCCCACTGTGCCCTGACATAACAATTAATTGAACAAGCATACAGATCTTGTTTAATTCCAGTTCGGATGGCTCACAAAAAATACAGCAACAATAGTAACTTGTTGCTTAGAGGGAAAAAGAATGCATTCTAGAGTGCTTGCTCTTTCTATTAAGAGTGATTTTGAAGAAAAATTTCAGAGCTGGCCATTTTATGGATGAAATAAACTGGTGTTTTTACCAAATCAGTATAACTGGCTTGTTCATCATACTGCCCTGTCAGGGATGAAAATATTCAGTCTGGCATAATGATTTATGCAATTAAAAATTAGTGCTTTAGTTTGCCTCATTAAAGCTTTCCTTTAATCTCATCTTTTCCAGGCCATTGTCCTACAGATTTCTTGTCTGAACTAGAAGGTTGCAGTCAGCCTTACTTGCAGACAAGTAAGCCTCCTTTAAAACAACTCAAAAAAGTAGAGCAATCTTCTTCAATGTGGTGTTCTCCGGATGTGTTGGGGCTGCAGTGTCAGCATTCCTAGACCAGTTGGCTAAAAATTACAGGAGCTCATAGACCCAATGTTTCTGAAAGATACAAGGTTGAATAGCTAAAGGTTAAATAGTTTGGCATGTGATTTTGGGGTGGGGGATCCTTGTGCTGATAAGACCTTTTAATACCTATAGGAAGAGGCGATATATATTGAGCTTTATGGAATAAGATGTCATTAATATGTTGTTAATACCCAGTAATGCTATTACCATCTTGAAGCAGGTGTTTGAGAACATCAGATAGAGCCCTCAGGTCAGCTGACGGAGTATATAGTCAATATGAAGACTATGGTTAAATGACATTGCTTTCTTATTTATTTAAAACCCAATATAAGGATCTCACCTGGGAATGTGGTTAAATTGCTTGCTATTAGAAAAATAGGTGGCCAGGTAGGTCTCTTCAGGTATGCTTCCATGTTCCTGTTCTACCATCTATAGGTTTGTATACTGGAAAACTGATACTTATGCTTTCCTTGGAAACACCCTGGGAGTTTTGCTAACAACATCTTTTGCCTATCCTCTAGGTTAGCAGTCAGGTGCATCTTCATTACTTCCTTAATAGAACTTATCTGATCTTCAGCAGCCAAATTTAGTTAAGGTGCTTGTACTGACTTACAGAATTCTTTGTGGTCTGGCATCATTTTTCAGTTTACTACTTAGAAATAATGCAAGGTTAAACAGACCATTTTCTGTTACTGCCTTAATGCTTGAGAAGACCATTACTACAAGACATTGCCAATATACGCCAATTCCTACTGAATTCTAAGAAAATAGGGAAAATAGCCTTGTTCCGGCTGATTTTCCAGAGAAGGATAGACCGAATTGTATTATTTTGTAAATTGTAATTGTAAAGTTGATGGATATCAACGTTTATTTGTTTGTTTAAAAGCATTCTTGGCACAGTTCTTTAGTTTATAAGGTTCCCATTTCCATAATCCAAACACAGAAAATATAGTCATTGCTGCTAGGTTTCTGGTCTGTGAAACATTAGATTTAAAAAATAGGGGAAGATGGAAAGTGGGGGGGGGATAGGTTTCAGAACATCCACACAATTGAATTTTTCTTTACATTTTCATATTTTCATATTTATGTTTCTTTTCTTTATTGCACCAGAATAGCAAACATGAACAAAAAATCTGTACCGTGCATCCTTCAGTACATGCCAATATTTACATGTTAATATTTTTAACTTTAGCAAGATTATGGCAAGCATGAAAATTAGAAGAAAGCCTATTGTGCGGAAAGCCTTCAAAGCATCCAGTGAAATTGCATGTGATGAAGATGAAGATGGCAATATGGCACATATTAATGAAATCGGTAGAATTAAAAGGTACTTTACTTGATGATTTTCTGCATGTATCTCTTTAAAATCTTAAACCTATAAACCGTTACGGGTAGTCCTTGATTTACAGCTATTTGTTTAGTAACCATTCGAAGTTACAACAGCACCAAAAAAGTGACTTATAACTATTTTTCACACATATGACTCAGTGGTGGGTTCTAATCGGCTTTACTACCGGTTCTCTTTGTGCACACACTTCGCACGTGATCGCCTCTTCATGCATGCGCTTCTGCGCAAGCGCGTTACGAATCTGCCCAGCTGTCAGCTGGGCTAAAGAAGAAGAAATAAAAGGTAGGAATAATGTGGGGGCGGGCGGGAGGGCCCAGCTCCTGAACAAAGAGAACCGGTTCGGTGACGTCATATTGTCACTGCTACCGGCTCGGCCGAACCGGGAGGAACCCACCACTGATACGTTTGTTGTAGCATCCGCATGGTCACGTGCTCAAAGTTCAGGTGCTTGGCAACAATTGCTGTGCATTGATGACATTGCGCTGACCCAGGGTCATCGGATTACCATTTGTAACCTTCCCATCTAGTTTCCCGATAAGCAGAGTCAATGAGGGAAGCCAGATTCGCTTAACAACTTCAGTGATTCACATAAAACCTGTGGCAAAAAGTCACAAAATGAGGCACAACTTACTTAACAATTGTCTGGTTTAGCCACAGAAATTTTGGTTCAATTGTGGTTGTAAGTCAAGGACTAGCTGTACAAGGATGTTGCCACAAGGACTTGCTGTACAAGGATGTTGCCACATTCTTTCTCCTTATTGCCCACCCACTTTTATTGTCATGTGCCACAGAAGATTAGACTTGTCACATTTTTAATATGCCATAAAAATCAGACTTAATAAAATAGCTTAAGGCTGGCAGGTACCGGTATGTAAACTCTAACTGCAGGCTACTTCTGCTGACTGCCACTGACTGCAATTCAGCAGTTCGATTCTCACCAGGCTTAAGTTTGACTCAGCCTTCCATCCTTCCGAGGTCGTAAAATGAGGACCCAGGTTGTTGGGGGCAATAGACTGTAAAACTGCTTAGAAAGGCCTGTAAATCATTATGAATCGGTATATAAGTCTAAGTGCTGTTACTATTGCTATTATTCTTTAGCTGTTGGGTATCTGCAAAAAGAAGGGATGACCTCTGTGGACCTGATGTTGGCCAACTGCTATGTCAGTCATGGAGCATAGATATTGAAAAACAAGCATATTTTTAAAAATCATCAAAATAGGTTACTAATTTTAGAGAGTTCTCTTTAATTTTATTTATAATCACCTTCTGCCCCATCTCACTATTCCCTTTTGGGGTAAGCAACATTTTGGGTTAAACATTTTTCAGAAGGCAATAAGAAATAGTTAGCAAAGAAAGTAAAGCATGATACAAAAAATGAAATATAGCTAAAGTTAGATTGTACTAGCAGCATTCAGTGTACCCTTCCATATTTCTCTACCCTACTAACCATTGTTGCCTCTACCACATCCATACACTCCTTCATATATCACCCTTTGTTTGTTAAAATTCTCACCAGTGGACAGAAGCATGCTCTTATACAAGTCATTTTTGCTTCATTTAACAAGCATTTATTCCTCGGATAAACTATATTCCACATACTACCTTTCAGCATTTATTTGCATATCTTAAAATTTTTCTATACCTATTCCAGCCTTTCGTGAACATTCCCCCAAAGTATACCAATGCAGCTACTTACCTTTACCACATTTGTGTCTAATATGAAATTGTTCAGTCCGTTTCCCTGTTAAATACAGTATATTGCTCTTTGATATGTACATTTTTAAATCCATGCTCCTTTTTGGACCATATAGTCTGTCTTACCTTTGCTGAAAATCATTCAGGTTCTCAGCTAACAAGGCAATGTTGTCTTCATATTGAAAAATTCATATGTTCACATCCCAACCAACAGATCCCTTCCTGTGACCATGAGCATTCCTTATTAGGTCACTTCCCCAAAACAATGCCATCTGTTGGAATCTAGGAGGCATGGTAATTGGCTGCAATGCCTGCCTTGTACAATGGTCTCTTCTTATGATTCAACTGGCCTTCTAGCCTGGTTGGCCTTCACGAAATCTTTGAAGACTTCAATATTCCCTCAAGATGTCTTGGGAGTCTGATCATATGTGGTTTCGCCCCAATTATGTGATTTGTTTTTGTTCTTGTTTATGGGAAACTAATGTGATGATTGTATGCTGCCTAGAGTCACATTTTGACAAGTTGGGTGGCCACATAAATTTGTATAAATAAATTTAATTTAGGTTGTGTGTGTGAATACATGAATATATTTTTCATTGTTACAAAGTTGAAAAATGTGTGGCCAATGATTGTTTGAAAAAAGATCAGGAGTATGTTTAAGCTTTCAAACTGTTTAGGACAAGGTTCAGAATTATTCATATTGGATCCTTTAGCAAAAGGAGAATTTTTAATTATTATTTTTTTAAGGAATCTCTATTCTGAAGAAAGGCTACAGATTTTCACTCCTAAATCAGAGGGAGCACATGAAACAGGTTAGTAACAAAATAGTTACTATAATCATACCAGGAAGATAATTTGAGTGTAATAAAACTCATCCATTCTATGCTCATTGCATTAGTCTTGAACATGCCACAGATCATGTTATAGAAACTCCCTATGTGTATTTGGAGAAGAGGCTAATTGCTCAACAGCAAGGGAGAATTTAGAACCAGATACTCAAGACAGTGTAAATCAATAAAAATTTAGGGAATTTTACCTGGTGTCTGCATAGAAGTGTTGAAAATTATGTTAAATGCAGGCATTTGGCTCTCAGCCAGAGAGGTTTCACTTTAGTAATTGAGTGCAGGCTTCACATATAAAAAGTGTGTTTTTAATTCCTGGTATCTCTAGATAAGATTTTTTTTTAAAAAAAAATCCAATTTGAATGCCCAAACCAGTTTTGTCCAGTTTGATGCCCTCTAGTTCCATTGGACTGACAATTCTATAATTCCCAGAATTCATGCTTTGCAGTAGGCTAATGCATTAAAGCAGGGGTGTCAAATTCACATTGTCACGGCGGCGTCACATGACATATCGGGACTTTTTTCTCCTTCGCTAAACCAAACATGGGCGTGGCCAGCACATGACGCATCCAGCCTGTGGGCTGGGAGTTCGACAGCCCTGCATTAAAGGATTCCTGGTAGCAGAAGCTGCTTTCAACAGTTGTACACAACTGTTCAATAATCTGACTTGATCTAAAGCAGCATCCTAGGTTCCCACTAATGAGGAACTTGAGGCAGATACAGGTAGCCCTCGATTTATAACAGTCCATTTAGTGACCATTCAAAGTTACAACATCACTGGAAAAAGTGACTTATGATCATTTTTCATACTTATGATGATCACAGCATCCCCAATCAAAATTCAGACTCTTTTGCCACCTTCTGACAAGCAAAGCCAATGAAAAATCTAGATTCACTTAACAACCATGTTACTAATTTACCAACTGATTCATTTAACAACTGTGGCAAGAAAAGTAAACGGGGGCCAAACTAACTTAACAAATGTTTCACTTAGTAACAGAAAATTTGGGCTCAGGTGTGGTCATAAGTTGAGGACTACCTGCATTGCCTTTTAGGTTTTAATAGGAGTTGGAAAGGATATTCTTATTGGCATTTTATCAGCATTATATCAGCAGAGGCATTATATTCCAAAGCATTTTTGGATGTTTGACCGTGTTTACCTGCTAATTACAGAAAATCTGTATCATCAGAAGAAAATTGTCCACGCTGTTCTCTGTCTTTCTCTTTTGAAACATGAAATATTTCAAAGAATTCATTGATTGGTTGTTTTCAAGTGATATACAGGGGGTCCTCAACTTACAATAATTCATTCAATGATAGTTCAAAATTTGCGACAGTGCTGAAAGAATGGACTCGCAGCCCATGTCTGAAATTATGGCCTTTGGAGCCCCCTGTGGTTGTGTGATCAAAATTCAAGTGCTTTGGTAGCCCATTCACATTCACAGCCAGAGGGACACTGCAATCTGTTCACGTTTACAACCACAGGAACACTGCAACCCCACCACCTATCTCCTCCATCTATGCCCTTTTGGCCACCCTTCTGTGGCAACAAACTTCAGCAAGCAACAGTCTTCATTTGTACACCTGCATTCATTCACTCCCTGCAAGCGCCAGCATTTGTTCGCACGCCACACTTGCTGAGGCTTGCCATTCCACAAGCAGAATGTAGGGTAGCCAAAAAGGCACAGAATTGGAGATAGGGAAGTGGGGAAAGTTGACCCTAACCCCTAACAACCACAACAGGAAAAGAAAAGATTGTGGTTGGTAAGTGATGCAATCATGTGACATCTGGCTTTACAACCACATTGCTTAGCAACCAAAATTCCTGTCTCGGTTGTGGTTGTAAGTTAAGGACTTACTACAACATTTGTTTTAAAGAACAGATTCCTTTATAGGGAAGCTAGAGAAAATTCCTCCAGCTTTTTTTATTTTTCACTTCAGGCTGAAACACAAGGAAATAAAATTATAATTTCTCTCGCTTTTCCTGCTAGTTCAAATAATGTCAAAAAATACTTATCTTCATAGTACTCTTCATTCATGTAGCCTTTTTGAACATATGTTCAAATAATTATTTTTTAAATTGTAATATCTGTTCAGTCAGTTTTGGAGCTAATAAAACAGGAAACAGAAAGTGATATGGAAAACAGTTGTCCTTTTATCGAGCTGTGCTATGCTGTTAGGGTGTGTCAAATTTTTCAACTTTACATACATACATGTATGTATATGTGTGTATGCGTGTATGTATGTGTATATATACACATACATGCACACACACACACATATATATATACATACACATACATGTATGTATGTAAAGTTGAAATATATATATATATGGAGCAACCTGGTCTACCCAAATATGGGAAGGAGCATACTGCTTCCTTTCACCTTTCAGCCCCAATCCAAGAGTCCTCAGGCAGTCGACAAACTATTTTGTGTTAAATTTATATTTATTGACAAATATATATATATATATATATATATGAATTGAATATACCGGTAGGTATATATATATATATATATATGTATAATCAATTTCATTGAATAGCATTTCTGTGGATAACTTGACTTACTAAACAGTTACTTGTTTTGATGGTGTTTTTTTAATACATTGACAATTTAGACTCACTAGCAATACCAACAATTTGGGATCTGGAATTTGCTAAAACTATTACATCCAACTTTTCACATCCACCACAGAATGGTTTTGAGGAGATGATACAGTGGACAAATGAGGGAAAACTTTGGGAGTTCCCAATTAACAATGAAGTTGGTGAGTATCCTAAAAGGCCTCTGAACTTGGTTCCGCCCCTCAATGAAAATTGGGGAGGGAGGTTTTGCGGGGTGGATTTGGAGGGAGCTGAAAAAATGTTCATATTATTATATATATTGTTTAGCCTAGTCTAGTATTATATAGTATATTGTACAAAAGATGGGTAAGTCATTTGCAGAATTTGCATATTGTTTTTGAGACTTATTTTTGACCGGTTTCAAACATAGTTGTTTTTTATTTTGTTTTGTTTTGTTTAAATACATTAACAAACAAACCAATTCTGAATTGCCATCACTTTTTATCACTTTTTAAAAAGAAGAGATCCCTTTTACTTCATGTCCTCAAAATGAGAATTAAAGGTTACTTCAAATATTTGAATGAAGAAAACAGGACATAATTTCATTTGATAAGTGAAAAAGATAATGTATGTGGTCCTGTCAGATACATCTTAATCAAGAGTTACCTTGAACCGCAAGATGGGCAATACAGTGGTACTTTGGTATTCAATTGCTTTGAAACTCATCAAATTTGATACTCAATGCATTTTGACACAAAAATTTTGTCCCTGTACTCATCGTTTGGTACTCAATGCATGAGCTAGACCTTATCACTGTCGGCTGCCTTGTGATACACTACATTATGGGAAAAAATTGTTTGGTACTCATTGCTTTTGATACTCATCATGCTTCCTGGAACCAATTAATGATGAGTACTGAGGTACCACTGTATATAAGTTTGATAAATATAAATAAATAATCTGCTTTTCTTCAGCTTTATCAATGTGACTTTTTAAAAATCCTTTTAATAGAATGTAAGTTGAGTGACAGACTCAAAAATGTAAATGTCTTTTTGGGACATCCAGATAGCACAAGAGGATGTATAAAGCTTTTCATTCCACTTGGTCAGCTGAGCAATGTATTGAATTTATAAAAACTGTTTTAAAAACAAATAATTATCAAAGTGGCTTTTAAAAGCTCAAGATATCATTGGGAATATTGCCTTAGATGACCATAGGGATTAATGTTTGCAAATCATTTGCAAATTATAAGACAAGATGCGGCAATCTGCTCAGGGAGGTTGTGAATTGAAATGTTTTGACAGTGATTGTATATTTTCCTTTGTCAGGTCTTGAAATAGATGGTGAATTTTATGAACATATATTTCTGGATAAGCATTTGGCAGACTTTCCTAAAGAAGGACCAATTCGCCACTTCATGGAACTTGTAACATGTGGACTTTCCAAAAATCCCTACTTAAGTGTGAAACAAAAAGTAGAACACATTCAATGGTTCCGGGATTATTTCAAGGAAAAAGAACAGTTGCTTAAGGAAATTGAAGCCCATGAGAAGGAAGCCTTGGTTCAAATAGAGAATATATCGAAATGAAAACTCCAAAAGTCATGTTCTAATGTAAATAATCATTGAGAGGTTGCACATCATAATCTGGAAAGAACCTGATTCAGAAATATCAAAACTGGCATCAATGGTTTAATCTGGCTTGCAAATTGTTGAATAAAATATATGTTTCTTTGTTTATTAATGTTCTTAAAATAGTGTCTACAATGTTTTGCTTTAAAAATATTGGAGTGAAATCAGTCTGAAGATTAAAGAGAAACCATCAACTGATGTTCATTGGTAATGCTTACTAATAGTGAGATAAACCTTTCTGTATTTTTATAGTTTTATTTCCCCATTTTCAACAATGAAAATAGAAAATAGAATTAGATCACAGAATTTATTCAATTTGATTATTGCTTGAGATTTATTCCAGAAAGAAATACCTTGCAAAAGGATATGCTGTTTCTTTCCACATGGATCTACATATTGCACCAGCTTATGTTTTCTGTGCCTTCATCCTCAACTTTGTGTGTGTGTGTGTACATTTAATTAGATAATGCTTAAATAAGATTTTATTCAGACTCGCTGATTGCTTTGGAATTTGAAGATAAATAATACTAGATACTGCTTGAAATACTTATGTTTTTAAAACAAATCCCATGTATTTATCAGTGTTGTCTGATTTTTCACCTCTCCCATTCTTTTCAATGTTTTTTAAAAATCATTTTAAAAAATCATTTTACCTGTATTGTAAATTCCAGTTTTTCGCTAATTATGCCACTTCAGTTAATGCTTCTATATCCAATACCTTTTCAACATTTCTCATGAGATCAATGTGCATATATTTTAATCCCATCCAATAGGCAGTTTAAGTAACATTCCAGTTTTCTTAACAATCTCAAGTAAGTTTACTGTTTTACAAGGACAAGATAATGGCATTAATTTATGTAAATGATATCTTTTCAGTTCAAAGAAAATGCTGGTTGTTGAGTACAATATTGTGGTTTATTTGCTTGGTTTTTACGATTTCTATCCTACTTTTCATTCAGGAGCCCAAGGCAGTGTGTGTGTGTTTGTGTGTATGTTGTCAACTTGCGAAGCTTCCCTAACCTGCTCGCGAGTTGCCATAGGCAGGGGGCATCGGTCAGAACTCTGACATGTGTTTAGTTAATTTTTATCCCACCTTTATCAAAGTACCTCAAGGCATCAAACATACTTAATACTCCTTCCTCTTATTTTCCTCACAACAACCCTGTGAGGTGGGTCAGGCTGAAAGAAAGTAACTGGCCCAAGGTCACCCAGCTGGCTTTCATGTCTAAGGCAGGACTAGAACTCACAGCCTCCTGGTTTCTAGCCAGCACCTTAACCACTAGATCTGCCTCCTCCCCTTTTCTGTACAATAAGATCCTAGTGAGTTACATTGAGTTAAGAATGATGGCATGGCCCAGTCATAATTAAATACTACATAGATGATCAGGAATGATCCGGTAAAGCCAATCAAATTTTTATGATGGTGTTGGACCAGCATAAGGTAGAAATATCAGTGTTCTTGCAAAGAATTTTGCAACCTCACAGACAAAACATTGGGAAGGTTTTTTTAAAAAGATAGAATTGAGTCGAGTGACCAGGTATTCAGAAAATAAGAGCACTGCTAATATCACTATAGAACTATAGTGCAGAAACATCCTCAACGGTTCATCTTCACATGGGCATAAGCACCATAAATTTTCTTATATTCCCTTCAATGTAACTGAATATAACTTACTATAAATATCTTCTGTGGCTGGGACTGTTAGTTTTGTAAGATGCTTAGAAGGTGTTAATCTGCTTTTTGATTAGGGAAGGTTAGGAAATCTACTTAAATCAGGGTCATTTTATATCCATAATGCATGATTTAAGAAATAGTATTGCCTGATCATAACTCTGGGAGTAGATAAGATGGTGTAAGCTTAAGCTCGGGCAGTGCATGCCTAAAGGATAATTTATCGCTTGGATTAAAAACCATCTGTCAGTATTAAGGGCCAGGACCAGCAAAGAAAGCAGAATCTAAGCCAATAGTTAGATATAATTAACTACATAACAAAACATTTAGAGAATGGGATCTAATATAGTTCAGACAGTTGAAGATTATATGCAAACATTTGTTTGATTATTACAAGAAAGGCTACCGGTATACTGTACCACATTTTCTCTCCCACAAGATGTCAGTGTTGACCTACTTCACCTAACTAAAGTAAACATCTTCCCAGACTCTAATCCAGTAACCCTATAATAGCTAAACAATAGCTTGCAAAAAAACTTGCTACTAAAGCAAGATACCATGAAAATATTTCTGATTTTTTAAAAATTAATAACTTTTATCTCTGTTTCTAAATTTACACCCCCCCCCCCGAACTAGGTCGCAAACATTTGAATTTACCTTCTGGCAATCTAGTTTGGTGTAGTGGTTAAGGTGCTGGCTAAAAAGACATTATTTGATCCTGCTCTTTTTAGATACAATTAAACCTAATATTCTTGCCTCCCATTTTCCCCATGAGGTGGTTTCCCCTGTGAGCTAGTTGTGCTAAGAATGACTACCCAAAATCACTCAGTCCCTTAGACACAAAAGGTATGTTTACCACCTTGAGTTATATCTAAAAAGAGCAAGATAAAATAACATAATGACCAATTCAATCATACTGGATAGGTCTCATCAGAGGAGCCAGATGAAAAGTGTCTCTCATAAACAATATGGCAAGACATAAATTACAGAAACATACTAGATTGGTCATCATCCAAGTCAACATGGACTATGCTAGGTGTTGAAGTCCACTGAGATCTGGAGCACTTTACAACACTATCGGCATTGACAAAATCACCATCAGTCAGTTGCAGAAGGCAGCTTCACTTGGAACAGCTTACATCCTGTGACAATACCTTTAATAATATTAAACAACATCTGCCTAACCCAGGTTGTTGAAAAGGACTTGATAGGTAGACAAAAATGCCAAATCCAGTTTAAACACTTGGCTATCCTGCTATGCTCCATCGTGGTGGGGATGTTCCTGGCAGATATGAATAGAACACCAGAAATATACTCCAAGGAGAATCACTAAAGATGTGAAAGTCATTCCGAGTGCCCAACTAAAGCAAGCAAGCTCCTATATCGGGCAGAGGGTGGTGGTGGGTGGATGATAATTTTAGTGACAATAGCAAATGCATTATTTCATTTTGCACTAGAAAAGCAGATTAAGCCACTCCTATATATTTTTTTCCTAAAAAAACCCCACATCAGTGGTTGGTTGCCCCCCGGTTCGAACTGGTTCGCAAGAACCGGTAGTAAAAGCAGCGGGAGGCCCCGCCCACTGCCCCAGATGTCGTCATCGGCAATCTGTGCATGCCGTGCATCTGTGTAAACTAAGCAAGCACGTGCACGCAATCCCGTTGCAAACCGGTAGTAAAGGTAAGTAGAACCCACCCCTGCCCCACATGGATAGAAAATATTAAATATGCCAATATAGTGCCAGATGATGGGGCCCTTCAGGTCAGATGGCACTAAAGATGAGGAAGAACTGAGGACCTCAGAGTACTAATGCTGTTTATGATGTGGCTAAATTAAGGCTTTCAGGACATCAAGTTGCTGATCAGTTGCTATGCAGGAGAAAAACATCCGAAGTGCAGAGAGAGAATAGCAATGGGAAAATGAAATGTAAGAAGCATGAATATGGGAAACCTCAACATAGTGAAAGATAAAATGAATCGGTTATATATTGACTTCTTAGGCATCAACAAATTGAAATGGATTGGAACTGGACATTTTCACTCATGATATCATGCTATTTACTACTCGGAACATAAAAAAGGAACAATGTTGTTTTTATAGTAAGGAAGAATGTAGCAAAGGCTGTACTTCAGTTCAACACAGTCAATCACTGGATAATATAAATAACACTTTACAAACAGCCCTTTAATATATCAATCCCTCAAATTTATGCTCCAATCACTGATGCAAAGAAAAGGAAGCTGATAGGTTTTATGTCCAAATTCAATCTGAAATTGACAACATAAGCAAGCAAAATGTGAGACAAATTCTCTCGCTAAATTTCAGAGAGTTGAGACAAGTAGCGGTATTACAACATCTGTAAAGATATTGAAAATGGAAATAGACATGGAAAAACTGGAAAAGTCTTACAAAAGATTTCCAAACTCAGAAGGTGGTTTCTACCTGGAACTGGCATGCTAAAGAATGCCACTGGATGGATCGCTATTGATTCAATGAAGATCAAAGAAAGAAGGAAAGGATGTGCTATAGAGATGTCAACATTCAAGATACCTTAGAATATACTCTGGTTAACACCAAGTTGGGAAGTTACAGGAATTAATGAAGAATCTAGATATTTCAAGGCACATAATACGGCATGCAAACCACCATATAATATCCTTAGTTTTATATGTTATTAAAATAATGCTTAGGAACATTCAAGGCAGTGTAGAACTCCAGAAAGAAAAGGATCTGCCAGATGTTCAAGATGGTTTTAAAACAGGTCAGAGAACAAAGTACATTTTTGCTGAAGTATAGTGGATAGTTGAACCAAAAAAAATCGCCTCTAAAAGTCAGTATGCATACTTAAGTGAAATATTTATTAAGTGAGTTTTGCCTATTTTACCACCTTTCTTGCCACAGTTAAGCGAATCACTGCAACTGTTAAATTAGTAACATGGTTGTTAAATGAATCTGGCTTCCCCATTGACTTTGCTTGTCAGAAGGTTGCAAAAGGGGATCACATGACTCTGGGACATTGCAACCGTCATAAATATGAATCAGTTGCCAAGCATCTGAATTTTGATCGCATGATCATGGGGATGCTCTAAAGGTCAAAACTGAAAAACTGTCATAAATCACATTTTTCAGGGCTGTTGTAACTTTGAATGGTCCTTAAATGAACTGTTGTAAGTTGAGGACTACCTGTATAGAAAGACCTTCAGTTGTGTTGATTGTGTCAAGCTGTGGAATGTCTTTAGGAAAATTAGAATCCGAGAACATTTCATTGTGCTCACATGAAATCTAGGGTCAGAACAGGAAGCCACAATCTGGATGGAACATGGAGAAACAGACTGGTTTCAAGTCAGCAAGGAACTGAGACAAGGCTGTATACGCTCTCCTTATTTATTCAATTTATATGCTGAACATTAATTGAAGGAGATTAGATTGGAAGAAGATAAGCATTGTTTTAAAACAGGAAGAACCTTATACTGTGCTGATGACACAGCTTAAAATGCAAATGATCTCCAAATTTTGCAGGAGAAGACAAGGAGCCTAATGAAAATAAGGGACTATAGTTAAATATAAAGCCCAAAGTAATGACAATGTAGCACCTATTGTAGCCTTAAAACTGATAATGAAGAGACTGAAGCTTCTGCCTTTCAGGATTGACTATAGACCATAAAGAATAAACAGGAAAGATATATCCCACAGAATAAAGCTTGGCAGTCGCAATGAAATCTTGAAAAAGATATTCAGATGCTGTGACCTATTGAAAAAAAAATCCCTGCACAATTCTCATCTTTGTAAAAAGAATTATGTAGGATTTTTAACACTCTATGGAGCAGCTGGTAAATTTCCAGCAACTGGAAAAGTCCTGTTCTACATGGAAAGGGATTGCAGAGCTTGTGAGTTTGGCATTTACTTATTTCATTAAGTAAAGCTTTAAAAATAAAGATAAAAGATGGCAAGCACAATGAAGCAAGGAGTCAGTTTCCTTTGCCAAACACCTGGGTGATGAAGCAGGTCTTTACAGCTCTTCTAAACAACAGAGTGAGAACCATCCACATTTTACAGGGGGGAAGGTGCCTCAATAATTTAATCCCATTAAGTAACACAGAGTCACTCTGGAGTTGGGTGGCCTAGAAATCTGTCCAACCAACCAATCAGCCAGGAAAATGTAGGAGAATGGCTGTTAAAGCTACAACTCCAGCATCTTAAGCACGGAAGGATGCTATAGTGACCAGTGAAAACCTAACTCTGATGCATCAATTGTGCTAGTTTAGTTCTATTGCTCTGTCGAAGCCAGCAACCTGATCAGAAGTAAACAGTATTGCGAGAGGGTTGGTCAGCATAGCCTGGGTCAATGAACTCGTGTTATTCTTTCCTCCCATAAATTGTGAGCATAAAGTTGCTGGATTCGGTGTCAGGTTTCTTACATCCGATATTAGAAGCCTTACAGGCAGTGATTCAAGAACGTGGATCTTTGATAAGTTATGTTTATTGTGAGAACAATTAAAGCCCTTAAAGTAGAAATCTAGCAACTGCCAAGAGTAAAATACAAGCCCCGTTTATATTAGAAGCAAGGTTCAATTTGAATGCTGCTTTCTTTACTCTATGGGGCATTACAGCCTGAAAGCCTTGTGTCTTTAGTTGAGAGGAACAGTTAACCTCTGGATATTGTTGCTGTAATAGTAGGCCAGTCTGATTTCAGGCTGTTTGCTTCTAACCTTTTATACCAGTAATTATCTCATCTTCATAGATGGATCATTTGCCTTCTGTGGGACATTCCCTGTATTTTGGATAGGCTCAAAGCCAGATCCTGTATATTGTAATGAATGCAATACATAAAATCTTCATACCACCAACAATGGTAACATTTAACAAGAAACTTTTTATATTATTTATTAGTGTCAGGACTGGCTTACAAGAGTTTATACAGAATACAGACAATGACAATAATGTGCCAAGTATTGGAATCTTCAATTCAGTACTGAGATAATGTTCCATCTCATGGTTGCAGCTCCTGAAATAAGACTGTAGTTCCAATAATATAGTACAGAATGCCACCCTTTATGTCCAGGAGGGAGGAGAACTATGTAGTGTACAGGTAGTCCTTGACTTACATCTGGTCATTTAACAAATGTTCACCTTTATTTGCAGTGTCCTATCATGACCATGATTTGCAAAGTCCTTCACTGGTTTCCAGTGTTTACTTCAAGTTTCCAGCAAAAAAAAATGCCCATTGGGAAAAACCAATCCACTTAACAACCATGTATTCACTTAAAGGTAAAGGTAAAGGTTCCCCTCGCACATATGTGCCAGTTGTTCCCGACTCTAGGGAGTGGTGCTCATCTCCGTTTCAAAGCCGAAGAGCCAACACTGTCCGAAGATGTCTCCATGGTCAGGTGGCCAGCATGACTAAACGCCAAAGGCGCATGGAACGTTGTTACCTTCCCACCAAAGGTGGTCCCTATTTTTCTACTTGCATTTTTTACGTGCTTTCAAACTGCTAGGTTGGCAGAAGCTGGGATAAGTAATGGGAGCTCACTCCGTTATGCGGCACTAGGAATTCAAACCGCTGAACTGCTGACCTTTCGATCAACAAGCTCAGCATCTTAGCCACTGAGCCACCACATCCCTTTTGCAGTGGTCAAGTATTCACTTAACCATTGCAAAAAATGTTGAAAAATCAGGCCCAGTCACGTGATGCATCAACTTACAACTACACATTTTCCCCACAACATCCCTGACAGGTTGGGCTGAAAGTCAGAAACTGAGCCAAGTCACCCAGCGTGCTTCTAGGACTAAGGATGAATTAGAACCTGTTTCTTCTCAGGCCTAGCCCAACATCTTATGCTCTGTGCCCTATGGACTTTTTGGGCAAATACATTATAGACAAGAAAGTGATTTTGAAACATTTTTCCATCTATAAAAACTAAATTTGGGGGTAAGGTAAACATCATATTTTACTCTTCTGGCTGCTCTGACAAAATAATATTTTTTTTCTTTTCTTTTTCTTTTTAAACTAATCAGTAGCTGCCAAATGGTTATATGTAGGTTTGGTTTACATATAACCGCAGTTGGCAGTTTTCCTGCTCCATGCTTGATAACATTGTTAAAACCAAAATACAGGGTTAATCCATTTAAAAAAAAAGCCTGATACTGTACAATGATGCTTTGAATACTTAAGACAAATCTTAAATTTCATAGTTTTCATAGCAAAGGACTAAACATAGAGCCAAAGGCTCTGCACAAATGTTGTTTGGAGTTCATTCAAATATAATTTGAATATCATTTATCATGAGGACCCAGATTGTTGGGGGCAATATGCTATTTAGTATACTGTCTTTGGTGTAAGCCGCCCAGAGTCCTCGGAGAGTGGGAGGCATAGAAATATGAATAATAAAATAAATAAAATAAATTTAACAGTAGTGGGAAGCTACAATCAATTCTGGATTCTTGATGGGTGGCAGTAATTATTCTGGGCAAGTACAAGGGGGTTCATCCATTCGTTGTTGTGAAGGAGTAATGGGATGAGTGAAGCTTGTGTAGCTCCAGGCAACGGTTGCCAAGGGACTGGGATTTTGAAGGGGAAAGGGGGTGGGGGTGGGAAGGACATCCAGTTACCACTTTGACAGTGTGCTTCTGACTGATTGCATGGGTTTAATTAACTATTCTCATGCAGATATAAGCTTAGGAGATCAATTTTCACACTCACAATAACATTCAGGATGCATCATTCAAATGCCACTGTGGAAAGGTAATAATATCCCAAGATCTATGGAAAGGAGGAAAAAAAATGCCTAACATCTGGCATCAAAATTGAGATGACTTCACAACAGCTGCTCATCTAGATGTCCGAGAGCAGCCTACCTCATTAAAATGTCACTCTGCTAAACCTCAGAGGTTAACATAATTTCACCCATTCTTGATATCAATGACAACAGGTAAACATGAATGTCTAAAACCTGATATAGTAGTTTAACTAACTTAATTGTTCTTTTGTCAATGTCTTCTCCCACATCTAGTGTGGTCCTGTTGTGCTCTGTTTTGGGTGAATTATTCTACCGAGAGATGTCTGGACAAATGGGCAGTGCCCAGAGCCTTTTATTGCACTTAGTTTCTTTTGAACGTTCTGTTGGGTTGCATTGAAACAAATTTAAAACTATGAGTGGCTTTTATTCAGTGCTGTTTAAAATGAAACTGGAGTAAAATACAAGAATTCAATATATAAATAAGTAAAATAAGATAAAATTATATTGTAGAGGTAGAAGACTTGGCTCATATAGTATTTGATTGTTGTCTGTATAAGAGGGTGAGAGACAGGTACCTTGATTCATATATTAAACAAATGGCCCATTGGGAACCCCGTATTAAAACAACATACCTTATGTGCAGCCAGAATCCAAAAACAAAGTTTAATACGGCACAGTTCTTGCGTAAAATGGTTCGGCTGAGATCGGCATATCTGGGATTGATCGTGGTAGGTTGTAGGGGTGATACTGAAATATAACTTTATCTTATTTTACTTATTTATATATCAAATTATTGTATTTTACTCCAATTTTATTTTAAATTGTTTTATAGGGTTTTATTAATAATTTATGTTTGGAATTTCTGATATGGCCTATGGGCCACGGGTGAAATGCTCCCAGTTCAGACCGGATCACCCAATCCAGTAGCAATGGCGGCAGGTGGTTCGGAGAACCGGTACCAAAAATCCCTGTGCGCCCCCCCCACACACACACACCATGCCCAGCTGAGCCACACGATCATCAGAGGCTTTTTTTTTTTACTTTTAAAAGTATTTTTTCTACAATCTCTTCCAACAAAAAAATGCTTTTAAAAGTAAAAAAAAAAGCCTCTGATGATCATGCGGCTCAGCTGGGATTGTTAGAGGCTTTTCAAAGCATTTTTTTCTGCAACCCCTTCGGCCGAAGAAGTGGTTAAAAAAAATGTTTTGAAAAGTCTCTGATGATCCTAGCTGTGTTGCCTGATCAGCAGAGGCTTTTCAAAGCATTTTTTTGCAACCTCTTCAGCCGAAGAAGTTGTAGAAAAAATGCTTTGAAAAGTTAAAAAAAAAAAAGTTGGCCAAGCCTACCCAGTCACATTACCCCTCCCCCCACCAAGCCACGCCCACAGAACCGGTAGTAACAAATTTTACATTTCACCCCTGCTATGGGCTAATCACTAAACTAAACTAAACTAAACTAAACTAAACTAAACTAAACTAAACTAAACTGTGCTGTTTGGAACTGTGACAAGTAGCCCAGAAAAAATAAAAGTAACCTGGATGGCAAAGAATATCACAAGGAGTCAGTTTTGTGACTGATCAAATCTACTGCACTACCCATTTTGTGAGAATGCACATGATATGCTTTTAAAATTCCACATTAGTCTCCCAGGCCCTAAAGAATCATACGATTTTATCATTGCTCTTCAAAGCTAAAATCCGCTAATGTTTAGGACTCTAGATGCAGACTGAAGCTTTTAGAAAATACACAGAAACAAATGAAAACAACAGAAAATGGGTTACAATAAGCTGACCTTATTTCATCTCATTAAAAGTAACGTTCCAGATCCAATCAAATGGGGAAAAATACGCATTTGACATGCAATACCAATAAAATTTCATAAACATCTGAAGTCTATTCGGTAAGCAGCTGAGGCACAGTGCCTGCTTTAAAGGTTCTGGAATTTTAACTGGGTTTTCATTTATTTTTGAGCTATCTGCCTTTCAAAATATATTATGCTTTTTACTTTTGTTATTATTTATTCCATTTAATTATGTTTGCATTATTGTAGTTAGTTGCTTTAAAAAACACCATGTGGTTGAAAAGAGAATTTTGAATATTTTGAATATAGGTCTAAGGTTTTGTAAATTTCTCCCATTATATTATTTTTATAGCAAGATTTTAAAAATGCAGAGTACAAAAAATGCAAACGTTAAATAATGAAAGGAACAATGAAATATTAAAGAGAATTAATAAATCACCAAAAAATTTAAACAGAACATAGCATTTTTTCTCTTCTAAAGAAAAGAAAAAAAGATACCACACAAAAAATGGAAATACCAATCTAATCTATTTGTCTATCTATTTGTCTATCTGTATATCATCTATCATCATCTATCATCTACATATTTATCATCTTATAATACTATATAATTATCAAATAGAAAGAGATACTATTCTAGTGTAATAAATATCATGACATCTATACCAAGAAAAACACTTTGCTTCATTTTCTGATTAGGTGAAAATATTGCCTTTCCCAAAATAGATAAATCACACATTTTCAAGATCCAGTCTACCACCCCATACTTTCAAATATATATTCTTTGGGAAGTATAATAGATTTGAAATATAATGTTTTGTTGAATCATGTTACGGTAGTCTCAAGTCTATTGTTTTCTAATTAAGCATTTTTAAGGGTTTTCAAATACTGATGTGGCATTTTCAGATATTCTATATCTTTGGTTCATGGTTGATAAACCCCAGTGATATCCGCTCTAACTATCAATCAATTTTATATAGATGAGTATAGAACTACCATAACAATTGCGCTAACATAAAATAAAAAGTATTGATAGAATAAAATAAGGTATTAACATAAAATTACAGAGTATAGAAATTAAAATGCCAATTTTTTAAAAAAATTACAACCAATTTTACAATGAATAATCTAAACACTATAAATGACTGGGATCGATAAAAGGACATAACTTAAGTAATGCTAGAATTTATTGAACACTATGAGGATGTAAAACTATGCTAATTTATATTAATTCCAATACTCCTGAAACCATGTTAGGGTTTGTTGGGATTAAGAAAATTATAGTGAAGCAAATTATAACAAAGAAATAGCAAAATGAAACAAAAAGGAGAAAAGAAAAATGTGGAGAGGAGGAGAAGGAAGGAAAAACAAAAAAAAAGTGGGGGGCAAAGAAAATATATTGAGTTATGGAAGCCTAGTTAAGCCTTGATATCACCTCATTTGGAAGAGTTGTTCTTGTTTAATCATAGCTCTGACACAGATCAGGCTACATTGTCTGAGTTCTCTGCCACCTTTACAGCTAGCAAGAGTAATTAACCTCAGGCCTCCCCAGGTATTACGTTATACAGTACATGGGGAAATATACATCACATGACCCATTGTTTCAACTTTCCCCTCATTGCAAGGACAAAGTAACAGCACTTTTGGTATGTTAAAACAGAGGTTCCCAACCCCCAGTCTGTGGACGGGCATTGGGCCATGCTAACAAACGAAGCCCCATCCGCAGGAAACCACACTCCCTCCGGTCCGCAGAAAAACCTCTCTCCATGGAACCGGTCCCTGGTGCCCAAAAGGTTAGGGGCCGCTGTGTTAATAGACCTTCCTCTAAAAGGGGAGAAAGTTACAGTGGGCAAGAGTAAAAGCTCTTCTGGTATTGGCAGGACAATATTGTAGAGGTAATGTGTAGGAGCCCCACTTTTTTGTGGATTTGTTGAATTAAGATATGGTGGAGATATAGCATCTTAGCCACTGAGCCACCGCATCCCATTGTACCTCAAAATAATTGCCAACAATCTTTTGAAAACAATTACTTTAAAATCCTGTGAATACTTTATAAAGATCTGAGTTTGGTGGTCAGGCCAGTTTCATAAGATACATTGTCATGCAGCCTTCTTTGACTTAAGGATAGGCATTAGAAACTTATATAATTCTTTGTTGGCCAAGTGTGATTGGATACACAAGGATTTTGTCTCTAGTGCATAAGCTCTCAGTATACATACAAGGAACAATAACTGCCTTGAAGAGCTACACCTTTGAAATTGTTACAACAGGAGATATCCCCCGCAGTTGCTACAGCGGCAGTTTTTCTAACCAAATCATCAATTCTGAGTGGCAAATGTTGCTATCTTACTGAACTTCTGAACCATTAAAGTCTGATAGGATAAAATTGCAACATAAGCAATTATCTACTTGTCTTCCCTTCACATGCAAGGAGAACTGACAGTTAAAACGCAGAGAGAGCAAAGCTGACTAATTACAAAACTTGCTGGCTTTGTATATGTCACTCTGTATGTTAACAGACAAAAGCAGTGGCAAGAATGTGTACATTTTAAAGCATATGTACAGGGGTAGCCGAGTGCTGGTGGAACAGGGACCACAGTGAATGTAATGTAAAAGTTCCAGAAGGGAAATTTGGGAGAAATTACAAAACAACTGCTTTAATATGAGCATATGATACTTGAACTGAAGGTAAAATGAGAAAACACGAGGGAAAAGCTTATTAACCAAGATACAAATTGATGCTGAGTTTGCATGGATCTCTTGATTTTTTTTCAGCTTCATCCTTTATTTGTTGAAGTCAAGCATTTCATTGCTAGGCTGGAATGAGTGAAAATGCAGTAGCCCATTACTGCTACATTGTTTGTGAGCTCATTGGAAAAAGTTGTGCATGAACATTTGCAGAGTAATTTAGGGTATACTTATATACATTTCTTTCTATGTGTACCAGAGAATGCATGCACAAAATTGACATTTACTGTGTACATTCTCCTGTAGTCTGTGATACACAAGGAGCACACAACAAATTACAAACTTTACTGCAAATTCTGGAAAAAATGTTAATTTTGGCTTATATGTAAGTTCTATCTAGTCCTATGCAAAAGGTTTGAAATGTATTTATTCAAATATAAATTTTAATGTGATGTATACTTCATCCATCTCTAATTCCATGTGCAAGGTGCCAAGGACGGTTACAACAATGTGCTCACCAACAGAGCTGAGCTCACCAACAGTCTCAAAAAATAAAATTTGGGGGGACTAGAGCCCTCTGCTTTGTTTATCTTCAGCAATATGGATGTTCCAAAGCTGGCTACACCCACTTTTTCAGGCTGATGGCACCCCATGTGCCCACAAGGCTGAAAAGTGAGGCCCATCCTGAGGGAGCAGAGCTAAACCACATGTGTACAAGCTGATCTCTTTAGCCTGCATGTGAAATCTAAAACGTTGCCTTCAACCTCAGGAAACCTTCCAAAGTCATTATAAATGTGTAATTTTTAATGTGCCAGAAGTATTGGCTACGTGGCTGAAGATATTATATACATTTACACTTAATTTAAATATATAAGTCAAATTTAGTTTTTCTCTTCATTACCACAAGGAGTCTGATCCTCAAAGGCCAAGGATAGGCTTCAATCCAGAACAAACTGGTCATTCCTGGTCTGAATGAATAAAAGGCACCTTTGGCTATTACTTAAGGTTCTCCTACAGTAAAAAGATGAAAAAACCCTTGAGTCAAGCATGATTCTGGGCATTGTCTCGACATAAACATGTAATTTGATTTGCAATAATTTTGAAATGCTTGTCATTAATGCTTAACTTCCAGAGTATTTCTGCAACTTTAAAATTCTGGAATTTCCTTGCTTACCACCCAGGTGTAGCTCTGCTTATGTCTTTTAGCTGTGCCAAGATTGGTTGGGAATTGCTATTGGCCATGACACAAGTAATAATAATTCATAGCCATATTTAAATAAAGAGTTGGTTGTTACATTTCTGGAACCTCTCTCAATGTTATAGACTTTAAAAGTGTGTCAAATCTGATTAATCTCTGCAAGCAGACTAAGAACAGTGTTTGGAAGGATAGTTGGGGACCGATTGCAGCAACTTCATGCTTCTTAAAAGTGATTAGAACTGTGAGATCATTACATCATGATTTGTTGGATTATATACTGCAGAAAATGACAAGAAGTCAAGGAAGTAAACAGGGTTGTAAAACATTGAAAATGGATTTTTAAAAATGCTAATCCTTTTGCAAATCTGACCTGAGACTTTTTAAAATTAAAAATGAATTGGGGTGTAATGTGTCAAAATATATTATTTCCAGGTTATTATTCAAAGATTGAAATTATTCAATATACAAAGGTGCTCTGTACGATTAGACTCTTCCAGCATATTGCAATACAAAAATAAATAAAGGATGGATCTCAGAGGTGGTATGTGGGCAATACTATAATAGCTGTCCAGCACATCAAAACAGCAACATGATACTGAGAAAAATACATAGCTTTTTGTGCTGCATTTATTCTCAGGTACATTGCCCTTTGCATATGGGTAGACCCACATCATACAATCAATACTGAAACATGATCTACATTTACATCTTGTGACTAGTCCTGGCTTTTATTAAAACAGACGAGTTAGGGTGTGTTTTGTTTTGTTTTTTGTTAAAAGGAGGTTTATTTCATTTATGTATAAAATGTTTTACTTCATTTTAACTCAAGGTGATGAACAATACATGGAAAGTAATGAGCTCCAGCAATATTTCCAGAAATGTATTTTTAGGTGTTTTGATACTGCCAGATGGTAATGTCTTAATGATGGGGGAGTGAGGGTGATTGGATAACCAGGGGAATAGTAATAATTTAATATGCACTTTGAATCCCTACAACCAGGCTGCAAATCTCTACAATGTTTAATTGAAACAACATTCATAAAGTATGTATTTGTTACTGAAACGGATTATTCGGTTTAAGGTTGTATACAAAATGTGGTCCTGAATAGTCAGCAGTGACTTGTTAATTGCATCACGTTACTGATGCTCCTTTCCAGTTGAAGCAATTCTGACATGAAATGTTCCATCCATTCATTCATCCACAATATCAAACAGACCAAGGAAAGGCTAGGATTAAAATACGGTTCCTTTATGGTCCTCCTCCTTTAAAGACCAGACCTGAAACAGAGTTGCCTAACCAACCTGCAGAAAAGGGTTATGTCAGAGTTTTGAATGAGAAGCTGGAACTGCAGATAGCTCCAAGACCAAGACCTCCATGTACCCAAGAGCAGAGATACACAGGAGCACATTTCATTGAAATATAATTAAAATGACACCCCCTGCACCAAAGCCTGGAATTCAGCAGGTGTGACTCTTGCCTACATTTCTGCAGTTACCTTACAGGTAGACTTCAACTTGCGACCACAATTGAGCCCAAAATTTCTGTTGCCAAGTGAAACATTTGTTAAGTGGGTGTCGCCCCATTTTACAACCTTTCTTGCCACAGCTGCTAAGTGAATCACTGCAGTTGTTAAGTTAGTAACGCGGTTGTGAAGTGAATCAGGCTTCCCTGTTGACTTTGCTTGTCAGAAGGTCGCAAAAGGCATTCACATGACCCTGGGACATTGCAACCATCATAAATATCAGTCAGTTGCCAAGCATATGAATTTTGATCATGTGACCAGGGGGATGCTGCAACAGTTGTGCGAAAAATGGTCGTAAGTCACTTTTTTCAGTGCTGTTGTAACTTCAAACAGTCACTAAATGAACTGTTGTAAGTTTATTTACAATGTTGTAATTTTAAGATATCTTTAATATGCCAGTGTTCCTAGTAATGCACCCATTGAAAGCAGAACTCCAAGGCAGGTGTCACGGTTCCAAGTAATACCTGCAATGAAAGAAGACTCCGAGGCTAGAAGTTCCTCAAACTTCCATTTTATTAAAGATGTCATATTAACACATCTGGAAAAACCTGAATCTGAAAGCTTCCAGGTTTTCCCCACCCAAAATAAAGTCTAAATCCCTTCCCACATGTCCATCACATGGTCCAATCAATGCACCGTCCCAACTGGAGATGCCTCCCAGTCACGCCACTCCAGATGCAAGGCAGGATGTCCTTGACTCTCAAAGAAAAGAATGTTATTATGGCTAGATATCTCTCCAACTCCATATAATCCCCCGTCCCAGTTTCCCACAGCACTAAATGTGGCAGCCCTGGAGATCCAAAGTAAAAGATGGCTTCCAGGACTGACAATAGGTAGATTCCTCAAAGAATATATTTTTGTTTTGACGGATCAGCTGGTCTATCTACTTCCCTCCTCTCTTCCCCCTCTCAGGGCTTGTGGCAACTTTGAGGCAGCAAAAGATGGCTTCAGCCAGGTTCGCTTCAGAGTTGACATAATAATAATGTCCATGTTGGCCCTCTCATTGGGCAGTAAGGCAATTGCCTTACCCATTGGGGCAGGCACGGCAGTCTCCCAAGCTCCCTGGACATTCCTCTCTCCTGGACAGAATTGTGCTTCCCAGCAGCTCCTTGACTCCCTAACTAGTCTGATCTTAACCAAGCCAGTCATAGGCCCTGAATATTTAACTGTTTGTCTACAACAGCTCCATTGTCTGTTTTATCTTGGGGAAGAAAAGGATGCAGACATCTTTGCAAAACATGGCACACCTTTTGCCAAGTTTAGTTTGCCAATCATTGCTATTAAGAGATTTTAATGTCTTTTTCTATTGTTTTGGTTTTCTGATGGGAAAATGCTATGTTGGGGGAAGGGAAACAAAGCTTACCATAAGGATCAAGAGTCTATTCTTTAATATAGTAAGATAACATTGCAAAAAGGAATAGTTCTTCATAGAACTATTTTTTTTTTTGCGCTTCTTAATAATCAAAATGCTTTCATATGCATATTTTTTCTGAAGGAAATGAATCTGCGCTTTGTGTTGTGTATTTGGTGCACACCAGGAGTCTGCAAAGCAAGCAACTTGACCAGATGTATAGGTGCCTCTCTGGAAAAAAAAAAAGCACAGGAAGGAAGTGACAGCTTACTTCACCCTTAAGAAGCATTCTTTGGGGTTTTCTTTTCAGTCATTTCTATCAAGAAGTCAGACATTTCCCAATTTTGAAATGAATTTCTTAGCCAGGTTAAGTAAAATTTGGTGAAAATTTGCTGCAGCTTGCAGCATGATGATGCACGTTTATAGTTAAAGTTTTATAATTTCTTATAAAAGGGAAACAAAAGAGACTTTTCAACAAAATAATCATAAATATTTTATTCAATTAAAATATTCTAATGTTTGTTTCAGATATAATGCAAGCTGCCATGGCGAGATAGTATGTTATAAATAAAGCCAAGTTTCGTTGTTATTGTTCCCACCTGTAGGGAAAATTCAAAAGAAAAAAGAAAACAGGTGAAAGTGTGGAAAACTCCTGGACTGCATAGATTGGATTCTAGAAACTGTGCATTCCCCCACTTCTGGGAGAAAGTTACGGTATTTTTTACTGTAAGGACCTTCTCAGTCAGGGCTTCTGACTGGACCATAAAACAAATTTCTTTCTTCAACTACCACAGTCCTTTTGTTTCTTCCAAGTCTGGCAGTGTGAGACTTCCTGGGAATCAGGCTTGTTGTGGGGGCCTCTTCAGGTCACAACAGGCGAGTCTGTTCCTGCACATAACCAAGTCAGTTGTACTGCACCAGCCTGTTTTAAATATTTGCTATTGACTTTTTAAAAAATAATTAAGCATGATAATGAAATGATTATAATACATGAGATTTTCATGAGGGCATATTCATGTTAATTAAATCTAACCCCATTTAAAGCTATTCCTTCTTTCAGCATATATGTACGTGTGGCTATACACACACATGCTGTTTCTTGACATTGCTATTCGCTTCAAGCATGAAAACAAGGACTTAGTGTTCTTCTGGATAAACTTGTGTGTTTTCCTATATGGGAAATGGAACAATGGTTTAGACTTCTGGCAATACAACCTTTTGCACTTTTAATCTCTCCTGAGCTTGAGGAACTGACATCCTGCAGTGTATATAGCCTTCCAACTTTATGGTTGAAAATAAATACATTAGGCTCACTGTTCTAAACAAGCCGATATATAAATAAAGGAAACAAAGCATACAATTAACATTTCCACAAATCATAAACTCCTCGGATGGCTGTGTCAATACCTCTTTCTAAGCTTAATTGTTCCACAAGTTGTTGAGATACAGCTATGTTTGCTGCCAAAAGGTGGGTACCTTGGACCTTTTATTTATATTCTAGTGTACAATAGATTAAAATGCTGAATCTGGGGGGTGGGGGGAAAGTGGCCCCTGTATTTATGAGACAATGCTAGGAATAAAAAAAAAAAGTCATATTAACGCCACGTCATCCGCAAAGGCTTGCGTTTTATAGATCTCTTTTCTAATTTTTAGGCCTTTAATTTCCTCGTTATTTCTAATGTTCCGTAGCAAAACTTCCAGAGCCAAAATGAATAGTAGCGGTGACAAAGGGCAGCCTTGCCTTACACCTTTCTTAATTTGAAAAATTCTTGTCCTGTCACCATTTACTAGAATGCTCGCCCTCTGATTATCATAGATAGTTTTTATCATTTTTTCGAAGTTTTGCCCGAATCCCATTATTTTAATTTGCTTAGTCATAAAATTCCAGTTTAGATTATCGAATGCCTTTTGGGCATCCAAAAAAACTAAGGCCAGCTGCTTTTCTGGATGTTCTTCGTAGTACTCTAGAGTATCTAATACAATTCTCAAGTTGTCCCTAATTTGTCGTCCCGGGAGAAATCCATTTTGGTCTTTATGAATCCAATTATTTAATATTTTTTTGGTTCTTTCTGCCATTATACACATGAATAGTTTGTAATCAGTGTAATCAGTGTAATAGTTTGTAATCAGACCCATTAATATCTGGACAAAAAGTACTAGAGGAATTGGGCAAATACGGGGAGGTGGCAGGCTTTAAATTGAACAAATCTAAAACCAAAATACTTACTAAGAATGTAACTGAGATGCAGAAGAAAGAGATAGAAGAAACCTTGGGCTTACAAGTTGTTCCAAAAATAAAATACTTAGGAATTTGGCTAACCAAAAGGTGCTCATCTCTAAAAGAAGACAATTATACTCCATTAATTAATAAATTAAAACAAGATCTGGACAGATGGAAAAAGATCAAATTATCACTTATTGGCAAAATTGCGGCAATTAAGATGAGCATCCTCCCCAAGATCTTATTTTTATATCAAAATTTACCAGTAATTTTAAAGAAAATTTTTTTCTCAGAATTAAATAAGACCGTTAGGGAATTTGTTTGGGAGGGAAAAAAATCAAGGATCTCACTTAAAATTTTACAAGAAAAAAGGAATGTGGGAGGATTTGGACTTCCAAATTGGGAAATGTATTATAGAGCAGCAAAGCTGATATGGATAAAGGATTGGATCACCCTGGAGAATAAGAGAACCTTAGTGTTAGAAGGACACGACCTACAGAAAGGGTGGCATGCTTATCTATGGGACAAAGACAATAAAAAGAAAACCTATTTCCACAGGCATAAAATTAGAGACTCCCTAATACAAACGTGGGTGGGAATTAGGCAGAGATACTATTCAAAAGTCCCAAACTGGCTTTCCACGGCAGAGGCAATGATTTACCCCAACAGGTGGGGAATGGAGAAATTGTGCAGATACAAAGACATTGTCGATGGAGGGGGAAATATTAAATCTAATGAAGCCCTGAGAGACCAAGGTATAACTTTAGATTGGTGGACTTACCTGCAAATAAAATCAAGATACCAGAAAGATAAAGAAGAGTATGGCCTAGAATTAGGATATAATGGATTAGACAAAATTTTGATGGGACCAGGGAAAAAAGCGTTGGCCAAGCTGTATAACTATTTGTTAGAGGAAGACAGAGATGAGGATATAATTAGAAATCAATTGAGAGCATGGGAGAGAAATATTGGACACAGTTTGAATTTTAATGAATGGGAAGAAGCCTGGAATAAAAATTATAAATTAACTAGAGCAGCCACATATAAGGAAAATCACTACAAAATGCTTCATAGGTGGCATTTGGCACCTGCAAGATTAGCAAAGATGTTCCCCAATGCGCAGCCAAACTGTTGGAAATGTGGCCATGGCCATGGCACCTTCTTTCATACGTGGTGGACATGTCCCGAAGCAAAAAGGTTTTGGAGCAAAATTTGGAGATGGTTGAAAGACATACTTAAAGAAGACATTGATCTGAACCCAGAAATATTTCTCCTGGGAATGGTAAAGAAAGGATACGTAAAGGAAAAGGTCCACCTCCTAATACACATAACTACAGCTGCCAGACTAGCATATGCTCAATACTGGAAAAAGAAAGACCTACCACCAGATGACCTTATAATTAATAAAATATTAGAGTGTGCAGAGATAAGTAAATTAACTCATGAGATAAATGACGATGAAAATTCTGATTATGATACTGTGTGGGGAAGATGGTACGAATGGATAAATGGTAGAATTAAGGAAGAAACAAAAGGTGCAGAAATTAATTAGAAATGTATAGTATAACTGACACCAGACACTTATTCATGTATATATGTATAAACACTGCGAATCCGATGTTAAACAGAATTGTTATTATATTTTATTTGTGTATAAAAAAAAAATTAATAAAATTATATTATTAAAAAAAAAAAAAAAAAAAAAGTCAGCCTATGAAGGCAGTGTAGAAAATTCAGCAGGGACCTCATCTACTAACATTAGACAATCTCTTAGGAAGATCTTGGATTCAAGTTTGCTACATGGTAGGTCTGTTTGTTATAAGCTTCTCTACAGGTAGTCCTCATTTAGTGACTGCCTTGAACAGAAACATTTGAGGTTACGACAATGATGAAAAAAAAGTAACTTTGCAACCAATCTTTGCATTTATGACATTTTCAGATCTTTAAAGCAAAGGAAAGCTGAAATAAGATTGTAAGCACAGCAGCAGTTGCACTTAGCAATCTCTTACTTAATGATTGAGTTGCCAGTCCAAATTGGGGTCACTAAATGAGGACTACCAGGAATGGAGAAGCGAGTAGAGCTAGAATGTATTACAGAGCCTTGGCTCAACAAGCTCTGGGAAACAGATTTCAAGTTGTACACCAGCCACTACACCAAGGTCAGGAAATGGAGGAGGGATATACTGTGAGAATAAGATGTATTTTTCCTCTGAATCTGAAGTCACTATAAGTGATTTTTGTTAAAAGCCATAAGGTGGGAGTACTACTAGTATACTAGTCTATATAATATCCTGTAGGTTCCCTCCCTAAGAGCTTTGATTTCATTGCCAGGCTGGTGGTCCCCCAAAATTTGTTTACTGGGACTTAGATGAGTGTAGTGTACTTCTACTATTATTGCATCTCTAAATGATATTCATCTAATGCTCTTGACCATGGTATTATTTTGGACTATTTATTAAAGACTGGAGTTAGGAGGACACTGTTCTTTCTGAGTAGGTGGTGCCATTTGATGTTGGTGGGAGAGAGGAGTCTTCTGTTATATATTTGCATCCCCAGGCTGAGTAGAAGAGATGGTGAAAGTCTTGACCTGGAGCATGGATTTTGTGGCGACTTCTAGTTTCTATTGATACAGAACAGGTACTATGGATGATCCATTTGTAGGTCTTGATGGAGTTGCACTTCATTTGGAGGATCAACTCTACAATATGTGGATTCTTCTGGACTTCTGGCTCCTGCTAGAGCAGCAGATAGAAATGGTGGTGCACCATTTGCCATCTTTTCTAGATGAGAAGGTTCCAAACACAGGGAACCATGCTGTTATCAATTCCCGGTTAGGCTACTGCAATTTGTTGTACATGAAGTTGCCCTTGATGTTGTCCTGGAAGCTACAAAAGGCACTGAATGTGGCTCCCTAGTTTGTAACTAGCACTAACAAGTTTAGTAGCAGAATCATCTCCATCCTGTGGGAGCAGCACAGTTCACCAGTAAGCTTCTTGGCTCAACTCATGGTGGTGATGTCACCTCTAGCTCCTTTTATGGATTAGCTTCTTGCTACCTTTGAGGTGGTCTGCTTCAGGAAAAAACTGAATACAATATACATTATAATGGGAAGCAGCATCTAAGAGATTATGTGAGAGATCATGGTCTTTTTGATGCAGCCTCCTCATCTTGGAAGAGTTTGTCTACTCCAGTCAGAAAGCCACCTACCCTTAATAATACTCTGGTTGTATTAACTGCCCAGTTAATACTCCGGTTGCAAACAATGCTCTTCCACAGGGAAAACTCCCATTACAGGGAGAGTATGGAATTTATTTATAGATTTTAGTTGAATTATTGCATTACTGTTTTTAAATTATTATTATATTTATATCATAGGGCATTTTGAGTATTGTAAGTAGGTGGCATGCCAATGACCTGATTATTCATTAAAAAAAAAAAATCTGGAACTTCGTTCCCCCCCCCCTGCCTCCACCCCACATTTTTAGGAAATTAAATTGCCAAAGAAAGAGCGACTGGATTGAGAGGAAGGTGAATACTGAGGAAGGAGTAGTTGGAAGCAATTGATGAGATCTTCCAAAAGGCAGGAAGGCCTGGTTTGTACTGCGCATGTGATGGAGTTGAGTACTGTTTGTAAGCATAAATGAGTTTGGAGAGGCATGGTGAATGGGGTTGCTGTAAAGTTGGTTTAAGATGGGTTTTTTTTTAAGTCTTGTGCTTTTTAATATCTTTGCTTTACCACACTTTATTATTTTTGCTTTCCATGAGTTTATTCTGAGAGAGAACAGTGTGCTCAGTATATAATTTTTTTTGAAAAAAAAAAGGTCTTACATGGCCCTAGTCTTCGCATACATTACTCTTATTGTGCCTGAAGGTCTCTGCTGCACCCAAAGGCCTTCCTGCAAGATCCTACCCCAGATCGTGAGGATCTTAACTTGCTCAGCAGATTAATAAAGGGTCCCTCCTCCCCTTAGCCTCCCGTCTATCGCAGCGGATCTGAACAGTCTCCATTCTGCGAGTAAACAACCCACATTTAAGCCGGTCTTTAAACTTCTTTAAACGGTCTTTATGCTTTGCGTTGTGCTTCTTTCAGATAATAATATTATCTTATTATTTTCGCGTTCCCCTTTCATTCCAAAGCCCCGCCAAGGTCTACTGATGATCGGAACGCGTTTCTGGAGTTTTTAAACCGATCTAAAACGCGGCTTTCGATCTCCCTCACGGCGCTCGCCGCTCACACCCTCCACCCGCACATCCTGCCTGGCTCACCGCAGCCGCACCCCTCGCCCCCCCCTACGGCCTCTCCCGCGGGCACATGCCGTCGCTCCACGCGCGCGGGTGGCTCCATCCGAAGAGGAGCGGGGTCCCGAGGCGGGAAGGAACACGAGACGCTGGGTTGGCCCTGAGCGGCCGGAGGGGGGGCACTTCAAGAAGCCCCCACCACAACTCGCCGCGGGCAGCGCTTCCCCCCCTCTTTAGCTTGGACTGCGAAAGTCCAGCTGTGTTTGTGGTGGGGGGGCTTGGACTGCAAAAGTCCAGCCGTATTGTGTGTGTGTGGGCTTGGACTGCGAAAGTCCAGCTGTGTGGTGGAGGGCTTGGACTGCAAAAATCCAGCTGTGTGGTGGGGGGCTTGGACTGCGAAAGTCCAGCTGAGTGGTGGAGGGCTTGGACTGCAAAAATCCAGCTGTGTGGTGGGGGGCTTGGACTGCGAAAGTCCAGCTGAGTGGTGGGGGGCTTGGACTGCAAAAGTCCAGCTGTGTTGTGTGTGGGGGGGCTTGGACTGCGAAAGTCCATCTGTGTGTGTGGTGGGGGGCTTGGACTGCAAAAGTCCAGCTGTGTGTGGTGGTGGTGGTGGATTTGGACGGCGAAAATCCAGCTGTGTTGTGTGTGGGGGGGCTTGGACTGCGAAAGTCCAGCTGAGTGGTGGGGGATTTGGACGGCGAAAGTCCAGCTGTGTGTGGGGGGGGGACTTGTACTGCAAAAGTTCGTGTATGTGCTTGTGTGTGTGTGTGTGTGTGTAGGGTGGGGGAAATGCCCCGACGCGCTTCCCACCCCAGGGCAGAGGAGAGCGCCTCCCGCCTCCCGCCACCCAGGCGGGCAAAGCCTTAGGGGCGTTTCTTTCGGCCCTTTGGGCCGCCCCCTCGCGCTCGTCCCTTAGGCCCGGGCGGAGTGGGCGGCGCTGATGCTCGTTCCTCAGCCAGGACGTCGAGCTAACTGCGTGAGCCCTGCCCGCCTGTCGCCCAGCCAGCCAGCGAACGAGCGGCCGCCGCGGGACGGAGTTGGAGTTTGTCAAGTGGCGTCTGGCGCTCAACAGGAGGCCGCTGCCAGACGAGGAAGCCGCCCGCCCGGCTCAAGAAAGCTCGCTCTTCTCTCTCTCTCCCCCCACCGCCCCGCTCCGCTCCTCCTTCGCCTCCTTCGCCATGGCCGAGGCGCCTCACCCCGTGGAGACCGACCCTGATTTCCAGCCGCTGGCTCGCCCGAGGTCCTGCACTTGGCCTCTGCCCCGTCCGGAGCTCGCCCCGTCCAGTCCGGGACAGACGCCCACTGCAACTCCGGCGAGGGCCGCGTCTCCGTCCCGCTGCGGGCTGGTTACGGCCCTCGGCGCCTCCTCCTCTTCCTCCGCCGGCGGTGACCTGCTGAGTTTGCTGGAAGCGGGCGGAGGCGAAGGCTTCGAGGCGGGCAGCTCCGGAGCCGGAGACCTCGGAGTTTCAGGCGGTTGCCTTTGCGGGGAGTTCCCGTGCCTTCAGCACCCGCAGCAGCAGCAGCAGCAGCATGCAGGGCCCGCCGCTTTGGCCTCGGTGACGGGCCCTCGCAAGAGCAGCTCTTCCCGCCGCAACGCTTGGGGCAACTTGTCCTACGCGGACCTCATCACGAAGGCGATCGAAAGCGCCCCGGAGAAGCGGCTCACCCTCTCCCAGATCTACGAGTGGATGGTCAAGAACGTGCCGTACTTCAAGGACAAGGGAGACAGCAACAGCTCCGCCGGATGGAAGGTTAGCAGGCACCGGGATTTGTGGGGTTTGGGGTCGGTGGCATCGCTCCCCCGCCCGGCCAACTCCGGCCAACTTTGCTTTCGGCGTAGAGGAAATGTGGAAAGGCACAGACTCTGCCTTGCCGAGAGGTAACGTGAGGCCGGCGGAGGAGAGGAGGAGGGAAGTGGAAAGAGCCGAGCAATGTAGCTGCTCAAGACCCTTGTCGCTTCCTCCGCTTCCTGCCCCTGCAAATCTGCAGAGAGCCAGCGGGATAATCTCTACAGGTAGCCCTCGATTTACGATCACAACTGAGCCCAAAATGTATCTTGCTGAGGAATTGGTTAAGTGAGTTTTGCCCCATTTTACGACCACAGTCGTTAAGTGAATTACTGCAGTTGTTAAAAGTTAGTAATAGGGTTGTTAAGTGAATCTGGCTTCCCCATTGACTTGACTTGTCAGAAGGTCGCAAAGGGGGAAATCACATGACCCCAGGACACCGCAACCGTCATAATATGAACCAGTTGACAAGTGTCCGAATTTTGATCATGTGACCTTGGGGATGCTGCAATGGTCTTGAAAAATGGTCATAAGTCGCTTTTTTCAGTGCCGTTGTACCTTTGAATGGTCACCAAATGAACTACTGTAAGTCGAGGACTACCTCTAGTTGGCTCGTATACAGTCGCTTTTTCCCCTTCCTATTGATGCTGGGATGTCTAGGGGTGGGTTTTCGTGGACTTTTAGTTTCCCACTGTGTCCTCTTTCTTCTTGGTGTTCGCTGATGAAGAGCCGCTTGGGCAGTGTTAGGTTGAAGAAGGGTCTGCAGATCCTTTGGTCCTTTCCTGTCTTTGTCCCAGTTGCTATACATAACTCGCTAGACAGCTGGTTTCAAGCACAGCTGTGTCATTTCCTCTGGTATTTTTGAGAGGCCCTTGAGTGAACCAGGCACTTGAGCAGTTTTGCTTGACTAATGCAGCCTTTCTGAACTTGATGCTCTTTGAGTCTTTCACGCTCCCACACGATAGTCCAACACATCTGGAGGGTGTCAGGTTGGTTAAGGTTGGATTGAGGAGTAACTGGATATTACAGGTCTAGCTGTATTGCAACGTTGACTTATTTCTATATTGCTTCCACATTATACCAGATTTTCTTCGTTCTCTGAAATCTACCAGAATTCATAGCCATGGTCAGTTAATTCACGTTAAGCATCTATATCTGATAGCTTTGAGAAAGTACAAATTAGGAAAAACAAATACTGTATCTCAACAGTATAGTTTGGTGTTTTTTTTTAAAAGAAAGGTACTGCTACACTCATATTTTACTAATGTATCTTGGTGCAGATGTTACCTAATGGACGGAAATGACTAGTTGAAATGCTTGAGCTTTTGGGGGTTCCTTCCAGTTGGCAAGATATTACAGCTTACTAACATTTGAGAATTTCTCATGGGAGTGGATATGTTTTCTTGGCTCCTGAATTCTCACTAGCTATTTAAGTTCAGTAAAGTAGCGTACAAATATTATCTGAACACTTTCCAAAGGAAAAAATTGGAGTCGAGATTTTTTGGTAGAAGGAAAAGAACTAAATTATTAATATATTAAGGAGATATACTGTTAATTACAACAAATTCCCAATGTTGTAATGTGATAATTACTGGTAGAAAAAAGGACAAATGTATTGAGGGAGAGTGGTGGCAGTCTTCATCAAAGTTAGCCTTTTGGTGGTGTCCAGTATTGTCAATCCCAGAAGAACATTATGGAAATATATGAGCAGTGGAACTTGGTAGCAAGTCATTTGAGAAAAGAAATAGTTTGTTGGCTTTCCCATCTCCATTTCTGAGAAAAAACTAGTTAACAATAATCATTTGCTTAGCTAACATATTATTAAACAAAGCATGACCCCCAGATTTAAAGTTTAGTTTCATATTGTTAGCTTTAATTAATTCAATATTTCAATTCTAATAAATAGATCCCATAAATACAATGAACAGACCAATAGTTTTCATTTTCAGGAAAGGAAAATAGGAAACACACTGCAATGAAGTCACTGGCAATCCAGTAAAGTGCTCAAATGTTTACGGATTGTTGAGATTGAATGTTCAATAAGACACTATTTCCAGTTTCCTTTTGTATGGACGTAATTTCAAATATAATTGATCTCTGTTGTTTATGTAGACAGCTATAATTTGAGTATGTCACAAATACTGAACTTCTCTACAGAAATCTGCTATGTACTAATACAGTATGAAAGCAGGAAGTATTCCTGCCTTTAACTAGTTTAGAGAAAAAAAATGCTTTTCTTGGTGAAGTTTTTTTACCCAGGAAAATGTATGCTGATGAATATTTTTACATAGCATGGCTGTGCAAGGTTCTAGCTGCTGATGCCCACTGAATAGGCTAGTATAGGGTGAAAAATATGTACAATATTCAGTATTCTGTAACATGCATCTGTTGTATCTTATTCTCAGTGTCTAATTGCTTAAAAAGCCAATACAAATATTTGTGTGTGCCTCAATATTTGCATTATTTGGCAAGTACTTTTCCTTGAAATGCCCTTTTTATACAATTCTCTGGAGAGTACATTTGATAGTATATACAGTTTTAAAAATTGGAAATCAAGGACTACTGCATTCCGGTTTATACTAGAAAACTTCAACTTAATTTGGTTAAATTTATATCAAATAAATATATCCCTAGACACAAATAATTGTCTTGCATTTGATTGATTCAAAACTAAATGACACTTACACGTTTCATTACATTTCTATTCAGCAATTTTTAACATTCAAGTAAAATCTAGTTTTTATAAATCTTGGTAATATATTTACTTTGAAATAATTATACATGATAATAAAATACACCTGTCTTTCTTGAGTGCTGGTATAATGAGTGAGCCAGGCATTCCTGACTGTCCATGCTTTTAACCTCTTTAAGATGAAAAATGCTCTTACAATATATTACATTTTTTAGTTTTAAAACTTAAGACATTGCAAAAACAACTAATCAGACTACAGTTTGGCTTAGCAAAAGCTGCACCTTTCATCAGTTTGTTCATGTGCTGTCCGTATCCCTTGAATTATATAACAAAGTATAATAATTTGTATGGATAAAATTAGAGAAATCGGATATGGGCTGTAAGACTCCAGTGATCACTAGATGGCAGGAAAGAGACACAGAAAACTCCATTTTGTTTGCTCCCATCTAGTAATTGTCCTGGGTTTTGCAGGCCAGATCTGGTGACCCTAGAAAAAATAAACAGTAACAGTAACAGAGTTGGAAGGGACTTTGGAGGTCATCTAGTCCAACCCCTGCTCACGCAGGAAACCTGTACTAGGAATTCGAACCACCGAACTGCCAACCTTTCTGATCGACAAGCTCAGTGTCTTAGCCACTAAGCCACCAGCAACCTCTGTTGTAAAATCTGCATATAGATCACAGCCTACTGCTCACTGTGCTGCAGAAATGCTCTTTGAGTCATCTGAGATTTCTGTCAGTAGAAGCAGCCAGAAGTAGTTTTCAGTGATTTGCCCTTTTTTTTTTGCATTTCCAATCTGCTTTGAAGGCTTTAAAACAACATGGAAAATGGTGTGGTGAATTGTACAGAGAAGAGGAATTGCCAAAAGTACTATATAATTTTTCTGCTCACAGTGGCCTGCATAAAAATTTGTATTTAAAATTCTATATTTCCTTCAGTGTTTTTGGCGATATAACCTAATAAAGCTAATCCTCAATGATCTCTAATTGTTACCGTAATTCTGGAAAAAAAATATACAATTTTGTCCTTTGAGCACCAAGAAATTTGTGTGAATCAGTTTATTTGAATCTTAAAAAATGAACTGTAATCTGCCCAGGTTAAATGTCAGTAACAATTTGTTCCATTTTATAGAGAAACTGGTTTGGAAAGATGGTTTGCTATGATAGGATTAAAAGGAGATTTCTAGTATAGGATGTGGGTTTTTTGTCAGTGTTTTAGCTCTTCAAACAAGCTTGGAGATGTAGCTATTCACACTTCTCAATGCCCTCTGTTTGAACTGATGGATTTGTCAATTTGATTTTTGAATGTAAGTTTTACTCAAAAAGTAAATCAAGTAAAATAGATTTACTCATCTATACGTCGAAGTGATGATGTAGATTGCATTGTGCTCTATATTCATAAGTCAGTACAGACTGTTGATGACAAAATTACCTGTTACTGCTGGTGAAAATTATGTGAAATTTGTGTATTTGACTCAGTTTACTTGTTTTCTGGACTCAAAATTGAGGACAATGTTATAACCAGTAAAATAGGAGCTTCAGCATATCCATGTGAATTTGATATTCCATATTAGAAAGGAATATACAAACAAAGCAGCAATTCTTCTCAGTTTTAAGAAAAGAGATCATTTGTTTCCTGAGTGTTTTTACTTTTTCATTACTTAAAATACTACATTTGTTGCTAATGAAAACTGTGACTCTCCCATTCTTAAATGTTTCTTAAACTTTTGGGCAAAAGTTTGCAACTGGCTGTTTGGGGCTATAATCTCTGTAGCCAGGATAATCAGTGGTCAGAGATAACCTGAAGTTTAGAAATATCCAGGAATTAGAATTGTATCCTTAGGGGTCATTTTAGTAATTCTGAAAAGTGAAGAAGTATAGAAGTCGCTCTGCTTCTGAAGCACAAGAATAAGTCTCCACACCACAACCCAAAAGGATGAATACAGTTCTACTACACACCAGAGTAGATTTTTTAAAAGGAAGTTTTTAAAGAGATATGACTGGTATAACAATATACCATTATATAAAATATTTTCAAACAGTATACTAATTTTTGTTTGAAAACAACAAGAGTTTCATTGCACCTGCTTTCTGAAATAATAGGGTTGCCTCAAAAATTACCCTCATCTGGTTGTGACATCTGGTATAATTGTTCCAAGTTATACCGCGTGAACTAAAAAAGCCTATTCGGTTTTCTGATATTTCCATTTTTTAAAGTATTTAGGCTGAGCAGGAGAGAAAAGTCCCACTTTTTTCCAATTTTTTTGCAACTTGGAGAACTGGTGAAAAGGAAAATCAAGTTCAGTTGGACAGTGGAATTATTGTGAAGCTCCAATGTGCCTTTCAAGTGAAGTGAGAAATGAATTCTGAATTATCTGTATTTGTCTGAGGCACAGACATAAGAAAGTATACAACTGATAATTTCTTTGTCTGCAGCTCGGATTTCCTGGTTTCATTTGACACTTTGATAATCTCTCATTAGAGTGGAAAAAATGACAGCCTCTGATAGGAAACAGTGTAGAAACTCAGGACCTCTCAGTGATGTGCTAACAATGTTTCCTCCTCATTCTGTTTTCAAAAAGTAAAAAACAGCTTGTATTTCTTTAAATCCCAGTCATCCTATGTTGCAAAATTATATTTTTCCTTTAAAATGCCTTGCATATGCTTCCTATGTTGGAAAAATGGAAATCACTGGTCCGGTATATAATATTGAAAATACTATTTTTGCATTATTGGTTCATACATGCAACACAAGTTTATCAGACTGTCTGTGTATTATGCTTGCATGGATGTATGCTGGTATTTCAGGTGGTGCTCACAGTCAAATTTTCTAGTTCAGGTGGAAACTGAAATTCTTAATGTCTCGCAACAACTCCTCATTAATAAAATATTAATGAAATATTAAATAAAATATTTAAGAATCTATTTATCTGTTTAATCTGCAGGATCATTGCAATGCTAAACATAAGTTTTATAATGAAATGGTGACAATGTGCTTATTCCTGAATAGACTTCGCTGCAGAAAAAATGCTGGTTTGTGATGTTAATTCAAAGCCCACTAATAGGAAGGTTCACAGAAGAAGAAAAAAACTGCTATATTTAGAGCATCTTAAATTCTTATTTGTAAATAAATCATTGGATGTTACTTGTTTATTTAAATGATTTATGTAGCCACCTATGTTGGGACTGTGACACTGCACTTTTACTGATTAAATTAAATGAGAAAAATATGTCAGTTTTACCCATATAAGTCATTTGCATGAAAAATGCTGAGTTTCAGGGCTTTCCTCTTTGGCAAATTGATTGGTTTTTTTATGCTGCCACCCCCCATAGGAATAACAAAACATCTGGCATCCTTTTACCTGCATAATATGCCTTGCTATCCACTTTGCAAGCTTATAAAAGACATGTGAATTTCCAGCACTTCATATCTGGGAAACTGCTTTTAATATCAAAAATAGCTTTGCTTTTTTTTTTTTTACTTTGATACACTATTTGCATTGTTTTAATTATATTATTATACTGTATTGTATACTCTACTACTATACTTATAGTAATCATACTAATACTACATTATATTTTAAAATTTTTATGTTGCCCATCTCACTGATGCAGCGACTTTGGGTGGCTTACAGTTTATTATGACTTTATATACATAATCTAATACCTTTCTAATGTTATTTTATATGTCTTTGCCCAATAAGATACTGTTGCTTGGGATAACACAATTAACTATAAAATCATAAAATATTTATTCAGTAGAAACTATTTTGAACTTTTTCAGGGTAATTCAGGCACTTTTTTCTACATATATTTTCTTAAAAATAGACAGTTAAAGATTTGTATTTCTGCATATGAAATCACTTTTTATCTGGAAATCAGTGGGCCTTGGCTGATGTCAAAAAAACTTAAGTTGGACTGCATTTGATTAGTACTTTATTGGGAAGTCACTACAAAAGAGCAGGCCTATAAGAGGCTGGGAAATTAAAAAAATAAGATAAAGCAGTGACAACCACTTCTGTAATGCTGCCAAGAAAACTATAGGGATGTGCCACACACATCATGAGCAGTTGAGCTCAACTTGACTTCACTTATAAGTTTAAGAATGAGGATGTGGATTTGATTTTGAAACCTGTCTATTGTACAATTTTACAATTATATTGTTTTTTCTCCTTTGTTTCCAATGTAAGTAATAATAATTTATTAAATTCATACGCCACCCAACTCCCAGTGACCCTGTTATTTCCCAGCTTTCATTATTTTTTCTGCATGTATTGTTTCCTGCCCCAATGGTAGAAAAAAATCTTGAGCAATCCTTTTCTACTCTGTGGTCCTATTTGTTACATTTTCCCACATTTTACTAGAGAAGTGGCAAGAAAACTGTACTTGCATGTCTAAATGCTAATTGAGGACACGTGTAATTTTGACACCTGCCCAATGTACAGCTTAAAGAGCTGCAATGTTAAAAGCAGACCCCAAAGGGAATTTATTAATACTAAATAGCTTGAAAAAGACAGCTTGCTGCCATCCAATAATTGACTGCCAAGAGGCATGTTTAAAAATATTTTTTCAGGATGTGCTTTCCCATGTTTTACTGCCTCAACATTTCCTCTTACTGATTACTGTAATGGTTCTTCTTTTATATGCTTTGCCCAGGAATTTAAAGCCAGTCAGGTTAGATGGAAATTACAAGAAGAATTACTGGTTGTACTTTCTTTATACTTTTCTCTTTCTCCCTCCCTCCCTCTCTCTCTCTCCCTTTCCTTCCCTCCCTCCCTCCCTCTTCCTCTCTCTCCTTCTTTAAAAATGCAACTGAGTGTACATTTTAACTAAACACAGAAGTAAAGATGGGGGCTGCAGCCATGTAATCAAAATCTCTTACTGGGTTTAATATGTAATATGTTATTTGATTTATATGGACTTAAATGATGTCATTCTGGCCATTTGCATTTTAAAGTTTTTTAAAATAAACTTCCTGTATTTTGTATAGCTTTTATGCACAAGTAAGTTCTGGCAGTGTTGTGAATGGCCTCTATATCTTTTTAAAAAATTGTTTTTTAAATTACCGTACTTAATTTATACCCCTCTTTTCTACCCAGTCAGGGTGATCAGGCTGACTCGCATAAAAAGATACAAAACAATGTTCAAAGATGGGATTACATTTTTTAAAATGACATAAAAGGTCTGATTGAAGATCCAAAATTTAATTTATTTTCCAAAAGTTATGAGCCTGGGGAACAGACACACCTGTAAGAAAGAACATGTAAGTGATTCAGAAGAAGCATTCTTTTGCATGCCAAAAAAAAAAAAAAGAAAGAAAAAAATCCCCCACCTCCAAAAGGAGAGGTATTTTCAGGATAAATTTTACTTCTGTGACTCAGTACATTTTGGAAAAAGAATGTCATAAATACCAAATGAGTCACATTTAGTCATTCTTTCATATAATATATGTTTCATTGATTAAGACCAATAATAATATTTCAAGAATGATGTATATCTGCTTTATTTCAAAAGATAATCTCAGTGTTTAAATGTAATATTAAGCCCAGATATGTTAAACAAATATCCTTCTGAACAGAAATACTAAGAGTGAATTCTTGAAAAATTTGTATTAAATTCAGAAGTGTACATTTCATAACCTACAGTACTTTACCATTTTTATTTTTTAAAGTTCCTCTTGTTTTTAATTGATTTATTAGATTTTTATTCCACCTTCAATAGTTGTGAATAAAATGAAGCTCACGCCTACTGCTTCAGTGACTCCATCCAACCACCTCATTCTCTGTCATCCCCTTCTTCTTTTGCCCTCAATATTTCCCAGCATTAAGTTCTTCTCCAGTGAGTCCTTCTCATTAGGTGGCCAAAGTATTTGAGTTTCATCTTCAGGATCTGGCCTTCTAAAGAGCAGTCAGGGTTGATCTCCTCTAGGACTGACTGGTTTGTTCACCTTGCAGTCCAAGGGACTCGCAGGAGTCTTAAATAGGCAGGGCGATAGTATACAGCTTTGCCAGACTCCTTTCCCAGTTTTGAACCAATCAGTGGTTCCGTGTCCAATTCTCACTGTTGCTTCTTGACCCACATATAGGTTTCTCAAGAGACAAATAAGATGGTCTGGTACTTCCATCTCTTTAAGAACTTGGCACAATTTGTTGTGATCCACACAATCAAAGGCTTTAGCATAGTCAATGGAGCAGAAGTAGATGTTTTTCTGGAATTCCCTAGCTTTCTCCATGATCCAATGTATGTTGGCAATTTGATCTCTACTTCCTCTGCCTCTTCGAAATTCTGCCTGTACTTCTGGTAGTTCTCGGTCCACATACTGCTGGAGCCTAGCTTGTAGGATTTTAAGCATAACCTTACTAGCATGTGAAATGAGTGCAATGGTGAACATAGAACATAGAAAACAATTTAAAAAATCTTAGGGATATAATCTGAATATAACAAAATCCAGTAGTTAGGTTGCTTGTTAATACAAGGGTACGCAAGGAACAATAATGTATTTTTGGATAAGAAAAGCAGTCTTTTCTATTTTATAGGCACAGTTGATCGATGCAACTGAATCCAAGGTGTGTGCATTCAATTAAAAATAAACTGATTTTCTTATTTATTTAATTTATTTATTAGATTTTTTTTTTACCCCACCTTCATTACTTTATAAACAACTCAAAGCAATGAACATACATAATACTCCTTCTTCCTCTTATTTTCCCCATAACAACAACAACCCTGAGATGTGGGTTGGGCTGAAAAAGAGAGAGTGACTAGCCCAGTCACCTAGCCAGCTTTCATGTCTAAGGTGGGATTAGAACTCATGATTTCTTGTTTTCTAGCCCAACACCTTTCTTTATGAATGTTTTCAGAGATTATTTTTGTGCAACAAACAAATAAATAATGTTTTTCTACAAATACTAGGACCCAAGGAAGAGGAAATCTCACTTGATAGGTCTTGAGCAAATGTTAGAAAATTACCCTTTGAAGAGTTCCTAAACAATGCCCTTTTTTCCGATCTCTCAATAAAGAGATGATAAGTGGCTCAATACTGTATATCAATTAGCAGCCTAACCACTGCATTTTTTTCCAGTGGAACTTCTGGATGCTTCTGCATAGATCACACTGCCGTGGTATGATCGTGATTATGTAAAAACTGTTGCTAGACCAATAAAGAAGAATATTTCTAGTTCAGGGTTGAAATAAAGAGTCCCTGGGGCTTTCTGAGCTTAATTGTTTCCTTGCAGACATTTCATTACCCAAACTAGGTAACATCATCAGTGTAAGTAGGGAGTAGGATTTGCTCTCAGTTTATTCTACTTCTATATAAAGTGAGAGGAAACCCCATTCTTTACTATTTACTACCGTAGCACTAATGATGTTACCTATCCCTCACTGTTGCTAGATCAGATTCACTCAGAAATATTTGTAGCTTCTATATTAGGCATAGACAGTGAAACATTTCTACCGCCACCGATAGTATAAATTTATATGCAGCTGAAAATCAAGGAGTCCTTGCAGACCTGATCTTTTAATCGGAGGGCAACTGATTGCAAAATAGGCTGAACTCTGCCCTAAACTAAATACTGCTTTTCTGCTTGCAGTTCACATTCTGGTGATTTTCTTTCTCTCTCTTTTTTCTTTTTTCAACTGAGCTGGGAAAATTACAAATGAATAATAATTCTGATGTGATTCTTAAACAGAATCCCTACATTGTTCAGATGCAACTTTCTCTTCCTATTTGGGATGGGGTGGGGAATCTTACTGAACTCTCATTTTTTAACGGCATTGTTATTTGTCACTTTAAGAAAAAATAAAGGAAATAATTAAAGTGTCCCTCTACAGTTATACCCCTAGGAATATATAAAAATGAGGAGGGAGATAGGGCCGAAAAAAGTTCTGAGATTTTACTCAAGAATTGTTCTGGCCTTCCTTCTATATAACTCTAGAACAGAGACCTATATGGCTCAATCTTAGTGAGACTGTTCAAGAAACAAATCAGTAGTGATTTGATAATAGCTTAACTTGGACTAGCAAGAAGTAGTGTAGGAAGAAATATCCTTCTGGGTTCAGCTCCAAGTGGGGAAAAAGACACTGGAAATATGGAGACTGCTTGGAAAGATGGTTTAATGGTGGACAGGATCACATGGTTTGAGTTCCTGAACAGAAAAAGGGGCAAGACACAGCGAGTCCCTGGGTTTTATGCTCTCTCTGGCTTTGAACTTCCTGGGGCCCTGAAAGAGTATCCTGATTGGTTGTCAGACTCCCAGGGGGTGGAGGTCTTAGCTAGCCTTGCTGGCTGATGTAATCTTCCCAGGTGCCATGTGGTGAGTTTCTGCTGCTAGATGGGTCCCATTGTATTGCAGATGATCGTCCATTGACAAAGATGGGAGGGAATTGAGTTTCCACCTCTGGCCCATTGACAAAGGGTGGGGGCAGGAAGATGGGAGCTGCTTCATCTTTAAAACATGCTTCTCCATTTCTCATCCAGGGAAACATAATATTCTGCCTTTTTAATATTTCCCAAAATTTTTCATTCCTCTAGGAAAGGGGTGGGTGCTAACTTCCTACAGTAGTAAAGTAGGGGGAGCCTGTAAACAAGCATTTAGAAGCATTAGGAGAGCAGAAATGATTTAGTTTATTAAAAATACATTTCTGTGGGTATTAAAAATATAATAGCCTAAGAGATTAAAGCCATGAGAACAGATGCATATTCACTTAATATACATGGCGATTGGGTCAACTGCATTTAAAAATTGAGGACTCAATCAGTAAAGAATGAATTATGAATACATTACATAAAGAGTTGTGATGGAAGAGCATTGATTGGTAATACAATTCTATATTAAAAAAAATAGTTCTTCTTTTAGTAGCTTCTAGTTGATTGAAAAAAGCTATTATACATTTTATGTTAAAAGACTCAAGAATGGAAAGCTGAACCCAAGTTTTTCAAAGTATTTTACCAGTACCATAAATATATGCTGCCTACTAATGAATAAATATATAAATTCTCACGCTTTCTTTTGCTGCCTTTAGTGTGATGGATTAAACTGAAAACATGTGATTTTAATTGTTGGTAACCAAATATATAGAATGCTAAGATTTATTAAATTGAAGAGTATATTATCTGAAGTTTCATGCAAATGACATTATTAGGCAAATTGGCACCATGGAAATTTTGTCTGTTGCATCTCAAGCCCATTGCATTGAGGCTTCACTGTATTATCACTAATCCAAGTTAAAGAGGATCATTGGCTTATGGCAGGGAGCACATTCAAATTCTTTTTCTTCCATTGAAAGGAATTGAAAACAATGGCATTTTATATGGCATATATAAAGTGACAGATTCCTATTTGAGATTATAGCACATTCAGGTGTTTGGTAATTAGCAACATTGAAACATTGGCAATTAGAGGTAAGATACCAAATCTTATATTTAAACAATTTATAAATTGCTTTTCAAAATGTAACATATCAGAACTGTGTATACCAGGAGAATATATATAGGGAGAATATATATGAGGTGTTATACACTTATATATACTTTACAATTTGGAGACATATAATATTTTATTGCTGCATAAAAACAGTTTTAAGTAATAGGATAGACAAGAAGAGCACCTGTCCAATCTAGCCAGCGAGCCAACAACTCCTGTAATCTCAAGTAAGTATATAAATCTAAGGACTATTGCTGTTACTTCTGATCAGCAGTAAATCAAAGGAAAGCAATTTTGTTTACAATTTTGTCTAAATACCAAAAATGAAAAATCAGGAGCATTCCTGTTCTTTAGAGAAAGAGGTGCTTTCTCCACTGAACCAGGGACCAACAGCAATAGCAACAGCACTTATATACCGCTTCACAGTGCTTTACAGCCTTCTCTAAGCGGTTTACAGAGTTGGCATATTGCCCCTAACAATTTGGGCCCTCATTTTACTGACCTTGAAAGGATGGAAGGCTGTGTCAACCTTGAGCCGATGAAAATTGAATTGCTGAACTGCTGGCAGTCAGCAGAATTGGCCTGCAGATCAGTCACTCCTTGTCTCTATCATATTTATTTATTTATTTGTATTGAGTCTTTATTGTTTTAGATATCGCTCAAGGCAGAGAACATATTCAGCACAGCTTCCTCTCCTATTTTCCCCATAATAAAAGCCCTGTGAGGTGCGGTGAGCTTAAAGAGAGAGAGAGAGAGAGAGAGGGAGGGAGGGAGGGAGGGAGGGAGGGAGGGAGGGAGAGAGAGAGAGAAAGAGACTGGCCCAAGATCATCCAGCTGGTTTTCATGCCTAAGGCTTTCACACTCTCCTGTTTCTAGCCTGGTGCCTTAACCACTAGACCAAACTGTCTCTCACGAGAAGAAGTTCCTCTCTTTGATTTGGGATTGTTCTGCACAGCGGGCAGTCCCAGTGCAAGCATGACCTACTAACCATTTTTCAAGGGCAGGAACTCACATTGTCATCAGATTGATTGGGTATGTGCTATCAGATTGTTGTTAACTCTTAGATTAACCACATTGTTAACCACATAGATATATGGTCATTATTATATACCCAGTTCCAGCTCACTGGGAGGGCAACTTCCACTTGACTTTTGCATCAAAAATAGTGCTTTCTGATTTCTTCTGGGGCAAACAATGTTGTCGGGTTAGGGTTAAGGTGCTGTCTTACGTTTTATGTTGACGAATATCTCCACTACAATTGGTGGAGGAAAGGACACCACAGAGTGCTTCCTAAGCTTGGTTGTTTGGATATTTCATTACCAGACTAGGTAGCATCTTCAGTACTAGGTTCAATGTTAGTGAAGGATATCCCTTTCCTTCTAGTCACTGATCAATCTCCCAGCTGTATGCCCCCTTCTGAAGAGACCTTAACCAGTGAACCATTTTTTTGCTTTTCTAGTGGTCCAATTAAATGATGGATCATTTTCATTTCTTTTACAAGTTCACTGGTGGAATGATTAACATGTATTCCTTTTTGTGTGTGTGTGTGTGTGTGTGTGTGTGTGTGTGTGTGTGTGTGTGTTCAGCTGAGGGTGGGCCTTTTGTTAATCAGATGAAATTGACAACAGTTCTGCCAGATTCCCCTTTTAGACTAAGTGACAAGAAGAATAGTAAAACTAATTATCGGGGGAAAATTAAACATAATACTGTTATCTTAGAAATCACCTTTCTTAGGGAAGCAGGGACATGATTGATGTTTAATGAAATTGCATGTCAAAATGCAATTGAGTGTACATTTTAATTAAACACATCGGTAAGATGATTTTCTGGTACTTCTGTATCTGATATTGCTACTCTTGGGCATCCAGAGGGAGTTAAAGAAGTAAAGATAGCAGCTGCAACCATGTAATCGAAGTCCTTCCTTCCTCCCTCCCTCCCTCCCTCCCTCTCTATTAGGCCACTCGGTGTAAGGGGATTCTTACACGGTGTCCCTCAGTAGAAGCCACATCCTTTAAGATCTGTCCAGCTTCCTTTCCCAGCATGAATGGATGGAGCAAATAAATGATCACATCAAGTCCTTTAATCCAAAGACAATAGTAGGCCATCCCCTTGGCCAAGTGGAGGAAGCTGAAATCAGAAAAGGGATTTCTTGAATGAACTTGGCTTCTAGCTGGTTTATGCATGGGAGTCATTCACGCAACTTAAAGCTGTGGTGTGGAAGAGCTTTCAGTCTGGTCCAGCAAGTTTAGGAGGAGACGATAGAGCCCTTGGGCCAGGTTATGTTCTCCATTCCTTTAGTTAATGCAAGACAACTTAATTTCTAGAACGTCTGGCAAATGAGTTTTAAGATAGGGTGGATGCCCATTCATCCAGAAGGCCTCAGTGATATTTACAGACAACACCACAAAAATAAATTTGATGGTGATGGGTTTTTTTTCCAGTAAGAAGAGAACATTGAAAGTTACTGGACATATATATCATGTAAACATAATAGCTCTGGTGGCAAACCATTAAATGTCAACAAATGGAAAAATGTTACCTGGATTCTCTGTCATAATAAATAAATGATAATAATATTTTTGTTCTGAGACTTCAGATATACCAGACTTTCTTATCTGATAGAAAGAAGTGGCATAACTGGCCCACTCACAGACCCAACTTTGCAAAGCACCTGATGTTTTAAAGGCTGTTCTCAACAACAAAAATGGAAATATCCCTTATGGTCAGATATCTGGGTTTATTTGTTTGTTTTTCAGTTCTGACTCAGTTTTCATCATCCTTCCCTGTTATTCCAGTACTTAATAGAAATTGTAGGCGGAAAGAATGGAATTAACTTTTGTTCCAGAAGTAGATAATAAGATTAGGCTATTTTTTAGATGGTTGAATCTTGAGATTCAGATTTCCAAGAGGAGTAGTACCGGTAGTAGTTATAGACAGACATAACGCAGGTTGCTTAGGCTCATACAGGTTTCTTCAGAAGACTTTCAAATATTGGTCAATAATATATTGCTACGGTACTGCCACAGCAATCTTTTTCTCTGGAATTGCTATCATTTACCTCTTCCAAATAATATAGATGACATTACCACCTAAAATGATTATATTCCAGAGCTTTCTCTCTTTTTCTTTTCTGTTTTGTGCTAATATGCAAAAAAATGCAACAAAGGAAAAAAATATTACAGAAACTTTGGAGAGTAACTATATCTGGTCTCCAAATACAGCTGAAATGGCAGCCAGATTGATGAGCAAGGAAAGACAATTGGCATTATGTTACAACTACATAATTAAGACACAGATTCTCTACTCTTGAATTAAAAGTTTACGATATGGATTTTGGCAATCTTATTGCCTCCTGACTAGTGATTAATGCTTGTTAATTAGTTGACTTAATTCTTTATATGTGCATATAGTGGGTGGGTGTGTTAATTACTGTCTATACCTTGCATAATCTTTTCATTTCTTCATGGCAGTGATATTTCACTGTAAAAGGAGGCCATGATACTAGGAAGCCAGTAACTAAAAAAATCTCCTGTAGGAAAGAAACACCAATTAAAGGAATATTAAATACTAATCATACTTAATCTGCAATTATGGATAGCTGGCCAGGATGAACGAGTAGAACTTGCAATAAGGAAATCCTGCTGGATATAATGTTTTTAAAGATCATAGAAGAACCTTGTCTTGTGTATGTCTCAGTAGCCCCATTAAATCTAGCAGTGTTCATTTCCACCCCTTGGAGTTCAGGTGTTCATCTTGAAGTGTGCACTCATTGATTTTTGGAAAACTTTCTCAGGAGAACCAGAAAAATTCTGTATAAATACAACCTAAATGTATGCCTTTTTTCTAGAGTTAAAGAACAGTGGCCTATAGGAAGAGTTGATTTGTTCAGCCTTGTCAGGTTATGTTTTTCCAAAAAAAAATTCCTTTCTTAAAATTAATTAGAGGTTCGGTTGTTTCTCCACTTGAGATGCAGTTTCCTTCTAAATTCACTCAATGTATTGAAAACATGTCTTTTCTTTCCCAATGAATTGTGGGAAGGTGCTTTTTTTTTTTTAATGTTAGTAGCAAGGCAGATTGATTCAGTTATTTTTAAACTTTCCTGTGAAAACAGCATCTGTGAGTGTATCACAATGGGTCATGATGTATTTCCTTTACCAGGATGAAAAATAACTCATTTATTATTTCAGCTATGACTTTTTGACTCTTGGGTCTTTTAAATCAAAATAATGCAGAATGCTAGAAGAGCAACCTGGTTACCAAATTGCACCTTTTTATTATATTGAACTATAAGCAAGATGCTTATGACTTAAGAAAAATATAATATACAGTATCTTCTTTCAGATACAGTATAATGCATGTAGGATAAAGCAAAATAATTTCTTTTGGGCTTTCATTATAGGAGCTCTACTTTCCTGATTTCTAGAGAGGGCAAACCCCCTCTAAATCTCTGGATTCCAGGACTCTGTAACTTTAGAGGCTGGTATCCTTCATATAGCTTCAGTTCACTCTCCTTGTTAATTGTCAATCTTGACATCAGAAGAAGATGAAAATTCCCTAGCTATCATGCTAGGAATTGAAGTCCATGCATTGTTAAATTGCGTTAAATTTAAGAAACACTGGTTTAGGCTCTAAGAGGAAGGTGTAACAGTAATGGATGGTCTAGTATTGAATTGATCTAACTCTTTTGTGCCTCCTTTCTTTTGGCACTGATAAGCAAAATCATACAAATAAAGAAATTAATGGCTAAAAAAGATCTTCATAACGCTGAAGTAACCAAGGTACTTATAGTTTCCAATTCTTGTTTTCTGCTGAATCGATTGATTCCATCCCCTGATGGAAATACCTACTAAGCCAGGTTTGTCAAAACCAGAAATGAGAATTCCTAAATATAAATGTCTGGAGGTTGACCAAGGGACTGTTGGAGAATCAAAATTACTTATTTTTTAAAAAGTTTCAATTCTCAGAAGGTCCCCAACAGATGGAACCAATGAAGAGCCTTGGTACTACAGGGGTTTAAGGCACCCTGTTATTAAGCTTATTAAGACCAGCTGCCTGCAATTACTGCAGGGTTCGAATCTCGCCAAGGCTCAAGGTTGACTCAGCCTTCCATCCTTTCTAAGGTAGGTGAAATGAGGACCCAGTTTGTGGGGGCAATAAGCTGACTTTGTATAAATATACAAAAGGATGAAGGCTATTGCTGAGCACATTGTAAGCCGCCCTGAGTCTTCGGAGAAGGGCGGCATATAAATCAAATTTAAAAAAAAAAAAAAAAATACATATGCTAGAATTGAGGACATCCCTATACTGTAGAATAGAATAGAATAGAATAGAATAGAATAGAATAGAATAGAATAGAATAGAATAGAATAGAATAGAATAGAATAGAATAGAATAGCAGAGTTGGAAGGGACTCTAGTCCAACCCCCTGCTTAGGCAGGAAACCCTACACCACTTCAAACAAACGGTTATGCAATCTCTTCTTTAAAACTTCCAGTGTTGGAGCATTCACAACTTCTGGAGGCAAGTTGTGATAAATTGTTCTAACTTTCAGGAAATTTCTCCTTAATTCTAAGTCACTTCTCTCCTTGATTAGTTTCCACTCATTGCTTCTTGTCTTACCCTCAGGTGCTTTGGAGCATAGCTTGACACCCTCTTCTTTGTGGCAACCCCTGAGATACTGGAACACTGTTATCATGTCACCCCTAGTCCTTTTCATCAAACTAGACATACCTAGTTCCTGCAACCATTCTTCTTATGTTTTAGCCTCTAGTCCCCTAATCATCTTTGTTGCTCTTCTTTGCACTCTTTCTAGAGTCTCCACATCTTTTTTACATCATGGCAACCAAAACTGGATGCAGTATTCCAAGTGTGGCCTTACTAGGGCATTATAATGTGGTACTAACACTTCACATGATCTTGATTCTATCCCTCTGTTTATGCAGTCTAGAACTGTGTTGGCTTTTTTGGCAGCTGCTACACGCTCTGCCTCATATTTAAATGGCTGTCCACTAGGACTCCAAGATCCCTCTCACAGTTACTATTGTTGAACAAGGTACCACATACACTGTACCTGTGCATTTTGTTTTTCTTGCCTAAATGTAGAACCTTACTTTTTTCACCACTGAATTTCATTTTGATAGATAGTGCCCAATGTTCAAGTCTGTCAAGATACTTCTGTATCATAAGCCTATCTTCTGGAGTGTTGGCTATTCCTGCTAGCTTGGTGTTGTCTGCAAATTTGATGAGTTCTCTATCTATCCCCTCGTCCAAATCATTGATGAAGATGTTGAAGAGTACTGGGCCTAAAACAGAGCCTTGGGCACTCCACTGCATACTTCCCTCCATGTAGATGTAGTTCCATTGAGGACTACATGTTGAGTACGGTTGGTCAGCCAGTTACAAATCCATCTGGTGGTGATGTTGTCTAACCCACATTTTTCTATTTTATCAAGTAGTAGGCTATGGTCTACTTTGTCAAATGCCCTACTGAAATCCAAGTAAATTATCTACAAAGGCTTTTATTTCCAGTCAGAAAAAGACTTTCAGCAGATCTTAACTGAAGAACTTCAAGCATCTCTTATCAACATGTTGGAAGGATTATAAATGGAGTTTCCAAACTTTAGAAGATGCACAAAGATGCACATGTTCAAAACTTCCATGTTAGGAAGTTGTTCAAATTAGCTGCCCTGATTAGTCGTCACCAAGTGAGCTTTCTTACCCCCAGATTTGTTTTTTTATGGGGAGGAGTATCATTGACTAGATTTTACAAATTAATACATTTGAATGTATGTTAATATGCTGCTTATATCTTTTATCCAGTGGGATTTAGTACATTTAGTAGACTAGAGATCCTAGCTTGCATGGAATAGCATGGGATACAACTTGTAGTATAATTGAGATTTGTTTATGCTTGTAGGATATTGGTAAAGTATACCAAACTGACGAACACTGTCCTTAACATTAGTAGTTAATGCAACATGTGTTGCATTATCATAAGTAAAGATGGTTTACATCCTTTATGTTACTAAAATATATTATATGAAAACCTTGATTGACTAAAGTGACAATGATCAGTAGTGGTCAATATTTGTGGGTCCATCTGATGACAAACAAATCATAATAATACAGAAGATTATGATTTGGCGTGTAGAATAAGTAATATAGGTAAAGAGGAAGGGAAGAGAAAGGAAGGAAAGGAAGGAAGGAGGGAAGAAAGAGCATCTGAAAGTAAGATACAGTGGAAAGTTTTGTGATGAATAGAGGGAATTAGTACATGCAGAAAAGTTAAGGCTGTATTTAAGAGAAAAAGCGTATATCAAAAGTACTAATTGTTATCTTCTAGGTTCTTATGATATGTATGAAAATAGGAATCCATAGGTTTTTGCACTGTTCTCCAGTAAATGGAGATAATAGAAGAAACAGAAATACTGTATATAGATGATGATTGGTTCAGAATATAGCATATGTTTGGTAATATCAAGAGTAGATCTTAAGAAAAATGAACAGGAAAAACTCTAAAATACTAGAATAAGAATAAAACATCTGAAGGAAGAGATATGATTCTTTTATACAAAATATTAATTTCCCATCAGAATGAGTGAAAAGTGGATATAACGGAGATCAAGATGGAAAAGAACTGTTATTAATATTATTAATATTAATAAATATTAATGATAAGAATAGAAAAGATCCTTGGTGGAATGATATATTTAAAAAGGGTGTGGATGAAAATGATCTGAATTTTAGATGAATGGTCCATCGTTGAGCAGAAAATAAGATAAAGTTACATTTTAGTACAGTATCTTCAACAATGTCTGAAGAAATGTACCAGAATGACAAGAGTTTATTTGTTTGTTTGTTTAATTACTTTATTTATTAAAACAAATATCAATTTATTTATCAGAAGACAGTGCCAGTGAAAATTATTACAGTATCCTTTGAAAAATATTATAAGAATTTTATGACCAAGATTACTTAGTAATCTAGCCAAATTTCAGTTGCATAATTGCTGCCTGCATTTTAAAATAAATCTAAGTTATAGCCAAAGAAAATTCAGCTTTGTTTTTATTGTCATGATATGCCTAATCTAGATCTACTTAGCAATGTCTGCCAGCTTTCATTATGAAAGTTAGGGACTTTTAGGCAAGACAAATTCTTGGGAAGAAGCATCTCATGTTCTTTACTTTTATATTTTTATAAGAAAGCATACAAGTTCTATCATTTTCCTGGCTGCAATATGGTAAATTGAGCAGTGTTAAATTTTATTCTATTAGCCTTGCTGCTAAAGTCAAATCGATACTTTAAGCAAATTTCTACTTCTTATTCTAATCTATGTACACTATCTCTAAGGACAAAATAATGTGTGATACAGCCTAAGAATCAAAAATGGAATGGAAGGAAGTTGCAAAAGGATGTCTCCCTTTAAATTCTGATTACATAAATACACATAAAATACGATCCACTTTGTTTTTGTCTCATCCTTGATGTTCAGAAATGGCCCTTTGAAAATGCATTTAATAACAACTTGGCAAGGTCTACTTTTATTCTCTACCCCACTCGTTTCCTGTTCTACTTACCAGATAGAAACCTAAAAGAGAATTCACAAATTACTACACAGTCTTTTTAAAATATTCATTTCAAAATAGCTCCAGAGTGCTGCCTTCTAGGGTACTTTGTGCCATTCCCTTAGCCTGGCATTCCCACCTAAAAATACAATTCTTATCCCTTCAATTGTGGTTAATTACTTCAAAAATCATACAGAAAGTTACAATTTATAATGGAAAAGGGAGATTTATTGTAATTGATCCCTTACCCAGAAAATCTGAGATTCTGTAATTGCATAGAGGGAATTACATATGTATCCTTTATATGTCTCTGATAACTTTACAACTGCAACAGCCTTTTAAGGAGGTTTAATTCGAAGCATCTCTATCTCTTTTTGATAGACACTTTCCCCGCCCTAACACAGTGCTGATTCATCCAATATTGTTGTCCCAATTTCATTCTGTGACTACCATAATTATGAAATCAAAACAGCAGCAGCCATATGCAAGCAGGAGGTATCCGCTGACATGGGAAACCCAAGTGTATTCTACAACCCTGCCCCCCAAAAGAAGTTTTAGAGGGGAAAAAGCTTAAAGAGGGGAAAGCAAAAAAAAGCCAGTGAGGACTGAGCATGGTTTATTGTCTGAGAAATTCTGCCCTCCAATTGAAAAAAAAAAATGAAACAGGGTGGAAGGAAACTCTTGAACGGAAGGAATTCCTCCTACAAGCTTGCTGGTCAGTAGCATGTCCAGTTTTCATTATTGTCCCAGCTTTTCTTTTAAAAGGAAAAGGGCCTTTTGAATTTTCTTTCCCCGGATGTCTGAGGAATCATGTGGGCTCCAAAGGAAAATTCTAAGGAGACATTCTATTGGGAAAAGAATGATAACTGATAATTAGAAGCCATAAATTGACAGAACTGTGTATTTATGAAGTGTATGTGTGTCAAAGGAGCATAATTCAAAATGGGAAAAATCTGGTTTTGACATAGTCTTCTTTTGAGGATTGTTCTGTTTCAAAAGCACTATGAAATAAGCAAATTTCATGCTTACTGTGGACTCTGTGAATATCTGTAGGGAAGGAAGCAAAAAGTAAAGATCAAGAGAAAACTAACAAGAAGAGGTTTATAGGGGTATGATTCAGAGGTGGGTTTCAGCAGGTTCTGACCAGTTCTGGAGAACCGGTAGCGGAAATTTTGAGTAGTTCGGAGAACCAGTAGTAAAAATTTTGACTGACCCTGCCCCCAAGTCCCAGCTGATCGGGAGGAAATGGGGACTTTCTTTTAAAAGATCTGTTGATGATATTCTCGTTTGATATAATCATGCTTTTATCGCTTTCCTTTTTCCTTCTTTGCTTCTGCTGAAGTCTAAAGTTATCATGTAATTTGTATATGATAACCTAACACCTCACCTAACCATCTGAATTATGCATTAGACTGAATTTTGATGATGATAATTTAAAATTTCTACTATGAAGTTATCCCCACCTCAATCATAGCTTCGTGCAGGGATCTCTCCCATATTTTCTGTCAGCATGGACAAGATGAAATAGCTGCAGGACATTTTTTGAATGAATAACACTTATGGACTTTCTATCTGGAACTAGCCTGAATTGTTCAAGATGCTGTGATGATGTTACTTATTTTCTACATTTTGCACCCAGATGTTTGAGAAAAGTTCAGTATTAACAAAGACACAAATCTTCTAGCACTTGGGCATTTTACAGCCCTTTGGCTGTTCCCGTCTAGCCTGCATGAGGTCAATTGGAAATTAGAAATCAAATGCAGATAAGTGCATACAATACAATTGCATTACTTTTTTTTGGAAGGTGATTGCTATTTTTTAAATTTTACATATGTGCATGCATCAGTGCCTACGCCCCTTGTTGTGCCCTCCACAACAGCCCCAATTTCACATGTGGCCCCTTGGGAAAATTAATTGCCCACCCCTGTTATAGCACCACCCAAGCTTGTTCTAGAACAGGGGTGTCAAACTCAAGGCCCGGGGGCCAGATCCGGCCTGTGGGGTGCTTAGGTCTGGCCCCTTGGGGCCACCCTGGAAACAGCAAAAGACTGGCTTGCAGTGCCTCTGCTAGCGAAAACAGAGCTCATGAGGGCCAAGCCCTTTCTCTGGCAGAGGGTTGTAGGAGGCCATTCAGCCAAAAACAGAGCTCTTGAGGGCTGCGTGTGGCCCTCCCCGAGCACCTTTTTCATTGGCAGAGGGTTGCAGGAGGTTGTTGAGCTTGAGAGAGTGCAGCCGAAAATGGAGCTCGGGAGAGCGCTTGGGCCACCACAGGCACTCCCTCTGACACGAGTGACATGCTGGCCACGCCTACCCCAGCCCCCTGAGGTCAAACACACCTTGGTGCGGCCCTCAATGAAATTGAGTTTGACACTCCTGTTCTAGAATAATTCCACATAATACAAGAGAGCACATATTAGACATCAGAACTAGTAGCTGTTGATAATCTTAATATTTAAACTCCATTTAAAAAAGGCTTTTATATGCAGATAGTCATTAATTAAGATGAATATATACATTATTCATTATTAGGTACAAATAAATAAATAATACATTCCTCATTATTTATAGTACACCAAGGTATGCTTTATGGAATAAGTAATTTGCTCACGTACTGCAGGTCTTCCTCATAAAATCATGATGTCAGCTCAAAGAGCAGGCAAGGAAATTATAACAGACAACAAGTAATTTTAAATGATTAAGAGTTCTGTACAAGTAGGAGATAGTAAGATAATATTGGAAAAAGATTGGGGGTTGACCGTTGCAATCTCTTGCTTGCTTTCCATCTATCTATACAGAATATATGGTTGACTGAGGATAGTGAACGTTATTTTTTTACATATTGCAGGAAGCAGATGGGTGATAATTGATGGCCTGTTTAAAGGATGAATGAATTTGGGGCCCCTGGTTTCCTAATTTTAAATGTTGTGGGTTTGTTTGTTTTTTTACATTTGTCACAGATTTTATTCTTGCTGTACTGCTGTAAGATATGCAGGGCCGGATTTAGATGAAAAGAGGCCCTAGGCTATTCCACTTATGAGGCCCTTTCACCTATAGTGAAAGTGTAATTTTAATTTTGCTAACAATTTGAATGTAGGCCCCTCTTGATCTTGAGACCCCCTCTTGATCTTGAGGCCCTAGGCTGAAGCCTAGTTAGCCTATAGGAAAATCCGGCCCTGAAGATATGTGTCTGTGTGGGCAGGTGGCACTGGCAAAGCTATATTGTGGAAGTTTAAGGATTATTATATATATATTATATATATATATATATATATATATATATATATATATATATATATATATATATATATATATATATATATATATATATATATATATATATATATTATATATAATTATATAAAATTATATAATAATTTTATTTAGCTAAAACAAGGGTTCTCATAATATTTCCGAATTCTTACAAGAGGCTGGATCTCTCAGGAAAAGTAAATAATAGATAGATTGGGGCAGATACTGTTGTCTTCTTAATTTATACAGTTTAAATTGTATTTCCATCCCTAGCACAAACTTTTAGAAAACCCACCAGTGATGGGGAAGGGAATAGGAAAGTTTGTATAACCAAACGGGCTAAGAGAAGGAACCGTATTTATTTTTAATATACTGTAGGCAGCTGTGTCATACTGTACAGCTAATCGTCAGTGAAAGTGACAGTCTCATCATGCAGGTTCTTGCAAGAACCTCAAAATGGTTGTTGTGACTCTTCCTTTTGCTTTTATTTTTACTCAGCTGTAACTAACAAGTGGCTGAATTTTGTGTGGTGAGCATTCTAGATTTTTCATCTTGACATAAAACTAGTTACCATAATAATAATCACCTATTACATTGCTGATAACCCAGACATATCTTTATATAGAGTATGGTAGTCCTTAAGACTACAGTAGGGACCAGAATGGCCATCACTAAGTGATGTGTTTGCAGAGCACAATGTAATGTGACTACATACATAGCAACGGCAATCCAGGCAATCCTAGTTGTTGTTGTAATTCCAGACACAGCAAGAAGTGGAGGGAATCCCAGGTAAAGTATATGGGGGGATGTGTGTGACTCAGGTAAGGGAGTCACTGGGAAGCCCAGTTCAGGCTGCGCACAAGTTGGAAGAGGGGCTGCTGTGGTGCGGCACGAGGTCAGGAAGGCTGGGGAAAGAATATGCTGTGGTTCAGGGGCTCCTTAGTGCACTGTGGCTGTGGGCTGCAAGAATCCTCAGAGTACTTGAAGCAGTAGCCACCCTGGAAGTCTCAGCTGTCACAGCCTGGCCCAGTAGCGTGGCACAGAGGGGCTTTTTGGTATGCCCCCAGCTCTGAGGGTATCACCCTCAGCCATCCCATCCCAGCAGCCCTTGCTGTCCAGCACTCCAGGCCCCCTGCCACCCTGCCTCCCACCATCCTAGATGACCTTCGCTGTCTTGTTCCTGTTTCTCCTATTGAGGCTTCCTCAGGTCTCATGAAAACAGGTGCACCATTTGGAGAATGGCAAATGCACCATTGTCACAAAGCTTTGGAAAACCTCAGAAGCTTTCCAAAGGTTTTCTGAAGCGAGGGGTCCTTGGTGCTCTCTGAGCTTGGTTGCTTTCTTGCAGATGTTTCATTACCCAAAGTAAGTAACATCATCAGTTGCTAGAGCACCAAACGTCTGCAAGAAAACAGCCAAGCTCAGAGAGTACTAAATACCCCTCATTTCAACCTTGAGCTACAAATATTCTCCTTTGTTGGTTTTCTGAAGCATCACAAGAATGGAAAAAGACATGTGCCCCATTCTCGGGATGTTTTGGAGAAGTTTTCTGAAGGCTTTTTAAAGCACTGGATGAGCAGGGAATGCAATTTAGACAATGGCACTTGCGATTTGGTGAATGGGGCAAGCAGCCTCGGGGAGAAGGCCTGGTGTGGCTAGTAAATGCCTCACATAAGGTTCTGCTAGCCCTGCCTGATCAGCAGGGGGACGAAGATGGCGAATGTCAGCTGGGCATGACAGGGCCTATGGAAGGGGGGGGGGGCTTTAGGGGAGGTGGCAACTGGTTGAGACTGCTGAAGACCCTGGGCCTCTACTTCAACCCCAGACCTCCCACCGTTCCTGGTAAGTCCTGCTCTGCAGGGCAGCCAAAATGGCATAATTGGGGCAGGGGAGGCAGGGGAGGGAAGTTGAAGCTTCTCTGTGATCATAAATGTGGGCAGATTGCCAAGCGCCTAAATTTTGATCATGTGATCAATAGTCACTGCAATTTTTGATCAATAGTCACTGCAATGGCTATGACTTCAAGACTTTTTCAGCACCATCGTAATTTTGAATGGTCACTGACTGAATGGTGTAAATTGTAGACTTGTTGCAAGCATTTTCTGATTATTTTGGCTTTGACTTCTAGTGTTTGAAATCATTATCCAACTGGAGGACCACACACAGATTGAAGTACTAATGAAAGCAATTGGGAATGACAAGCATGAACCCTTGTTGGATTACATGTTAAGGGAGAAAACTTAAGTTGCAGAATGTACAGAATAAAGAAGATGATCTTGACAGAAATATGCAAAAATCCTTACCCAAATAAGGAGGGCTCAATTTTTTTTCCCTAATTCAGTACAAGTATACAGGTGCCAGAGAGCGGTGTGGGGAATTTACAGCACAATCAGACTTGCAATATTCTGATGATATAACCAATCTCAATAAAATTAATTTTAACCTTCACATGGAGTTGATTCTTCATCTGCTATACCTAATTGCTCTGACACAGAAGCACCAGTTTTAATCCCACACAGATCCCATTTTACACAGGTTTCAGACTCACTATAACTTTAATCTGGATTAAAGAAGTTCCCAGATAGTATTTGCTTTGAATTCAACGGTAGACGATTTGAAGTCTCTGAGAATTAAAATGCCTTGATTGTGCTTTTACTACCCAAAATTTCTCCCCACAATATACAGTATGTTCAGAGTTGTTGTGTGAGTAATAGAAGAGATTCTTTTCTTTTTTCCTTTTACTTATTGGGTAGCAGGACTAATGGATGACATCAGTTGTTTTGTATATCATGTTGAGGATGTGGTAACTTTTCCAATGAGATTTAAGGATGAGGAGAAACAATTACTGCCTGTATCATTTAGAAAACATGAAGTTTCTTTTGTGTATAATAATCTCATCAATCCATTTTTTGATCAGCAGTTCCTTATGACTGTACAGAGTCCATGAAAAGGAAAGAAAGAGAGGGAGAGATTGTATTATTACGTTGACTGTGATAACAATAGCATGACAAAAGCACTTCTACTAAAGTCCATCTATTAATTTGATAATTAGCATCTAAGTCATTATTTCCATTCCAAGACGGCCAATGCAAAATCCATCACTCAGTGGCTGAATATGAAATTAGAGAACAAAGAGATTAATTCTTGACTCCAAGGTCATAAATAGTTGCCAGATACTATGAATTTGTTAGTGATTTCCTTATGTGACTCAGTCACTGCAGAAGGCTGTAAGACTGGCAAAGATACCGTAGAAGGAAAGAGGAGAATGACCACCAGCAAGATAGATGGATTTAGTTACAATGGTAATAAGTATGCTATTAGAAAAATCTGAATATCCAGGTTAGGAACAGATTGTCTATAAAAAATATCTATGCGGTCATTAAGAATCAACATCAGTTTGAGTACATAACCAACAAGTCAGTCAGTGTCAGTCAGCCACCCAATCTGTTTAATTAAAAACATATCGGATAGAAATGTTTCCATTCTTTTTTAATTAGCAAATTAGATTCTTAGAAAGTAGCACACCTTACTGTATGTAAGTAGGGTGACTTCAGTGCTATGCTGTCCATTTTATTTTTTATTCTTGGCATTCTCATTGTTATAGAGGAAGACAACATAGTAAGTATATCTGAATTATCTTGAGAGTTTAGTCATCTAGCAGTATAACCTGAATAGCGTGCAAGTCCAAATAATGTCAGTGATAGGATAAGTCCGGATGATCCTTCATATTTGAAGTTGCAGCTTATGTTTGTGCACTGTCATTTTACAAGAAGGCCCTGCCAGATCAAAAGTTTTATAAACATTTCAGCAAAAAGCATCTCCTGGCATTTCAGGGACTGAGTCCAAACCTTCCTTGTTCCCCAGAACAAGGAAGGTTCCCCACTCAAAAAGTGATAACCTCAAACACCTGCATCAATAGCTGAATTGGTATGGGGATACTGGACTGATAGTCTTATGTTTTTCTTATCATTCCCTTCTGCGAAGGTAGATAAATAGTAGTTAGCCAGTCATATACATTTATTTTATACACCATCATATTTTCTACAGCAAAACAATATTACTTCCCAAGTAAATGTATCTATCAGATAATTGTTTTGAGAATTTCAATTAAATCTTTTGGGGAAGGGTGTTGGGGGAAATTCATGGTTAGAGAAATAGTGTTAATGTCTTAGATTAGCTGATTTTCAATTAAAGAATGTTTGTGGGGCTGGAAGAACAATTTGCTCTATCTAAAAACATGGAATGGCAGAGTACATAATTAAAATATTGCTTAATTATACAGTTTGGACTTGCACCAGCAGCATACAAAACACTTATTGTAAATAGTTTTGGAAAATTTTTAAGACCAACTTTTCTTAAATAGACTAATAAAGAAAAATTTTCAGGTAGGTATCAGTAATTTGCAACAATAGTGGAACAGGAATTGGAACATTCAATATTAATTAATCAACAGAGTTGGCCTTTAAACAATGTTAACGTTAAACAATGTTATCTATGTATCTTTTGATCTAAAGGCATTTAATTCAAGAAAAACCTACTGGGGTTTTGTTTTGTTTTTTTGGTTTTAAAAACAAACTTTATTAGATTTTAAAAAAATAAAATTGTATAAAACATTCACAGCCTTAAAATACAGTCAACAATATCAACAAACAACAAATAAAGTATATATAATGTATACAAGTACACATATATACAAAAACTTATTTGCCCTTTTTTTTCCTTAATGACGGTGTAAAATTATTACTTTTAATTTCTTACTAAATTTTGACTTTACCTTCTTTTCCATTGGTTTATCCACTCATACCAACTGTCCCATATCTTAAAATACTGGGAGTCTTCCTTATCTTTCAATTTCAACGTTAGTCTATCCATTTCTGCACATGTATAAATTTTTTGAATTATTTGCTGCTCCGTTGGCAATTGATCTGTTTTCCAGACTTGTGCTAGGGCTAACCTAGCTGTCATAATTATATGTAATATTAGGTACTTTTTTTCCTTTCTAATGTTTTGTTTAAGCATTCCTAACAAAAAAAATTCTGGTTCTAACTCAATATCCTCCGCAATTATTTCTGATATCCAAATTTTTATTTTTATCCAATATTTCTTAATTTTTGGGCAAAGCCACCAGACATGAAAGAAGGTTCCCTTGCATTTCCAACACGTTGGATTAAGATTTGCATACATCCTCGCCAATCTCGCAGGGGCTAGATACCATCTGTACCACATCTTGTAGTGGTTCTCCTTATATGCTACGGATTTTGTTATTCTATAGTTGGTTTCCCAAACCCTTTCCCATTCTTCCAATTGTATATTTTTGCCAATATTCCTTGCCCAAGCTATCATTTGTCCTTTAACTAAACTTTCTGCTAGGTCAAATTCTAATAAGTATTTGTAAATCTTTGAAATCAAATTTCAAATTTGAAACCAAATTTTCAAGTGTATTGAATTTGTTGTATAAAAACAGTTATTTTCTTATATATAAACCATAGTGTGTGTGTGTGGGTGTGTGTGTATAGAGGATGGGGAAGGAGAGAGAGAGGGAGGCACATTTATTTCTATTTTTTTTAATGTGTGTACTTTTTTAAAAAAAAGTATGAATGTTTAGCATTGACAGAAGCAAGGTTTCAATTCCTGTAGCTACAGTGTGACTATGAGAATGGAGCTGCAATGATTTAAGTACTGTAAGTTTAAAATGTGAAAATGCATATGCTCAGGGTATTTCCTTTCTTTCTCTTTGGTTTTAAGTCTTGTAGTGGCAAACCTTTTGGGGCTGTATTCTCTATTTCAGGGATTATAAAAAAAATTAAATCACAGAGTGATAAAGAGAAGAGAGAAGAGAAATATTTGTTGAGTGCTTCACAGCTGAAAAATTTTGGAAGGGGAGAATTCCGTAAGATAATTAAATTCAGAATGTAAAAGTGCTTAAAGGAACCACAAGGCAGTCTATTGATGAATTGCATTTCATCATCTGTGTGTCCTTGTGGAAAAAAGAAACCCCTACACAAATGTTGATTATTTCCTTTTAACTGTTCAAATTGGTCTGGAAAGAAATTATGACAAGATTGACAGTAACTTGAAGAAAAACAAACATTCTGAAACAGAAAACACATTACATACCTAATATGTTAACGTGTAAACAAATAAATACTAGGAACCGGGACAAACCTCTCTTTAAAAGAAAAAGTCATGCAGAAATGTTAAAAAGTAGAATTGTTCTGAGCAGCAGAATGAAAGTTGGGATATTGGACTGTTTTGCCAGCAGTGAAATAAATTCTTTGTGTAGAATAACACCATGCCCATGCAGTTAGAAACTACTTATGCTAAACAGAACTTTATAGTCTGGTGCATGTTGCTTTGATAAATCCCTTTGGGCCATTTGCATGTCTTTTGATCTCAGTTGCTGCCTGCCCCATTCATAAACTTGAAGCTAGTGTTTGTGGCACTGCAGGAAACTTTCAAAGGCTGCACTGAGTTCCTTGGAGGTTGGGTGGAATACAAATGTAACAGGCTATTTGTCTTTCTCATTATATAGTGTGTATGGCATGTTTTTCCCCTTGGTGTTTGTAATACAGTACTGGAATTTCTGAGCAAAACTCATCCTGTGAGGGGAAGGGGAGACAAAGAGCGGGTGAAGGCAGTGTGAATGGATGCCTGGCCAGTTCCACTTCCATTGTCATTTCCAGCCTGTTATGCCAATTATTGAGTGCCTCCATTGAAAACAATAGAGGCTCTTGGCTTAGGGCCTTGTCATTCCAGTTTTATGATTCTGAAGTTGCAGGAAATACTAAATAGGAACAAAATATAAGCTAAAGAAGTTGGTGGCGTTTTCTTGTCAGCTCAGATGGCTTTTAAACAGTGATCTTTCAAAAGTGTTTAGGTGGCCTAGGTGGACAATTAAATGACAGCTTTCATTACCGATTCTAACAACTGTTTCCTTTGATACCTAAATATCTGTAATTCTAATGAATGGTTCACTGTAGGCATAAATTAAAAATATATGGGCCAAGTTTCAATGTTTATGATATGCACTGATAAAAGAAGTTTGACTCACAATGAAAACGTACATATGTACGTACATACGTACGTATGTATGTATGTCATTTATTTGCTTCCTATCTCACCATAGGATTACTCTAGGCCAATGATGGCGAACCTTTTCAGCACCGAGTGGCCAAACCGGAACACACGTGCATGCACATGCATGTGAGCGTGCCAGAGCTCCAGAAACCTGCACACTGGCCAGCTGGTCTTCAGCTTTCCAGCGCGCGCATGCGGGCCAGCCAGCTGGTCTTCGCGCGCATCCGAGGACCGGAAACCCAAAGACCAGTTGGCTGGTGCGCACATGCCTGTTTTTTAGCCTTTTTTTGGCCTGTTTTCAGACCATTTTCAAGCCGTTTTTCGGGCTGTTTCCAGGGCTGTTTTTTGGCTGTTTCCGGGCCATTTTCAGGCCATTTTTGGCTGTTTCCAGGCTGTTTTCAGGCAATTTATGGCCATTTTTCGGGCCGTTTTTCTGGCACTCCAGCACCCATGATGACCAGCTGGGGGCTGGAAACTAGAAGAGCAGCTGGCGACGGCGCATGTGCCCACAGAGAGAGCTCTGTGTGCCACCTCTGGTACGCGTGCTACAGGTTCACCATCACGGCTCTAGGCGGTTTACAACAATAAAAAGCAAGAAATGGAAAAAAAATAAACGAAAGAGAAGTAAAATAAAAGAACAATAAAATAAACAATGAAAAAGAAAACAATACAAATGAGAATACATTGGTTTTTCCTTTCCTCTCCCAAAAATTACCTGTGAATAATCTGTAATTTCATACTGGGAAAAATAAGGCACCTCACGTACGGGTAATGGTGCTTTATTTTACAGTTAATTTTAATTATTCATCATTAATTTAATCAATTTTCATTTGTATATGTGTGTTTTCATTCATTCATTCATATTCATGATTCACAAGGTAGATTACAAGCATGCATTTATTGGATTGGGAAAACTCCAGGATTGATTTTAATGGCCATTGGCAACTCTGGTTGACAAGATAGGAATTTTTTTTAAAAAAATTATATCCCTTTTTCTATTTAATCTTCCTTTCCAATCACACAAGACGCTTCATGACTTTATGGAAACGTCCATATAGTTTTGTTGGAGGAGCCTCACTTTGGGATATATTTTGACTTTCTAATAATCTAGTTTACAGTATTCTGGTATTCCAGGAAGGGAGCATTTTGAATTTAGGGGTTCCTATCTTTGGGGTTAAACAAAGTAGTTATTTCCCCAACTATACTGGCTTTTCATTACTTTCCAGGAAATGCATGATGATTCTACTTTTGACTTATCAAATCCATCATTTTGTCTATATTTGTCCTGGAGATTTCCCAGGAGGGAACCTATAAGGACTTTCCTGAGTCCACCTATAAAACAGATTGCAAGAGACCATCTTAATGGACAATTCTGATCTGTATTTAAAGGAGAACTGCTCATAATAGCAATAAATACAGGTAGTCCTTGATTAACAACCATTCATTTAGTGACCGTTGAAAGTTGCAATGGCACTGAAAAAAAGTGACTTATGAGTGTTTTTCACACTACCGTTGCAGCATCCCTGTGGTCACATGATCAAAGTTCAAATGCTTTGCAAGTGGCATGTACTTATGACGGTTGTAGTGTCCAGGGGTCATGACATCACCCTTGGTGACCTTCTGACAAGCAAAGTCAACGGGGAAAGCCAGATTCACTTAATAGCTATGTTATTAATATAACAACTAGTGATTCACTTAACAATTGTGGCAAGAAAAATCATAAAATGGGACATAATTTACTTAACAACTACATTGCTTAGCAACATAAATTTTGGGCTCAATTGTGGTCATACATCAAGGACTACCTGTATTTGAAAAGCATTATAAAAATGTAGTAAAATACCAGGATCCAGAGGCTGAAATACCATGAGGGCATGAATGTGAAAAATGCCCATGATTGAGGCAATACAATTCAACTGAGTTTTCCACTCAAACCAGGTAAAGAATCTGGCAGTTACACTATAGAGTTGGCCAAGGGCTCTTTCCTCACATCTTTGAGTTGGGAAGAAAGTATGTCAGAATGAAAAGGGCTGCTTCTGCTGCTTTGTTTTATTGCACCTCAGGAATAACTTCTGCCCTCTCACCCAGGGTGTAACCTTGAGCAGTGATAGCTGGATTCCCAGCTACCTTTCTCCTTCCTGCCAGCCTCACTCACTGGGTAGGAAAATAAACTACCAATAATTATTCATACGTGTTCTGGGATGGGTTTCAGGTTTGAGCTTTCATTTTTATTAGATCACCAAAGACATGGTTTCTACCTTCAACATTAGCTCTTAAAGCCCCTGATCCCACAGAGGACCAAAGCAGCATGATAAATTATACGGTCTACTCGGAGGAAACTACTTGTGTCCTGGTTTGTGTCTTTATGGTAGAGGTTAAGTCACTGCTTCTGGCCAATGCTAGTTCATGTGCCAATTGTGGCTGGAATGATTTTGTCTGACTCAGGTAGGTCTACATAGTGAACAAGCATAGGCTGTTCAGCTGTTTCCTGAGGAACCCTAGTGCCAGCAGCCAAAATCAGCACAATATTATCCAGGCTGCAACATTAGCACTTGTAGGCCTCCCACAAGCTGAGGTTTTCTTGAAGTCTCTCCCAGCCTTCTGATTGTGTCATTATTTGGGATGGTGCAACCTACCCGGTTGTCCCCTCCTAAATTCAGCAGTCCTTTAGGACAATACTTCTGAGGTTTACTTTTCTTTCTCAAAACCTTCGTCCTAGCTTTATTTTTATTTTGCTTACCAAATAAGGAAGACTGTATATAGTCCTCTATGAGATCAATATTCTCATATCCACATCTCCTAAAAGAAGAGGAATTAGGCCACTCACGGGAAGTATCCTGTTTCTCTTGTAGCCAAAGCAAAAATGTCCATGAAGATGCCGAGACCAGCAACCATATAGGAGGGGACTGTGTCACAGCTGATCTTCCTGGTCAATTGGAACCAAGCAGATTGTTGAACCCGAACATGTCCCCCAAAGCTGCTTCTCTGTGTGCTTTAGAATAGGGGTCTCCAACCTTGGCACCTTTAAGACTTGTGGACTTCAACTCCCAGAATTCCACAGTCAGCTTTGCTGTGTCTTAAAGGTGCCAAGGTTTGAGACCCCTGCTTTAGAATGTCCACAGGAGAGGTTTCGTGTCATTTTATGAGGGAAAACATTACTTTTTGGACTACAACATTTTACACCAATTTTAGCCTGGCTGTTCAGTGAGCTGGTGGTAAGAGAGGCAACCTTGTGAGGCCATGTCCACAAAACGTTATCAGTGGGTAGTCTTTCTATTACGGCAAGCAACATGAGAATGAGCTGAAAGTTGGTTAGCTTTGAAGGGGAAAGGCTATTTTGTTTTCGTGGCTTAGCATGTTATAAAACTAGTGTGCTTGATTGTATATGGTATAGTGTATTCTATCATGCTCAGAAAATATTTTGTAAAATATTTATTTGAGGTAAAATATGTTATTTGAGTGCAGTAATTGAGTTCTTTTAAGAACACTTATATGATTTGACTTTTTACTAAGTAAGATTTTGTGCTGCTTCTTGCTACCTTGAGTTTAAATTTCTTCTTTTTCAATCTATGTTTGATGTTTTTAAAAATCCATTTTACACTGTACATTTCACTTTCATTTAAAGTATGTATTCCCTAAGACCAAACCCAAAAAAACCAGAATGTAAACAATATATTGAAACATATAGAAAATTAAGAAATAAGCAGCTAAGGTTTTAATTCATTGATTCATAGACACATACACAAACACACTTTCTGAGACAATAGCTAATGAAACGGATGTTCAATTCCCCAGCAATATATTTCGTAACTGATTTCAAAAAATATTAGTGTATTAAAGACATCACCTGAAATTTTGACACAGTGAATTGTCCTCTGAAAAAAGCAGTACAACAGATCACCAATATAACTTTCTAATTTTAAATATCCTCTGAAAACTCTCTTCTATGTATCAGAATGGAAAACAGTTACCAAATCCTGAAATACTGGATAAAATCAGAACATTTTACTACCATTATATCAGTAGTGGGTTTCTACCAGTTCGCCCCGGTTCAGGCAAACCGGTAGCAATGGTGGCGCCAGGCTCCGCCCACTCACCCAGATGTCATCACGGATGCTCTCCGCATGCGCAGAAGGTTCTTGTACATGCGCAGAAGCTCCGCACACGAGCACACTCACAGTTCCAAAACGGTAGTGAAGGTAAGTGAAACCCATTACTGCATTATATGCATATCAATATATCCATGATTTTTTGGCTAAATAATTTTGATACGCCTCTAACTAAATCCATCAATATGAGAAACTTTTCAAAACTAACATTTACATAAGCTTTCCCATAGTTTGATGATGCATATAATTTTAGAAATTCTTGATAAAACAGCCATGTCTTAAAGGTGATGGGCTAATTTGATTATATAGTTATTGTAAATTATTGGATTCAAGCTTGTTTATTTTAAAATGCCTCAAAAATATTTTAAATGTTCAATGTTTTAAATGTTAAAAGATTTAACAAGTAAGTGATAATGTAATACCATTATAAAAAAACTACTACATTCATGCCTAACAGATATTCCTTACTTCTTTTTAATGGAATAGCAATGCCTTTCCCCATAGATGGTATTATTGCTAGAAATGGAGAAGATTTTCAGGTTTAACTGAAACTTTGAAATGCCAATATATTATGGATAGACAAGCTATGGTCTAGGGTCATAGACAGTTCTAAACCACCAAAAGTGTGACCTCCTGGAATCTTAGGAACTTGGTTTGCTTTTCCTGCCGGCCAACTAATCAGCACGATCAGCTGGCCGGCAGGAAATGGATCATTGGTTTCCTGCTGCTGTTAAGGCAGGAAGCCCAACAATCTGGTATCCCAACTGCTTGCTGATTACTTATTCAAAAGATTGGTGAGGATCAGACCACTGGTTTCCGGTTGCTAATAGTCATTGAAAATCAACAACCTGTATTAAGCCATAGGGACCTCACTGGTTCAGATTTATCTCTGTAGAGCTCTCTGCTTCCAAATTTCAGAGCATCTCTCCTGTACAAATATTTCAGGTAATAGGAAGCAGATGCTAGCTTTGCTGTGGATGGGCATAAGTGGGCTTCTGAATGAACAGTAGATGGAAAATTAACATATCTGATTTAGTGATCTGGGAACATAGATCAGGATACAATGTGCTTCAAGTTCCACAAACATTTGGTAGCAAATTGATAATAGCAAAACAATAAATATTACTCAAATGAACAGCAATAGCACTTAGATTTATATATCGTTTCACAGTGTTTAACAGCCCTCTCTAAGCGGTTTACAGAGTCAGCCTATAGCCTCCAACAGTCTGGATCCTCATTTTACCGACCTCAGAAGGATGGAAGGCTGAGTCAAACTTGAGCCGCTCAGGATCGAACTCCTGGAGTGAGCAGTGAGTTAGCCCTGCAGTACTGCATTCTAACCACTGCGCTACCACAGAATAATATTTGAAAAGGATGGAAATAGTGAGAAGTCTTGTCTCTCATTCCCCGATTCAGTTGCACTTTGTGACATTGGAACTATACAAGGATTACACAGAGGCATTTTCCCATTCAGGAAAATAGTTGCCTGAACATCATTTAAACTCAGCACTTTCTAGCAGATTTGACAGGCAAAGTTATAGGGTTCACAATTCCTGAAAAAAACTCTGCAGCTTGATTTGCAAAGTGGAGCCTTGAACTCAATTTAATCCTTCTCGTCCATTTCACAATCTCAATAAAGAGATTGGCATGGTTCCAATAAATCTCAATAAAAACCTGGCATGGTTTTTTTGGGGGGCGGTGGGGGCTTGCATCAAATTCTTCTATATCACATATTCAAATGTCTGGATTCAAGCAAATCATTGCTTTCTCTCTGGGATCTAGGGCAACTCGCCATGGCCAATTCGCCATGGGACAATTCAACGCTGTATTAATCATTTCATTCAGCTACTTTTATTATTGATGACCCCATTTTTGTCGAAATTATTGTGACTCTTGTATTTCTGGATTGATTTTATTATTATTGGCCACGGTTCTGTTGAAATTAATTTAACTTTTGTATTTGTTGAATTGATTGTGGCAAGTTGGCCGCGGCGAGTTGGCTGTGACAAATTGTCCCATTATGTTCTCTCTGCTTCCATATACTGTTCTACAGTGTGACCTATAAGTGTTGGGAAAGAGACAATAATTCTGTAATGCCTTCATCACAGGATTCAATGGAGATTTATTTGCAGAAAGTTTTGATTTCTGCAAATAAACAATTTTCCATTACACCAAAAGCTTAGATTTGTCTTTCTGTGTATCACAAGTAGCCAGATACATATAGCCTGGACTTGAAATGTGGGCTAAAAAATTAAATTCTCTTTTTTCTGTGCAGAGGGGCATAAGGGGAGTTTTATTACTGCAGGAATTGCCATAAGTTGAGGGAGGATACATGTTGCTAGTAGTCTTGTACTAGTAGTCCTTTCCAGTCCACTTGGTTGACTGGAAAGGACACTGGTTTGCCTAAATTATATCCTGCCTGTTGCTTGCTTTCTAAGCTGGGCAGGAGGAAAAAGGGTCACACAGATCATCTTCCAAATGTAATGTGGGGGGGATCAGGGAATAGAAATATAGATGTATGAAAGTGGCAATAGAATAATTATGCCCACATGTAGAAATATTTCCAGAGTGAAGTTTGCAAAGTTAGAGAGAAACTTGGTGAGTCCACTGAAGATTTATTGTGGATGAAGTTGCAATGAATCCTGCCAAAAAATAGAGCAATAAAATTTGACACACTGAGTTGATGCATGTACTTTGAAGTGAAACTCCTGCTTAGTGTTAGAAAAAAATGCCACCTTTCATTTTCAGTGTCGCTCAAGTTCTTTCTCGGCATAAGGGGCAGACTCCAAATTCAGTCATTGCACTTGCTGTCCCAGTTGCCAAGTTCCAGTGTTTAAAATTGTACCATTATCAAGTCATGTCTGTGTTTGGCAAAGATTTGTAGACACAACATCAATAACTATGCTAAATATTTTTGCAATACTTATTTCTCTTCCACACTTTTTTCCAAGTAGTAAATCATACTGTAGTTTCTTTAATCTCCCCCGGCTTGTGAAAAACAGGAATTTATGTAACAGGCACTCTGCTGCAAACTTTTTCCTGTTTGGAACTTCTGTTGTTGTTGGCAAAATTTGGAGATGGCTTAGCTACTCCAAAAGTGACCTTGCATGTCCTTTGTATAAGAATACTAGATTGTAACTTTTTGATGACTAAGGAAGCCTCTGCAGTTTCTGCAAAAGACTAGATGATTCTTTTGTGGATGGAGTGAATAATTTGCACAGATAGATCTGCACACAGAATTACATTTTCAGTATAAACATATATTAAGCTTTGGTAAGGTGGGATATATGATGGCCACAAAGCATCTCTCGTATCAGATTCTTTTTGGATGTATTAATGGATTTTAGTCGTAACAATCCAGAGTGTTGTGTTTTTTGTAAAGTATTCCAGCCTCATGTTCTTCTCACACTAAATTATCTAAAATTGCTTCAAAAGTTCTTAGCTGCCTATGTTGCCATGGAAAAGATGTAGCACTATTATTCTATCTGACCCTCTTGAAGTTATTTTCAGTAGGAATACTGTATACTGGAGTAGGAAGTAGGAATATACTTTTGCTCAGTAGAGGAGCAAAACTTGATGTTTCGAATTAAAAAGTGATAATCTCTGGATTTGACATTGAATGTGTGAATGAAGCAAGTTCACAGAAGCCTTGGCTAGAAACATCATACAAGATAAAACAGACATGTAGAACAGTGGTATATTTCTCTCATTCAATTATGAAATGGAGGAAGGGTCATGCTTCTCACCCGAAAAAGTACATGCAAAGGAGGAATGTAAAAGTTGACACCATACATCCTCCATTTCTCACTAGCTGCTTTAAACATTTTACCTGTCTGTCTAACTGCATTATCAAAAGTAAACCAGACAAGGAAGGTGAAGTGCAAGAAAGTGGGAAAAGAGGTCAAGTTTCTGCTCCCTTGACACAAAGCCACAAAAGCCCCCCCCCATACAAAACACCCACACCAATTTGGCCTTTAACCTATATCCGTGATGGCGAATTTATGGCTCGTGTGCCAGAGGTGGCATGCAGCACCCTCTCTGATGGCACGCGATCTGTCGCCCCAGTTCAGCTCTGCTGCGCATGCACACGCTCCTCCCACCAGCCAGCTGGTTTTCGGGTCTCTGCTGTGCATGCATGGGGGGGCATGTGTGGGGGGGCGTGTGCACATGCGTGGGGGCATGTGCGTGTGTGGGGAGTGCGTGCATGCATGGGGCGGGGCGCATTTAGGGGGCCACATGTGCATGCATGGGGGTGGGGCACATGCACGGGGGCTGGGCATGCATTGCATTTGGGGGGTTCAGGCATGTGCGCACTTTGGGCACTCGGTCCAGAAAAGGTTAGCCATTACTGACCTATATCTTATGCACACACACACACAGACACACACACAAAAACTTGCATCTTGCAAAAAGGGGGATTCATAGCAAATTATGAAATTGATAACCATATTCCCCTAATATTTCTAATGGGCTTGCCATACTTGTTCAAATGAAATCTGAATACTTTTATTCTGGTACATACACATACATACTTTTTAAACAAAAAGGTAAAAACTGACACAAGCTAATATAAAGTAAAAAAAAAAAGATAAAAAAGCAAAAAATGCAAGAAACCTGTAATCTTAATTATCAGGTGGTCCTTGAGTTATGACCATGGTGGAGCCTGCCCATTACGCTCATAAGACATAACTCTTGTATTTTATGACAGTTTTTCAAGAGGTTGTTAAGTAACTACCAGTTTTTGGCAAAAGCTTTGTAAATGCAGCTGGGTGCGTTATCCACCTGTTTCCATGCTGGATAAACCCATTGTCCATCATTCTCTGGAAACTTTAACAAGTTTGTTCGGCCAGTGTGAAAGCTATCTGTGCCTTTGCTGCCAACCCACCTGATTCCAGTCCCTTCTAAGACTTCTACTAACAGAAAGACATGCCCAGAAGTGCTGGGACAAGGTTTGTGTACTTTCCACGGTCCTGAGCCCATTCCCTGTTTCTCAAAGGCCAGAAGATGAATGGCTTAGTGGGAATGGACTGTTGGTTTTCCGCTCCCTTAGCAGAGGTAAAATAGCTCCTCTGTTCAGACCAATTAGCTGGTCAATTGGCAAGTGAAGAAATTGTAGTGGGTTTAACCCTTTTGAAGCCAGGTGCCATCTGCACTGTTCTGTGTCCTTTGATTCCTTTAGGCAGCCTCTCCTCCTCCTCCTTTCTCTGCATTTGCATTAGTCTAGTCTGCTTCCTGAGAAGTTTGTCTTTGAGCTGACGGGATGGAATTATTGATGAATCCAGACTTTCCAGTTCCTCTTTGGGAAAAAAAAACAACAACACTAACTTAGCAGGTCCTGAATTTTTTTCTCCAGCTATGCTCCCGTGAGGAGGGCTTTTTACGTAGCAATCTGGCTGAAAGTCTAGTGTCCAGACATTTGATAATCTATGGTGTTAATTTTCAGATGGAGCAGGTGTGGCTTCCTGCATGTGTGTAGTGCTTAACGACAACTACTGAGAATCCTGTTGATTCTAACAATGAAGAGTGTTGTTATTTGGTGTGGCAACCATGGTGATTTGTGATCTTGATTCACCCTCCTTGCATCCTCTCAGTATGATAGGTTTTGTTGCTGATAGAAATACAATTTAAAAGTGACTGTGCATGTGGAGGTGGAGATACTATTTTATATTGATATTGTTATATTTCTCATTTGAGGGACTTGATGGATTTGTGGGGGGATTTTTTGGGTGGGGGGAATCCAGGGTTTATTACCTTGGCAGAGGAATTCAATCTCTTTCTTACATTTTCCTTTTTTAGAACTCAATCCGTCACAACCTCTCTTTGCACAGCAAGTTCATTAGAGTACAGAATGAAGGAACGGGAAAAAGCTCTTGGTGGATGCTTAATCCAGAAGGAGGCAAAAGTGGCAAGGCACCCAGGAGAAGGGCTGCTTCCATGGACAACAGCAGCAAGTTTGCAAAAAGTAGAGGGAGAGCTGCAAAGAAAAAATCAGCTCTTCAGGCAGGTCAAGATGGAAATGGCGACAGTCCAGGAGCACAGTTCTCGAAATGGCCAGCAAGCCCCAGCAACCATAGCAACGATGACTTTGATAATAACTGGAGTACTTTTCGACCTCGAGCCAGTTCGAATGCAAGTACCATTAGTGGAAGACTTTCCCCAATTCTGCCAGAACAAGATGACCTTGGGGAAGGGGACGTGCATTCCATGGTCTATCCTCCATCAGCAACCAAAATGGCCTCAACTCTGCCGAGCCTTTCTGAAATGAGTAGTTCCGAAAATATGGAAAACCTACTGGATAATCTCAATCTTTTGTCTCCGAATACATCATTGACTGGGTCTACCCAATCGCCACCTACTACCATGATGCAACAATCTACTGGTTATTCATATACATCGTCCAATACAAATATAGGTTCAACCAATGCAGACTACAGGAAGTACAATTATGCTCAGCCTAGCATAAATTCTTTGTCCCAGATGCCAATGCCAACAATTCAGGACAATAAATCGAGCTATGGGACCATTAACCAATATAACTGTCCAGGACTCCTTAAGGAGTTGCTTACTTCTGATTCACCACCACATAATGACGTCTTGGCCTCGGTAGATACTCATGTTTCCCAGCCTAGTAGCCGAGTGCTGGGACAAAATATATTAATGGTCTCTAACTCTGCAATATCACCATATGGCAACCAGCAGCCCCACAACAAAATCATTGCCCCCAGTGCTCACTCGCACCAAGGACACGTCCAACCCACAGCCGTAATAAACAGCCATACTTTGTCTCTCACCCTTAGCACTCTGTCTCATGCTTCAAATGTGACTCATTCAACCTCAGCAAAAACCTCAGTCCAGGGGCTCATGAGCCACCCGATGCAAGTGAATAGCATAAGTCCCTTCACCACGGTGAACAGCTGCAATGGGTATGGAAGAGTGGGAATTGTTTCTTTCCATCAGGAGAAGCTGCCTAGTGACTTAGATGACATGTTCATTGAACGATTGGACTGCGATATGGAATCAATAATCCGTAATGATCTGATGGATGGGGAAACGTTAGATTTTAACTTTGACAGTGTGTTACCTAACCAAAGTTTGCCACACGGTGTTAAAACGACAACACACAGCTGGGTGTCAGGATAAGACTGGAAGGTTAGTTCTCTTTTTGTTATTTTATGACTATGTTGCAATACATTCATTATTTTAAAGCAATAATATAAGGGCAAAATTGAGCTTGGGGTAGTCTCTTCCATTAGAATGAAAAGCTGCATATAAATTCTCTTATTTTCATGAAGTTATCATGTACAGAACTGTTCCAAGCATGTTAAAGGAACTTCTGCCCTAGAAGGAAATTAGACAAAGGGAAAAAGTACAGTAGATATTACACGTAAAATGTCATTAGCAAATGCCATTATATAAATTTGGTTATATGATCAAAACACGTATTCTAGATCAGAAAATTTATAAACACATACTTTGCCTTGTTGATGAAGGATGATTTATAAATACATAGAGATAATCCTTGACTTACAATCTTTCGTTTACTGACCATTCAAAGTTACAACAATTACAAAAAGTGACTTGGGACTTTTTCACACTTACAACCGGTGCAATATCTCCATGTTCACGTGATCAAAATTGGGATGCTTGGCAACTGACTCATATTTATAACGATTGCAGTGTCCCGGGATCATGTGATCACTTTTTGTGACCTTCTGACGAGCAAAGTCAATGGGGAAGTTAGATTCACTTTACAATTCTGTTACTAATTTAACAATTGCAGTGATTTACATAACAAGGGTGACAAGAAAGGTTGAAAGATGGGGCAAACAACTGTCTCCCTTAGTAACAGAAATTTTGGGCTCAATTGTGGTCATAAGTCAAGGACTACCTGTATTTCAAAAATCATTATAGAAACTATAAAAGTAATAAAATGTTATGATAAAGGTTTAGTAGTGTAGAATAAATTTAGGTGCAATTTGGCCAATAAATAATCAGTGGAAAGGGCAACAAAAAAATGGAAGAGAAAGGAATACTTATTTTACTATTAATCTAGGCATTTTAAATGACTTCATTTTGAAATTACCATCATGCTTTTCATTCTCAGTTAATGGTTTTGGTAGGACATTCTTGCATATTTGCTTTTGTTTTGTTATATGACGAAAGGATGGGGTGGAATTACATTTTGTAAGTATCTAGATGATGAATCGCACTATGTGATCTTAGGCAAAGTGTCACAGAAGGGCAGCTCATCAAAAGGCAACAACAGACATCAAAGAGCAAGCTACCATGTGAAGTCAAATATAGCTTTATCTTTTACTTATTTTGCATAAAACCACAGGAAAGTCAACACCACCAGTTTTTAAGGCATGGGTACCTCAATATCCTCCCCGACAGACCTATGTCAAAGTAGCATAGTTTGCCAGATCCTGATGAAAAAGTCATTCATAAATGCATTTTTATATAGGGATCTGATCAATCAAGAATGCCTTTTATCATTGTATGTTTTCTTTCTATTATCCTAGGCTACAGTTTAAAGTGCTTCAAACATCTCTTGACTACAAGAACTGCATATGCATAAAGAAGTCCAAAGATGTTCTTCATCTTCTTTGCAATTTCTTGTATATTTTTTTTCTCTTGTCAGTCTTGGCTGCAGATCTGTCTGTCTGTCTCTCTCTTTTTTTTTGTACAAAATGTTTGCTGCCAGATCCTTGCAGGTTATTCGCTGCTGTAAGTAAGGAATGTGCCATTGGAAGTGTCTTTATTTGGAAGTGCCAAACTCACTACTATTTCATAGAAAAGCAGAAGATACTTGACTTTATGCTGCAGCTTTCCCCAAATAGATGGCTTCCAGATGTATTAAATTTCAAATCCCATAATCCCTGCTAACATGGCAGAAGTGTGGGCAAAGTGGTGTATAGAATAAGCTGCAGAAGTAAACTTCATTTCTGTAAGAACATAATACATTTAATTAAAATCATGGAACATGGTAAACAGTTTGATTAATTTTCTTTTGGTATGTTAAAGTTGCTGTAAATTTTATATGCGACAAACCATTGAATAATACCCAACCAAAGTTTTGGTATTCAGATTTCTACATTAGAGAGTATATTGAGAAGCTTTGTTTGCATATGGAGTAGAATTATTGTAGAGCTCATTTCCAGATTGATTAATTTTATTAATAAAACATAACATTTGTAATACATCTATAACTATTTTCTTACATTTGCTGTTTTACAAGCTTCTTAAAAATATGCAGAATCCAATACTTTAAAAACATTCAGCATATTTTATACACAGTATTTTAACAATATAAGAGGAGAGAATTTTTATTAGCACTCTGTAAGATTTATTTTTACATATAAAATTTCTGGTTTTTATCTGGCATGAAGATGATCTGTATTCTTAGTACTATGTTGACTGTCCAAAAGTCTTAAATGTTGTTAAATACTTTGTACATACAGATCATATTTGTATTTATTTTATGAAGTTTTATAAAGATTGTTAGGCAATTGTGTTAATATTTTCGTTAATAATCCATTTTAATTTACCTTTTTTAATTGCATGGTCCCTCATTTCTTTTTTATTACTGCCTCCTATTTTGATTTGAAGAGATCATACAGCTAGAAACCGGTTTACGCTAATTATGATGTAATAATGTGTTTTGTAGAAATAAATCTTGGTCATAATAATGTAATAGTTTTGCTGGGGTTTACCGACCATTGGCTTCAACATCTTACAATGATCAAGAAAAGTTCCAATAATTTACTCTTAAATTGATAAGAGCAGGCTTGCAATATATAAATAAATATAAATATCATTGAAATTGTGAGCTATATGTTATGTCTCTTTGATATAATAGCTGTGTTGTGCATCTTTCTTTTATATGATATTGAACCTCCTCCCTCCAAAATCCAAGCAAAGAAAATATTTATTCAAAAAAGTCTTTAAATCCTAGCAAATTGAATTTTCAATTCTCTGAAGTAGATTTCAGGGGCACCTGAGGAAAAGGCAGGGAGACTGGCCCCTCAAAATTGCCAAATCATTTTGTTTCAATGTTTTGGAGAATGAGGTTATTAGGAATAGCCATGGATGATTTAGTGGACATTAGGTGAGATACAGCCCCTGAGGGACATTTAAGCTTCAACCCTCCTCCAATGATTTAATATATCATGTGGTTCAACTGCACGTCTCATGGAAGACACATACAAGGTATTCTTTGAAGACCTTATTTTCATATAATACCACATGGTGTACAGCTGCAGGCATATATGTTAACTACCACCAGAATACTCCTAAGAGGAGAATGTCTCCATAAGCATATTATAACCTAAGAATATTGTAATAATGCTGGCAAAGAATCCTGGGAAAGACTGTTAAATATTTTCATGTCTCTGTGTATGTTTCAATTCAGTATGAATATTAGTTGAATATTGCTTGCCCAGATAAGGAACACCTCTGCTCATTTTAAACAACTGACAATTAGCGTTACCTGGACCCAATGCTCAGTAATGCTATTATAGGGCAGGAGGACAAGGAAATTAAAAATGTAATGGAGTGTGGTGTTATAAAAATCAATGTGAAGATTGATCATCTTTGATCATGTTTTTGCATATATCTTTATATTCTGTAATTTTAAATAATAGCAAATGATGGCTTTGTGAATTGTGTCAGTTGCTTTTCCAAGCAGCCAGGCTATTCTCTGTCTCAGTCTGTAAAAGAAATATGTAATAGAACTGTTCCAATTTAATGTATTGTTTTCTAATTATGTATTAATAACTGCATTAATGAGATCTCTGCTTTGATAAACTGACAAGTTCTATGAAATGATAAGCTAATGTTACAATGTTGAATGGTGACAACTCAACAGAGCATCTGTTAAAAAAAGAGATGATTATTAATATGGACCAGTTCCTTAAAAGTCTTACAGTGCAATTCTGCACATGCTTGCTGTGATATAATCCTGACCATTCAGTGGGTCTGACATCCTAGCAAGCATGTCTCAGGATTGCAATCTTAAATTTGCACTTGTTCCAATGAATTAGACTTTTAAACAATGTTAAGATCATGAGATGAAAAGTTCAGGCTTATTAATTTATAATTAATATTTCAAGAAAATGATTTTGTGTTTTATATGGTCTGAAATTAATGATGTGGTTTAAGATAACAGAGAAATGTAACTGCATTATAACTAGATCTTTTAAGAAAAGAATCATCCTCCATTTTGGTTTCCCTTGTATCCCCCTCACCAACATGTTGACATCCAAATATTTCAGATCATTTTTGCGATTTGTAAAAAGAAGGCAATTTAATTGCTGAACACCTTTTGGATATTTGTGGAAAAGTGCCTGATGTTTTTCCAAACAGAAAATAATCCTTTGTATAAACCCGTACATGTATATGCATTACTTTAATGATCTTGTCCTTCATATGGCTATCTGTATACTGATAAAGGATTCTGTTTATTTGTTATTGTTTGTACTCATTCAGAAATGCAAAGGTATTTAAGATCTTTCTAATCTGTCTTTACAGTAATATCATGAGAAGGGGCTTTTTAAAACAATTTCTTGGGCATTTTTTATTGGAAAGATAATATATTTTATAAATAAATAAATAAATACCATTTTCCTTTTTAATATATGGGGACCTGAGATTGAAGGGGTATGATTTGCTTCAGGAAGTCATTGCCTGAGACCCTATTTGCACCCAAATCCCCTGGCTCTGATTCCCAATTCTGCATTCACTCAGTTATTTGTATTCCTTATCTGCTAATTTTCTCAACACACACTTGTTTCAGGCTATAACATTTACCATCCACAACCAAAAGTCAGCAATAAAATGAGGCCGCTGTAGATTTTATTTTTACTGCTGTACCAACTTCTACAGCTGGAATCTTGGTCTATGTTAATTTGGTGTCCTTATTCCCAAAAGTGTCACTGCTGTAGTTGCACTTGGAAAAAAAGAGAAATTTGAGATGCCTAAATAGAGGTAGCAAGTTGTTCCCATGAACATTGAGTTAAGTTGACTTAAAGTCTGTTGATTTCTCCTCTGGAATATTCCGCGGCAGAACAGACTTCCTTTTTCTAAATTATCCTTCCCATGGCATTTAAACCAGGAAATTGGGTTTAGTGCCACTATAAAGCAAGATATACTTAAACTGAGATTTCAGAAACCATTCTCCTTTGCAGTTAAAGGGAAAAAATGGTTATATGCTAATGAGTTTTTTAAAAACCACTGAGAAAAGACACTAACAGTAATTAGTGGAATGGGAAAGTACTACTTATTACTAATGAAAACACCTCATCTCCCAAAGCCAATGGCTAACATAGGACTTCTTTTAAAACTTCTGTATATATGTCCCTGCAGTAGTCATATCATAATAGCAAATCACCATGAAAAATAACCAGACACTCTTTTTGGCAGCTCATTTACCTCCCTTTCTGTTGGGGTGCATCCTTTCATTGTCACAGGAGATAACACAAGAGTATGGTTTAGCCCAGGGGTCGGCAATCTTAGAGCCACAAAGGTCCTAATTGGAAGCCCCCCATTCAATTCTGGAGCTGACTGGAAGTCCAGTTCCCCCACCATAGAGACGACTCCTAGCACGGTGTCCTTTTTCCTCTGCCAACTGGAAGTCCGGTTCCCCCACCATAGAGCCGCCTCCTAGCACGGCGTCCTTTTTCCTCTATCTGTCCTAACCGAAAGCCCTATTAATTGTGGAGCTGACCAGTGACGGAGCTGCAGCAGAGGGATGAAAGAGCAACATGCGGCTCCAGAGCCGTGGGTTGCTGACCCCTGGTTTAGCCAGTATAATGTAGTACTTGCAATAGTATTTTATATTGCTGCCTCTGCTGTTGAGGAAAGTTGTGAGGACTTCGACATAGCTTCCACATGCAGTCTTAAGAAGAGAGAGCTCTGCTAATAGAATTTGAGGATTACATGGACTATTTCTATTCTGGTTCCCAAGAAGCATAGCTATAACTGAAGAAAGAGATTCAAACTTAACACTTGTTTTTGTTTGAATTCATATTTAAATGTAAACATTTTATAACAAGGTATAAAACAAGCCTAAAACTGACCCAACAAAAATGGTAAGTTCAATAAAAAGGTGTCTCTTCAAAGAATTTTTCCACAATAAATAAAACATCACTTGGTATGCCTGAAAATGCAGAATGAAACACAAAATTATGCTTCCATTATCTACTATAATGGAGTAACAGTTTCAGTTTTGTCACAATATACCATATCTTCTCATAAAACCACCTACTTCTGGGGCATTAATCTGTCCCATTCTTTGACATTTTACTTAGGAATTTTTCCAGTTTTTATTATCAACTATCTTCAGCTTTAGCTATCTATTTAAAGCCTTTGAAGCATATGTGGCCCTAAGGATGCTTCCAATATCTAACACCAAATTGTAATTTTTATATAAATAAAATATTAAATACATGTGAATCAATGTGATGTAATTTTAATTTAACTTAGTTCTGGCCCCATTCACTTTGCTTTGGTACCAGGTATTCTGTGGAGTGTGGCTCCAACAGACTAGTTAAAATCACAAGCCTTATCTCCTCACCAGAGTTAGATGTCTAATTGGGCGGAATTCAAAAACTCATGTTAAAGAAAATATAACAGATATGACTTTGTGCCTGCTGTTTTGCAACCCAGAAATGTTTATCATGATTAATGGGAGATTCCATATTATAGAGTTGGGTTTCTCAATCTTTGCTACTTGGAGAGTTCCCCAACCAACATAGCATTGCTGAGAATTCTGGGAATTGATGGCTATTCAATCTGAAAGTTGTCAAGAAAATTGAGAATCACTGATTCATAGGAAGATATAATTAGTATTTATGACACCTTTCTAATAAGTATACTACAGGCTACAAAAACAGTACAATATATACAACAAGCATTGACTATAACATGGTGATATTGTCTACTTACTCATCTGGTGGCCTGGGTTACTGAGAATATTTTATTACATATTTAATACATATGTATTTAACACAGTTATTTTATATGTATAATTGTACATGTACATTTTAGGAAAAAGAAACACATTCAGTCAGGAGTTTAATGATTTCATCAAAAGTAAAGGCATATGGCCAGCTATTAATTAATTTGATTGCTTAATTCAAGTCAGTGTGCAACGTGAACCTCCAGTCCATTGCATTCCAGGTCAGAGAATTGCTCTAGCAACAGAAGCTATCAACAGCAGTATTCTCTCCCACCAGCAGTAGATCTTCTAGGAGTGGGAAGTGGATACAAATCTAGCTCCAGAGAGCTCAGGCCTTTTCATACACAAGCAATCATTTTAGCACATAAAAAAGCAATGGCAAAAAATGGCACACCACAAAGTAATCAGAAACCGACTTAATTGGGATTGAAATAAAAATGGAGTTAGTGAGATGGAGAAGTTCCAGTGTCCTATAGTAGTTAAGAAGTTGATATAGGACTTGTGTCCATCTGGGCCACTGGATCAACTTTGGTCCTGTTACACTGTTTGTCTCAGCTCAGCCTGCATCTCACAATGTTATTGAGCAAATAAAATGAAGGAAGATTAACCAGTGGAACAGCTTGCCATCAGAAGTTATAGGTGCTTTATCACTGGAAGTTTTTAAGAAAAGACCGAACAGCCACCTGTCCGAAATGGTATAGGGTCTCCTGCATGAGCAGGGGATTGGACTAGAATATCTCTAAAGTCCTTTGTTTGTTTGTTTGTTTGTTTGTTTGTTTGTTTGTTTGTTTGTTTGTTCAATTTATATGCCGCCCTTCTCCAGAGACTCAGGGCGGCTTACAATGCACTTATAGCAATAGCCTTCATTCTTTTGTATATACCTGCTTATTAGGGCTTTTGGCCCTCCATAAGTGGTGTTTCTACAAAGTCAGCTTATTGCCCCCACAATCCGGGTCCTCAATTTACCTACCTCGGAAGGATGGAAGGCTGAGTCAACCTTGAGCCTGGTGAGATTTGAACTCGCACTAATTGCAGACAGCTGACAGCTAAGTGCTAGGTAACAGCACTTAGTCCGCTGCACCACCAAGGCACCACCTTCCAGCTCCATTCTGATTGAACTGAAAAATCTAAGAAATATCAGAAAACTGACTGGAGGGAGCCCCTAGTAGGGGATCCAAAAAATAAGTGCCCAGCTGCAATCCTTCCAAAAGAAGTGGTGAAGGTGAGCATCAGCCAATCTATACAAAAGGGTTTTTGTGGATTTTAAAATAATATATACGACTGGTCTCTGATTTTGAAAAAGATCTCAAGAAAAAAGCCATAGCACAAAATGAAATATTTGACAGAAGGAATTAATATAAATATGTTCCCAATTTCCTGATTTTAGATTTTAAAAGTACATTTTATTTAGTTCAGTTGACCAGTCATGGTTTGTATGATAATAATACACATCCAGATATATATCCTTGCAGTAGATTTTTGCTGAAATTCACATTCCTCCCTGATGCTTTGCCCTAAAGTTAGTTTTTGGACACCTTTGGAGGTGAGAAGCAGCCCATGAGGGAGATCTAGCAGGAAGCTGCTGAGACTTCTTGGTTGAGTTTGGAGCACTTTCTACCTGTTTAAAACAAAAGTGGCCTGTTGAAACACCTAGAAAGTAAAAATGTTCTTAATTACTGTTTAAAATATACTTTTTGGAGTGGAGCTTAAGGAACCAGAAGAAAGGCAGATGGAAAGATAGAATGGAGACAGAAGGCTGGAGGGAAAAAAAAGGACTTCCAGTTGGCAAGCATGCCACACATATGGTTCTACTCTTCTGCTGCCTGGTACTATCTTTTCTGCCCAAACAATTTCATTAAATGGTGTATGCTTGCATAAGTTGCAGCTCTGAAGAAGTAAATGGCAACTCACAAAAGCTTATGCCTTTTAATAAAATAGGTTAGTTGGAAAAGATGCACCAGATTCCTGATTTTTTGGGGAAGATGAGAATGGCTAGCATAGCTGACACTTGGAAATAGACACTCCCTAACAAAGCACATCTGCTCTAAGGAAGGTTAAAGGGAAAAAAGGTATGTTTTTTTTTTTTTAAATTTGATTTATATGCCGCCCTTCTCCGGAGACTCAGGGCAGCTTACAGTGCGTTAAGCAATAGCCTTCATACTTTTGTATCTTTATACAAAGTCAGTTTATTGCCCCCACTAACTGGGTCCTCAATTTACCTACCTTAGAAAGGATGGAAGGCTGAGTCAACCTTGAGCCTGGCGGGATTCGATCTTACTTTAATTGCAGACAGCTGGTCTTAAATTACAGAGCTCTGTCTGTTGAGTTATCCAGGCTTCAGTGTTGAAGGCATTGGGCTCTGGATACAGTTGCCTATTTGAAGTGCACATACAACATCATTTAATTCTTGCTTCTCCAACTTTACAGCATATACCCGTGTTGGCGAACCTATGGCACGCGTGCATGAAGTGGAGATGCACGCGGAGCCATGTCGCCTGGCAAGCGTTGCGTTGCCCATTCCTCTTCCAGGTTTCTGGCACACATGCGCACGCGATGATCAACTGGCCTTTGTGCGTGCGGCAGTGCCGGAAAACCGGAAGAGCTGGTTTTCCATTTTCCGGTATATGAGCACCAGCCAGCTGATTGGCGTGTGCACATGCATAGCAGTAACCAGAAGACTTGCTTGATGGTGCGCATGCGTGCACCAGAAACCAGAAGTACCTTATCCGGTGTGCACATGCCCCCTGGGCAGCTCCTGGTCACGGCTGGTGCGAAGTGCTCCCTTTTCAGCACTTGGTGCCCCGCCCGCATGCACATGCTCTCTTTATGTCACAGAGTGATATACCATCACTGGCATATACAATCACATGCACTGTTCTGTATAATTTACTTGATAAAGTGTTTCAGGGCATTTTACTCCCTGCTTCCACAAGGAGAACAGATTCATAGTTTGGGGTTACTCCTTGACCCCTAGGTGTGGTTAGGCTCATGTTTGCATAGTTATGGGGTGAATACTGTGACTTAGCCCTGACTATCTCAGAGACCAGATCTATCACTCAAGCCTACTTGATTTTTTTTTTTTAGTAGGAGAGGTAGCTCTTTGGAAGATGTCCCTGCTACCTGAAGTTCAGCTCATGACTATATAGCAGAGGATCTTCTCCTAAACGGACCATCCAAACATGGACTATGTTCCCCAAGGAGATGTATCTGATCCTGACTATCTCATCTCCACAGTATTTGGAGATATGGTGACAAGCTTTCAAAAAAAAGAATCGAAGAATTTTCTGAATTTATTTTCCATTTAATGATACTCATGGCAATTTTGCTTTTTGTTGTATTGACTTTTTAATTTGTGTTTTGCCATGAGTGCTGTATAAAAGGACAAACATGATATAAATTATATGCATAGATACGTGCATGTTGAGCGAAAAGAAAACCATCATTCAGTATGATTTACATCTTATGAATACTTTTAGACACAGCAGAACATGAGCTGCTACTACAGTACAACCAATCACAAGCAATGCCCCGGGGGCAGTATCTAAATGAGAAGATTTGCTTTGGCAAGGAGCTAGGGATTTATATACGTAAATAGACAGCAGCAACTTATTTTAAAAACTAGATCTGCAGATTATGGAAATTGATTCCACTTATTTGGCTTCATACTGCCTTTGGCATTGCTTTATACGGGCTTGCCTTGCTTGGAATACCTCCTACTTCTCATCATTCCCAAAATGATGAGGACTACAACAGTTAGGATTTATTTAGTCATGAAAACTTTTCTCTCAACCGCCTGCATCAAAAGGATGGACAAAATTATCTATTCCTCCATATGCCTATTAATATGAGAAATAATTAGAGCTAGCTGGAAGGAGAAGGAACGGGGGTGAAATCCAGCAGGTTCTGACAGGTTCTGGAGAACCGGTAGCGGAAATTTTGAGTAGTTCAGAGAACCAGAAAATGCCACCTCTGACTGGCCTCAGAGTGGGGAGGGAATGGGGATTTTGCAGTATCCTTCCCCTGGAGTGGGTTGGGAATGCAGATTTTGCAATATCCTTCCCCAGGAGTGGGGAGGGAATGTGGATTTTGCAGTATCCTTCTCCCAGGAGTGGGGAGGAAATGGGGATTTTGCAGTATCCTTCCCCTGACATGCCCACCAAGCCACACCACATCCATCAAGCCACGCCCACAGAACTGGTAGTAAAAGAATTTGGATTTCACCACTGAGAAGAAATATTGGCAAAAGGAAGAGCAAAGGTATTTGCAGAATAAAACAGTTAAGATGGTGGCCATGACTGCATGATCCAAGTCCTGCTGTGGCCCCTTTTCAGGTGCTTCTTGTCTATAACCCGTGTAAATGGGGGCAGGGCTTTAATCACCTGATTGAAGGACTCCATCTTGAGCTGTTTGCGCTTTTCTCACAGATGCCCCTGAGTTGAAAGAGAAAGAAGAATTGAAAGGCAAAATCAAAAATAGGGTAAACAGGAAAAAGAAGCAGCAACCCACAACAGTGACTACAGAATAAGGCCTCAGCAGAGAACCAACATTAATTTAACTAGGTTTCCCTCAGATTGAACCCTTATGTGCTTGTTCATTTAGTCTTATTTCAGAAATGTGCTGAGAATATCCTATATTTTATGAAGTATACTCAGTTAATCTGTCATGTTAAAATTGCTTTAACCATTGTCATAATAAACATTCAGCATTCTTCCAAATAAGAGACAGGAGGAAAACTCAGGGGTTAAGAGAAATTACATTTCATAAAAATGATTGAACAATAAATTAAATTATTGGACTTATATGCCGCCCTTTCTCCACAAGGACTCAGGGCGGCTCACAGCAATAAGCAACAACAAATCCAGATTAAAATTCAAACAATAAAAGAAACTAAAATTCCCATTAAAACCCCATTCAGTCCAGGCTGGCCTGGCAAAACAACCATGTTTTAAGGTCACGGCGGAAAGAGCGAAGGTCGGGGGTCACCCAGAGCTCCAAGGGGAATTGATTCCAGAGGGTAGGTGTGCCTACAGAGAAGGCTCACTCTCTAGGGGCCGTCAGCCGGCATTGCTTGGCCGATGGGACCCCAAGTAGGCCCTCTCTGTGTGAGCGCACCGGGCGATGGGGAGCTGTTGCTGGCCGCAGATGATCCTCCAAATACCCCGGGCCTAAGCCATGTAGGGCTTTATAGGTAATCACCAACACCTTGAACCTCAAGAATAATATATAAACTTCAATAATAGAATATAAAACCAATTAAATAAAAACCAAAAAATGATTTTGTTGTTGTTGTTAGTTGTGAAGTCCTGTCATCACGACCCCATGGACAAAGTTCCTCCAGGCCTTCCTGTCCTCTACCATCCTCTGGATTCCATTTAAGCTCATGCCTACTGCTTCAGTGACTTCATCCAGCCACCTCATTCTCTGTCATTCCCTTCTTCTTTTGCCCTCAATCCTTCCCAGCATTAGGCTCTTCTCCAGTGAGTCCTTCATTCTCATTAGGTGGTCAAAGTATCTTCAGGATCTGGCCTTCTAAAGAGCAGTCAGGGTTGACCGGTTTGATCGCCTTGCAGTCCAAGGGACTCGCAGGAGTCTTCTCCAGTACCATAGTTCAAAGGCCTCAATTCTTTGGCGCTCAGCCTTCCTTATGGTCCAACTTTCCCAGCCATATATTGCAACTGGGAAAACCATAGCCTTGACTATACACACTTTTGTTGGCAGGGTGAGGTCTCTGCTTTTTAGTATGCTGTCTAGATTTGCCATAGCTTTCCTCTCCAGGAGCAAGCGTCTTTTAATTTCTTGGCTGCAGTCCCCATCTGTGGTGATCTTGGAGCCCAGGAAAATAAAATCTGTCATTACCTTCATTTCTTTCCCGTCTATTTGCTGAGAATTGATAGAGCCGGATGCCGTGATCTTAGTTTTCTTAATGTTGAGTTTCAAACCAACTTTTGCACTCTCCTCCTTCACCTGCATCAAGAGGCTCTTTAGTTCCTCTTCGCTTTCTGCCATTAGAGTGGTATCATCTGCATATCTGAGTTTGTTGATATTTCTCCCGGCAATCTTAATTACAACTTGTGATTCATCTAGCCCCACCTTTCTCATGATGTGTTCTGCATATAAGTTAAACAGGCAGGGCAACAGTATACAGCCTTGCTGGACTCCTTTCCCAATTTTGAACCAATCAGTGGTTCCATTCCCAGTTCTCACTGTTGCTTCTTGACCCGCATATAGGTTTCTCAAGAGACAAATAAGATGGTCTGGTACTCCCATCTCTTTGAGAGCTTGCCACAATTTGTTATGATCCACACAATCAAAGGCTTTAGCATAGTCAATGAAACAAAAGATGTTTTTCTGGAACTCCCTAGCTTTTTCCATGATCCAGCATATGTTGGCAATTTGATCTCTAGTTCCTCTGCCTCTTCAAAATCATCCCTGTACTTCTGGTAGTTCTCGGTCCACATACTGCTGGAGCCTAGCTTGTAGGATTTTGAGCAAAGAATGATACAGACCAAAAAAAACCTTCAGTGATTCTTTAATCATTTTTCCATGTCTTATTAATTAGCAGCTTGAGTAATTAGAGACTCAGCCAAGGAGGACAGATCCAATTTTCCCTTGTTTCCAGAACGGTTTGTAGTCAGTAATAAGACTGTGCAATTATTTATAATGTTAGATTTGTAAGCCTCATCTGACAAAT